>NC_053024.1:340824235-341528676 GCF_003073215.2 Triticum urartu | reverse complement strand
AATCTTCACGTCAAACTGATTTTGGGCCTTCCTAGCGAAGTTTTTGAAGATCTTCTGGACCTGCGACTTGTCATTAAGAAAGAACACCCATGTAAATCTTGAAAAATCATCAACTATAACTAGACCAAAAGAATTTCCACCGAGACTCTTGTAGGCGTTGGGACCAAAAAGATCCATATGAAGTAGCTTGAGTGGCCTCCTTGTGGTCATGATGTTCTTCACGGGATGCCTTCCTCCAACCTTTTTACCTACTTGACAAGCACTGCAAAGTCTATCCTTATCAAATATGACATCGTTAACTCCAAGGATGTGATTTCCTTTAATAAGCTTGTCAAGGTTTCTCATGCCAACGTGACCTAGTCGTCTATGCCATAACCAACCTTTTGAGGATTTAGCAATAAAGCAAGTTTTAGGTTGTTCCTTTTTAGAGAAATCGACAATGTAAAGATCACCTCTACGCATACCGGTAAAGACCATTTTATGATTGTCTCGACGAAATACTTGGCAATCTACCTCAGTAAATAGGACATTCAAACCGAAATCAGCAAGTCTAGATACTGAAAGTAGGTTGTAGTCGAGAGATTCAACGAGCATGACATTTTGAATGGAACTATCATGTGAGATGGCCACCTTACCAAGGCGAACCACTTTACCCTTTGAATTATCACCAAAGGTGACATATTTTCGAGGGCCGTCATTTTCAGCAAGCTCACGGAACATCTCTTCATCTCCGGTCATATGATCAGTACATCCACTATCAAGAACCCATTCCTTTCCTCCTGACGCATATCCCCGAATATTTGCCGTAAGACCAAAATGTCTCATTGCTTCATCAAGATCAAAGTCACGATCATCATCATCATCATAGTATCCATGTTCACCATGATCTTGTGACTCATCATTTCCTAGAGACGGTAATTCATTAGATAAATGATCATCAAAGTGGTCACCTTTATGAATTCTTATAGCTTCCAATATAATATCACTAATGATTCCAACATCTCCTTTAGCTCGCTTGAGATTGGCAAGCTCAAATAGACAATCACCAAAACTAGGATCACTAGAGTTCATCTTACTTAAGGCAATAGATTTATGGAGAATTTCATCCAGATTTTTTAAGGAATGATGAGGAAATGGTTCCTCGAGAAATTTCCATATAGTATAGGCACAATTAAGAGTAGGCAAACTAGCAATCAAATTTTTGGGCAATCCTCTAATGATGAGCTCAATAGTTCTAAGATTGCGAATCATGTCAATATCTTCATCTAGGGTAGGATGCAAAAGATCATTATGAGGTGCACAAGGGCTAGCAATATACTTGTTTAAATGATATTGATTGAAGATTACAAGCATCTCATTTTTCCACTCATGAAAATATTCTCCATCAAGAATAGGCACTCTATGTCTAAGACTCCCTAAAGTAGACACATCCATCTTCCTCCAATGGTGATTAAACCAAGGCAATGGAAACCTGGCTCTGATACCACTTGTAGGACCTTGAAGTAGATGTGTCTAGAAGGGGGGGGGTGATTAGACACTTATGCTAAAGTTGCAATTTTTAAGCTTTTTCGGTTTAAGTGGAGTTTAGGCATAATTTCAACATTCACAATACATATCAAGCAAGTATGCAAAGAGTATATAGGCAGCGGAAAGTAAAGCATGCAACTTGCAAGGATGTAAAGGGAAGGGTTTGGAAAATTCAAACGCAATTGGAGACACGGATGTTTTTCCTGTGGTTCGGATAGGTGGTGCTATCCTACATCCACGTTGATGGAGACTTCAACCCACGAAGGGTAACGGTTGCGTGAGTCCATGAAGAAGCAACCACCCACAAAGGGTCCACGAAGTAGCAACCTTGTCTATCCCACCATGGCCATCGCCCACGAAGGACTTGCCTCACTAGCGGTAGATCTTCACGAAGTAGGCGATCTCCTTGACCTTACAAACTCCTTGGTTCAACTCCACAATCTTGTCGGAGGCTCCCAAGTGACACCTAGCCAATCTAGGAGACACCACTCTCCAAGAAGTAACAAATGGTGTGTTGATGATCAACTCCTTGCTCTTGTGCTTCAAATGATAGTCTCCCCAACCCTCAACTCTCTCTCATAGGATTTGGATCTGGTGGAAAGAAGGTTTGAGTGGAAAGCAACTTGGGGAAGGCTAGAGATCAAGATTCATATGGTAGGAATGGAATATCTTGGTCTCAACACATGAGTAGGTAGTTCTCTCTCAGAACATATGAGTTGGAAGTGTAGATGTGTTCTGATGGCTCTCTCTTCGAATGAAGAGGAGGTGGAGGTGTATATATAGCCTCCACACAAAATCCAACCGTTACACACAATTTACCAATCTCGGTGGGACCGAATCAACAAACTCGGTCGGACCAAAATAGTAAACCTAGTGACCATTAGAGATTTTCGGTGGGACCGACTGGATCAACTCGGTGGGGACCGATGTGCTAGGGTTAGGGTAAATCCAAAACTCGGTTTGACCGATTACTCAAACTCGGTGGGACCGATTTGGGTAATAAGGGAAACAGAGAGTTGTCCAAGCAAACTCGGTGGGGCCGATTGCATATCTCGGTGGGACCGAAAATATTACAACAGGTAACAGAGAGTTTGCAAGCCCATCTCAGTGAGACCGAGATCCCATCGGTGAGACCGAACTGATTAGGGTTTCTGGCAGTGGCTATGACAAGTGAAACTCGGTGGCGCCGGATAGAAATAATCGGTAGGTCCGAGTTTAGCTTTGGGTTTAGGTCATATGTGGAAGTGGGAAAGTAGCTGAGGATTTTGGAGCATATCATTAAGCACTTGAGCAAGAGGCTCATTATCAACACCTCATCCCTCCTTGATAGTATTGGCTTTTCCTAAAGACTCAATGTGATCTTGGATCACTAAAATATAAAATGAAGAGTCTTGAGCTTTTGAGCTTGAGCCAATCCTTTGTCCTTAGCATCTTGGAGAACTTCCCACAACCTTTAGTCCATGCCACTCCCTTGTTGAACTTATCTGAAACATACTAGATAGAAACGTTAGTCCAACAAGAGATATGTTGTCATTAATTACCAAAACCACCTACGGAGCACTTGTGCTTTCAAAAGGCTTTGGCGATGAGTGCTGTTGCAGCCGCATGGTGGCTGCACTCGCCTTGATGGATGTCTTTGAGAATCGCTTGGCCTTGCTCTGGCTCTACGCAGCGCTGGTAGACACCAGTGATGTTGCGCCTGACCAGCTCTTTGTTGACTATGGTGTAGGCTGCCGCCCGACGTTGTATTTGCCGAGCTAAGGTCTCATCAGTCGGCAGCTCTTTGTTCACCAGGAATTTGAGGATGGGATGGGCCCATGATGTTGCTGCTATTTCTTCGACTGCCAGAACTGCGATTTGGACGAGGGCGGTTGGGCTGGGAGGCGGTGGGTTGGAGTCAACAGCCGCTTGCTGGGTTGATGAAGTCCCCAGGCCGACTGGCGCGGTCCTTGGGCCAAGTTCTGGAGTCTTCGAGTCGGCCACTGCAGTCCCCGGGCCGGGTTCGACTGTGGCAGCCTTGGAGTCTTCCGCCAAAATCCTCGTGCCGACTGCCGGAGCTCTGGAGTCGGATCCGACGTCTTCGGGAGGAGCCGGCACAAAAATGGAGTCTAATTCTGGTGAAGGCTTGACAGACGGCTTGAGGAGGCGTTGAAGGGCGACGCCAGATGGTATTGCTTGGCGGGTAGAGCCGATTCATGCCAAGGCATCTGCTTGGTCGTTGTCGTTTCTTGGCAAATGGAGAAACTCGCACCCTTCGAAATACCCGCTGAGTTGCTGCACGAGGAAACGGTAACTCGCCATGTTTGCATCTTTCGCGTCCCAGTCACCGAATGATTGCTGGACCACTAAGTCCGAGTCGCCATAACACAAGATCCGGCGGATGCCAAGTTCTTTGGCAAGCCGGAGCCCATGAATGAGCGCCTCGTACTCAGCGACGTTGTTGGAGGCGGCAAAGTGGATTTGCAGCGCATATTTGAGCTTGTCGCCTTTGGGAGAGGTGAGGACGACGCCGGCTCCCAAGCCGGTGCGCATCTTGGAGCCGTCGAAATGCATCCGCTAATGGGTGGAGTCAGGCGCTGGAGGTAGGTACTGGTTCTCGGCCCAGTCAACGAGGAAGTTGGCTAGTGCTTGTGACTTGATAGCGGTGCGGGGCTGGTAGTGGATGGTGTAAGGAGCCAGTTCTATGGCCCACTTGGCCACTCTACCAGAAGCATCTCGGCTACCGATGATCTCGGCAAGTGGGGCCGTGCAGACCACCGTGATTGGATGCTCTTGAAAGTAAGGCTTCAATTTCTTGGCAGCAAAGTGTATGCCATAGCACATCTTCTGGTAGTGGGGGTAGTTCAACTTGGAGGTCGACAGTACCTCGCTCAGGTAATATACCGGTCTCTGGACAGGTAGCGCCTTGCCTTCCTCCTTGCGCTCCACTACAATGACCGTGCTGACTACTTGGCTGGTGGCAGCGATGTACAGGAGCATAGGTTCCTTTGGAGTCGGAGCCGCCAGGGCCGGTGGAGTAGTCAGCATCTTCTTCAACTGGAGAAAAGCTTCGTCCGCCTTATGGTTCCACTCGAAAAAAGTGGTCTTCTTCATGAGTTGGTATAAGGGGAGAGCTTTCTCGCCCAACCGACTAATGAATCGGCTGATGGACGCTAAGCAGCCGGTGAACTTCTGCACATCCAGCAGTCGGCTGGGTACCTCCATTCTCTCAATGGCCTTGATTTTTACTGGGTTGCATTCTATGCCGTGTTCAGAGACCAGGAAGCCTAGGAGCTGGCCGGCTGGTACTCCGAAGACACACTTCTCGGGGTTGAGCTTGATATGGAACCGGTGCAGGTTCTCAAAAGTCTCCTTGAGGTCTTCCAGCAGTGTTCCACGCTTTTCCGTCTTCACCACCATGTCGTCCATGTAAACATGGGCGTTTCTGCCGAGCTTCTTGAGGAGGCACTTCTGCATGCAACGCTGAAAGGTGGCGCCGGCATTCCTTAAGACGAACGTCATGGTGAGGTAGCAGAAGGCTCCAAACGGCGTGATGAAGGCGGTCTTCAGTCTGTCAGCCATGTTCAGCTTGATCTGGTGATATCCTGAGTATGCATCCAAAAAACTCAACAGCTCACACCCGGCTGTGGAGTCTATCACCTGATCGATTCTTGGTAGAGCAAATGGGTCCTTGGGGCAGGCCTTGTTGAGGCTCGTGTAGTCAATACACATTCGCCACTGCTTGTTCTTCTTTAGTACCAGGACCGGATTTGCTAGCCATTCTAGAAAGAACACTTCCATAATGAAGCCGGCTGCTAGGAGTCGGGCTATCTCTTCTCTGACAACTCTTCTCTTCTCTTCTGATAAGCGGCGCAGGGGCTGCTTGACCGGCTTTGCATCAGATTGGACATGTAACTTGTGCTCGGCGAATTCCGTCGGCACACCTGGCATGTCTTTGGGGGACCATGCGAAGATGTCCCGATTCTCACGGAGGAAATTGACGAGCTCGCCTTCCTATTTGCTGTCGAGGTTTGCACCTACGACGGCGTACCTCTCTAGGTGCTCCAGATCCAAGGGTATCTTCTTTGTCTCTTTG
The DNA here is from genome assembly GCF_003073215.2 of Triticum urartu. Classification (NCBI taxonomy): domain Eukaryota; kingdom Viridiplantae; phylum Streptophyta; class Magnoliopsida; order Poales; family Poaceae; genus Triticum; species Triticum urartu. Next base: position 341,523,074 of record NC_053024.1, on the reverse strand, counting down.
GCCGGCTTGAACGAACCCTCAGCCTCCGACTCTTTTGGGTTGGGCGATACCTCAGGCTGCTTGCCGGCCATCGCCACGACTTGCTCAAGGAGCCCCTTCTCAGCCGTGATTACCAGGGACTCGGCCAGCCGGCTGCTCTCAGCTGCTCAAGTAGACGACTTCTGGTAGTCTCCAGCCACAGTCAGAATTCCCCTGGAACTAGGCATCTTCATCTTGAGGTAGGCGTAGTGGGGGACCGCCATGAACTTGCCCAAGGCGGGTCGGCCAAGTAGTGCATGGTATGGGCTCTCAAGGTCCACCACCTCAAACCAAACAGACTCTCTGCGGAAGTGATCTTTGTCTCCAAAGAGGACGTCCATCAGGATTTTGCCGATTGGTGAGCAGGAAAGCCTAGGAACAATGCCGTGGAACATAGTCCGGCTGTTCTGAAGCTGCCTTTGCTTGATTCCTAACTTCTCCATGGTGTCCTTGTATAGGATATTGATGTGGCTGCCTCCGTCTATCAGAACTCGCGAGAAACGTGCGGCTCGCCTGTCTGTGGCAAAGGTGGCATCCAGGACCAAGGCATAAGAGCCCGGACTCAACATCACTTCTGGGTGGTCAGCCCTGCTCCAGCTGATGGGCTTCTCAGACTAGTGCATGAACTCTGGCGTCTCCGACGCTACTGCATTTACCTCTTGTCGCTGCAGCCGCCTGCTGCGTCGATCATCAGCCACACTGGTAAACACCACGTAGGCTCCGTGCTCTTCAGGGTATTCGTCTTGTACTGCGCCGACTGGCCTGACAGCCGGCTGCTGGGGCGGCGGCGGAGGCGGCGGCGGAGGTGGCTGCCCAGCAAGCGGGGGAGGTAGGAGGCCGTCTCCCTTGGCGATCCTGGTGAGCCAGTGGCACTTCCGGGTGGTGTGATTCAACGGCTTTGCGCCGCTATGGAACTTGCAAGGTCCATCCAAGGTCTGCTCATAGGAGAAGGCTGGCAACCAGTTTGGCTTGCCGCCTTTCTGTCGCTTGGGTGGGGGCTGCTCATCTGGCTGCTGGGCTTCAACGGTCGTGACCTGCCGGCTGCTGGAAGCCGGCTGCGGCGCCTTGCGCTTGTGGTAGCCCTGTTGTTGTCGCCGGCCGGCGTCTGCCGCCGGAGTTCTTGGAGCTTGAGGAGCCACTTTGCGAGTTGTGCTGATTTGAATCTCCGCCTTCATGGAGGAGTCAGCCGTGGCGTACTTGTTCGCTATGATCAGTAGCTCGTCGAGGGTTTCTGGCTGGTCGCAAAGGAGCTTGTGCTTGAGGAGGGTGCCTTCTCTGCACTCGGCTGTGAAGTACTCGATGGCCTGCACCTCGTGCACGCCCTCGCAGGAGTTCCGGAGCTCGGCCCAACACGTGAGGTAATTGCGAGTCGACTCGTCGGGGCCTTGCATGCACAAGGAGAGCTGACGAGGCTTGGGAGGACGCTTGTACTTGCTGGTGAAGTTGCGGAGGAACGCTTCGGTGAAGTTGACCCAGCTGTTGATGCTGCGGGGCTTTAGGCTATTCAGCCATGTTCGGGCCGTGCCCTGGAGCATGAGCGGGACGTACTTTACGGCGACACGCTTGCTGCCGTTTGCTATGCTGACAGTCGTGGAGTAGTCGACTAGCTAGTCTTCCGGCTTCACGGAGCCGGTATACTTGGGCGTGTCTCTTGGGAGCGTGAACCCTCTGGGAAAGGGATCGTCCCGAATGCGGGGCGCGAAACAAGGCGGACCCATCTTGTCTTCTTCTTCCAGCGCTAAGGATCGGTGAAGTCGGTCGATCTGGTGGCGGGCGTCATTCTCTCCAACTCCCTCTCGGCGGCCAAGGCGGTCACCGAGAGTCGGATGGTCAACAGGCGGCGGGGAGACTCGCCTCTCCTTGCGGGGAGGGGGAGGCGGACAGTCGTCCCATTGTTCCACTACTCTTGGGCGGCCGTCTCGGTCACGCTCTATGGTAATGCGAGTCCGAATGTGGCTGACAGCCGGCTAACTGTCTCTTCTTCCTCGGGCGCCGCCAGTCGGTGTCCGAGACGTCGCGCCTTGATCTCGGTGAAGGTCGTCGTTTGGCAGCTGCGGCGCCTCTGTGCGGCAGCCGGCTTCGTTCTGCCCGGCAGCCGCGTCGAGGAGCCGGTGGACTCGCTCCATCATGAGGCGGCGCTCTTTGCCCTCGAAATTGTCTAGCTCGTCCGCCGCTGCCTGGGCGGCTCGGATGTTCTCTGCTGGTGTAGCGTACATAGGGCGGCTTGCCCCAAACAGGATGGAAATGGCTACGCCGCGCTGCCGGACCGCGCCAAGGCGGCTGGGCCCCGCCGGGGCCGGTGAGCCGCTGACGGCGCGATCCATCTCGCATTGGTAGGCTTCTGACAAGCGCCTTATGCTGGCCAGCTTCTTCGCGCCTTCAACGAGCTGAAGGCGGCGCGCCTCCAACGTCTCTGCGTCAGCGTCTTCCAGAATGGGCGCAGTTAGGTCCTGCAGCGCCGCGCCGAGTGCGTCGTGCGCTCCTCCGCCGGGGAGCTCGTCATGACTGATGACTAGCACCTCGGTGACGGTGCTTCCGTTGTTCTCTGTGCGGGGGAGAGGTTCGTCGTAGACCACCACATTGGTGGGGAACGCGTCGAGCGACGCGGTGTCGGAGTCGACCAGCATCGGGTCGGTGGAGCCTACGGACTCCAGGTCTACGGCAGGCTCGCCGGAAACGTGGAGTTGATCGAGGAGGCCCGCGAGGAGGTTCTCGGGGCCGCCCGTGCCTGCGTTGGATGCAGGTTCATCGGAGAGGCGGACCTCGCCGACAAGTTCGGCCAAGGAGCTGACCGCGCAGGCGATCTCAACGCCCCTTAGCGCGTCGGCGCAAACTCCGTCTGCGCGTGCCTGGCTGGCTGCGCTCGCCAGGGAGGAAAAGGGTTCCCGTCCAGAAGAGATATCCGGACGGCGGTGCACCAGGCCCCACGGTGGGTGCCAAATGTTGGAGGTTTGGTGCGACATATGCCAAGGGATGGCTTATCATGGTGGGGGCGAGTAGAACGTCGCTCGTGCCTAGAAACGGGATGAGGCAAATACATCCACGCCAGCGAATCTTACCCAGCTTCAGGGCTCTCCAAGGAGATAATACCCCTACTTCTGCTCTGCGGGGTCTCCGCATGATCACTATGACCAAGTGTTTACACGGTTGCTCCTTGAGCTGTTTCTTGGAGGTAGGAGAGGGCAAGGCTAGCTCTCTCCCTTCTATATGATCTGGTCTAGAGCTAATGGGTTCCAACCCTTTGCATGGGTGCCCTGGGGGGTTTATATACGCCTACCCCCCAGGGGTACAATGGTAATCCGGCTAGACGCGGGCCCAGCTGTCAGTGCCTCTGGCCTCTGTCTTCTCTGCCGACCGCTGGGGCCCGCCGACTGGCGGGCCCCGCCGACTGGCCTGGTACAGAGCCGACAGGCCGCGTCCGCCGCGGGCGGGTCTTGCCGGCTGTTGATTACTGTAGCTGTGCTTCTGATGACGCGGGCTTGATCATGATGTCGTGGCAACAGCCCCGCTGCCTGGTGGGTGATCACTGTTGCCACTCCCCATCACATCTTGATTAATGGCGCGTGGGCCCCTGGGGAGGGCTCGGCCGACTCCCCCGGGCCGACTCCCGACGGGTCTGACTGGTGGTTCTCCTGCCGTCTCCTGAGGTCTCACTGACTGGTGGGGCCTGCTGCATCTAGGCCGTACAGACAAGCCATCGTGGGTGCAGGATTCGGCCCTGTGGTGCTGATGTCAGGGCCGGCATGGCAATAGTGCCACGCCGCACGGAGATCTTCCGGGGTACGGCGTGTTGTGGCCATGCCTGCCCTTGGTGAGGGGCGGGGGTGGGCTTCGCTGTTGCCACGCCCGTGCCTCGTCCCCTTTGATGAGGTCATGGGGTTTGTTGGAGCCGCAGGCCGACTCCCCAAAGCCGGCTTCTCTGGAAGTCGCCCGTCAGGAGTCGGCTTTATACTGAAGTCGTCCCTGGGACTTGACCGTGAGCGGGCAGTCGGCCGTCTTGCCGTCGACTCCTCAGAAGGCAGCTCTTCGTCCTAGGGTCTTGAGGGGCGCAACCTGCCCCGATGTCTTGAAAGGTTCTGGGGCTCGGGTTGGCCTACTCATGGCCCATTACTCCGACACATCCCCAAGCTTAGGCTCTTCTACTCTTTGTTCTTTCATCCATCGTAAGATAACCCAAAACATGGAAACTTCAATCACGCAAAACTCAACGAAACCTTTGTGAGATCCGTTAGTATAAGAAAATAAATCACTACTGTAAGTGTTGTGTCAAACCAATTCATATTTTGTGCTTGCATTATATCTACCGTATTCCAACTTTTCTATGGCAAAAACACAACAAAGAAAACCATAGAGCCATCAAAACAAGCACACAACGTAAAGAAAACAGAGTGTGTCAAAACAGAACAGTCTGTAGCAATACGACTATTTCGAATACTTCTGTAACTCCAAAAATTCTGAAAAAATAGGAAGACCTGAGAAATTTGTATATTGATCTACTGCAAGAGGAATGTGTATTTTATTGCTCTCTGGTGAAAAACGAGAATTATTTTCGCGAGCGAAAAAGTTTTTTTTCAGCAAGATCAAACAACTATCACCCAAGAAGATCCTAAAGGCTTTACTTGGCACAAACACTAATGAAAGCATAAAACACAATCATAATAGTATTATAAGTGTGCAAACACTGAAAAACAGGAAGAAAAAGTAAAAATAAAATTTATTCATTGGGTTGCCTCCCAACAAGCGCTATAGTTTTACGCCCTTAGCTAGGCATAAAGCAAGGATCTAAGTTTTGTCTTCCGAAGTTTTGGCAACTTTTGTAAGGGTTTTCTCAAACCCGGGATCTCTTTATGCTTCCCTAAATTCTCCGGGAAAGAAACCATCTGAAGATAAAAAATATCCAATCGCTTGTTGCAAAGAGTAAGTAGGGTATGCATGCGATTGATACTACCATTGAGGTGTTTGAGGGGTTCATTATATTTCTGTATTTCAACCATATGTTTATGCAAATCACCAAGTTTGTCCAACATTTGAGCTCCCTTAGGGGTAAAATTGTAACACCCCGGATATGACTTACCCAATATGTACTCCAACTCTTGTCGTTTCCGGTGTTAAGTTATTTTATTTTCTCGGGTTCAGGTTTTTGTCTCTGTGTGTTGTTATCGTTGTCATGCATCTCATATCATGTCATCATGTGCATTGCATTTGCATACGTGTTCATCTCATGCATCCGAGCATTTTCCCCATTGTCTGTTTTGCATTCCGGCGCTTCGTTCTCCTCCGGTGGTCATTTCTACCTTTCTTTCGTGTGTGGGGGATTAAACATTTCTGGATTGGACCGAGACTTTCCAAGCGGCCTTGGTATACTACCGGTAGACCGCCTGTCAAGTTTCGTACCATTTGGACTTCGTTTGATACTCCAACGGTTAACCGAGGGACCGAAAAGGCCTCGTGTGTGTTGCAGCCCAACACCCCTCCAATTTGGCCCAAAACCCACCAAAACCCTCTCCATTATCTAGAGCGTTCGATCACGATCGCGTGGCCGAAAACCGCACCTCATTTGGACTCTCCTAGCTCCCTCTATGCCTATAAATAGAACCCCCCATGAAAAATCCGGATCTCTCCCCCGTCCAAACCCTAAAACCACCTCGGGCCGGCCGGACACGTCCGAATACGGCTGGACAAACCGCCGCCGCCGCTAGCGCCCTATCCGCGCCTGCCACGTGTCGCCGCCGCCTCCGCACCCCACATCGCCGCACCAGGCCCGCCGGGCCCAGAGGCCGGCCCCCGCGGCCCGCACCGCGCCCGTCGCCCCGCCGCCTCCATCCCGCGCGCGCGCCGCCGTCTTCCTCCGAGCCGGCCGCCGCCCCGACACCTCCGGCGACCGCCGCCCCCGCTAGCGCCCTATCCGCGCCTGCCACGTGTCGCCGCCGCCTCCGCACCCCACATCGCCGCACCAGGCCCGCCGGGCCCAGAGGCCGGCCCCCGCGGCCCGCACCGCGCCCGTCGCCCCGCCGCCTCCATCCCGCGCGCGCGCCGCCGTCTTCCTCCGAGCCGGCCGCCGCCCCGACACCTCCGGCGACCGCCGCCCCCGCCGATCTGGAGCTCTGCTGCCCCACCTCCAAGCCCGGCGAGCTCGGGTCGCCGCCTCCGCGCCGCGTCCGCCACGCCGGCGAGCTCCTCCGCGCCGACGTCCTCCTCCTCCCAGTCGGCGAGCCCCTCCTCCGTGCCAAGTCCGACTCCGGCGAGCTCCAAGTCCGGCCGGTGAACCTCGTAGTCCGCGTGTGAACAGTGCCAGATCTGGATCTAGATCCAAACTCGGTTGACTTTTGCCTCGAAACCCTAATAATTTTCTCCTGTTCATCGCATCGTAACTTTGCATCCGTAACTCCATTTTGGGCATATAGCATATCGAAATGTTCGTCTCAGAAAGTACATCATTTCATCTCATTGCATCATTTTCATTTGAGTTCATCTTAATGCCCGAAATGCTGTTAGAAGAGTGCAATTTGAGATAATTGTCAGATCTGCTGCTCCAATTAGATATTTGTCATTTTTTCCATGATTATTGTGTGCATGATATGCCCCCCTGAGCTCTACATATGTTTTGTTAAGGGTTTTGCCATCTTTCCGTAGGTGCAACCCATGTATTTTTTTTATGTGTGTGGTGACTAGCACAAGCTTGCAATGTGAGGCATTTGTTAATGCTGATTTCAGGGACTTAGCATTTCCACCAAGTCCTTGAGCTGGTTATCTCATATGGCCATATGTTCATGTTGTTTCCTGGTGAGCCGTACCTCTTTTGAGGATGATCAGTAAGGATGTTTTGTTAATCTTGTAGTGCTCTATCCATCCATGTCTTTGTTTTCAATTATGGAGCAACCTAGCTTGAGTCAATCAAGCTCTACTTTTGTCATTTCGTGAATCTGGGTAGATTGTCTATTTGTTAGCAATTTTTCCGGGGATGTTGTAGTTGAAACGTGCATGCTATGCTATTGTTCTTGCCATGTCTAGCTTGCATTTTTTGTATTCTTGATGGGTGTATGCTTAGCTCGTTATGACTTGCTCTGTGGTGAGTGCATAGAGCTCGTAAACATGCCTACTTGATATCTGTTTCAGCATGCTCCAGTTTTCACTAAGTCTGAGAACTGATTATGTTTTTGCCATGTTCACATGCTTGCAATTGTATTTTATGATCCCTTTTGGCCATAGGTCACTAAGGGATTTTTGTTAAGCTCTTTGAGTAGCTCCATGCCATGCCTTACTTTGCCATGTTCAGGTCCTGTACCATGTAGTATTGTTGCTCCGAAGAGTGCTATCTGATCTGAAATTCCAGACAAGTGTTAATTTCACAAAGTCTGAGATCTGTTTGTCAAATGCTTTTTTGCCATGCTTGTTTGAACCTGTTAATGGATGAATTGGCCGTAGCTCAGTTCTAGACTTTTGTTAAGCTTCATGTTTGGATTCCTGCCCTGTATTTTGATGCCATGTTTGGGTGCTGTAGCATGTTAATCTTGTTGCATTTAGATGGCTACTTGCTGTAAATCGCAGAACATGGTCATATTTGAATCGCTTGCCATTTCCAAACCGTAACTCCGATTCCGGCGTTCTTTATATCGTTTTCAAGCGATTTCATCTCATCTTTCCAGTGGCACACTTGGATTTCCATGTTGAGGCCAGGTTCATTCGTTCCTCGTCAAATCTTGCATATGCATCCCGCATCGCATCCCGCATAGCATACCATCCTTGCATCATATTGTTTGAGCTTTGCATGTGGTTGATTGTGTTCCGTTTGCTTGTTTGTCTTGTTTTGGTAGAGCCGGGAGACGTGTTCGCTAATGAGGAGCCCGTTGAGTTTGCTTTCGAGGATCCAGTCAACTCTGACAACTTTGCAGGCAAGAAGATCATACCCTTGAAATCACTACTATCTTTGCTTTGCTAGATGCTCGCTCTTTTGCTATGCCTATGCTACGATGCCTACCACTTGCTTATCATGCCTCCCAAATTGCCATGTCAAACCTCTAACCCACCATGTCCTAGCAAACCGTTGATTGGCTATGTTACCGCTTTGCTCAGCCCCTCTTATAGCGTTGCTAGTTGCAGGTGAAGATTGGAGACCGTTCCTTGTTGGAACATTTATTTACTTGTTGGGATATCATTATATTGCCTTGTTATCTTAATGCATCTATATACTTGGTAAAGGGTGGAAGGCTCGGCCTCTCACCAAGTGTTTTGTTCCGTTCTTGCTGCCCTAGTTTCTGTCATACCGGTGTTATGTTCCCGGATTTTTGCGTTCCTTACGCGGTTGGGTTATAATGGGAACCCCTTGATAGTTCGCCTTGATTAAAGCTTTTCCAGCAATGCCCAACCTTGGTTTTACCATTTGCCACCTAGCCTCTTTTCCCTTGTGTTTCTGGAGCCCGAGGGTCATCTTATTTAACCCCCCCCCCCGGGGCCAGTACTCGTCTGAGTGTTGGTCCGAACTAGAGCCCGGTGCAGCGCCCCCTCGGGGAAACTCGAGGTTTGGTTTTAGTTGTATGGAGAGCTCATCTGAGTGTGCCCTGAGAACGAGATATGTGCAGCTCCTATCGGGATTTGTCGGCACATTCGGGCGGTGTTGCTGGTCTTGTTTTAACCTGTCGAAGTGTCTTGAAGAACCGAGATACCGAGTCTGATCGGAACGTCTCAGGAGGAGGTCTATTCCTTCGTTGACCATGAGAGCTTGTCATGGGCTAAGTTGGGACTCCCCTGCAGGAATTTGAACTTTCGAAAGCCGTGCCCGTGGTTATGGGCAGGTGGGAATTTGTTAATGTCCGATTGTAGATAACTTGAACCTTAACCTAATTAAAATGAATCAACCGGGTGAGTTACTGTGATGGTCTCTTCTCGGCGGAGTCCGGAAGTGAACACGGTTTTGGAGTAATGCTTGCGCAGGGTGTTCTCTAGTTTCTCGTTCGCGCTTTGCCCTCTCTTCTCGCTCTCTTTTGCGAATAGGATAGCCACCATATATGCTAGTCGCTTGCTGCAGCTCCACATATTTTACCTTGCCTTTCCTATTAAGCTAAAATAGTCTTGATCGCGAGGGTGCGAGATTTCTGAGTCCCTATGGCTCACAGATTACTTCCAAACCAGATGCAGGGCCTGATGATTCCGCTCCAGGTGACGCGCTTAAGCTCAAGTGGGAGTTCGACGAGGACTCTCAACGATACTATGTGTCTTTCCCTGATGATCAGTAGTGGTGCCCAGTTGGGGTGATCGGGACCGTGTCGCTTGTTGGGTTATCTTTTATTTTGGCGCCGTAGTCGGGCCATGAGTGTTTGAATGATGTAATGCTATTTTATGTACTTGATTGACGTGGCGAATGTAAGCCAACTATGTTATCTCCCCTTTTATTATCTATATTACATGGGATGTTGTGATGATTGCCTAACTTGCGACATATGCCTTCAATGCGATTATGTCTCTAAGTCGTGCCTCGACACGTGGGAGCTATAGTCACATCGAGGGTGTTACAAGTTGGTAATCAGAGCCTTCCCCGACCTTAGAAGCCCCATTGCTTGATCGTTTTTAGCGGCCGAGTTGTGTCTAGAAAAATGTTTTGAGTCATTTCGGAATTATATATCGGAGAGTTTAGGAATTCCTTTTACTTCCCAGTCTCCTCATCGCTCTGGTAAGGCATCCTGACGTAGAGTTTTGACTCTTCTCTTCTCAAATTTCACAAAAAAAATTTAGGATCACGCGGGTATCTTGGAATCGTTCCAATGGTTTTGTGACGAGAACATTGTCTTGGTGCCTCCTGTCAGGGGTTTTGTTGAAGTGTCCCGGGGAGTTGAGCTCCGAGGTGTTGTCGTCATAATTTTATCGTCGCAATTCTGGAATACCTGAGTTTAGTACGCCGACATCGAAGATCTCTTTTATGCAGTTCGTTGGTGAGATAACCTCGACGCCACCCAGTACTGGGGCGGGAGTTCGGGAGTATCGCCATAACTTGTATAACGGATGCTTTTCGAAGGTTGAGGTAGATGGTTTCCGAAGTTTTTCTCGGTTATGTTTTGAAGGATGGATACAGCTGGATGTAGGATTTGCTAGATTTGGGTGAGATATTATGCTTCCCCTGTATCCCCAACACCTGATTGCATAACCGGAAAGGTTCGGGATTTTCATAGGTGGGAATTCAAGGAGCTCTAGTTCTTCTTCCACGGATATTTGGTTTGAGATTGGGATTTCTTACCGATTATTCGTCCTTGATCCGTACCTTGTTGATTTATTTCTCTACCTAAATTCTAAGTGGCTTCTCAATTAATGGATATGTGACCATTTCAAGAGGAATGCATTCGTTCATTTTGTTCGGATGTGAAGACTTTATGTTGCAATTTTCATTCCGTTGGATTCAGCTTCAATATTTATCTGTCAATGTGCTAACGGTGGTCAACCTCTTCAGGATGGCTCCCGCTAAGAGCACCAATCAGAATCAGAATCAAGATCCGCCACCACCTCCCCCTCCTCCGGACGCATGGCAAGCTGTGATGGCCGCAACCAATGCAAACACACAGTTGATCATGCAAATTCTTCAAGAGCGTAATCAAGCGAACCAAGGCAACCAAGGCAACAATCAGAATCACTTTGCTACACTCAACCAGTTCCTCGCTAACGGGACAAAGACTTTCAGCAGTTCTGTTGAGGCAACTAATGCTGACAATTGGCTCGTGGATCTGTGCAAGCATTTCGAGTGCAGTAACGTCGGGCCTAGGGACTTCGTCAAGTTCGCTTCTTTCCAACTCAAGGATCAAGCTGCAAAATGGTTCCAGCAGTACAAGGACTCTAGAGGTGGACGTGTTATTACCTGGGATGAGTTCCGTCAAGTATTCAAAGCTCATCATATCCCCTAGAGCGTGGTTGAAAGCAAGCGTGAGGAATTCCGCAACCTGAAGCAAGGCTCTTTGTCTGTATATGACTACAAAAAGTTGTTTCAGAAGCTCGCCCGCTTTGCCAAGCAGGACGTCCCTGATGAGAAGAGCATAATATACCAGTTCAGGGGTGGTCTCAGAGAAGAAATTCAGCTAGCTCTTGTTCTCTTTGAGCCCTTGAGGTACGATGAGTTCTACAACATGGCATTGAAGCAAGAGGCCGCTCAACTGAGGTGTGATGCTTCCAAGAAGCGAGTCAGAGATGCTACTCCTTCTTCCTCTACTCAAGTGGCCAAGCAGCAGAAGTATTGGCTTCCTCCTCCTCCATTTCGTCAGCCGTATCAGTAGAAGAGCAAAGGTGGCAGTGGATCTTCCCCCCCCCCCAACCCCGGCTTTCAGTACAAGACTTCGTCTCAAGCTCCAAGATCAAGTGCTCCATATCACCGTCTGCTTTCAGAGGTCACGTGCAACAAGTGCCAACAGAAGGGTCACTATGCCAACAAGTGCTTCAATCAAAGGCGTCTTCCTCCTCCTCCTCCTGTGAGATCGGCAAGTACAGCTGTGGTCAAGCATAACCCCAAGCACGCCAAGGTCAACTTGATGAACGCAGCTCAGGCAGAGGACTCGTCAGATGTCATCATGGGTAACCTTCCTGTTAACGGTATCCCTGCAAAAGTTCTTTTTGACACTGGTGCATCGCATTGTTTCATTTCCAAACCTTTTGCATCGAAGTATGAGTGCGATTATCAGTATCTGCAAAATTCCTTGCAAATCGTGTCACCGGGCAAGCAAATGATAGCTAATTTCTGCCTCCCGGATATTACTATCACGTTGGGCGACTACAAATTTCTAGCTTCTCCTATTGTTCTGGGTGATTCGGATATTGATCTTATTCTCGGAATGGATTGGCTTTCTAAGCACAAGGCGCATCTTGATTGTGCTGCCAGGAAGATTCAATTGACTCATTCGTCTGAGGATGTAATTGTCTTTGCCGCTCGTGATGATACCATCCGTCTATTTTCTCTCAATGAGAAGGGTGAACTGGATGCTATCTCGCAAATTCCAGTCGTTTGTGAATATCAAGACGTCTTTCTAGACGAGCTTCCAGGAATGCCTCCGCACCGGCCAGTTGAATTCGTCATCGATCTTGAGCCTGGCACGGAACCTGTGTGCAAGCGTCCTTACAAGCTCGGACCTGAAGAGTTGAAGGAGCTGAAGAAGCAACTCGATATTCAAGAGAGAATGGGTCTCATCTGGCCTAGTTCTTCTCCGTGGGGTTGTGGTGTTCTTTTTGTGAAGAAGAAGGATGGAACGGACCGACTTTGTGTTGATTACCGTCCATTGAACAAGAAGACCATCAAGAACAAATACCCACTTCCCAACATCAACGAGTTGTTCGAACAACTCAAAGGTGCCCAAGTATTCTCCAAGCTTGATCTCCGTATGTGTTATCATCAGATTCGAATCCGTGAGCAAGATATTCCCAAGACGGCTTTCAGGACAAGCTATGGTTCATATGAATACACTGTCATGTCTTTTGGCCTCGTCAACGCTCCTCCGACGTTATCTCGAATGATGAACTTCATCTTCAATGCCTACACCAATGACTTCGTTTTGGTCTATCTCGACGACATTCTGGTTTTCTCGAAGAACAAGGAAGATCATGTCAAGCACTTGCGTTTGGTACTCGATAAGCTGAGGGAACACCAGTTCTACGCTAAGTTCTCCAAGTGCGAATTTTGGCTTGATGAGGTTCTTTATCTTGGTCATATCATCTCTGCCAAGGGCATGGCGGTGAATCCTGAGAAGGTGTCTGCAATTGTGAATTGGGAACCTCCTCAGAACGTGAAGCAACTCCGTAGCTTCCTCGGTCTCGCAAGCTATTGCGGAAGATTCGTTGAAAACTTTTCTAAGATCGCGAAGCCTTTCTCAAATCTTCTCCAGAAACACGTCAAGTATGTTTGGTCTCTGGAGTGTGACATTGCTTTCAACACTTTGAAAGAGAAATTGGTCACTGCTCCAGTTCTGACTCCGCCTGATGAATCCAAGCTGTACGAGGTCTTTTGTGATGCCTCTCTCCAAGTACTCGGTGCAGTATTGATGCAAGAGAAGAAAGTTGTGGCTTATACCTCTCGTCAGTTGAAGCCCAACGAGAAGAACTACCCCACTCATGATCTCGAGTTGGCGGCAGTTGTGCATGCTCTTTTGACTTGGAGACATCTCTTATTGGGAAGAAAAGTGGACATCTTCACTGATCACAAGAGTCTCAAGTACATCTTCACTCAGCCTAATCTCAACCTCAGGCAAACTCGATGGGTCGAAATGATTCAGGAGTATAATCCGAGTATCGAGTATACTCCAGGCAAGGCCAATGTGATTGCTGACGCATTGAGCAAAAAGGCTTATTGCAACAGTCTGATTCTCAAGCCTTATCAACCCGAGCTTTGTGAAGCTTTCCGCAAACTTAATCTGCAAGTTGTTCCTCAAGGTTTCCTCGCCAACCTTCAAGTCTCTCCCACCTTGGAAGACCAGATTCGCCAAGCTCAGCTTCTTGATGCTATGGTGAAAAAGGTGAAGATTGAGATTGCCAAGAGTCAACCCAAGTACAAGTGCTACCGCCTTGATGACAAGGATACTCTCTTCTTCGAGGATCGTATTGTTGTGCCCAAAGGTGACCCCCATAAAGTGATCATGAATGAGGCTCACAATTCTCTCCTCTCCATCCACCCTGGGAGCACGAAGATGTATCAGGACCTCAAACAGGCTTATTGGTGGACTCGAATGAAGCGCGAGATTGCTCAATTCGTGAATGAGTGTGATGTCTGCAGAAGAGTGAAGGCAGAACACCAAAGGCCAGCGGATCTCCTCCAACCTCTTGCCATTCCAGAATGGAAGTTTGACCACATTGAAATGGACTTCGTGACTGGGTTTCCAACGTCCAAGCATGGCAATGATGCTATATTCGTTGTCATCGACAAACTCACCAAAGTGGCTCACTTTCTGCCTATCAAAGAGTCAGTCACTGCAGCTCAATTGGCGGAACTCTATAACTCTCGAATTGTCTCTCTGCACGGTATTCCACAAGTGATCTCTTCAGACAGTGGCAGCATCTTTACCTCCAAGTTTTGGGATTCATTTCAGATGGCCATGGGCACCAACATCCGCTTCAGCACAGCTTTCCATCCTCAAAGTAGCGGTCAAGTCGAGCGTGTCAACCAGATTCTTGTAGATATGCTCAGGGCTTGTGTGATCTCCTTTGGCATGAAGTGGGAGGATTGTCTTCCAGATGCTGAATTCTCCTACAACAATAGTTTTCAAGCAAGTTCGGGCAAGGCCCCATTTGAAATTCTGTATGGCAGGAAGTGTCGTACCCCTCTCAATTGGTCTAAAACCGGTGAACATCAGCTTTTGGGTAATGACTTAATCACAGAGGCGGAGGAAATGTGCAAAGTCATTCGAGATAACCTCAAAGCAGCCCAATCCCGCCAGAAGAGCTACTATGATAGTAAGCACCATGATTTGGCTTTAGAGATCGGAGATCATGTTTACCTCCGCGTCTCTCCAATGAAAGGTACTCGTCGCTTCGGTATCAAAGGGAAGCTTGCCCCTAGATACGTGGGACCTTTCAAGATTGTCAGCAAGAGAGGCGATCTCGCCTATCAACTCGAGCTTCCTTCAAACTTTGCAAATGTTCATGACGTGTTCCATGTCTCTCAGCTCCGAAAGTGCTTCAAGACTCCTGACCACACCGTCAACTTCGAGGACATTGAGCTCCAAGAAGATCTCTCTTATTGTGAGCACCCAGTTGCTATTCTTGAAGAGACTGAACGCAAGACTCGCAACAAGTCAATCAAATTCCTCAAAGTCAAGTGGTCACACCATTCCGACCGTGAAGCTACCTGGGAACGCGAGGATCACCTCCGTTCCAAGTACCCGGCGTTCTTTCAGTCCTAGATCTCGGGACTAGATCCTTTCATAGTGGTTGTCGTGACCGGTTTTCCGGGCATTAAATTCCAGAAAAGGACCGTTGTGCTCACCAGCCCCAGGATTCCTGTTAGCTGATGAGGCACCAACTTGTTACAGAAATTCCAAGCAAAAGTGCAAAATATGTAGTACAAGACCATGGTGGCCTATGAGTACATCAAATGGTTTCTAGTGGTTGAGGGCGGAAGCGGTTTGTGGATCACCACGGTCTATGGGACTCCATTTCCCACAGGAACAGCTGACCAGGTTAACTCCTATCTTCGCGAGGCTGCTATCACCGTTGCTTAGGTCCCGAGGCTGTCATCGCCACGCTCCTCTCCAAGCAAGCAAATCTGGCCAAGACAATAGCCAGGGACAAGCCAGTGAGTACTTTGAATGTACTCGCAAACATTAAGAACACAGGTATAATATAATTGATCAACATGTACTGAAATATTCTATGATCACATCGTCAGTCATAAATAAAATCTTGATGCAAGCAGGTTATTTATATGCAACCGTAATATGCAATGACAGAATAGAAATAAAATGCCTCAGTCGGGCGTCTTAGCGACACCACGTAAGGGGCTTATAAAGTAAATAAAATAACAAGCATGCCAAAGTCGGGCGTCTGAGCGACGCCACATAAAGGGCTTGTAAAAATAAATGAAATAACGAACCTGCCACAGTCGGGCGTCTGAGCGAAGCCACATAAATGGCTTGTAAAATAAATGAAATAACGAACCTGCCACAGTCGGGCGTCTGAGCGGCGCCACATAAAGGGCTTATAATCATAGTGAATATCCAGGAGGTGGTACCTTCCCAGGGATATACCTTGTTTCAAACAATACAACCGGTTAGTCCATAATGATAACAATCATAACCATCAGACATCACATGTCATCATCAATATTCGAGTTTAGTGGTTTCTCCTCCGAAGACCGACACTAAGACTGACACTTGACCCATCCCAGACGGTAATACTTAACCATGGACATGGCTATTCGAATAGGTTTAATATCTCTGCAGAGAGTGTACTCTTTACCCACGAGTAACGGATTCCTTTAGTCCATCGGACTAATTCCGTCTACGGTCTTTTAATTGAAACACACCTGACTTGCAAACACCAGATTTCACTCGTGTCTGGAATCACCCATGACACTTGTTCAACAAAACTCTAAGTGGGGAGGCTATAACCTCGCGTAGCATGGGATCAAATTTCTATCGCGCGCTCTAAGGGGTGCCCCCCTCTCGGTCCCAACCGGATACACCCATGCCCCCGGACCAGGTGGCATGCCTACCGGCTACAACCGGTATCTTCCACCCTAGCCTCTCTGTACGGTGTGTGCCAAGACAAGGGTTAACAACTTACTGGACCATACCCCACCTACGGTAGGGACCAGTGGCAGTACGAAACAAGTATGGGGGTTACCGGAGCAAGACTCGATCTATGGCCGACTCAGGAGGCTTATGAGTTTCCTGCATGACATGTATATCAAATATATTTCAACCGACGAAATCACCACCCATTATACCTTACTATGCCATACCGGACATAACCGTCCCGACGGGGACCGGCGACAAGCTCACTCCTGCCCAAGGCAGAGGCTTTCCCGGATTCCTTTCCGGCATGCATGCAAGGCACATGAGGATGATTACCATCACAAGTATATTCATTCCCATCCGCAAGGAAAATCACTAATATGCATCCATGCAAATGACCATATCACATGAAATAACAAGTTCTCTGAAATAAGGTGGTGTTACAAACGTGTCAACTAACACACCAAAAATTTTATTCCGGGGTTCAGAATGCTTGCCTTCATGGTGTGGAAAGGCAGGGTGCACTCCAAATCTTTTGAAAGCTTTCTTCTCTTCAAAAATCCTATTTTCAAAAATATGCAAATAACACATATTTCAAAAACAGTACAAAAAGTTGTTTGGAAAATTTTCAAATAAATCTTAAAATAAACTAGACAGAATTTGAGAGATGTAGGAAAAGTGATCAATTCATTTGGAGTTATATTTAAAAAATTATAGCCAGTCAAAGATCTGGTCAAAATCTGTTTTTACAAATAAAACAAAAACAAAACGTTTCAGCCACGAATACGCTTTCTAAGTAGGGGTTACGTACTTGGGGATTTTACGCTTTCACTTAACACGCGTGGCGGCGGGGTGGGTCACTGACAGTGGGTCCAGGGGGCCCACTGGTCAGGTTTGACTAGTCCTCTCCCTCCTCTTCCTCTGTCCCGAGCGGAGGGAGAACTCCGGCGATCGTCGCCGGCGATTGGTGGCTCCTTGCAGGGACCCGAGGGCGGGGATGGATCCGCGGTTCGAGGGCGGTCCTTCCGGTGGTTGTCAGTCAGGTGGGGATGAAGGGAGTCGCCGGCGGCGAGCTTCGCGGCGGCCGGTGGCTTCGGGAGTTTTGGGCGCTTGAACTGCGGTGGCTCCCGGTCGGGTTTGAGTAGCTGGGCGGCTTCGCAAGTCGAAGTGGAGTCATTTGGTGGCGTTGGACGGACGGGAGGGGCTCTGGTTGCGGTGAATGGAGCTGGGACATGGCGGCGGCCGAACTGGCCGGAGTTGGGGAGGACGGCTTTCCCCCGACGATTGCTGGCTGTGGGGGTGCCATGGGGGTGGCCTGAGGTCGCCTGAGTGCTCGGATGAGCTCGGGGGCCTCCTTTTATAGCGCAACGAGGTCGGTTTGCAGCGGCCGTGGATAAGTTCGCCGGCGAACTGCCCTACTGTGCTGCAGGGCGATGTGGCGGTGGCTGGTCGGCTCCAGGAGCTACCGACGAACGCTCCACTGTCCATGGAGGCGAGCTGGCGCGCTGTGGTGGTCGGGGCGGTGCCGACCATGGCAGGAGCGGGTGCGGCCGCGGGCATGCCGCCAAGAGAGCTCTTGTGGCGGCGCTGTAGGGCGCCAGGGGGCTGTCGGGGCCTTTGGCATGATGCGGCGAGAGGGAGAGGATCAGGATGAGCTCGGGGAAGTTTATCCAGGGCGTGCTGGCTCGGGCGTGAGCACGTGCAAAATGCGTGCTCTGCTCGTGCTCCGGGCGTGCACGGCATTCGTTCGATGAAATGCCAGGGCGACCAAAACTGCTAGACGGCTAATGCAAATCCACAGGCCTAGGTTAGAGACCGTTAGTAAGCTACTAGACAACTTGGTTAGGACAGGTGGGAAAGTTCACAACACAAACATACAAACATGCCAAATCTGTTCATGCCCACAGGGTGTTTGTCAAAAAGCCAAGAGCACCTAGGCATTTCTTGGAGGGGCCAAAATCTCCAGATGGTGGTCTCATTAGATGAATAAGAGGGTGGTGAGGTTAGTTTGTGAAAAGCACAAACTTGTTAGTGCAAGTTTTGCAAAACTACAATTCTTGACAGGAGATAAATGGCAGTATTTCATGAACCAAAATTATTCAAATGGGTACATGCTCCTGGACTTAGGGGTTTGGTAGGGCTGTCTACAAGTAGGAGAAGGCACAAGGTTACTGGAGCAAAAATAAATAGGGTTGCAGTAGAAATCACAAGGCTGGACCAGAATGGAGAAGAGGTTGATTCACTCAAAATTTTCAAAGAACAACACTAGGTTTTTGCATAATGTTGAATCATATGTTACTATCAACATCCCATAATTTTGGTGGAGGCTAGAAAGAAATATCTAAATGGGTTGTAGTGCAAAATTGTACTCTGGACCAGACAAGAAAAATTGATGCAGAGCTCAAAATATTACAAGAATAAAAGATATCTTTGCACAAAAGTGATTTAAAAACATTACATGACATCTCCAAATTTTGGTTGGAACTTTAAGTGAATTTATCAAATGGTTGTATTTCAAATATGGCCATGTAACCTTGGAAAAACCATTTTTCAAGAAAATAAAGATCAAGCCAATTAATTATGTAATTAGTTCTACTAATAAAAGAAAAGGTTTTCTTGAGAGGTTAAACAAGTCCAAAAACATATTTGAAAAGTTTTCACTTTGGGGAAAAACTCCATAATAATAAGGGAGAAAAAGTTTCAAAAATAAAAAGAGAGCCCAGAAAATAAAAGTTTTAATTTCCTGGCAAAATTTTAATTAATAAAACAAGGTCAAAAATTTGGGGTGTCACAACACTACCCCCTTTAAGAAAAATCTCGTCCTCGAGATTTGATAAGGGTTGTTTTTTTCGAAAATATCTTCCCTGTTAGTTGGAACCAAAAAGCTTACTCATAACACAAACTTTGTGTGGCCGGGGTTGGTTTTTGGTACGCTCGAAGTAAAATGCAACCGTTCACCGACGTACTCAAGCATGGAAAAAAAATTGAGGCGCTCAAGCAAACAGCATTCAATCATGGCGACACACAAATACAGGGCGTGGCCGTACTAAGGCTCGGTACTAATCGAGTAAATTAGTCTACCTCGTTCATATCCAAGTGGGCGTGCCTTTTGGATGTCGAGGCTTCTCTTCAGGTCTCACTGTCGGGATTAGCTGGAGTGGGTTGAGGCTAGTGTGCCCTTTTATAGAAAAGGGGACGGAGTCTTCCTTCACACGCTTGCGAAAAGACTATTCAGGATTTGGTCACTGGTGCATGAGCGACAGGTTGGGTTGATAGGTTGGGCACCGACTGCCAAAAGGTGTCGGGTCACAGTGTGGCTATCTTGCAAGGGAAGCTTGACTGGGGTTTGGCTGAGGTCTGGTGGGTTGGTTTACCTAAGTTTATTGACCTGGCTAAGATAGGATTAGCCAATGGTCATCCTGGCTCTGATACCAAGTTTGTCGCGACCGGTTTTCCGGGCATTAAATTCCAGAAAAGGGCCGTTGGGCTCACCAGCCCCAGGATTACTGTTAGCTGATGAGGCACCAACTTGTTACAGAAATTCCAAGCAAAAGTGCAAAATATGTAGTACAAGACCATTGTGGCCTATGAGTACATCAAATGGTTTCTAGTGGTTGAGGGAGGAAGCGGTTTGTGGATCACCACGGTCTATGGGACTCCATTTCCCACAGGAACAGCTGACCAGGTTAACTCCTATCTTCGCGAGGCTGCTATCACCGTTGCTTAGGTCCCGAGGCTGTCATCGCCACGCTCCTCTCCAAGCAAGCAATCTGGCCAAGACAATAGCCAGGGACAAGCCAGTGAGTACTTTGAATGTACTCGCAAACATTAAGAACACAGGTATAATATAATTGATCAACATGTACTAAAATATTCTATGATCACATCGTCAGTCATAAATAAAATCTTGATGCAAGCAGGTTATTTATATGCAACCGTAATATGCAATGACATAATAGAAATAAAATGCACCGATCGGATGTCTGAAGCGACATCTCGAAAGGATAGTAAAAGTGAGCATGCCTCAGTCGGGCGTCTTAGCGACACCACGTAAGGGGCTTATAAAGTAAATAAAATAACAAGCATGCCACAGTCGGGCGTCTGAGCGACGCCACATAAAGGGCTTGTAAAAATAAATGAAATAACGAACCTGCCACAGTCGGGCGTCTGAGCGACGCCACATAAAGGGCTTGTAAAATAAATGAAATAACGAACCTGCCACAGTCGGGCGTCTGAGCGGCGCCACATAAAGGGCTTATAATCATAGTGAATATCCAGGAGGTGGTACCTTCCCAGGGATATTCCTTATTTCAAACAATACAACCGGTTAGTCCATAATGATAACAATCATAACCATGATATATCACATGTCATCATCAATATTCGAGTTTAGTGGTTTCTCCTCCGAGGACCGACACTAAGACCGACACTTGACCCATCCCAGACGGTAATACTTAACCATGGACATGGCTATTCGAATAGGTTTAATATCTCTGCAGAGAGTGTACTCTTTACCCACGAGTAACGGATTCCTTTAGTCCATCGGACTAATTCCGTCTACGGTCTTTTAATTGAAACACACCTGACTTGCACACACCAGCTTTCACTCATGTCTGGAATCACCCATGACACTTGTTCAGCAAAACTCTAAGTGGGGAGACTACAACCTCGCGTAGCATGGGATCAAATTTCTATCACGCGCTCTAAGGGGTGCCCCCCTCTCGGTCCCAACCGGATACACCCATGCCCCCGGACCAGGTGGCATGCCTACCGGCTACAACCGGTATCTTCCACCCTGGCCTCTCTGTACGGTGTGTGCCAAGACAAGGGTTAACAACTTACTGGACCATACCCCACCTACGGTAGGGACCAGTGGCAGTACAAAACAAGTATGGGGGTTACCGGAGCAAGACTCGATCTATGGCCGACTCAGGAGGCTTATGAGTTTCCTGCATGACATGTATATCAAATATATTTCAACCGACGTAATCACCACCCATTATACCTTACTATGCCATACCGGACATAACCGTCCTGACGGGGACCGGCGACAAGCTCACTCCTGCCCAAGGCAGAGGCTTTCCCGGATTCCTTTCCGGCATGCATTCAAGGCACATGAGGATGATTACCATCACAAGTATATTCATTCCCATCAGCAAGGAAAATCACTAATATGCATCCATGCAAATGACCATATCACATGAAATAACAAGTTCTCTGAAATAAGGTGGTGTTATAAACGTGTCAACTAACACACCAAAAATTTTATTCCGGGGTTCAGAATGCTTGCCTTCATGGTGTGGAAAGGCAGGGTGCACTCCAAATCTTTTGAAAGCTTTCTTCTCTTCAAAAATCCTATTTTCAAAAATATGCAAATAACACATATTTCAAAAACAGTACAAAAAGTTGTTTGGAAAATTTTCAAATAAATCTTAAAATAAACTAGACAGAATTTGGGAGATGTAGGAAAAAGAATCAATTCATTTGGAGTTATATTTAAAAAATTATAGCCAGTCAAAGATCTGGTCAAAATCTGTTATTACAAATAAAACAAAAAGAAAACGTTTCAGCCACGAATACGCTTTCTAAGTAGGGGTTACGTACTTGGGGATTTTAAGCTTTCACTTAACACACGTGGCGGCGGGGTGGGTCACTGACAGTCGGTCCAGAGGGCTCACTGGTCAGGTTTGACTAGTCCTCTCCCTCCTCTTCCTCTGTCCCGAGCGGAGGCGGAACTCCGGCGATCGTCGCCGGCGATTGGCGGCTCCTTGCGGGGACCCGAGGGCGGGGATGGATCCGCGGTTCGAGGGTGGTCCTTCCGGTGGTTGTCAGTCAGGTGGGGATGAAGGGAGTCACCGGCGGCAAGCTTCGCGGCGGCCGGTGGCTTCGGGAGTTTTGGGCGCTTGAACTGCGGTGGCTCCCGGTCGGGTTTGAATAGCTGGGCGGCTCCGCAAGTCGAAGTGGAGTAATTTGGTGGCGTTGGACGGACGGGAGGGGCTCTGGTTGCAGTGAATGGAGCTGGGACGTGGCGGCGGCCGAACCGGCCGGAGTTGGGGAGGACGGCTTTCCCCCGACGATTGCTGGCTGTGGGGGTGCCATGGGGCTGGCCTGAGGTCGCCTGAGTGCTCGGATGAGCTCGGGGACCTCCTTTTATAGCGTGACGAGGTCGGTTTGCGGCGGCCGTGGATAAGTTCGCCGGTGAACCGCCCTACTGTGCTGTAGGGCGACGTGGCGGTGGCTGGTCGGCTCCAGGAGCTACCGACGAACGCTCCACTGTCCATGGAGGCGAGCTGGCGCGCTGTGGTGGTTGGGGCGGTGCCGACCATGGCAGGAGCGGGTGCGGCCGCGGGCATGCCGCCAAGAGAGCTCTTGTGGCGGCACTTTAGGGTGCCAGGGGGTTGTCGGGGCCTTTGGCGTGACGCGGCGAGAGGGAGAGGATCAGGATGAGCTCGGGGAAGTTTATCCAGGGCGTGCTGGCTCGGGCGCGAGCACGTGCAAAACGCGTGATCTGATCGCGCTCCGGGCATGCACGGCATTCGTTCGATGAAATGCCAGGGCGACCAAAACTGCTAGACGGCTAATGCAAATCCACGGGCCTAGGTTAGAGACCGTTAGTAAGCTACTAGACAACTTATTTAGGACAGGTGGGAAAGTTCACAACACAAACTTACAAACATGCCAAATCTGTTCATGCCCACAGGGTGTTTGTCAAAATGCCAAGAGCACCTAGGCATTTCTTGGAGGGGCCAAAATGTCCAAATGGTGGTCTGATTAGATGAATAAGAGGGTGGTGAGGTTAGTTTGTGAAAAGCACAAACTTGTTAGCGCAAGTTTTGCAAAACTACAATTCTGGACAGGAGATAAATGGCAGTATTTCATGAACCAAAAATATTCAAATGGGTGCATGCTCCTGGACTTAGGGGTTTGGTAGGGCTGTCTACAAGTAGGAGAAGGCACAAGGTTACTGGAGCAAAAATAAATAGGGTTGTAGTAGAAATCACAAGGCTGGATCAGAATGGAAAAGAGGTTGATTCACTCAAAATTTTCAGAGAACAACACTAGGTTTTTGCATAATGTTGAATCATATGTTACTATCAACATCCCATAATTTTGGTGGAGGCTAGAAAGAAATATCTAAATGGGTTGTAGTGCAAAATTGCACTCTGGACCAGAGAAGAAAAATTGATGCAGAGCTCAAAATATTACAAGAATAAAAGATAGCTTTGCACAAAAGTGATTTAAAAACATTACATGACATCTCCAAATTTTGGTTGGAAATTTAAGTGAATTTATCAAATGGTTGTAGTTCAAATATGGCCATGTAACCTTGGAAAAACCATTTTTCAAGAAAATAAAGATCAAGCCAATTAATTATGTAATTAGTTCTACTAATAAAAGAAAAGTTTTTCTTGAGAGGTTAAACAAGTCCAAAAACATATTTGAAAAGTTTTCACTTTGGGGAAAAACTCCATAATAATAAGGGAGAAAAAGTTTCAAAAATAAAAAGGGAGCCCAGAAAATTAAAGTTTTAATTTCCTGGCAAAATTTTAATTAATAAAACAAGGTCAAAAATTTGGGGTGTCACAGTGGTGGAGCGTTGTAACACCCCGGATATGACTTACACAATATGTACTCCAACTCTTGCCGTTTCTGGTGTTAAGTTATTTTATTTTCTTGGGTTCGGGTTTTTGTCTCCGTGTGCTGTTATCATTGTCATGTATCTCATATCATTTCATCATGTGCATTGCATTTGCATACGTGTTCATCTCATGCATCCGAGCATTTTCCCCGTTGTCCGTTTTGCATTCCGGCGCTTCGTTCTCCTCCGGTGGTCATTTCTACCTTTCTTTCGTGCGTGGGGGATTAAACATTTCTGGATTGGACCGAGACTTGCCAAGAAGCCTTGGTATACTACTGGTAGACCGCCTGTCAAGTTTCGTACCATTTGGACTTCGTTTGATACTCCAACGGTTAACCGAGGGACCGAAAAGGCCTCGTGTGTGTTGCAGCCCAACACCCCTCCAATTTGGCCAAAAACCCACCAAAACCCTCTCCATCATCTAGAGCGTTCGATCACGATCGCGTGGCTGAAAACCGCACCTCATTTGGACTCTCCTAGCTCCCTCTATGCCTATAAATAGAACCCCCACGAAAAATCCGGATCTCTCCCCCGTCCAAACCCTAAAACCACCTCGCGCCGGCCGGACACGTCCCAATCCGGCCGGACAAACCGCTGCCGCCGCCCGCGCCCTATCCGCGCCTGCCACGTGTCACCGCCGCCTCCGCACCCCACATCGCCGCGCCAAGCCCGCCGGGGCCCGAGGCCGGCCCCCACGGCCCGCACCGCGCCTGTCGCCCCGCCGCCTCCATCCCCCGCGCGCGCCGCCGTCTTCCTCCGAGCCGGCCGCCGCCCTGACGCCTCCGGCGACCGCCGCCCCCGCCGATCCGGAGCTCTGCCGCCCCGCCGTCAAGCCCGGTGAGCTCGGGTCGCCGCCTCCGCGCCGCGTCCGCCACGCCGGCGAGCTCCTCCACGCCGACGTCCTCCTCCTCCCGGCCGGTGAGCCCCTCGTCCGCGCCAAGTCCGACTCCGGCGAGCTCCAAGTCCGGCCGGTGAACCTCGTAGTCCGCGTGTGAACAGTGCCAGATCTGGATCTAGATCCAAACTCGGTTGACTTTTGCCTCGAAACCCTAATAATTTGCTCATGTTCATCGCATCATAACTTTGCATCCGTAACTCCGTTTTGGGCATATAGCATATCGAAATGTTCGTCTCAGAAAGTACATCATTTCAAGTCATTGCATCATTTTCATTGGAGTTCATCTTGATGCCCGAAATGCTGTTAGAAGAGTGCTATTTGAGATAATTGTCAGATCTGCTGCTCCAATTAGATATTTGTCATTTTTGCCATGATTATTGTGTGCATGATATGCCCCTAAGCTCTACATATGTTTTCTTAAGGGTTTTGCCATCTTTTTTCAGGTGCAACCCAAGTATTTTTTTTGATGTGTGTGGTGACTAGCACAAGCTTGCAAAGTGAGGCATTTGTTAATGCTGATTTCAGGGACTTAGCATTTCCACCAAGTCCTTGAGCTGGTTATCTCATATGGCCATATGTTCATGTTGTTTCCTGGTGATCCGTGCCTCTTTTGAGGATGATCAGTAAGGATGTTTTGTTAATCTTGTAGTGCTCTATCCATCCATGTCTTTGTTTGCAATTATGGAGCACCCTAGCTTGAGTCAATTAAGCTCTACTTTTGTCATTTCCTAAATCTAGGCAGATTGTCTACTTGTTAGCAATTTTGCCGGGGATGTTGTAGTTGAACCATGCATGCTATGCTATTGTTCTTGCCATGTCTAGCTTGCATTTTTTGTATTCTTGATGGGTGTATGCTTAGATCGTTATGACTTGCTCTGTGGTGAGTGCATCGAGCTCGTAAACATGCCTACTTGATATCTGTTTCAGCATGCTCCAGTTTTCACTAAGTCTGAGAACTGATTATGTTTTTGCCATGTTCACATGCTTGCAATTGTATTTTCTGATCCCTTTTGGCCCAAGGTCACTAAGGGACTTTTGTTAAGGTATTTGAGTAGCTCCATGCCATTCCTTACTTTGCCATGTTCAGGTCATGTACCATGTAGTTTTGTTGCTCCGAAGAGTGCTATCTGATCTGAAATTCCAGACAAGTGTTAATTTCACTAAGTCTGAGATCTGTTTGTCAAATGCATTTTTGCCATGCTTGTTTGAACCTGTTAATGGATGAATTGGCCGTAGCCCAGTGCTAGACTTTTGTTAAGCTTCATGTTTGGACTCCTGCCCTGTATTTTGATGCCATGTTTTGGTGCTGTAGCATGTTCATCTTATTGCATTTAGATGGCTACTTGCTGTAAATCGCAGAACGTGGTCATATTTGAATCGCTTGCCATTTCCAAACCGTAACTCCGATTCCGGAGTTCTTTATATCGTTTTCAAGCGATTTCATCTCATCTTTCCAGTGGCACACTTGGATTTCCACGTTGAGGCCAGGTTCATTCGTTCCTCATCAAATCTTGCATATGCATCCCGCATCGCATCCCGCATAGCATACCATCCTTACATCATATTGTTTGAGCTTTGCACGTGGTTGATTGTGTTCCGTTTGCTTGTTTGTCTTGTTTGGGTAGAGCCGGGAGACGATTTCGCTAACGAGGAGCCCCTTGAGTTTGCTTTCGAGGATCCATTCAACTTTGACAACTTTGCAGGCAAGATGATCATACCCTCGAAATCACTACTATCTTTGCTTTGCTAGATGCTCGTTCTTTTGCTATGCCTATGCTACGATGCCTATCACTTTCTTATCATGCCTCCCAAATTGCCATGTCAAACCTCTAATGCACCATGTCCTAGCAAACCATTGATTGGCTATGTTACCGCTTTGCTCAGCCCCTCTTATAGCGTTGCTAGTTGCAGGTGAAGATTGGAGACCGTTCCTTGTTGGAACATTTATTTACTTGTTGGGATATCATTATATTGCCTTGTTATCTTAATGCATCTATATACTTGGTAAAGGGTGGAAGGCTCGGCCTCTCGCCTAGTGTTTTGTTCCACTCTTGTCGCCCTAGTTTCCGTCATACCGGTGTTATGTTCCCGGATTTTTGCGTTCCTTACGCGGTTGGGTTATAATGGGAACCCCTTGATAGTTCGCCTTGATTAAAGCTTTTCCAGCAATGCCCAACCTTGGTTTTACCATTTGCCACCTAGCCTCTTTTCCCTTGGGTTTCCGGAGCCCGAGGGTCATCTTATTTAACCCCCCCCCCCGGGCCAGTGCTCCTCTGAGTGTTGGTCCGAACTAGAGCCATGTGCAGTGCCCCCTCGGGGAAACTCGGGGTTTGGTTTTAGTTGGATGGAGAGCTCATCTGAGTGTGCCCTAAGAACGAGATATGTGCAGCTCCTATCGGGATTTGTCGGCTCATTCGGGCGGTGTTGCTGGTCTTGTTTTAACCTGTCGAAGTGTCTTGAAGAACCGAGATACCGAGTCTGATCGGAACGTCTCGGGAGGAGGTCTATTCCTTCGTTGACCATGAGAGCTTGTCATGGGCTAAGTTGGGACTCCCCTGCAGGAATTTGAACTTTCGAAAGCCGTGCCCGTGGTTATGGGCAGGTGGGAATTTGTTAATGTCCGATTGTAGATAACTTGAACCTTAACCTAATTAAAATGAATCAACCGGGTGAGTTACTGTGATGGTCTCTTCTCGGCGGAGTCCGGAAGTGAACACGGTTTTGGAGTAATGCTTGCGCAGGGTGTTCTCTAGTTTCTCGTTCGCGCTTTGCCCTCTCTTCTCGCTCTCCGTTTGCGAACAGGATAGCCACCATATATGCTAGTCGCTTGCTGCAGCTCCACATATTTACCTTGCCTTACCTATTAAGCTTAAATAGTCTTGATCGCGAGGGTGCGAGATTTCTGAGTCCCTATGGCTCACAGATTACTTCCAAACCAGATGCAGGGCCTGATGATTCCGCTCCAGGTGACGCGCTTGAGCTCAAGTGGGAGTTTGACGAGGACTCTCAACGATACTACGTGTCTTTCCCTGATGATCAGTAGTGGTGCCCAGTTGGGGTGATCGGGACTGTGTCGCTTGTTGGGTTATCTTTTATTTTGGCGCCGTAGTCGGGCCATGAGTGTTTGAATGATGTAATGCTATTTTATGTACTTGATTGACGTGGCGAGTGTAAGCCAACTATGTTATCTCCCCTTTTATTATCTATATTACATGGGATGTTGTGATGATTGCCTAACTTGCGACATATGCCTTCAATGCGATTATGTCTCTAAGTCGTGCCTCGACACGTGGGAGCTATAGTCGCATCGAGGGTGTTACAAAAATAAAGCCTCTTCTTTTGAGGTAGAATTCCCAAAATTCCTTCTAAAATTTCATAGGCAGCATTGGCATCAAGCTCAATGAAATTTCCTTTAGCGGCAAAATCTAGAAGTTGTCTATGATGCAAAGCCAATCCTATGTAAAAACTACGAAGAAAAACCTTAGCGTCCCCATTTAAATTGGAAATACGATACGATTCCATAAGCCTATACCAAGCATCTTTCAAATTTTCTCCTTGTCTTTACTTGAAGTAAAGAACATCAAAATCTGGTGACAAACGAGGAGTAGGAACGCTAGCCATCAAGACTGGAAAGCAAGAGAACGGCGAACAAAAAAAAGGGCGAATAAAACGACAAATTTTTGTGACGTGGGGGAGACCAAAACGAGAGGCAAATTGCAAATAATGTAAATTGCAAGGAGATGGGATTTGTGATTAGGAACCTGGTATATGTTGAAGATCCTCCCCGGCAACGACGCCAGAAATTCCTTTTGATGCGGCTTGAAGCTACGTCGGTATTTCCACAATGAGGAAGGGATGATGCAGCACAACAGGTATTTCCCTCAGATGTGAAACCAAGGTTATCGAACGAGTAGGAGAACCAAGCAACACAACGTAAACAGCCCCTACACACAAATAACAACTACTTGCAACTCGATGTGTTAAAGGGTTGTCAATCCCTTTCGGGTAATGGCGTCAGAAATTGGTGCGTGAGCGGGAGAAAGTTGTAATAGATTGATAGATCGAATGCCACATAAAATAAATAATAATAAATTGCAGCAAGGTATTTTTGGTTTAATAGATCTGAAAATAAATGCAAAGGAAAAGTAGATCGCAAAGGCAAATATATGAGAAAGAGACCCGGGGGCCGTAGGTTTCACTAGTGGCTTCTCTCGAGAAAAATAGCAAACGGTGTGTGAACAAATTATTGTTGGGCAATTGATAGAAATTCAAATACTTATGACGATATCCAGGAAATGATCATTATATAGGCATCACGTCCAAGATTAGTAGACCGAATCCTGCCTGCATCTACTACTATTACTCCACACAACGACCGCTATCCAGCATGCATCTAGTGTATTCAGTTCATGGAGAAACGGAGTAATGCAATAAGAATGATGACATGATGTAGACCAGATCTATCTATGTAGAGATAGACCCCATCGTTTTATCCTTAGTAGCAACGATACATACATGTCGGTTCCCCTTCTGTCACTGGGATCAAGCACCGTAAGATCGAACCCACTATAAAGCACCTCTTCCCATTGCAAGATAAATATATCAAGTTTGCCAAACAAAACCCAAATATCAGAGAAGAAATACGAGGCTATAAGCAATCATGCATATAAGAGATCAAAGAAACTCAAATAACTTTCATGGGTATAAAAAGATAGATCTGATCATAAAGTCAAAGCTGATCGATCCCAGCAAACACAGCGCAAAAGAGTTACATCATATGGATCTCCAAGACACCATTGTATTGAGTATCAAGAGAGAGAGAGAGAGAGGAAGCCCTCTAGCTACTAACTACGGACCCAAAGGTCTACAAAGAACTACTCATGCATCATCGGAGAGGCACCAATGGAGGTGGTGAACTCCAACCTAGATGGTGTCTAGATTGGATCTGATGGTTCTGGAATCTGTGATGGATGGATCAATATTTCATCGACTCCCCTAGGGTTTTGGTAATATTGGGGTATTGATCGAGAAAAGAGGGGGTCTGGGGGGCACCCCAGGTGGGCACAACCCACCAGGGCGCGCCTGGGCCTCCTGGCGCACCCTGGTGGGTTGTGCACTCCTCGAAGCAACCCCCCTAGGCAGAGCCACGGCCCATTATGTTCCTTCTGGTCCAAAAAATCTCCTTAAAGTTTTGTTGCATTTGGACTCCATTTGATATTGATTTCCTGCGATGTAAAAAACATGTAGAAAACAGCAACTGGCACTTGGCACTATGTCAATAGGGTAATACCAAAAAATGATATAGAATGACTATAAAATGATTATAAAACATCCATGATTAATAATATAACAGCATGGAACTATAAAAATTATAGATACGTTGGAGACGTATCAGACACCGCCAAGCGTCTCCGGCAGGATGCAGAGGACAAACTAAAGAATCAGGTTGATCAAGTTAATCTCTTGATCAAGAGCCTGATTAATATGGCCGAGCGTCTTGGTGCCTAGGCTGCGGCGATGGGCATGGACGGCCTAGTCTTCTCGGCCAGCAAGCATGAGGTCCCAAGCGTCAAGCTGGGACTCTTCTTCAATGACCTGATCGAGAAGCTGAAGGCGCATGAAGAGGAGACGGCCGAGCGTTTTGCGACCGAGTCTTGGAGGATTGGCCGTGACGCCCTCTTCATGGTCTTGGGCAATATCGCCTGCCGCCACCTAGACCTTGTCCTTGCCGACGGATTCAAGAAGCCGCCAGCGGGTGCCGACATTGCAGCTGCCTAGGAAAAGGCTGCTCCTCGGGCCAACGGGGTTCTCCATGTTTGAGCTGTTCCACCTGGACATCGGACTAAGTATCGGGCCGCTACCGCCTCTTCGTTTCCCTTTAAAGAAACATGATATATATTTTGCGTTGAGTCATTCTATCTCTAGTGTTTGTGTGAAACTGGATTTTCTAGCTGAATTTTAAATGTGTGTTTATCCCTTTGAGCCCTATATGTTAGTGTTAGTATGATCAATCTCTATGTATGCTCTGGATGCATGTCGATATCATATTTCCGCGATTGTCGTAAGGGTCCGGCCCTTATCAGTCATCTTGGCATGGATGCGTCCCGATAGGTTTTTCCCATGTAGTTCTCAATGCAGCCTCTCGACCTGCGAGCATTGCTCCAGACAGGATGATGGTGCGATCAAATAAACTAGCCATGGTTCCATCACATGAGGGTTCTCACAATACGAATACTCACTAGGTTTAAGGGATAAACGGCTGCAATAATCTGAGATGTACAAACAAGAAGTGATAATGTAAACTTAGCTTTCATTTTGAGCTTCTTTTTCCTCAGTCGGGCTGTGAGCATCTGGCGCGCTCGCGACACCTGGAGGAGCAGAAGATAATCAGGTGGTTTCTCCGTTCCCGGCAAAGGCCGACATGTATTCCTTGTGGCTGGCAAGCATCAGGGAATAGTGTCGGGCTCCTCTGGCCCCATTTTCTCCCTTCCTTTCGAGTCAGTCCGGCAGCTACCATTGCATGGGTCGTGCCGTTGCAAGGAGACTTGCCGAAGTATGCTTGCCGGTGCATCAATCAACAGACTCCTACCGGCGCTTCACTTAGGATTGTCCAAAATAGGGGAAATACTGGATCGAGCGTCGCGTGGTAATCGTCGACATCGAAGACGCCGGGGCTAAAGCAGTTCGGCTGCTAATGAAGGGAAAGGCCGGGAAGGAGGGAGCTTGCGCCCGCACATCTTGTGCCATTTCTCCGAATGGTGCCCGATGGTGGGTACGCCATACGGGGCACCGAGACGGGCATATTGCCACAAGCAGCGATCTTAGCTATAACCGTGGCTACGACGAGCCATGGAGACCAATAAAATGGCGCAAGGATGGCCCCGCTTTGTTTCTGTGTCTTCATGGCCACCATGAACGCCAAAGACTTCAAGTGAACATCCATGGGCAAAGCGCACTTCACCCACCTTCAGGTTCATGCAAGCGAGCCCCCTACCGGGCGCACCAAAGATGTCGCGAGAAACAGCGACCACCTATGGGACCAGAAGGCCCTTGCTGGTTCGGCAGGGGGACGTCGCGTTGCACAAAGAGCAGACGAGGATGGTGCAGCACGACAGAAATCACGCAGGCAATTTTACCCAGGTTCAGGCCGCCGTGAGGCATAAAACCCTACTCCTGCTTTGGTGTTTTCATGGTGGAAGAGTGGTGGTGGAGTGTAGTACACTTGCCCGACAGTGGTTGCCTTGATGACTACTACACAACCTTCTTCTTGTAGACGTTGTTGGGCCTCCAAGTGCAGAGGTTTGAAGGACAGTAGCAAAATTCCCTCAAGTGGATGACCTAAGGTTTATCAATCCGTAGGAGGCGTAGGATGAAGATGGTATCTCTCAAGCAACCCTGCAACCAAATAACAAAGAGTCTCTTGTGTCCCCAACACACCCAATACAATGATAAATTGTATAGGTGCACTAGTTCGGCGAAGAGATGGTGAAACAAGTGGTATATGGATAGTAGATAAAAGTATTTGTAATCTGAAATAATAAAAACAGCAAGGTAGCAAGTAATAAAAGTGAGCGTAAACGGTATTGCAATGTGTGGAAACAAGGCCTAGGGTTCATACTTTCGCTAGTGTAAGTTCCCTCAACAATGATAAATTAATTGGATCACATAACCATCCCTTAACATGCAACAAAGAGTCACTCCAAAGTCACTAATAGCGGAGAACGAACGAAGAGATTATGGCAGGGTATGGAACCACCTCAAAGTTATTCTTTCCAATCAATCTGTTGGGCGATTACTATAAGTGTCACAAACAGCCCTAGAGTTCGTACTACAATAACACCGTAAGACACAAATCAATCAAAAACCTAATATCACCTGGATACTCCAATGTCACCTCAAGTATCCGTGGGTATGATTATACGATATGCATCACACAATCTCAGATTCATCTATTCAACCAACACAAAGGACCTCGACGAGTGCCCCAAAGTTCCTACCGGAGAATCACGACGAAAATGTGTGCCAACCCCTATGCATAGGTTCCCAATGTCACGAAACCCACAAGTTGATCACCAAGACATACATCAAAGTCTTTAAAGGGAAAACTCAATTCATTACAAGAGAGAAGAGGGGGAGGAGAAACATAGGATCCAACTATAATAGCAAAGCTCGCGATACATCAAGATCGTATCACCTCAAGAACACGAGAGAGGGAGAGAGAGAGATCAAACACATAGCTACTGGTACATACCCTCAGCCCCGAGGGAGAACTACTCCCTCCTCGCCATGGAGAATGCCGGGATGATGAAGATGGCCAACAGTTAGGGATCCCCCCTCCGGCAGGGTGCCGGAGCAGGGCCCCGATTGACCTTTGGTGGCTACGGAGGCTTCTGGAGGTGGAACTCCCGATCTAATCTCTGTTCTGGAAGTTTTAGGGTGTATGGAGTTATATAGGCAGAAGAAGCATGTCAGGGGAGCCACGGGGGCCCCACGAGGCAGGGGGGCGCGCCCCCCACCCTCGTGGGCAGCTCCCGTATCTTATGACGTGGGGTCCAAGTCCATCAGGTGTGTTTCCTTCCAAAAATAACTTCTCCAGTTGATTTCGTTCCGTTTCGACTCCGTCTGATATTCCTTTTTTTTCAAAACACTGAAATAGGCATAAAACAGCAAATCTGGGCTGGGCCTCCGGTTAATAGGTTAGTCCCAAAAATAATATAAAAGTGGATAATATTGCCCAAAACAGTAGATAATATAGCATGGAGCAATCAAAAATTATAGATACGTTGGAGACATATCAAGCATCCCCAAGCTTAATTCCTGCTCGTCCTCGAGTAGGTAAATGATAAAAAAGATAATTTTTGTTGTGGAATGCTAGTTGGCATAATTTCAATGTAATTCTTCTTACTTGTGATATGAATATTCAGATTCGAAAGATTCAAAACAAAAGTTCATATTGACATAAAAATAATAATACTTCAAGCATACTAACTAAGCAATTATGTCTTCTCAAAATAACATGGCCAAAGAAAGTTCATCCCTACAAAATCATATAGTTTAGTCATGCTCCATTTTCATCACACAAGAATGCTCTCATCATGCACAACCCCGATGACAAGCCAAGCAATTGTTTCATACTTTAGTAATCTCAAACTTATAAACCTTCATGCAATACATGAGCGTGAGCCATGGATATAACACTATGGGTGGAATAGAATAATGAGGGTGTTATGTGGAGAAGACAAAAAAGGAGAAAGTCTCACATCAACGAGGCTAATCAATGGGCTATGGAGATGCCCACCGATTGATGTTAATACAAGGAGTAGGGATTGCCATGCAACAGATGCACTAGAGCTATAAATGTATGAAAGCTCAACAAAAGAAACTAAGTGGGTGTGCATCCAACTTGCTTGCTCACGAAGACCTAGAGCACTTGAGGAGGCACATTGTCGGAATATACAAGCCAAGTTCTATAATGAAAAATTCCCACTAGTATATGAAAGTGACAGAACAAGAGACTCTCCATCATAAAGATCATGGTGCTACTTTGAAGCACAAGTGTGGAAAAAGGAGAGTAGCATTGTCCCTTTTATTTTTTTATTTTTTATTTTTTTATTTTTTATTTGGCCTTTATTTCGGCCTTTCTCTTTTTTTTGGGACAATGCTCTATTGAATGATGATCATCACACTTCTATTTATTTACAACTCAATGATTACAACTCGATACTAGAACAAAGTATGACTCTATATGAATGCCTCCGGCGGTGTACCGGGATTGCGATGAATCAAGTGTGACATGTATGAAAAATTATGAACGGTGGCTTTGCCACAAATACGATGTCAACTACATGATCATGCAAAGCAATATGACAATGATGAATGTGTCATGATGAACGGAATGATGGAAAGTTGCATGGCAATATATCTCGGAATAGCTATGGAAATTCCATAATAGGTAGGTATGGTGGCTGTTTTGAGGAAGATATAAGGAGGTTTATGTGTGACAGAGTGTATCATATCACGGGGTTTGGATGCACCGGCGAAGTTTGCGCCAACTCTCAATGTGAGAAAGGGCAATGCACGGTACCGAAGAGGCTAGCAAGGATGGAAGGGTGAGAGTGTGTATAATCCATGGACTCAACATTAGTCATAAAGAACTCACATACTTATTGCAAAAATCTACAAGTCATCAAAAACCTCGGCACTACGCGCATGCTCCTAGGGGGATAGATTAGTAGGAAAAGACCATCGCTCATCCCCGACCGCCACTTATAAGGAGGACAATCAAATAACATCTCATGTTTGAAATTTGTTGCATAACATTTACCATACGTGCATGCTACGGGACTTGCAAACTTCAACACAAGCATTTCTCAAATTCACAACTACTCAACTAGCATGACTCTAATATCACCATCTCCATATCTCAAAACAATCATCAAGTATGAAACTTCTCTTAGTATTCAACACACTCATAAGAGAATTTTATTATTAATCTTGTATACCTAGCATATTAGGATTTTAAGCAAATTACCATGCTATTTAAGACTCTCAAAATAATATAAGTGAAGCACTAGAGCAAACGACAAACTACTCCGAAAGATATAAGTGAAGATCAATGAGTAGTCGGATAATTATGCAACTATGTGAAGACTCTCTAACATTTAATAATTTCAGATCTTGGTATTCTATTCAAATAGCAAGCAAAGAAAAATAAAATGACATCTAATAATAGCAAACATCATGTGAAGAAGCAAAAACTTAGGATCAACCGAAACTAACCGATAGTTGTTGAAGAAGAAAGGTGGGATGCCAACCGGGGCATCCCCAAGCTTAGAAGCTTGAGACTTACTGAAATATTATCTTGTGGTGCCTTGGGCATCCCCAAGCTTGAGCTTTTGTATCTCCTTAATTCCTCTCATATCACGGCCTCCCTAAATCTCAAAAGCTTCATCCACACAAAACTCAACAAGGACTCGTGAGGTAAGTTAGTATAAACCATTGTCAAAACCTTATCATACTCTACTGTAGCAAATCACTAAAATTATTATTCAACATTGCATACTAAATGCCTCTGAATATTTAATAGTCCTATCCTCAAATAGAATCATTAAAGAAGCAAACATATGCAAACAATGCAAACATAACAGCAATCTGCCTAAACAGGATAGTCTATAAAGAATGCAGCAACATCCATACTTCCCTAGCTCCAAAAATTACGAAAGAAAATTCCCATTGTAGTAAATTTATAAGAGCTTCATATGCAAAAGGTTTCAACATTTTATCACATTCTGAATTTTCTAGGGAATTATTGCAACAGCGGTAAACTTTTTGTTTTCAAACAGCAACATGTGGACTTCTAAAATAGGCATAGTAAAGGCTATCAATGCCACTTCTATTGAAATAAAAGATGCAAAACATTGTTCTAAATGACAGCAAGAAAATCCTAAAAAAATAAATTGACGCTCCAAGCAAAACACATATCATGTGGTGAATAAAAATATAGCTCCAAGTAAAGTTACCGATAGAAGTAGACGAGAGAGGGGATGCCTTCCGGGGCATCCCCAAGCTTAGGCTCTCGGCTATCCTTGAATATTACCTTTGGATGCCTTGGGCATCCCCAAGCTTAGGCTCTTGCCACTCCTTATTCCATAGTCCATCGAATCCTTACCCAAAACTTGAAAACTTCACAACACAAAACTTAACAGAAAACTCGTAAGCTCCGTTACTATAAGAAAATAAATCACCAGTTCAAGGTACTGTAATCAACTCATTATTTATTTATATTGGTGTTAAACCTACTATATTCCAACTTCTCTATGGTTTATAAACTATTTTACTAGCCATAGATTCATCAAAATAAGCAAACAACACAATGAAAACAGAATCTGTCAAAAACAGAACAGACTGTAGTAATCTGAATCAAACGTATACTTATGGAACTCATAAAATTCTGAAATAAATAGCACTCTCCAAATAAAAATGGCAGCAATTCTCGTGAGCACTAAAGTTTCTGTTTTTTCCAGCAAGATCAACAAGACTTTCCCCAAGTCTTCCCAAAGGTTCTACTTGGCACAAACACTAATTAAAAGCATAAAACCACATCTAAACAGAGGCTAGATGAATTATTTATTACTAAACAGGAGAAAAAAGCAAGGAACAAAAATAAAGTTTGGTTGCCTCCCAACAGCGCTATCGTTTAACGCCCCTAGCTAGGCATGATGATTTCAATGATGCTCATATGTCTTCGTGAAGAGCGTGGGGTCGAGGGAACCAGGTGTGAAGCCTTTACTCTTCAGGAAGTATTTGAGTGTGTCATACCAAGCCCGAGGGGCTTGTTTGAGGCCATACAGTGCCTTGTTGAGCTTGTATACCATGTCAGGATGTTTTGGATCTTCAAACCCAGGCGGTTGTGCAACATACACTTCTTCTTCAATCTTGCCATTGAGAAAAACGCTCTTCACATCCATTTGATATAGAAGTATGTTATGATAATTTGCATAGGCTAGCAGTATGCGTATGGCTTCAAGTCGAGCCACGGGAGCAAATGTTTCATCGAAGTCAATCCCTTCAACTTGAGTATATCCTTGAGCAACGAGACGAGCTTTGTTTCTGAAAACTTGACCATGCTCATCTTGCTTGTTGCGGCATATCCATTTGGTGCCTATTATATTGTGCTTCCGAGGATCAGGACGCTTAACCAGTTCCCATACATTATTCAGCTCAAACTGTTGAAGCTCTTCTTGCATAGCTTGAATCCATTCAGTTTCCATGAAGGCTTCTTCAATTTTCTTGGGTTCTATTATTGAGACAAATGCAAAGTGCCCACAGAAATTTGCTAGTTGTGTCGCCCTTGAACGAGTGAGCGGACCGGGTGCATTGATGCTATCAATTATTCTCTCAATCTGCACTTCATTGGCAACACAAGGATGTACAGGGCGAAGATTTTGCTCTTGCTGATCATTGTCATTGTTAGAGGGATTGTCTTCAGGTTGATCAGGTGCAGAGATGATAAGTTCCTTTTCAGGTTGAGCTTCAGAGGGTATGATTTCTCCAGTTCCCATAAGTTTGATTGATTCACTGGATGGAACTTCATCTAGCACATTTGGCAGGTGCTCTCTTTGTGAACCGTTAGTCTCATCGAACCACACATCCACTGTTTCAACCACTTTATAATGAAAGAGATTGAAGACTCTGTAGGAGTGCGAGTCCTTTCCATATCCAAGCATAAAACCCTCATGTGCTTTTGGTGCAAATTTTGAAGTGTGATGTGGATCCTTGATCCAGCACATGGCGCCAAATACTTTGAAGTAACTGACATTTGGCTTCTTGCCAGTAAGGAGCTCATAAGATGTCTTGTTCAGAAGCTTGTGAAGATAAACACGATTGATTGTATGGCATGCAGTATCAATGGCTTCAGGCCAGAATTTTCTTGGAGTCTTGTATTCATCAAGCATCGTTCGGGCCATCTCAATGAGTGTTCTGTTCTTGCATTCGACGACGCCATTCTGCTGTGGCGTGTACGGAGTTGAGAATTCATGTGTGATGCCCAGACTATCAAGATATGTATCAAGGCTAGTGTTCTTGAATTCAGTGCCATTGTCACTTCTGATGTGCTTTATCTTGGCGCCATAGTTGTTCATTGCTCGATTGGCGAAGTGTCTGAAGACATCCTGCACTTCAGTCTTGTAGAGGATTATGTGCACCCAAGTATATCTAGTATAATCATCAACAATGACAAAGCCATAGAGACAAGCAGTAGTATTAAGACTTGAGTAAAGAGTGGGACCGAAAAGATCCATGTGGAGCAGTACGAAGGGTCGAGTTGTTGTCATGATTGTCTTCGAGGGATGGTTGGCCCTCGTCATCTTTCCTGCTTCACAGGCACTGCATAAGTGATCTTTCTTGAACTTGACGCCCTCGATGCCTATGACATGCGTCTTCTTTGCAAGGGTGTGGAGGTTCCTCATGCCAGCATGCCCTAGCCTCCGATGCCAGAGCCAGCATTCTGAAGCTTCTGCCAGAAGACATACGGCAAGTTGTGGTCCTGCTGAGAAATCTACCATGTACAAATCATCTTTCCTATACCCTTCAAACACTAGAGACTTGTCAGATTCCATTAGAACAAGGCAACGATATTTTCCAAACATCACGATCATGTTTAAATCGCAAAGCATTGAGATAGACATTAAGTTGAAACCAAGGGATTCAACAAGAATGACTTTATCCATGTGTTGATCCTTTGAGATTGCAACTCTACCTAGACCCAATACCTTACTTTTACCAGTGTCAGAAAATGTGATGTGACTCTTGTCGGATGGACGTAAGGTTGAGTCCATAAGAAGGCTTCTCTTGCCACTCATGTGATTGGTACACCCACTATCAATAATCCATTCTGAAGCTGCTGGTGTCATACCCTACAGTGCAGTTAGGGGGATAGGCTTCACGAAGAGAATTGTGAAGCAAAAAGATTTGACAAACCAGTGGGTTATGAAAGCTTAGATCGAGATTTGGACTGATAGGGCAAGTAGCAAGCGATCAGGAACGAAGTACGTAATAAGACCATTTGGGCATTTGATCTTGCGCCCTACAAGATGTTTAAGGTCCCCAGCAATAGCGTCAAACGATTTTGGTTTTCTGCTGGAGACCCTTCCCTGCAAAAGAGAGTTAAGCTTTCTTAGCCACCCACATCCTCAAGGGTGGCTTAGAAGCAATAAGTCTAAGTGCAGCATCTGAGAACTTTGGCTTTGGAGCCCTAGCAAAAAGTCTTGCAGGTGGACAATAGTACTCATAAGAATAAGCAGAATAGTTCTTGGTCTTATGAACATGGCAGTTTGATGAAGCGCGCTCATATTCATAGGCCTGAGTATGGCTTCCCTGCAAAACATTTGCATTAGTGCGACTCATGTGAGTCCTCTATCTGTATGAAGCCTTTGGACCGTATGAAGACTGTGGTCTGGGGTTTGTCTTCTTCACCTGTGGTGTCATGATGACATTCAGAGGAAGATTCTCCAAACACCTTTTCGGCACCCAGATCTTCTTCATAGGCGGTCCATTCCTGCAGTTAGTACCAATATACCTGGCAAACACTTCACCATTCTGATTCTTAAACAGTTTGTAGTTTGCACAAGTGAAGCCAGATAGAGTGGATGGATCTGCAGAGGGTTCCTTTGCAGCAACCCATGTGGTTTTGGGGGTACTGCTCAGGTTTCCAGTAAGAGCCATCAACATTAATTTTCCTTTCGAACCCAACACCCTCTTTCCTAGGGTTTCGGTTCAGGATCTGCCTTTTGAGGACATCACATAGTGTCTGATGCCCTTTGAGACTTTTGTACATCCCTGTTTCAAGCAACGTCCTCAACCTAGCATTCTCATCAGCAATAGCAGTGGTATCCTTATCAGAGGGGTTAGTTCCCACATCAACAGTTGAAGATATTGCACCAGTAGCAGGAGCAGAACATTCAGCAACAAAAGTAGCATTATCACGCTCAATGCATTTAAGACATGGTGGTTCAAATCCTTCCTGAGCTGAACTGATCTGTTCGGCGTGAAGCGACTCGTTTTCCTTTTGAAGATCTTCATGAGCCGCTCTCAATTTCTCAAGATCTTGCTTCCTTTGAAGATAATCATAGGAAAGCTTTTTATGAGTTGTTGAGAGCGTTTCATGACGACTTTCAAGTTCCTCATACTTAACATGAAGATTTTTTATGTCTTCAATTAAGGACTCAGATCGAGTCATTTCAGCGCCTAACAGATCATCGCTTTTGTCTAACAGTTTTTGAATATGTTCCATAGCTTTCTGTTGTTCAGTTGCAATTTTAGCAAGTGTTTTGTAGCTGGGTCTTGAACCACAATCAGAGTCATCGTCACTAGATGTTTGATAGTGAGTAGTGCGTGTGTTTACCTTGGCACCGCATGCCATGAAGCAGTAGGTAGGAGCGGAGTAGTCCTTGTCATTTGCATCGGTGTCGGTGGTGGAGTCATTGTCTTCAGTGTTGAAGATCGACTTGGCAACATATGTTGTAGCCAGACTCGCAACGCCAGAATCGGACTCCTCCTCAGACTCCACCTCCGCCTCCTCAGAAGCGGACTCCTCCTCTGAATCCATTTCCTTGCCAACAAACGCACGTGCCTTGCTAGATGAGCTCTTCTTGTGTGATGAAGACTTTGAGGAGGACTTGGAAGAAGACTTTGAGTATTTCTTCTTCTTCTTGTCATCAGAATCATACTCCTTGCTCTTCTTTTTCTTCTT
Source organism: Triticum urartu (assembly GCF_003073215.2). NCBI lineage: Eukaryota > Viridiplantae > Streptophyta > Magnoliopsida > Poales > Poaceae > Triticum > Triticum urartu. The sequence continues at coordinate 341,482,080 of NC_053024.1, read as the reverse complement.
GTTCTCAATGTCCCACTGCGGACACTCAGAGATGTAGTGGCCAAGTTTCTTGCACTTGTGGCATGTTTTCTTCTTGTAGTCATGAGCAGAAGCTTCATCATTCCTTGAGCTTGATCGTGAAGACTTTCTGAAGCCTTTCTTCTTGGTGAATTTTTGGAACTTCTTCACAAGCATAGCAAGCTCCTTTCCAATGTCTTCAGGATCATCAGAACTGCTGTCAGATTCTTCTTCAGATGAGGAGACAGCTTTTGCCTTCAAGGCACGAGTTCGCCCATAGTTGGGACCGTAGATATCTCTTTTCTCAGAAAGCTGAAACTCATGTGTGTTGAGTCTCTCAAGTATGTCAGACGGATCGAGTGTCTTGAAATCAGGACGTTCTTGAATCATCAGGGCTAGGGTGTCAAACGAACTGTCAAGTGATCTCAGGAGTGTCTTGACGACTTCATGCTTGGTGATCTCAGTAGCGCCGAGGGCTTGAAGTTCATTTGTGATGTAAGTGAGTCGATCAAACGTGAGCTGGACATTCTCATTGTCATTTCTCTTGAAGCGGTTGAAGAGGTTGCAAAGGACACTGACTCTCTGATCTCTCTGGGTTGAGACGCCTTCGTTGACCTTGGAGAGCCAGTACCAGACTAGCTTAGATGTTTCCAAAGCACTCACGCGGCCATACTGTCCTTTGGTCAGATGACCACAGATGATATTCTTGGCAGTAGAGTCCAGTTAAACGAACTTCTTGACGTCAGCTGCAGTGACACCTTCTCCAGCCTTGGGAACGCCGTTCTTGACAACATACCATAGGTCGACGTCAATGGCTTCAAGATGCATGCGCATCTTATTCTTCTAGTAGGGATATTCAGTTCCATCGAAGACGGGGCACGCAGCGGAGACTTTAATTATCCCTGCAGTCGACATAGCTAAAACTCCAGGTGGTTAAACCGAATCACACAGAACAAGGGAGTACCTTGCTCTGATACCAATTGAGAGTGCGTTATACCAACTAGAGGGGGGGTGAATAGGCGATTTTTATGAAAGTCTTCAAAACATGGAAGTTTCGAAGACAAACGATAGAAATAAACCTATTACCATGTAGCGGAAGGTAGACTACACTAGGCAAACCATAGTCAAGTATTCAATGAAGTGAAAGCACAATGACTAATAGCAGCTAGGTAGTAAGGATCAGGTAGGAAGATATTATGAAGCCAATCAGAACAAGCAGTCACTCAGTGAAGACAAAAGATAGTGCAATCATACAATGACTTCACAAGGACCAACAGTAAGTAAAGGGAAGGGAAGGATAAAACCAGTGACACGTTGAAGACAATGATTTGTTGGACCAGTTCTAGTTGCTATGACAGCTGTACGTCTGGTTAGGGCGGCTAGGTATTTAAACCTGAGGACACACAGTCCCGGACACCCAGTCCTGAACACGCAGCTCAGGACAACCAGTCCTCATCGTATTCCCCTTGAGCTAAGGTCACACATACCTTGCCCAATCACTCTGATAAGTCTTCAAGGTAGACTCCCAAACCTTCATAGACTTCGTTCACCGGCGATCCACAATGACTCTTGGATGCTCAGAATGCGACGCCTAACCGGCTGGAGGATTCACACTCCTCAAGTGTAATAATTCTTCAGATCACACAGATAGGAAGACTTAAGTGATGCCTAACACTCTTTGGCTCTGGGTGGTTAGGGCTTTATCCTCGCAAGGAATTCTCTCTCAAAGGCTTCGAGGTGGGTTGCTCTCAAACGACAAAAGCCATACTCTAACTCTGAGCAGCCAACCGTTTATGGTTGTAGGGGTGGGCTATTTATAGCCACTAGGCAACCTGACCTGATTTGTCCGAAATGACCCTGGGTCACTAAGGAACTGACACGTGTTCCAATGGTCAGATTTCAAACACACACGACAACTTTACTTGGGCTACAAGCAAAGCTGACTTGTCCGACTCTGGACAAGATTTGCTCTCATAGTCTTCACTCGAAGACATAGGTTTTGGTTAAGCATCACTTCAGTCATTCTGACCGGTTCTCTTGGACCCCACTTAACAGTACGGTGGTTCCTATGACTCAATAAAGAAGAAAAAGAACTACAAAAGATATGAGTCTTCGAGCTCCATAGGCTTCATGCGATGTCTTCTCTTGTCATAGTCTTCAATGTGAATATCTTCACATAGCACCTTTGACATCAATGTCTTCATACATTTTTAGGGGTCATCTCTGGTAGGAAAAACGAATCAATGAGGGACTTCTACCTGTGTTATCCTGCAATTCTCACAAACACATTAGTCCCTCAACTAGGTTTGTCGTCAATACTCCAAAACCAACTAGGGGTGGCACTAGATGCACTTACATGCAACAAAGAGTCACTCCAAAGTCACTAATAGCGGCGAACGAACGAAGAGATTATGGTAGGGTACGAAACCACCTCAAAGTTATTCTTTCCAATCAATCCGTTGGGCTATTCCTATAAGTGTCACAAACAGCCCTAGAGTTCGTACTAGAATAACACCTTAAGACACAAATCAATCAAAACCCTAATGTCACCTTGATACTCCAATGTCACCTCAAGTATCCGTGTGTATGATTATACGATATGCATCACACAATCTCAGATTCATCTGTTCAACCAACACAAAGGACCTCGAAGAGTGCCCCAAAGTTCCTACCGGATCACGATGAAAACGTGTGTCAACCCTATGCATAGGTTCCCAATGTCACGAAACCCGCAAGTTGATCACCAAGTCATACATCAAGTTTTCTCAAGTCCTTAAAGACTCAATCCGATAAGATAACTCGAAAGGGAAAACTCAATTCATTACCAGAGAGAAGAGGGGGAGGAGAAACATAGGATCCAACTATAATAGCAAAGCTCGCGATACATCAAGATCGTATCACCTCAAGAACACGAGAGAGAGAGAGAGAGAGAGAGAGATCAAACACATAGCTACTGGTACATACCCTCAGCCCCGAGGGAGAACTACTCCTGCCTCGTCATGGAGAGCGTCGGGATGGTGAAGATGGCCACCGGTGAGGGATCCCCCTCCGGCAGGGTGCCGGAACAGGGTCCCGATTGACTTTTGGTGGCTACGGAGGCTTCTGGAGGCGGAACTCCCGATCTAATCTCTGTTTTGGAAGTTTTACGGTATATGGAGTTATATAGGCAGAAGAAGCACATCAGGGGAGCCACGGGGGCCCCACGAAGCAGGGGGGCGCACCCTAGGGGGGTGGGCGCGCCCCCCACCCTCGTGGGCAGCTCCCATATCTTCTGACGTGGGGTCCAAGTCCATCAGGTGTGTTTCCTTCCAAAATTAACTTCTCCAGTTGATTTCGTTCCGTTTCGACTCCGTCTGATATTCCTTTTCTTCAAAACACTGAAATAGGCATAAAACTGCAAATCTGGGCTGGGCCTCCGGTTAATAGGTTAGTCCCAAAAATAATATAAAAGTGGATAATAAAGCCCAATATTGCCCAAAACAGTAGATAATATACATGGAGCAATCAAAAATTATAGATACGTTGGATACGTATCATGCCTCAGGGCGGCAGTGGCTACGCGCGTATGGGGTGTGAGTTATCCAATCTTCTAACCCTTTCCTATGGTTGCCACGGGCCTCCTTTTATAGATCAAGGGGTTACCACAATGCCAAATTAGTCATTATGCACTGATAAGATAGAAGACAGTGCTATCATACCTAACTTTGCGGGCCGACAGGGCGCATTAAATGCGTCGCTCAACGTCACGTCGTTGGTTGCCCGGCAAGGCTTGCCAGGCCATCTTGCCAGCCCCACACGTACTTGCTTGACACGTCGCATGACGGGTGTCATCTGTGGGTTTTTCCTATAGGGAGAGGCTCCCATGTGGCAAATGGCTGGCACTTAGTCACTCTGCGGCTTGACACCGCACTGATTGATGATGTGGGTCGTGGCAGAGTAGTTGATGAGGTGATTTTGCCTTCATGTTTCCCCGACAGGCCCTGCCGGGACGTCTTGGACGTCTTCTTCATGGGTGGCCACGCCCTTTGCCAAGCTCGCCTGCCCGGCAAAGGAGGTTCTTCTCCTGATGGTGTCTTGCTTCTCTGGCTTAATTCCGGTCCTCTCGATCTGCATGATGGTTCTTTGGAGATCTTGGTTTCTTGTACTCCGGCTTGATCTTGACTTGCCCGTGCACGAGGTAGGAGAGTATACATACCCCTGTATATTTCCCCAGTACCGTCGCTACACTCCACCCCAGCATCTGCCGCTGCCTCTTTTCGAAGCACCGCAGCGCGCTGGTTTAGAAGAGTCGCTCCACCGCTCAAATGGTCGTCGGAGGAGCGTTTCCGGCGCCCTCTGGCATCCCTGGTTACCTCCGGTGACTAAACACCGGTTAACGTCGGTCTAGTTAGTGCCTAACCACCCCTCCGTGTCAATGACAGGTGGGCCCCGCTTTTAATTAGCCAGCTAAAATAATAGTTAGTTTAGGTTAATTAACTATGTTTAGCCACTATGTCAATGAGGCATGGGTCCCGCACGTCAGGTCTGACTGCGGTTGACTGATGACCCACTGTTGACTTTGCTCATGCAGAAATGATTTTCTGGATTTAAATGTAACACCCTCGATGCGACTATCGCTCCCACATGTCGAGGCACGACTTAGAGACATAATCGCATTGAAGGCATATGTCGCAAGTGAGGTAATCTTTACACAACCCATGTAATACATAAGGGAAAGAGATACATAGTTGGCTTACAATCGCCACTTCACACAATTACATGAATAAACATTACATCAATCAAATACACTCATGGTCCGACTACGGAACCAAAATAAAAGGAGAACCCCAAATGCGACAAAGGTCCCCGATCGACCCCAACTGGGCTCCACTACTGATCAACTAGAACGGAACAACAAAAAGGAAAAAATCTTCATCGAGCTCCTCTTGAGCTTGGTTGCGTCATCTGCACGGTTCAACGGCACTTGCAAACTGGTTTTGGAAGTATCTGTGAGCCACAGGGACTCAGCAATCTCGCACCCTCGCGATCAAGACTATTTAAGCTTATGGGTAAGATAAAGGTATGAGGTGGAGCTGCAGCAAGCAACTAGCATATAAGGTGGCTAACATACGCAAATGAGAGCGAGAAGAGAAGGCAAAGCACGGTCGATAAATCTATGATCAAGAAGTGATCCTAAAACAACCTGCGTCAAGCATAACTCCAACAACCGTGTTCACTTCCCGGACTCCGCCGGTAAGAGACCGTCACGGTTACACACGCGGTTGATTCATTTTAATTAAGGTCGACTTTAGGTTTTCTACAACCGGACGTTAACAAATTCCCATCTACCCATAATCGCGGGCACGGCTTTCGAAAGTTCAAATCCCTGCAGGGGTGTCCCAACTTAGCCCATCACAAGCTCTCACGGTCAACGAAGGAATAGACCTCCACCCGAGACATTCCGATCAGACTCGGTATCCCGGTACAACAAGACATTTCGACAGGGTAAAACTAAACCAGCAACACCGCCCGAATGTGCCGACAAATCCCGATAGGAGCTGCACATATCTCTTTCTCAGGGCACACTCAGATGAGCCAGACATCGGGTAAGCCAACCCAGAGTTGCCCCTGGTAGCCTCGGACATCGCTCAGTTGGACCAACACTTAGAGAAGCACTGGCCCGGGGGGGGGGGGTTAAAATAAAGATGACCCTTGAGTCCGCGAAACCCAAGGGAAAAAGAGGCTAGGTGGCGAATGTTAAAACCAATGTTGGGCATTGCTGGAAAAGCTTTACTTAAGGCGAACTGTCAAGGGGTTCCCATTATAGCCCAACCGTGTGAGGAACGCAAAATCCGGGAACATAACACCGATATGACAGAAACTAGGGCAGCAAGAGTGGAACAAAACACCAGGCATAAGGCTGAGCCTTCCACCCTTTACCAAGTATATAGATGCATTAATTAAATAAGATATATAGTGATATCCCAACAAGTAAACAAATGTTCCAACAAGGAACGACATCTCCATGTTCCAACAAGGAACAAACTTCAATCTTCACCTGCAACTAGCAACGCTATAAGAGGGGCTAAGCAAAGCGGTAACATAGCCAAACAACGGTTTGCTAGGACATGGTGGGTTAGAGGTTCAACCTGGCAATAGGGAGGCTGACAAGAAAAAGGTAGGCATCGTAGCATTGGCATAGCAAGAGCGAGCCAACTAGCATAGCAAATATAGTAGTGATTTCGAGGGTATGATCATCTTGCCTGAAATCCCGCAAGGAAGAAGAACGAGTCCGTGAAGAAGACAAACGGACGTAGACGAATGGGTCCTCACAACACGACGTTATCGGAACCAACCCGAAGAAGCAATCACCGGAAAAGAAGCACACACAACATAGTAAACAACCACGACAACAACATATGGCACGATGCGCAAACAAGTATGATGCATGTCTGGTTTAATGAGGCATGGCATGGCAAAATGCACAAGCAATCCTACAAATTTAAGTGGAGCTCAATATGCATCGGGATGCCTATTGACAGAACACCACATCCATTATTTAGTTCGATCTCGTTTATGTACCCAACAATATTAAATGTTTATTAACATGGAAAAAGGTGAAGCACAACAAAACTACCTATCTAGGCAAGTTTAAATGAGGCCGGAAGCAACGAACAACAATTCCGGAAAATCCTCATATGCATAATTTAAGGTTTGGTACTGTTCTGTCCTAAACAATATTTTAGAGTTGTTAAACATGCAAGATGATGCCACCATGTTAAACTAGGCAAAATTCTACCCCATTTACATATAAAGTTTATTAAAATCGGGGTTACGGTTATTTAGTTATGAATTAAATCATTTGACATGGCATAGGGGTAAATATATGCAAATAGCATTTTAAACATGGATGAAAGTTGGATATTATTAATCTACACAAAATTCTGAGCAAGTTTCATATATAAATTGTTTTAATCCGATGCACGGTTAATGAGTTATTAAATGCATGAACATGAGGATCTAATCTGTAAAACTGGCAATCTCTGGATAATTGATAAAATCGCAGGCGCTGAAAAAAAATACATCACGGGCCGAAATCTGAGGTAAGCCCAACAGTGAGGAAAAAAATAGAGAAGGGGGGCGCTGCGGGTGTGGCTCACCCAGTGGGCTCGGCCCGTTAGCAGAGAGGAGGAGGCAGGCCGGATGCGGCGCGCGAGCGAGCTGGGCCTTGGCGCCTGCGGCTGGATCCTGGGAAGCTTGGCCGGCCCAGGTCGTGGGAAGGCAGGCCAGGCGGGGGCGGTGCGCTGGGGCCCATGTGCGTGAGGGGGGGAGAGGCCCACGAGCGGGTCGTCGTTCTCCTCCTCGGCAGGGTCCGAGCAAGGCCATGGCGGCGACATCCGACGCAGGAGCTCCGGCGGGAGGGCTGGATGGCCGGGAACGGACGGATCCGGGCACGGGGAAGCCGGATCCGGTGTCAGGGGTGGCCGGCGGCGCTCGGGGAGACTCCGGATGTGACGAACGACACCCTGCGGGGCGGTGGCGGCTTGAACGAGGTCCGGCGACCGGCGATGGAGGCAGCGAGGCGGCGAGGATGCGCTGGTGGTGGGGGTGCGGATCGAGACGGCGTGCGGCGGCGCAAGGGAGGATGGAGAAGGCGGCAAGTGGGCGCGGCTCTCCGCGGGCGGCGGCGAGGTCGGGTCCCGCGGGCTCGATCTGGGCTCGCGGGCCGGCGGCGAAGTGGGGCAGCGCGGTGCCATGTGGCGCAGTGGGATTGGAGGAGGGAGGCAGTGGTGATGACGTGTCGTGCTCCCATCGGTCGGAGCGACATGGCGGTGGCAGTGGACAAGTCCGGTGCAGCGCGGACGCGTCCGGTGGCGCGGGGAGGAGTGGATCTAGGGGTTTAGACTGCGAAATGATCCGAAATTTCGGGGAGGGGTGCTCTTTTATAGGTAGCGGGAGCTAGGAAGCTCCAAATGAGGTGCGGTTTTCGGCCACGCGATCGTGATCGAACGACCGAGATGATGGAGCAGAGTTAGGTGGGTTTTGGGCCAAATTGGAAGGGTGTTGAGCTGCAACACACACAAGGCCTTTTCGGTCTCTCGGTTAACCGTTGGAGTATCAAACGAAGTCCAAATGATACGAAACTTGACAGGCGGTCTACCGGTAGTAAACCAAGGCCGCTTGGCAAGACTCGGTCCAATCCGGAAATGTTTAACCCCCACACAAGAAAGAAAGGTAGAAATGACCACCGGAGGAGAACGGAACGCCGGATTGCAAAACGGACAACGGGGAAAATGCTCGGACGCAAGAGACGAACACGTATGCAAATGAAATGTGCATGATGACATGATATGCAATGCATGACACGCAAGCAATGACAAGGCAACAACAGCGAATAACTGAACGACACCTGGCACATCGGTCTCGGGGCGTTACATTAAAGTAAATCATAAGTGATTTATTTAATTCATAAAATACTTAAAACTTATAAAATCATAGAAAATAATCTATAAATCCAATGAAAAAGATTTATATATATATAATTATCCGACAAAATCCAAATAATCTATTTATGGCATTTTCATGCATGTTTGAACAACTTACAACCATTGTATGTGACAATTTGAATAAATGGCGTTTTAAATGTCCGATGTGGAGTTTGAATCTGAACCTTGGGTTCAAAACCAACTTCATTTAAATTCTTGCTAGTTGCATTAGCCCAAATCATAGCATATTGCCATGTCATGATCATGCATCATATTGTTGCATTGCATTGATTGTGTTCCCTCTTGTTTGCCGGTGTTTGTTCCCTCTTAGTGGATGTAGTTCCAATGATGAGTTCGATCACACCGATGAAGAGTTTTACTATCTTCAGAAGTGCCATGCAAGCAAACCCCCTTTGAGAATTTCGATACAATCCCACTCTCTCGCTCCTGCACTCTTTTACTGCACTAGGGCAACAATGATTCAACTGTTACATGTTGTGGTAGTTGAACCCATTCCTCTGCATGACCCGTCTTTGCCATAGTAAATAGTTGAAACCCACTAGCATGAGTAGGAGTTGTTTGAGCCATTATGTGCCTACTCGTCCATGCTTGTTTGTCATGCCTGCTATTGCTTAGAGTTGAATCAGGTCTGATTCATTGGGGATGAATTAGAATGTGGTGAACATGTCCTACTGTTGAGAGCTAAGTGCGTGAACATGATTTGGTAAAGGTAGCGGTGAGAGGCCATGTAGGAGTACATGGTGGGTTGTCTCATTGGAACCGACAACAGGAACTGAGTTCTGTGTTTGTGATCCAAGACGGTTACTACCACACATTGGAATGCTTGAGTGCCCCTCTTGACTTATTAATCGCCTTGACCTCTGCCTAGGAGTTGCAACTAGTTTCTGGTGTATGTAGGTAGTGCTAGTAGTCTACCAAGTGGCACCCGATACAGCTGGGCTTGGGACAGACTAGGCCCAGTGGCACGGTGTACCATGTGGCCCCCGGATGGTGGGCTTGGGAACCCTGCTCATGTCGTTTGCGGCCGTGATGGAAACTTCAGCTGGACTTTCTTTGCGGGTTCAGCCTCAGATGGGTGATAAACCTGGACTAGAGTCTTGTGTGCACTGGTACAGCGAGGTGCTATGCAAACTGGTTCAGCCTCAGATGGGTGATAAACCTTGCTACTCGTTTGTGCTCGCATTGCCATCACAATCAGAGTTTTGTGGTTTTACCTAAAACTAGGCATGTACCAAACTGGCTCTAAGTTTATGATGCCCACCACATCACAAACATTTCATGATTATAAACTGTGTACATACATAGACAATCACACACATTTTGTTTTCCCACACCGTACGTGAGAGTGTCTGACATCACACACACACTTTGCAAACGGCAACTGTGTGCATTGTTACACACGTTTCCTCCCCGTGATCCTTGTAGGATTATGATGCTTATCGCACACGCTATGCTTTATTAACTGTATGTGCCATAATGACCTGCACACCGTGATTTCGCCCTAATTTAATTGATGCTATTTAAAATTGTACCTAATTTAAACTTGAAAGTAGGCTATAGCTTTATTCATATCCATCAGGTTCAAACAACCAATGCATTATTCATTCATAGGTAGATATGTTTAACAATTACATAAGAACCAAATAAAGAATGATGAACCAAGGTTCTATACTTGTACTATTATAGATGGTAAAGAAAGAGGCGACAGACATTCTGGTTGCTGAGCAAGGTGAAGCGGAATGGCCCTATTGTGCTCTCCTGGATGCAGAAGGCATGCACGACTCCAGTCCAACCCCTTGTGATGGCCAACCACCAATCATGTAGTTTGAGGGGTAATCTTGAGTAAACTACTTCAGGATCCACTCCAAACGAAAAAATATTTAGACATTGTCATCTAACACAACTCATTACGGGCAGTAAAAACAAGGCTACATGATTCTTACTTACCATCATGCAGTTCACCGTTGTCTTGCATAAAGTGTAAACAAATAGTTCGATTGACACCTTTTGACCCATTTTAATAACAATCTTTATTATTTTCCTCACTTGATGCTAGTTCATGAATATCTCATTGCCCCATACACAGAAAGGGACAAAGTGTGGATCTTTGGCAATGTCATATGTACCTAAAAGCACCAAGTTAATATTAGAAGCTAAACAACAATTGGAAAATGATGTAGTACAACGCTCCCTCGGTCACATTAAATAGGATTTTATTACATGTATATCTAGACATCATGAGAACATTGAGGTAACACTCTTCCTTGTTGCTATGTAGCTTGGGATTGCATATTTAGTCATTCAGTACAATGCATGTTGCTATGTAGCCTCAGATGTATTAAATATGGCCCTAGTTAACCTACTGATAAATGGGTTATAGATATATTCAGTGAAATGTCCGATTCGACGATTAATCCCTTATCAGCCCCCAGGCTATATGGTACCAGCTACCGAGATCCTAAACAGTGAGTACATATAAGCAATGCGATGAAACTAACCTCGATGGAAAACAACACTGTTCTCAATATTGTCCTGTATGACTACATATAAAGGCATCTTAAGCACAACAGGCTAAACATCAACCAAATATATCCATGGTAGATAACATAATCTACAAATGATAGCTTCAGTGTGCAGGCTTAAGCATGCTAGTTAAGCAAAACAAGAAGTGGAAAGGTGTGTTAACTGCATCAGGCATAACATTTAAAAACAAGCAAATAGTCATTCAAACTGCCATTGTGCAGGTCTAAAGTACACTAGTTATTGTTAGAAAAACGAAAAGGCATGTTAACTGCAATATCCTTAACATCAACAAATATCATAATTCATAGTGGTATTGTTGAATCTATTATTGATGAAACTGAACTTCATGGCAAGTAGGTGCACATATAGAGCATTACATTGTCAAGAACTAAAATAAACAAGGCATAAGGCCATCTCTAGCCGATCCTTTAGAAGTTAAAGGAGTAAACCCTTAGTGCAAATATATACACTCCAGCAATTTTTGGCCGTTTCTAGTCGATCCCCTAAACTTAATGTTGTAAACTTCAATTTGATCAAGTTCAAAGAAGGTTCAACCAAAAGTAGCATGCATTCAAACATAAATATATATAGTTTTGCATAACCAAACATAAAACATAAACTTAAACTAAGCTAAACTACTTTCGGTCGAAGTAGAGGTCGAGCCAATCCTTCCTCGTCAAGTACGGTGTGCCGCGAGCCGGGTCCGGGCCGGTGCTGTTGTCGGGGTCATTGGGGAAGACACTCCTCCACTCGTCGATGTCGATCTCCTCGTCCACACCACCCACCTCGACGCCCTCCATGCCGCCATCCTCGCCGCCTTCTACCTCATCATCGGAGTAGAGCGCGATAACCTTGCCGCCCTCCACCCGGCAAAGATAGCACGCTCCGCCTCCATGAGCTCCGGGTGCTGCTGTGGAGCTCTTGCATGTAGGCCTCGTCAGCGGCCTCGGCCTCGAGGCGCTCCCATGCCTTGCGGTCCTCCCGCACCATAGCCAAGCTCACCACCCTGGCTCTGGCGGAACAAGGTCAACCGGACGTGTGCCAAACGGGAAATTGAGCCTAGCCATTGTCTCGTGGTAGCGAACCAGCCAGCAGTCGTACTCCATGGCCACGAGCTCGGCCGTGTGGAAGCTACCGAGCCACCGGCATGTGTGCATCTCCCGATCTGTAATCTCGGCGACCCATGTCCGCCACCACCGCTGCCAGACCCCGGGGTAGGACCTCGTCGGCTGCTGGGTCTGAGGGAGGATGGGGAAGTCCTTGAACTGGCGACAGCGGATAGATAAAGAGCCCACGGAGGACGATGGGGACACCTCGGCGGCCACCTCGCCGGCGTCGGGCGAAGAGGCCGTGATAAACCTCGTTTTGGCCATTGGCTCCTGGAGCTCCCCGCATAAATGCAGAGGTTGAGGATGGAGGCGACGACCTACCAATGGTTTCGAGGGTGGTGTGTGTCTCTGTGAGCGGAGGTTTGGGGGTGTGGATGGGGGGCATGGTGGTGTTTGAGGAAAGACCACGGCAACTGGAAATTTTACCAGGCGGGAGTGACAAGGCGGGGCCACTAAAAATTTGGATCAAGGGCGAACAAATATTTTTGAGATGGCGAGGGATGTAGAGGCGGGAGTAAAATGCTGGGGCTATGTTACCTCGTGAGCATGCGTTGGTTTTCCCTTGAAGAGGAAAGGGTGATACAACAAAGTAGCATAAGTATTTCCCTCAGTTTTGAGAACCAAGGTGTCAATCCAGTAGGAGACAATGCACAAGTCACCTAGTACCTGCACAAACAATCAAGAACCTTGCAACCAATTCAATAAATGGTTGTCAATCCCTTCACGGTCACTCGCAAAAGTGAGATATAATAAAGATAGTAAAGTAAATATTTTTGGTATTTTTTTGTATAGATTGGAAAGTAAAGATTGGAAATAGTAAATGAGATGCGGCATAAATAAAAGAGATGTAATATAATAAGAAAGAGATCGGGGGGCGATAGCTTTCACTAGTGGCTTCTCTCAAGATTGTGTGTATTACGGTGGGTGAACAAATTACTCTCGAGCAATTGATAGAAAAGTAAATAGTTATGAATATATCTAAGGCAATGATCACGAATATAGGCATCACCTCCGTGTCAAGTAAATAGAAAACGATTCTGCATCTATTACTATTACTCCACACATCGACCGCTATCTAGCATGCATCTAGAGTATTAAGTTCATAAGAACAGAGTAACACATTAAGCAAGATGACATGATGTAGAGTGATAAACGCAAGCAATATGATATAAACCCCATCTTTTTATCCTCGATGGCAACAATACAATACGTGCCTTGATGCCCCTACTGTCACTAGGAAAGGACACCGCAAGATTGAAACCAAAGCTAAGCACTTCTCCCATTGCAAGAAAGATCAATCTAGTAGGCCAAACGAAACCAATAATTCGAAGAGACTTGCAAAGATATCAAATCATGCATATGATAATTCACAGAAGAACCAAATAATATTCATAGATAATCTTGTTCATAAATCCACAATTCATCAGATCTCCAAGAACACCGAGGAGAACTTTGTATTCAGAGTCAAAGAGAGAGAAGAAGCCATCTAGCTAATAACTATGGACCTGAAGGTCTGTGGTAAACTACTCATGCTTCATCGGAGAGGCAATGGTGTTGATGTAGAAGCCCTCCGTGATCGATTCCCCCTCTGGCAGATCGCCGGAAAAGGCCCCAAGATTGGATCTCACGGGTACAGAAGGTTGCAGCGGTGGAAAAGTGGTTTCGTGGCTCTCTGCGATGTTTCTTGGTTATAAGAGTATATATAGGCGAAAGAAGTACGTCGGTGGAGCTATGAGGGGCCCATGAGGGTGGAGGCGCGGCCTCCTACCTTGTGGCCGCCTCGTGGAGTTCCAGACTTCGACTCCAAGTCTTCTGGATTGCTTTTGGTCCAAGAAAGATCATCGCGAAGGTTTCATTCCGTTTGGACTCCGTTTGGTATTCCTTTTCAGTGAAACTCTAAAATAGGCAAAAAATGAGAAATTGGCACTGGGCCTTTGATTAATAGGTTAGTCCCCAAAATAATATAAAAGAGCATATTAAAGCCCATTAAACATCCAAAATAGATAATATAATAGCATGGAACAATCAAAAATTATAGATACGTTGGAGACGTATCAGGATACTGAAAATTTGAATCAAGGGACTGAAGCAGAGCGGGAGTAACAGACATCGCACACGGTCCGCCCTTACTAATCGTGTGCTATCAAACATTAAAACCTTCTAGGCAGTTGATATTTTCGAGATCACAAGGGAGTAGATATTTTTGACACCGGGAGGCAAGCCTCGTGGAGCCCAATATACTGTGCTGATGTGAGGGATTGCAGAGCATGGGCGTGGCACACAGGTAGTCTGACCAAACTGTGTCTGTTGCGTACCCAATCACAGACGGTTTCTACATCCAAGTTGTGCGCTGTTTATAAATTTGGCAAAAAGAATAATGTGGGAGAGGGTCAGAACATGAATACACTTGCACGTGGACCAAATATATGTACGAAAAGGGTGGTTTCATGTTCTAATACCCAATGCACAAATTTGATGTGGCACCTGCCGCACAAAAGCACAGTATTGCTAGTCAGCCACCCCCCTACGAACCCCAATTCGTGTTGGCGGTAAGGTAAGCCTATATACGAATGCATGCCCCCAAAATAGCTAGGTCTGAAATCTCGCTCTACCGCAATACAAAACCTATAGGAGTCCATCATATATATACTCCCGGGAGTATGTACTCCCATCTTCAATATACCATGTAGACGCATTAATTATACCTCTTTATCATTCTCAATATACTTCATTAAATATTCTAGGATACCCCAATACGAGTTTTGTGGAAAAAATATCATTTTTGACATACTTTTTGCAATATACCTTTTTCACATATGAACAAATCAGTATATATGTAAACCTTTAAAAATATGTAGACTCACATAATTTTTTTCATGAAAATCATTTTAAGGTATCTGGTAGTTAATAATGAAGTATATTAAAAATAATAAAGAGGTATAAAAGATTCATCTATGTGGTATATGAGGAGCGGGAGTACATACTCTCAGGAGTATACAACCATTT
Source organism: Triticum urartu (assembly GCF_003073215.2). Classification (NCBI taxonomy): domain Eukaryota; kingdom Viridiplantae; phylum Streptophyta; class Magnoliopsida; order Poales; family Poaceae; genus Triticum; species Triticum urartu. Next base: position 341,466,959 of record NC_053024.1, on the reverse strand, counting down.
TCCTATATATATATATATATATATATATATATGGTCAAACTTCCACTTTCGCTTCCCAACAAAGGTGGACTGCGTGCTGACCCACAAATGTGTGCTTGTGGCGCGAGAAGGGTTAGACCACATACGAACCCCATGCGGGTGGCCCTACTATATGTATGAAAAGGGTGTGGTGTGTGATATTTAAATACCATTCATAACTTTTGATGTGCCATGTGTGCCTCACAAATTAACCGGACTTCCCCGACCCCACGGAGGTTGCGGGTAGCGCGAAGTAGCCCCCCCCCCACACACACACACGTCGCGGGGAGGGCATTCACCAAGACGTACTGTAACACGGACCAAGCAGAATCCAACTTGGTCGTACAACCTCTCCCCGCTCGTTGTTGGTCAAAGTGATAGACGTCCACACGGCCCCGCAAAATGGGCTAGCTTGTCACCGATAACCTCGCGAGGGAGTATTGTATGAAGACAAACCCACTATGTGCATGTGGCCCAAGTATGTATACGGAAGTGGTGTGTGTGGTGTTTGAATACCCAATGCGCAAATTTGATGTGGCACCATGCTTTGGAACGGTAAAATCCCCACACCGAGCGAGGGTTCACGACGCGTAGCATGCGCTCAAACATAATTAGGCTTAGAATGGGTGGACCTACTATACGGTAACTCGAAGCAAAGAATAAGAATATATCCACCCCTGTAACTTTTCTCGTTGTTGGTCGAAATGATGGACTTCCACGCGGGCCCACAAATATATATATATAGGCTTGCCGCCCATAATCAAGGGATTGAGAGTGTGTCCAAAGACAACCATTATTGCATGAGTGTGTCCTGAACATATTGATGGAGATGTGTGATGCATGCATATCTGTTGAATACCCGACCCAATGCACAACATTGATGTGTTGCATGCGTTGGAAATCGCAGAGGTCCCCACACAAAGCAAGAGGTTGTTCATGACGTGTCCTGTGCTCCCTCCTTCGATCCAGCGGGATGGATTCATGTGTACAGATGCGCTATTATATATATATATATATATATGTATTCTCGGATCATGATCTATATCAAGACAAAGCAAAAAATAAATCCCCTCCTAAGTCAAATTAGTTAGCCTCTCTCGCGCTGTCGGTGAAAGTGATGGACCAAGCTGGTCACCCCCCTCGACACATACTATATATACACCTAGTAACATAGGCCTAAAATAATTAATCCTCCTTGTCCGTGAAACGCGTACCTCTCTCTCGCTGCGTAAAAGTGATGGATGATGAACTCTCAGGCCCAACATAGAAGTGAAGCGTATGTCGCACGCGAGTGATCATCCTATATAGGACTACGTACCACCGTCTACATAAATGTGGCCCAAAGAGCTGTTTGTGTGATGTTTGAATATGCAATGCACAATTTTGATGTGGCACCACATATATAGGAAACCAAAATGTCCCCACAGAGAGGGCGAGATTAATGACGCATGGCATGTGCTATATGTACGCCCCCATTTGACGCATGGTATATATGTACTTCTACTGTATAGCACAAACCAAAAAAGAATCATTCCTTGATGATCAAATTAACCTCTCTCTCATTGGGTCAAAGTGATGGAGGACAAGCTCGCATCCCCATAGATGGAAGTGCCACACGCGAGTGAGTTCCAATATATAGGGCAACCACCGCCTGCATGGTGTTATTGTGTGATGTTTGAATACCAATATAATGTACAACTTTGATGTGGAACCTGCCTCGGTAACCAAAAAGTCCCCAGATGGAGCGAGGTTATGACATGCATATATATAGAGTATTCTTGTTGCCCCACTTTGACATGTACATACTCCTATACCATGCATATACGTAACACAAACCAAAAAAGAACCATCCTTGTTGGTAAAATTAGCCTCCCTCTCGTTGTAAGTTGAACTGGTCGACGACGACCTCGTGGGCCCATAGAGAGAGGCACACACGAGTGATGTCATAGGGAAAAACCACCGCATGCATGCGCCCATGTGTTATGTGATGTTTGAATACCCAATGCACAACTTTGACGTGGCACATGCTTCGCAAACCGGAAACGCACTACACCACAATGTGTGTAGCCCCCTCACTTCAAGCCGGCGGGAGTGTGTATGCACGTGCTCGAACTTTGATATGGAATCCCACCATGATCCACACCACACACATGCCAAGATGAATCCACCTTTTGGTCAAATTAATGCCTCTCATTGTCGATGGAAACTAAAAACCATTGCGGGCTAACGAATGGGCACGTCGCTGATAACCGCACGAGGGAGAGTGTCTGAGAGGACCACTAAGCCATGCATGTGGCCAGAACATTATGTATGAAAGGGCTGTGTAATGCTTTAAATAACCAATTCACGACTTTGATGTGGCATGTATGACTCACAAAATGAACAATAATCCCACATGAAGGTTCACGACTCGTAGTGTACTGCCGGACCCCTCCCCCACCCCCCGCACAGACACACACACATGTGCACCACCACAGCTACTCTGAGGCATGCCAAACTTTTTCTGAAGTGAACATGTGATGAAAGGTAGACTGTAGTGTTAATTTTTAAAAGAAAACATACATCATTCGACCGTTTTTATACATTGATTGATTTCCTAGGGATTTAATACGCAAAATCAAATTTGAGCTACGTGTGCACCAAAATGGGTTGCAAAATCATATGTGTCCCTAAGTGCATATTTCCCCGTGCAAGATATTTCAAAATATTGAGAATATAGATTTTTTAAATTTAATAAATCCAAAACTTAGTTGGAATTCATGAAACTTATCGTGGTGTCATATATGCACACCAGTAGACTGTGATATTGTATTTTTTTCGTGAACGAGACCCGTTTTGATATAATCTTCTTACAAACGGGAGATTATTAAAATCTGGCAACCAATATCGCATTTGGATTATTTATTCGGATCGTGTGTGTTAGACAATGCCATGCTTTAGTTAAGTAGTAAAACGGCAGAAAATAAACCAAAAAATATATGGGCTGCCACATGCCTCGTGTGCCATGCAAGCAGGCGTGAGTTGACGGGATGCATGCGGGCAGTCCGCCATGCAGGCATACCGGGAGGCGTGCATGCATGTGTGCGTATTGAGGGAGGCGTGCGAGTAGCTATGTGAAATGATGGTAGGAATGGCAAAAGTCCGCCATGCACACTCACCGGGACGCGGGAAAACTTTTGATCGTAGCATGCCTCGCTCCCACTTGTACGTATTAATTGCACTCCTGAGCCGCTTGCCATAATAGGCGGCCGCACCCCCGGTCCACAGTGGTCACCAATGTCCAGACTCTGGAGTGTATGAGGATGCCGCCAAAGCGCACCATCGGAGGGCCAGGAGTGGCGAAGCCGGGGCTGGTGAAGCACCTATGCAACGCGCGAAGCAGGGCACAGAGGTTGCCATCGCCGCCGACGAGGTCTCGCGCGGGCAGCAGCACGACCTTGACTTCTTTGGTGGCATCATGCCCCCCTGCCAGAGCCGGAGGTCAACAGCAACTCCGGCAACTACTGCAACTCCGATTGAAAACCAGTTAGTCATCTATATACCCATTTATGCGGCAAACATATCATGTGTTTTCTCTGGTTACCCCCCCCCCTCTATAATTTTTCTGGAATACAAATCATATGGTTATGTTCTCTCAGTCCATGAAATCAGAGTAATTAAGATCTGTTAGATGCACGTAGTGTATTGATTGTTTGAATGTTATCCGTATAGAGTTAGTGATTAACTGTTTGTTCTATACAAATGACTTTTGCCAATAATTCGATTAGGGTTAGCTTGTGTGCTAATAATTCATGACCATTTCTTGAGAATTGATTTTTAATGTCCTACATATATGTTTGTGCCTTTTTTCTTCTTCCTAATCTTAAGAATTGATTTTTAATGTCCTACATGTTATGCCATTTTTTCTTTCAGATTGGTATGTACACAGATGAGGCTCCGGCCAGCGCCGCCGCTAGATGTAGATCTTGGACCTGGCTATGCGGCCAAAAGCGCACCCCTGGACCTGAGGAACTAGTAGAATCTCCGACGGACCGCATCAGCGATCTCCCGGATGGCATCCTTAGGCAGATCATCTCCCTTCTCCCCACCAAGGATGGCTGCCGCACACAAGTCCTCGCATCTCGGTGGTCCACTCTGTGGCGCACCGTGCCTCTTAATCTCGACTGTCGTCAGCTATCTGTCGATGATGATTCTCAACTCCCCGGAGCCTTCATCTCCTCCCACGAGGGCTCCGTTCAATGCATCTACATTCTGGCATGCTACCTGCTGGACATACCTTGCACGGTGGCCGCCAAGTTAACATCCCGTCAATTCGATAAACTCCAGCAGCTTGAGTCTACCATGACTATGTATGTAACGTACCACGAACCGATGTATATATGCCCTCACCACCGATGTCCATCTCGTGGTTTTCCTCCTCTCTCCACACCGCCACCTTCGCCTGGTGCCATCTAGTAGACAATCTGGTACAAATGCTTTGACTGTCACTACTAAAAAAACTTGCCCTTGTGGTGGTTGATCTGTCAGAGGCTGCATTGCACAGCATCCTGGAGCGCTTGCTGCTTTTTTTTGGAATGGAAATTTGTATCCATTATCTCAAAATAATGTCTCCCCACCTTGTAAGCATGGGAATTTGTTTTTTGGGACAAGATCTCATCATCGAAGATGCCCCTTCACTTCAAAGGTTGCTCCTTGATTCTGTTATAGTACCTTCGCAAATAATTGTAGTCTCTGGGCCTAAACTGGAGACCTTGGGTGCAATCCGTGATCCTTTTAGATGGTTCAAGATGGTGTTTGGCTCCACACCTATTGAGGTACTGTATATTATTCAAGTAAACTTGCGTAATCTGGTTTTTTCATTTGTGCGCATAAATTAAGTATCATCTTGGAGTACAATTTTGGTACTAATATTATGTTCTATGCTCAATGAAGAGCTTTTCCATCCTATCAGTGGTGGTGGATTATGTCAAGACCTTTCATATCAACATGTGGTGCTTTGATGTGAACATGATTATTAGCTTGTTTCAATGCTTTCCATGTCTGGAAAATTTGTATATAAAGGTGACGATTTCACGGACATTGAAAGCCCATACATAATGTACTATAATTAATCGTTCAGCTATCACTCTTTCAACATAATCTTTTTTAGACATTAACTATTTTCAATCTTCATCTCTATTTAGGCACTAACACATGAACGAGAAGATATAACCAATCGATGGTTCAAGAATCACCAAGATTTTCTCATATCTCGTGACATTCGTTTGAAGATAGTAACACTTGAAGGATATGCATCCAACAATGCAAACACTAACTTTGTCACATTCTTCGTATTGAATGTGAGGGCACTGTTGTCCGTGAGGATTAAGTTTTTCGACAAGAAATTCTTACGGCTGCAAGTGTTGAGCATCATAAAAAGAAGTTTTAGGTGGACCTAAGGGCTTTTGATCGTGCTCTGCTTCTATTTACAACAGCTTGTCATCATGGACCAGTAGAATTTCTGGGCTGGGGTCTTGATTTTATGGATAAGACCGACCCATTTGATTGTGACTGCTGAAAACTTTTGTTGAGTTAGATGTCATTGTCCTGTTCAGTCTAGATTTTGTCTAAACCTGATGAGCAATTAATCCTCGTGATTTTGTACTGTTTGTTAGTTGGAGTTAGATATTGTTGCCCTTTTCAACTCGGATTTGACCCATATTTTCTTTCTTACTAGGCCAATGGCTTGCCATTTCTTTAATTAAGACATAAATATTAGAAGCATTCACAACATCACTCTCGCGGGATCCTTGAGATCTTTGTTCATTACAGAACCGCAAGTTCTTAGCACCCACAAACTTATTTCAGCTTGCACACCAAATGGGCTATAATTCTTAATAAGAAAAGCTGCATGGTAGTGACAAATTTGGATTTATCATTTGGGACCCACGAGGAAAAAGCCTATCTAGGGCGGTGCCGACTTGATAGTAAACATTGAGAAACCTGGTTTTAAAATTACTGTAAATCCAAAACTCGCCTAAAAATCATGAAACTTCGCATGGTGTTATCTCATAGCACCAACCTGCTGTGGTAAAAAATTAGTCCAATTTGGGACAAGTTTTGGTACAAACTTCTTACAAACCAGAGCTTCTCTCAAAAAGGCTCATGGTTCCAAGAGGGACCTTGTCACCTATGTGTGCGAAACGACATACGCTGTCTCTTCCCACCTTGATTTATTTTATAGAGGCAACATGCAACTATAGTAGCGTCGTCCTAAAATATGAAATTATTCATGGTTTGTTTTACCTTTTTATACATTATTTGAGTATCCTAGGCATTTTGGAACGTACTTTGGTGTGTGCAAAGGTCATGTGTGTACTATCCACATATTTAATTGGATGTTCAATCTGTTTATGGAATCAAGTCCTTATAAGTTATAAGTACATACGTTGTTGTTCTGTGTGCAATGATATCGCACACGGACCATACTGGGGAACCCGTCGGTGATGATTTCATCAATCTCTGACAATTGTATACCACCAAGCATTTGGCCACAACACACACGGCTTATTAGCATCAATCGTCTGTGTTATTATCGGTCTTTGAACACATTTCTGATTACATACCTGTTTGTCGCTATCACACACATCTTGTTATTTTGAGCCGTTTATGTTGTCTTGGTTCAAAGCAAATAGTTCACCTGAGTGAACCACATGCCCTATATTGCACACACCTTGATCTGGCTGACCGTTTCTTTTGTGTTGCCTAACCACAAACAGTTCATCCAAGTGAACCGTATGATGTATATCGCACACACCTTCATCTGGCTTCGCCCGTGAGATTTTTGGAGCAGAGGCAGCGGGGCCGAATTCTGGGCAAACTGGAAGTTGCGCTTGAACAGATTGTCGTCACGACACCATAGCAGTAACGATGGGTCAGCATCGGCAGGCTGTGGTCCACGGACCATGCAGGGATAGAAGCCTTGTTCAATGGCTTCATCTCTGGACCTGGGTTGAAGATTTTGGTAGAGGATTGAAACTGCTTGTGGTAGAAAGTGATAAAGCTATAGGATCAAAGAGGCCATAAAAAGGAAGTTTTCTTTACCACACGAAGAACTGCTAGACGGAGTGGAAGAGGAGGCCGAGCAGTTCGATCTTCCGTGCCCTAACTTGGCGACGTAGGACACCTACGGCGACGGCGGAGAGGACGATGTCCGCGGTCAGCGTGAAGACGGCGTCGGAGAGGTTGCGGCAGCGAAGCGCTTCGTCGCTAGCGTCGTCGAGGGCTAGCGGTGGCACTAGGGTTCGTGCGAGAGTGGAAGAAGAGATAATGACTGTGGTGAGGCGTGTATTTATAGGGACAGGGGCGGCTCAGTGTTATTACACAGGTGCCCCTGGCGATTCATATTTGAGGAACACGTGGCCATCATGCAGCATATCGGGGGTTGTTCCACGTCCCACGCACGCCTGGATTGTCGGGTGGTCGTTCCCACTTCTCCGGGTTTCAGGTGAAGGAATGAGCATTGAAAATGGACTTAATGTTTGTCCCTGTATCTTCTGCTGACAAGAACGCAGAGAAGACATTCGACAGTTTCAATAGAATGCATATGATTTGGAGAGATAGGGTTTGAGATAGAAAGCATAGAGAGGTTAGGGTCCGATCACATTCACTCAGTTCAAAAGATTCAACAAGAAGACATAGCTATAAGTGAATGCTGTAGAGGACAGAACACTAGTATATATATATATAATCAACATAGTGAAGATAATCATGAAGACATGTTGAGATTTAAGAAACCAAATGTGAAGACATAGCAAATGTAACGCCATGAGTGAAACACTTCAAACAGAAAATTTGGTGGTGGCGTTACCCAGCGTATAGGAAGTATTAGACCCAGACACGGCGCACAATTATCGTGGCACTCTAAAGTCAAATTACACATTAATGTATTCACACTTAGAATGTATGTCTTCATTGATTGAAGATATACTTTACTTCGTGTGTTGCACATCTAAGTCATCAATATGCATAAGTGTTAGGATGTGTGCCTGATCACAGGACATTTGAGGATTCCAAGATATTTAGCTCACACCGTAACTTGCAAAATCTCTTCTCATCCAAGGGCTTGGTGAAGATATCTGCCAATTGCTCTTCAGTGTTGACGTGTATGATATTGATATCTTCCTTAACAACATGATCTCTGAGAAAGTGATGACGAAATTCAATGTGCTTTGTCTTCGAGTGCTGAACTGGGTTGTTGGCAATCTTGATGGCGCTTTCTTTGTCGCAGTAGAGTGGCACTTGCTTCAGATGAATGCCATAGTCCTTGAGTGTTTTCTTCATCCACAGAAGCTGAGCGCAGCAAGATCCAGCAGCAATGTATTCAGATTCAGCAGTGGAGAGAGATACACAGTTCTGCTTCTTTGAAGGCCAACATACAAGTGATTGTCCCAGAAAGTGACACGTGCCTGATGTAGACTTGCGATCAACTTTGTCACCAGCATAATCAGCAGCCGAGAATCCAACCAGATCAAACTCTGAGCCCTTTGGATACCATAATCCCAGAGTTGGGGTGTGAGCCAAATATCGAAGAATTCGCTTCACAGCTAAGTGATGCGACTCCTTTGGTGCCGCTTGAAATCGAGCACACATGCAAACACTAAGCATAATATCTGGCCTAGATGCACATAGATAAAGTAAAGAACCAATCATGGAGCGGCATACCTTTTGATCGAACTCTTTACCATTGTCGTCAGGACCCCGATGATGCTTGGCTGGCATTGGCATCGTGAAGCCTTTGCAGTCTTGCATACCGAACTTCTTCAGGAAATCTTTGAGATACTTCTCTTGAGATATGAAGATACCGTTGCGTTGCTGTCGTATTTGAAGACCGAGGAAGAACTTCAGCTCTCCCATCATGGACATCTGATATTGCTCTTGCATCATATATCCAAACTCTTCACTGTACTTCTGATTGGTGCAGCCGAAGATAATGTCATCCACATATATTTGGCACACAAACAGTTCACCATCATATGTCTTCGTGAAGAGAGTGGGGTCGAGGGAACCAGGTATGAAGCCTTTGCTCTTCAGGAAGTATTTGAGTGTGTCATACCAGGCCCGAGGGGCTTGTTTGAGGCCATACAGTGCCTTGTTGAGCTTGTATACCATGTCAGGATGTTTTGGATCTTCAAAGCCAGGCGGTTGTGCAACATACACTTCTTCTTCAATCTTGCCATTGAGAAAGGCACTCTTCACATCCATTTGATATAGAAGTATGTTATGATGATTTGCATAGGCTAGCAGTATGCGTATGGCTTGAAGTATAGCCACAGGAGCAAACGTTTCATCAAAGTCAATGGCTTCAAGTCGAGCCACGGGAGCAAATGTTTCATCGAAGTCAATCCCTTCAACTTGAGTATATCCTTGAGCAACGAGACGAGCTTTGTTTCTGACAACTTGACCATGCTCATCTTGCTTGTTGCGGTATATCCATTTGGTGCCTATTATGTTGTGCTTCCGAGGATCAGGACGCTTAACCAGTTCCCATACATTATTCAGCTCAAACTGTTGAAGCTCTTCTTGCATAGCTTGAATCCATTCAGGTTCCATGAAGGCTTCTTCAACTTTCTTGGGTTCTGTTATTGAGACGAATGCGAAGTGCCCACAGAAATTTGCTAGCTGAGTTGCCCTTGAATGAGTGAGCGTACCAGGTGCATTGATGCTATCAATTATTCTCTCAATCTGCACTTCATTGGCAACACGAGGATGTACAGGGCGAAGATTTTGCTCTTGCTGATCATTGTCGTTGTTAGAGGGATTGTCTTCAGGTTGATCAGGTGCGGAGATGATAAGTTCCTCTTCAGGTTGAGCTTCAGAAGGTATGATTTCTCTTGTTCCCATTAGCTTGATTGATTCGCTGGATGGAACTTCATCTAGCACATTTGGCAGGTGTTCTCTTTGTGAACCGTTAGTCTCATCAAATCGCACATCCACTGTTTCAACCAATTTATAATGAAAGAGATTGAAGCCTCTGTAGGAGTGTGAATCCTTTGCATATCCAAGCATAAAACCCTCATGTGCTTTTGGTGCAAATTTTGAAGTGTGATGTGGATCCTTGATCCTGCACCTCGCCAAATACTCTGAAGTAACTGACATTTGGCTTCTTGCCAGTAAGGAGCTCATAAGATGTCTTGTTCAGAAGCTTGTGAAGATAAACACGATTGATTGTATGGCATGCAGTATCAATGGCTTCAGGCCAGAATTTTCTTGGAGTCTTGTATTCATCAAGCATCGTTCGGGCCATCTCAATGAGTGTTCTGTTCTTGCATTCGACGACGCCATTCTGCTGTGGCGTGTACGGAGTTGAGAATTCATGTGTGATGCCCAGACTATCAAGATATGTATCAAGGCTAGTGTTCTTGAATTCAGTGCCATTGTCACTTCTGATGTGCTTTATCTTGGCGCCATAGTTGTTCATTGCTCGATTGGCGAAGTGTCTGAAGACATCCTGCACTTCAGTCTTGTAGAGGATTATGTGCACCCAAGTATATCTAGTATAATCATCAACAATGACAAAGCCATAGAGACAAGCAGTAATAGTAAGAGTTGAGTAATGAGTGGGACCGAAAAGATCCATGTGGAGCAGTTCGAAGGGTCGAGTAGTAGTCATGATTGTCTTCGAGGGATGTTTGGCCCTCGTCATCTTTCCTGCTTCACAGGCACCGCATAAGTGATCTTTCTTGAACTTGACGCCCTCGATGGCTATGACATGCTTCTTCTTTGCAAGGGTGTGGAGGTTCCTCATGCCAGCATGCCCAAGCCTCCGATGCCAGAGCTAGCATTCTGAAGCTTTTGCTAGAAGACATACGGCAAGCTGTGGTCCTGCTGAGAAATCTACCACGTACAAATCATCTTTCCGATACCCTTCAAACACTAGAGACTTGTCAGATTCCATTAGAACAAGGCAACGATATTTTCCAAATATTACGATCATGTTCAAATAGCAAAGCATTGCGACAGACATTAAGTTGAAGCCAAGGGATTCAACAAGCATGACTTTATCCATGTGTTGATCCTTTGAGATTGCAACTCTACCTAGACCCAATACCTTACTTTTACTAGTGCCAGCAAATGTGATGTGACTCTTGTCGGATGGACATAAGGTTGAGTCCATAAGAAGGCTTCTTTTGCCAGTCATGTGGTTGGTACACCCACTATCAATAATCCATTTTGAAGATGCTGGTGTCGTACCCTATAGTGCAGTTAGGGGATAGGCTTCACGAAGAGAATTGTGAAGCAAAAAAATTTGACGAACCAGTGGGTTATGAAAGCTTAGATCCAGATTAGGACTGATAGGGAGAGTAGCAAGCGATTCAGGAACGAAGTACATAGTAAGACCATTCGGGCATTTGATCTTGCGCCCTACAAGATGTTTAAGGTCCCCAGCAATAGCGTCAGACAATTTTGGTTTTCTGCTGGAGACCTTTCCTTGCAAAAGAGAGTTAAGCTTTCTTAGCCACCCACATCTTCAAGGGTGGCTTAGAAGTGATAAGTCTAAGTGCAGCGTCTGAGAACTTTGGCTTTGTAGCCCTAGCAAAAAGTCTTGCAGGCGGACAATAGTACTCATAAGAATAAGCAGAATAGTTCTTGGTCTTATGAACATGGCGGTTCGATGAACCGCGCTCATATTCATAGGCCTGACTATGATTTCCCTGTAAAACATTTGCGTTAGTGCGACTCAGGTGAGTCCTCTGTCTGTATGAAGCCTTTGGACCGTATGAAGCCTGTGGTCTGGGTTTTGTCTTCTTCACCTGTGGTGTCATGATGACATTCACAAGAAGATTTTCCAAACACTTTTTCGGCACCCAGATCTTCTTCATAGGCGGCCCATTCCTGCAGTTAGTACCAATATACCTGGCAAACACTTCACCATTCTGATTCTTAAACAGTTTATAGTTTGCATCAAAGGATTCATCAATGACAATGGGGTTAGCACAAGAGAAGCCAGATAGATTGGATGGATCTGCTGAAGGTTCCTTTGCAGCAACCCAGGTGGTTTTGGGGTACTTCTCAGGTTTCCAGTAAGAGGCACCAGCATTTATTTTCTTTACGAACCCAACACCCTCTTTCCTCGGGTTTCGGTTTAGAATCTGCCTTTTGAGGACATCACATAGTGTCTGATGCCCTTTAAGACTTTTGTACATCCCTGTTTCAAGCAATGTCTTTAACCTAGCATTCTCATCAGCAATAGCAGTGGTATCCTCAGCAGAGGGGTTAGTTACCACATCAACAGTTGAAGATATTGCAACAGTAGCAGCAGTAGAACATTCAGCAACAGAAGTAGCATTATCGCGCTCAATGCATTTAAGACATGGTGGTTCAAATCCTTCCTGAGCGGAACTGATCTGTTCGGCACAAAGTGACTCATTTTCCTTTTGAAGATCTTCATGAGACGCTCTCAATTTCTCAAGATCTTGCTTCCTTTGAAGATAATCATAGGAAAGCTTTTCATGAGTTGTTAAGAGCGTTTCATGACGACTTTCAAGTTCCTCATACTTAACATGAAGATTTTTTATGTCTTCAATTAAGGACTCAGATCGAGTCATTTCAGCGCCTAACAGATCATCGCTTTTGTCTAACAGTTTTTGAATATGTTCCATAGCTTTCTGTTGTTCAGTTGCAATTTTAGCAAGTGTTTTGTAGCTGGGTCTTGAACCACAATCAGAGTCATCTTCACTAGATGTTTGATAGTGAGTAGTGCGTGTGTTTACCTTGGCACCGCGTGCCATGAAGCAGTAGGTAGGAGCGGAGTACTCCTTGTCATTTGCATTGGTGTCGGTGATGAAGTCATTGTCTTCAGTGTTGAAGATGGACTTGGCAACGTATGCTGTAGCCAGACTTGCAACGCCAGAATCGGACTCCTCCTCAGACTCCACCTCAGCCTCCTCAGAAACGGACTCCTCCTCTGAATCCATTTCCTTGCCAACAAACGCACGTGCCTTGCCAGATGAGCTCTTCTTGTGTGATGAAGACTTTGAGGAAGACTTGGAAGAAGACTTTGAGTATTTCTTCTTCTTCTTGTCGTCAGAGTCATATTCCTTGCTCTTCTTCTTCTTTCTGTTCTCATTGTCCCACTGCGGACACTCAGAGATGAAGTGGCCAGTTTTCTTGCACTTGTGGCATGTTTTCTTCTTGTAGTCATGAGCAGAAGCTTCATCATTCCTTGAGCTTGATCGTGAAGACTTCCTGAAGCCTTTCTTCTTGGTGAATTTTTGGAACTTCTTCACAAGCATAGCAAGTTCCTTTCCAATGTCTTCAGGGTCATCAGAACTGCTGTCAGATTCTTCTTCAGATGAGGAGACAGCTTTTGCCTTCAAGGCACGAGTTCGCCCATAGTTTGGACCATAGATATCTCTTTTCTCAGAAAGCTGAAACTCATGTATGTTGAGCCTCTCAAGTATGTCCGACGGATCGAGTGTCTTGACATCAGGACGTTCTTGAATCATCAGGGCTAGGGTGTCAAACAAGCTGTCAAGTGATCTCAGTAGTGTCTTGACGACTTCATGCTTGGTGATCTCAGTAGCGCCGAGGGCTTGAAGCTCATTTGTGATGTCAGTGAGTTGATCAAACGTGAGCTGGACATTCTCTTTGTCATTTCGCTTGAAGCGGTTGAAGAGGTTGCGAAGGACACTGATTCTCTGATCTCTCTGGGTTGAGACGCCTTCGTTGACCTTGGAGAGCGACTAGCTTAGATGTTTCCAAAGCACTTACACGGCCATACTGTCCTTTGGTCAGATGACCACAGATGATATTCTTGGCAGTAGAGTCTAGTTGAACGAACTTCTTGACATCAGCAGCAGTGACACCTTCTCCAGCCTTGGATGCACACTGATCGGCCCGATATATGTCATCATTAGAATAACAAATTGAACAGAATGGATTCACTTGGATGCACACTCCTCGGCCCCATAGCAGCCACGTAAAATTTGCAACAACAAAGTAGAGGACGTCTAACTTGTTTTTGCAGGGCATGTTGTGATGTGATATGGTCAAGATGTGATGAGATATAAGTTGTTGTATGAGATGATCATGTTTTTGTTGAAGTTATCGGCAACTGGCAGAAGCCTTAAGGTTCTCTTTATTGCATAGGATGCAAGCGCCAAATAATTGCTTTACTTTATCGCTATGCGATAGCAATAGTTGCAAGAGCAATAGTTGGCGAGACGACCATGTGATGACACATTGATATAGATCAAGATTATGGAGATCATGGTATCATGCCGGTGACGATGGAAATCATGACGATGCTTTGGAGATGGAGATCAAAGGCACAAGATGATGATGGCCATATCATGTCACATATATTGATTGCATGTGATGTTTATCTTTTATGTATCTTATTTTGCTTAGTTCGACAGTAGCTTTATAAGATGATCATATATTGATTGCATCGTCATGATTTCCATCGTCACCGGCATGACACCATGATCTCCATCATCTTGATCTATATCAATGTGTCATCACATGGTCGTCTCGCCAACTATTGCTCTTGCAACTATTGCTATCGCATAGCGATAAAGTAAAGCAATTATTTGGCGCTTGCATCTTATGCAATAAAGAGAACCATAAGGCTTCTTCCAGTTGCCGATAACTTCAACAAAAACATGATCATCTCATACAACAACTTATATCTCATCACATCTTGACCATATCACATCACAACATGCCCTGCAAAAACAAGTTAGACGTCCTCTACTTTGTTGTTGCAAATTTTACGTGGCTGCTATGGGGCCGATGAGTGTGCATCCAAGTGAATCCATTCTGTTCAATTTGTTATTCTGCTGCTGATGACATTTATATGCTCATCACAGGTACATGTCCGTGGGAGAATCCCTTGGTTCTCATAGTCTGTATTCATTTGCAGAGTTCTTACAGTATCACATAAATTCTCTCGAAGCCAGTTCCTGTCTGTCCAGCAAGCGAAAGCCTTTGAAGCCTTTGAACATATTGAAGCCTTTCAGTTTAAAGTTCATGGCTTCAGAGAAATCAGCAAGGAAGGGTGGCAGAAAGCGTCATGGAGAAACATCAAGAGATCTGCCCAATGACCTCTCAGAGCTGTACAAGACAGATCCTGAAGAGGATTACAATCAGCGCAAGACACGAATCCAATGGATTCGACACTATTGGGCAGAACAGTGGTTCAAGTACACATTTGTGACAAAGGAATATGCTGAAAAGAATGCCATCAAGCGACCATGGGGAGACATCCTCTAAAAAAATCTTCAACCCAGGTCCAGAGATGAAGCCATTGAACAAGGCTTCTATCCCTGCACGGTCCGTGGACCACAGCCTGCGGATGCTGACCCATCGTCACTGCTATGGTGTCGTGACGACAATCTGTTCAAGCGCAACTTCCAGTTTGCCCAGAATTCGGCCCCGCTGCCTCTGCTCCAAAAATCTCACGGGCGAAGCCTGCCTACCACCTGCGACACTCATCGGCCTGCGACACTCAATTTGTTATGTGGCTGCTATCGGGCCGATGCGTCACCATGAGGGTTCAGCTTCGCGGGTCCAATTTGTTATTCAACTCTCCCAGGGCTGGACGAAGAAGGCGAAGTGGATCCATTGTCCGGCCCCGCTGCCCACCACCTCTTTTGGTTAATGGAACTGTTTTAACTTTGGAACATGTTATGCAAAGATTGGACATTATTGAAACTAAAATTGCTATAGTTGAGTTGATCGAAAATTTGGATAAGAAGATTCATAATCATATTACTCAATATAGATCTAAAGTAGTAGTTACTTTATAGAATCTTAGGGAAAAGGAACGAATAGTTAATGAAAAGATAGATCAAGATTCTACTAGAATTGGCAAGCTAGAAGATATTATTACCAACTTGGGTTCCGCTTTTTCCTCCATTAAAACTACTCAAAATCTTCCTCCTACCAAGATTGCCAAGTTTACTTATGTTCCTAGGCATAAGGGTGAATCTTCTAGTAAAATAATGAATATCTCAAATCAATTAGTATTCACCCCAATCTTCTCAATATTATTAAGGAACCTATTGTCATGAATGAATCTCTCGATTTCTAGCCTAGTAGTTTGATCATCTATAAAACCAAAGAATCTCCTAAGAGCCATAAGTGTGTGATTAAGTATTTGCATGCCAAAGATGATAACACTTAGATCTGTTCATGTTTAATGGCTAGCTAGGGGCGTTAAACAATAGCGCTTGTTGGGAGGCAACCCATTTTTTCTTTTTAGGTTATGTTTTGCAATAGAAAAATCATCTAGCCTCTCTTTAGATGTGGTTTTATGTTTTAATTAGTGTTTGTGCCAAGTAAGACCTTTGGGATAGCTTACGTAGATAGTTGATTTGATCTTGCTGAAAAACAGAAACTTTTGCACTCAGGAGATTAGTTTTCGTTTTTAAAAGAAGCGCGATAAAATACTGATTATTTTTCCTGAGGATTAATAAACAAATTTTCTAGGACTTCCTAAATTCTCAGGATTTTTGGAGTTACTGAAGTATTCGAAATATCCAGATTCCTACAGACTGTTCTGTTTTTGATAGATTCTGTTTTTCGCGTGTTGTTTGCTTATTTTGATGAATCTGTGGGTAGTATTGGGGGGTATGAACCAGGGAAAAGTTGGAATGAAGTAGATATTACACCAATATATATAAAGAATGAGTTCACAACAGTACAAAAAGTGGTGATTTATTTTCTTATACTAACGGAGCTTACGAGATTTTCTGTTGAAGTTTTGTGTTGTGAAGTTTTCAAGTTTTGGGTAAGGAAGTGATGGACTATGGAATAAGGAGTGGCAAGATGCTAAGATTGGGGATGCGCAAGGCACCCCAAGCTAATATTCAAGGAGGCCAAAGGACCTAAGCTTGGGGATGCCCAGGGAAGGCATCCCCTCTTTCGTCTTCGTCTATCGGTAACTTAACTTGAGGCTATATTTTTATTCACCACATGATATGTGTTTTGCTTGGAGCGTCTTGTATGATTTAATTCTTTGATTTTTAGTTTGCCACAATCATCCTTGTTGTACACACCTTTTGGGAGAGACACGCATGAATAGTGATTTATTAGAATGCTCTATGTGCTTCACTTATATTTTTTGAGCTAGGAAAAATTGCTCTAGTGCTTCACTTATATCTTTTTAGAGCACGGCGGTGGTTTTATTTTATAGAAATTGAAGAACTCTCATACTTCACTTATATTATTTTGAGAGCCTTTATAATATCATGGTAATTTGCTTTGGTTATAAAATTAGTCCTAATATGACAGGCGTCCAAGAGGGATATAATAGAAACTTTCATACAAAGTGCATTGAATACTATGAGAAGTTTGATTCCTTATGATTGTTTTGAGATATGAAGATGGTGATATTAGAGTCATGCTAGTGAGTGGTTGTGAATTTGAGGAATACTTGTGGTAAAGTTTGTCAGTCCCGTAGCATGCACGTATGGTCAACCATTATGTGATTTATTTATTGATTGCACTACAAAAAAAAGACACATCCGTGACATTTTGGGCCGTACGAATTTTTTTTCTATCATACATATGACACTTCTATGACGATAATTGTGACAAAACCCGGTATCATCATAGATGTGGTGGGCTCCTACTTCTATGACCAAAAATCATGACAGAAAATGGGCTTTTCGTACTGGGTGGGCCGGAGATGCAGCTGCATGACATTCTTTGGGCCGTCCATGACGGAAAAACCCGTGGTAGAAGCAAGGGGAGGAAAATTTCGGGGAGTTATCGGTTACGGTGGGAGCTCGGGGGCCGAGCGATGCGCGTTTCTCTGGTACACGTACATGCGTGTGTGCGAGGCGTTCGCTCTAACTAAACCCGAGCGAGGCGTTGGGCTCTAACTGAACCCGAGCGCTTGCACTACAGGCTATGCGTTACTGAACCCGAGCGATCGATCGATGGTTGTTAACTGAACCTGATCGAGCGATTCCTTCGCTACTGTTGCTAACTGAAGCCGATCGATTGGATGAACAGTGAGCGTTGCAGGGGGGTTGGATGAACAATGAGCAGTGGCGTTGCCTCTGGATGAACAGGACCCCGTGGTGTGGAGGGCTGGATGAACAATAGACGGTGGAGGGGTGCCCGTGGAGGGGTGGTTGAACAGGACCCCGTGGTGTGGAGGGATGGATAAACAGTAGACGGTGGAGGGATGCCCGTGGAGGGCTGGTTGAACAGTAGCCGGTGGAGTAGCGCACGATGGAGGCTGGATGAACAGGAGCCCGTGGAGGCTAGGGGAGGTCGACGGTAGCCCGTGGAGGCTAGAGGAGGTCGACAGTAGCCCGTGGAGGCTGGAGGAGGTCGACGGTGGAGATGAACAGTATCTCGTGGAGTCCCATTTTGCGGTATGCCACACCTATCCCGATGAATAGGACTCCCGTTTCGACCGTAGGAGGTCCATTTCGTCCGTTTTACGGTACGCCACACCCCTTCCCGATCAACAGGACCCCCGTTTCGACCGTAGGACGTCCGTTTCGTCCGTTTTGCGGTACGCCAGACCCCTCCCGATCGACAGGACCCCGTTTCGACTCTAGGAGGTCCGTTTCCTCCATTTTTCGGTATGCCAGGCCTTGTTTCCATCGCCTTTTCCGTCCAAGCCCTCCCGATGAACACGACCACGCATTCCGTTCCGACCCAGCCGGTTGGCTCCCACGCGTTTCGTTGCCTCCCGATGAACACGACGCATTCCATTGCCTCCCCATGAACACGACGCATTCCGTTGCCTCCCGATGAACACGACGCATTCTGTTGCCTCCCCATGAACACGACGACAATGTTGTTTCTCCGTTCCGACCCAGCCATGTACACGAGCCCTGGCCGTACGTATGCGCGAGTAGGCGTTCGAGACCCCGCCCGTATGTACACATACGTGGCCGTATTTTCTTTCTTGCACCCTGACCGATGTATGTACGTGTACATGCTACGTGCGCGCCTCTACTACGACACATGCGCGCCTCTACATCCACCAGTATATATGTACGTACACGTTCACGACTAGAATGACAACGCTACGTACGCTTCGACTAGGTGGGTCCCGACTGTCAGGCACTTGCTTGCGTGACAAGATGTAGCTGGTGGGTCCCAGTAGTCAGGGGGTAAACGTTTTTTCACGAAATACGGTGGCACGTCCGGTGGGTCCCCGCTGTCAGGTGGAGGAATAATTATTTTGCATGTAATAAGGAGGCACTTCCTTGCTGCAGCCGTGGACCCAGCTATCAGCCTCTCCACGTACAGTCCATGTCTGATGGAAGCCGTTCCTTGACCACGTTGACCACGCCATGCCGAGAGCACTGGGGCGGTGGACGATGGCGAGGCCTAGGAAGGGGACGACGCGGAGCCGGGGAAGACGCGACAGTGGATGCCTACGTGTAGAGGAGTACGAGGGTTCACTGGTTCGTTGCAGTGTCAGGATGCCGTCGCTGCAGAATAACAGGGGGTGTGGGTGAGTAGAGGGATGGCCTGGCCAGCGGTGCGAGTAGTAGGGGGCGGTGAGGCCTCCGCCGCATCGCAGCCGGCCACGGGAGGCAGGAGCATGAGGCACGACCGGCGCTGGTTTGGGTGGCTGGAGCAAGAAGACCAGACCTTGAAGAAGCACTACGACCGTTGGATGGACATCGTACGGTCACTGGAGCTAGAATCGTGCATATTCACTAAGTTGACAAAGCCCTCCGTCCCCGTCAACTTAGTAGGCCCACAAGTCAGCCTGTCACTATACTGGGTCCCAGCTAACAGGGGGAGTATTCTTTTTTTGTGCGTAATAAGGAGGCACTTCCTTGCGTGCAAAGATATAGATGGTGGGTCCGAGCTGTCAGTGGCGGTAACGTTTTTTTTGTGAAATACTGAGGCCCTTTCGGTGGGTCCCTGATGTCAGGTGGAGGAATCATTATTTTGCGCGTAATAAGGAGGCATTTCCTTGCGTGTGGCCATGGACCCAGCTGTCGGCCTCTCCACATACAGTCCACTTCAGATGCATGTCGGTCGTTGACCATGTTGACTAGGCCGCGCCGAGAGCACCAACGCGGTAGACGACGGCGAGGCCGGCAGGGAAGACTCGGTAGTTGTTTCCCACGCAGAGGGAAGTACGACTATACGAGGGTTTACTGGTTCGTCTGCTGTCGCCGAAGAATAACAGCAGGTGTGGGTGAGTAGAGGGATGGCTAGGCCAGCGATGGGAGTACGATGGGGCGGTGAGGCCTGCGCGGCAGCAGAGCCGGCCGCAGGGAGGAGGGAGCAGGCAGTCCTGCCGGCGCTTGTTTGAGCGGCCGGAGCAGGAAGAGCAGAGATTGAAGAAGCACAACGGCCGTTGGATGGCCATCCAACAGTCACTCCTTGTGCATCAACCTTTTTTAGTAAAGCCTCAAATTTGTGGAAACCATCATACAGCCCATCTGCCATTATTTCTAATAATTTACATCCCATTTGCTAATTATTAAGGTTTTTTTGGAGCCCATATTCTTTTTGTTAGCATTACAGCCCATATTGTGACCACGGTTAAAAAATTATACGACATTTTGCATATTTTGGTGTGGTCCGAACTGTTTTCAATCTCGAAATTTCGACTCACATTCAAACTGATTTTAAAAATAAATGTATATCAATATAAAATCCAACAAATTCTCCACGCATAAAAATTAATGTAATTTAAAATCTCGAAATGAAAAAAAAGATATTTGAAACTAATTGCCGGTTTGATGTGTTTTAAAAATGTACAGCCCATTTCTCATTACTGATGGGCCATTTTCTCGGCCAGCTGAATGAAAGCTCTCCTCGTCTTGAAAGATTTGCAGCCCAACAGGCCTGACAAAGCGACTTACTTGGCAAATCACAAAAAAAACTGGGCTGTGGCCGTGGACCCAGCCGTCAGCCTCTCCACATACAGTACTCTTCCGATGGAATGTCGTTGACCACGCCGCGCCGAGAGCACCAAGGCGGTGGATGACGGCGAGGCCTAGGAAGGGGACGACGCGGAGCCGGGGAAGACGCGGCAGTGGATGCCCACGCGGAGAGGAGTACGAGGGTTCACTGGTTCGGCTGTGTGTGAGGCTGCCTTCGCCGCAGGGCCTGGCTAGCGGTGGGAGTAGTAGGGGGTGATGAGGCCTCAACGGTAGCACAGCCGGCCACTGGAGGCAGGAGCAGGCGGTCTCCCCGGCGCTGGTATAGACGGCTGGTGCAAGAAGAGCAACGATTAAAGAAGCAGTAGGACCGTTCGATTCAAATCCAACGGTTACTGCTGCTAGAACCGTTTGTTGACTAAGTTGACAAGCCCTGCGTACGCGTCAACTTAGTAGGCCCACAGGTCAGCCTCCCAACCGGTGCGCCCCAGATGTCAGTGGGAGGAATCAATTTTTTCGCGTAATAAGGAGGCAGATGATTGCGTTTGTCCAGGCCAGCGAAGGGAGTAGGGTGGGCTGGGGAAGCCTGTGTGGCATCACAGCGGGCCACAAGAGGGAGCAGGCAGTCCCGCCGGCGCTAGTTTGGGCGGCTGGAGCAGGAAGATCAGAGATTGAAGAAGCACGTCGGCCGTTGGATGGACATCCAACAGTCGATGCTGCTAGAATCGTGTGTTCACTGACAAAGCCTCGAAATATGTGGCGTGTACAGCCCATTTGCTATTATTTTTATAATTTTTACTCATTTTCTAATTCATATGGAATTTATTGCAGCCCATTTTCCATTTTTAGAATTGCTGGCCATTTTCTGGTCAGTACCAGGGTCAAAAAATTAACTAAATATGTGGGAAATTTGGAAAAAATTCGCAAATTTTTGCTGGGGAATGAAATATTCTTAATCCAAAAATTAATAGCCATACTAAAACAAATTTAAAAATAAATTTGTACTATGTCATGTTAAATCCAATGAAATACTTATAAGATATCAGTGAAGAACAACAGCAAAAAAAAAACTTATATCCCATTTGCTATAATTTTTTTTGGAATTTTCAACCCCTTTTGATATTACTTTTAACAGACATTGACCATACTCTTATGCCAGGCCCGAATGCATCCCTCCTCTTCTTGAAAGATTTGCAGCCCAGTAATTCGGAGAAAACAAATAGGCCTAGCTTGGGTATTCTTCAAAAACAAATACTGGGCTACCTATTTTCCCAAAGAACTGGTGCATGAGCATTTAGCTTTATTTATTTATTTATTTACTTATTTATGTTTAGGGGACCATGAGCATGTACCTGGGTTGGATTCATGTGAGAGCATCCCTTCTAGTTAATTATTGGCTTCTCTATTGGGCCTTCATCAGTGGGCTGCATGTTATCAACAAGTGGAATATGTGTTCCCTACGAAAAATAGTATGCGCTACGTACGGTACGGGGCACTAAAGGATCGAACCGTGCAACGACTTCCAAAACATTGTGTTTGTCGTTCTAACAACACATTTATTCAACCAACAGACAAAATATACTACTGATTGTACATTGAAAACAGGAGCAGCAGCAACCAGGGCTGGGGGTGCAACAGAAGTAGTAAGCTGGCCAGAAGAGTGAGGACGCACCTCTCTCTTCCAAACCAAACATCAGCCATCATTACAAAAGGGCTACCAAAAAAGAACAAGTGTATGCATCAAACTAAATAAAGATCGTACTACACCAAGTGTACACATCTAACTAACTGGCTCAGTTAGACGTTACTATTTATTAAGCTGTGGAGATTGGCTGACGGCTTGAACCAGATGGGTGCCTGGTGGGGGAAACTCCAGCCAGCAGGTCGAAGTCTGATACTTGCGACCCTCTCTCCTACTTTGGGATATAGAGCGTGGCGGCACATATTAGGGTATGGTGCATGCAGAGACGCATGGTACGCTGTGTACACACAGTTTTGCCTGATGAACGAAACCGCGCTGCCATCATGATCCTTGCCGTCGGTTATCTCCTAGATAATCGGATAATTCAGTCCGACAAACAAAGAGCGTGTAGCAAGGCTACTTACCAGGCTCCAGTCAAAAATTCCTGAAGGCCTAGAGAAGCTGGGATCCTGCTCAAAGACCTTGCAGTGACTGTGATTGTATTCCGCGAAACAACACGTCTGGTACGTGCGAACGATCATCAATCTTTCGCCGTCGTCTGATCGAGCCAGGAACCACCTGCAACTGCCATGCCGCTTTTCTTTGAAAGGTTCTGGGATTAGGAAGGGTAGGGACACCAGGCGGCCTACAACATCATATCAAGTTGGAGTCAAATAAAAAAGGGATCTTGATTTAGTCAATCTTAAGAATAGCATGTTGTGAGCATGAATATTTTTTCAGCAAATGTTGATAGTAATATAAGCAAGCCATCATGATATCATAGGAAAGTAACATACTGCTGTAACAGCCGTTTGTAGCGATGACTGGAGTAGGCCAGCAATAAGTCTAGCCATAGAAGGAGTCGACAACGTAAATGAAGCCCTTGTGTTCAATGGCATCAGAGAACCATGGAGGATGTATGATCCTACGATGGACGTGCAGATTTATCCACTTACCCCAGTGACCTGTTAGATAGGCGAGACCGCGGTTGAAGAATGCAATTAGCCTGAAGTCTTTATAATTCACAGATCTTGTGGGCACTTGGCAGATTACAACCTTGAGCAAATCAAACTTGGTATCATGTTGGCTACTTTAATATTCCGAGTATTCTGGGCGCGGTGCCAAAGCAGTGCAGTGTTAATCGAAGGAAGGGGGATCAACCACCGAGTGTAGACCTCCACGAGCATCTAGGTGCCATGACCGTCGACGAGCACCATCCAAGACGTGTTCATGCCGACCCATTACATACCGTTAATATAGTCGAGGCTGACGGGGATCGGATCACAGTCAAGGGGGTTGGTGCTCACCACCCTATGATCGTTATGCTGCGTGACACGCCGTTTCTGAAGATCAGGCGGCATCAGCAAGCAAGGAGCTGGCTTAAAAAGCTCCAGCCTGAGGGCTTTGAGTAAACGGTACAGTCCCGACGAGCACGCGGCGAGCGGCATGGTACTGAGATTGTCCACACACGAAACAATGAGCTTGATTACCTCTATGGGGAGCGAATTCCAGCCACTCTTTCGGCGGATGCTGCTCGGTTCTGCCATTGTTAGTGCTTGGGTTTCGGATGAGGGGGGGGAGGCTGTCACAGCCCTAGCTTCAGCCTTGTTGTGGTCTAGTCTTGGTTGTTGCATCATGTTTAAATTTTCTTAAACCTGAAATGGGGATGTCCAAACCCTAGCTCCAAATGAAATGCAACTAGGATCAAAATAAAAATATTTCCAATGAATCCAAAATGCCCTTCAAAAATGTTCATTATTTATGGAAAGAGGTTAAAACCTTTAACATAGGTCATGCACATTTTTCCAAGGCATTTATGGTCTTTGAATTAAATCATATTGTATTTGAAGTGGAGCTATAAATCCCTATAAAATATTTGGTAGCTCCAAATATTCTAAAACTTGATGAGGGCCTCTGGTTTAAATCAGATAGTGGCCACAAAAGTTTTCAGGATCTTATAAAGTGATTTAGTATTTTTCTAAATCAGAAACAAAATTACAGAAATAGAAAAGAAAACAAAATAGGAAAATAGAGAAACTTACCTGGCGGTCACCTGTAGCTTACCGGCCCAGCCCACCTGGCACTGCCAGTCAACTCCCTCCTCACGCCAGGAGGACAGGAGCGCGTGGCCGCGGCGCGCTGGCACGTGCCTGGCCACCTCCTGCTTGCCGCCGACCGCCTAGCATTGGCTACGGACGCCACACACTCTCCCGCGCATCCCTCGACCGCTTGCTCGTCCCCATCCCCTCTCTGACTCTCTCCCATGACCGACCGTATGCACCCGAGACCGCCTACGAGAACCACCACGGCCACAGCTACCCCCTCGCCCCTCCGTTGTGCCCAAGAACCCCGCGTCGTCTCCGTCGTCATCTCCACCAAGCCAAGTGAGCTGGAACGCGCCGTAGCATCGTCATCGCCGCGATCTTCCATCTCGGGAGCCGATCACCGTCACCGTCGATTCACCGTCATCCCTGCCTCCCCGAGTTCGACGCCTGTCTCATTCGAACCGCGGTGAGATATTGATCGTTACCCCTCTGCCCCTGTGCTTGCTCCCGCCCTCTCGCCATAGCCCCGTGGTCACCCGAGGCCGCCGTCCGCCATTGCCGGTGAGTCCACGCTTCCGAGCCTCTCCCGCTCGCTCCAGTGGCACCGACACGCTCCTAGCACCTCTAGGAGGCTGACTAGCCACTCTGTTTGCTCGCACGAGCACTGCAGCCCCGGACCCGCTCGAGCCGAACTCCGGCCACCGCGCAAGTCGCCACTGCCGTCGATTTAGGCCGCTTGAGCCGCTGCGGCGTGCACCACAAGACGCGGACGAGCTCCAGCATCACGTAGAGCCTCTCCGCCACCGTTTTTGTCGCCGGAGGAGCATTTCCTAGCCGCCCCGCCATCTCTGTCGTCGCCGACGATGAGCCGTGGGCCAAGCCCGCGGGTTTGACCCCGGTTGACCGGGATTTGACTTCCCCTGCACCACTAACAGGTGGGTCCAGCCCCTGTTAATCTCTGGTTTAGTTTAAAGTTAAACCCAATTAGACCTGAGGCACTTACTTGCGGGGCCCAGTGGTCAGGTTTGACCTGGGTTGACCACGTTGACCTACTAACGCAGTGATGACGTCATCCTGAATCAGTTAATAATTTTCTGGTTTAAAAATAATTCAGAAAATTGCAGAAAATATCCAAAACATCAAAAATTCATAGTAATTCAACTGTAACTCCAAATCAAACAAATTATATATGAAAAATGATCAGAAAAATCTAATCTATCCATCTGTACTGGTTTCATGCATGTTTAAACAACTTAACCTTGCTGTATAGATCAAAACTTGATAGTGCTCTTTATAAGTTCTTAGTTTGAATTTGAATTTGAACCTATGGTTCAAATCAACTCAAACCTTTCTGTTCTTAGCTGCATTAGCACAAATCACAGCATGTTGACATGTCACATTCATGCATCATATTGTGCATTGCGTTGATTGTGTTCTTTATGTGTTTGCTGGTGGTTGTTCCCCCTCGGTAGACGATGTTCCGATGATGAGATCGATGACACCGATGAAGAACTATACTATCTTCAGAAGTGCCAGGCAAGCAAAACAACCTTATTCATTCCGACACAATCCCATTCTCTCGCTCCTGCTCTCTTTCACAGCATTAGGACAACAGCGATTCAACTGTTACATGCTGCGGTAGTTGAACCCCTTTCCTTTGCATGACCTGGCATTGCCACAGTAAATAGATGAAACCCACTAGCATGAGTAGGAGTTGTTTGAGCCCTGGTGTGCCTACTCATTCATGCTTGTTTGTCATGCCTGCTATTGCTTAGAGTTGAGTCAGGTCTGATTCATCGGGGATGAATTAGAGGTGTGAGAACATGTCCTACTATTGTGAGCTAAGTGTGTGAACACGATTTGATAAAGGTATTGGTGAGAGGCCATGTAGGAGTGCATGGTGGGTTGTCTCATTGAAGCCGTCCTCAGGAACTGAGTTCTGTGTTTGTGATCCATGAACAGCTACTACCACGCATTGGAATGCTTAAGTGCCCCTCTCGATTTATTAATCAACCTGATCTCTATCCAGCAATTGCAACTAGTTTTTGGTGTTTGTAGGTAGTGTTAGTAGTCTACCAAGTGGCACCCGGTATAGGTGGGCTTTGGACAGACTAGGCATAGTGTCCCGGTGTACCAAGTGGTACCCGGATTGGTGGGCTTGGGAACCCTGTACACATCGTTTGGGGCCGTGAGCGACACCCCGGCCGGATCTCCTTGCGGATGGAACCCGAATAGGCGATAAACCTGGACAAGAGACATGTGTGGTTAGTCAGGTCGTGGCCGACACCCTCGCCTGGCTTCTGCTTGAAGGTTGCTAAGATACATGACGTGTACATGGTGATAAGTGGTGAGAGCGTGTGTGAAGAAGTACACCCCTGCATGGTTATCATTATCTATTCGAATAGCGGGATTCCTCGGATATGGAAACTTGGACCCCTTGCATAGTTCATAGACAAGTGAAAGTGGATACTCTAAAATGCGCAAGATAAGCGTGAGTGCTATGGATGGCATTCTTGTAGGGAGACGGGAGCGGATCCATAGTGGAGTATTGATATGGTGAATATGTGGACTCGTGTGCGCCACCTCAAAAGAGTTACTTGCAGTCGTAGTTCAGGATAGCCACTGAGTCAAAGCTGGCTTGCTGCAGTCAAACTCCACCACCCCTTTGTTGATACCGATGCATATGCAGTTAGTTCTGATGTAAGTCTTGCTGGGTACATTTGTACTCACGTTTTCTTATTTTATGTTTTTGCAGAGAGACTTCAGTCTCGCTAGTAGTTCCGTGTGGACTTTGATGTTTAGCTTGATACCTCAGCTACGATCTTGTGCCCTCGTCAGGATCTGGTAGATAGTCAGGCTTCTCAGCCTTCTTCATTTGTAGTTGTCTGTACTCAGACAAGTTAAGCTTCCGCATGTGCTTGTTGCTTGTATTCTCTGTATGTTGGGTCATGAGACCCATGTTTGTAATATCTCGATCCTCGGAGCCTAATGATTAATACTTTTGAGTCGTAGAGTTTTGTTGTGATGCCATGTTGTATTTACACATATCGAGCATATTGTGTGTATGATTGAAATGCTTGGTATCTGTGGGATCCGACAACCTAGTTGTTTATCCTTTGTAGCCTCTCTTGTGGGGAAATGTAGTCTTGTGCTTCCATGAGCCATAGTAGTCCGCTACAGCCTGGTTCACTGAAGTCCTGCTAGCCCAGCACTACTGCTCGGGAACACTTTGACTGGCCGGCATGTGATTCACTTCGTTCCTGTGTCTGTCCCTTCGGGGAAATGTCACGCGGTGACATCCGGAGTCCTGCTAGCCTGCTACAGACCGGGTTCCCGAAGTCCTGTTAGCCCAGTTGCTACAGCCCGGATTCACATGCTGCTGACCGACATGCTCGATGTTGATTCATGTATGCCTGTCCCCGTAAGTTATTGCCACTTTGGGTTCACGACTAGTCATGTTGGTCCGGGTTCTCTGTCATATGGATGCTAGCGACACTATCATATACGTGAGCCAAAAGGCGCAAACGGTCCCGAGCCATGGTAAGGCAACACCCGTGGGGATACCATGCGTGAGGCCGCAAAGTGATATGAGGTGTTACAGGCTAGATCGGTGTGACTTAGAATCAGGGTCCTGACAGCTTTGGTATCAGAGCCTGACTGCATGTAGGATTACCAAGCCTAGTTGGTCGAAGTTGAGTCTAGAAATGCTTTAGTTATATAAGGGAATTGATTGTGGATGGGAATGTAAGTCTCTTTTTACTCCTTTACCTTATGCCTTCCGCTCTGAGTCAACCTCTTCTTTTCTACGGGGATTAAGAACTAGGCTTCTCTTCTATCTCTCAAGATGACGTGTTACTAAACCGTAGTTGCCTAGGATTGTTGACTTCAAGCCTCAGTTCAGTTTCTACTACCTTTAGTATGTTGTTAGTTGAACCAGAACCTTGATACGATGTTGTTGAGTGGTTATGCCACCATTTTGCAGGATGTCTCAATTCTTTTTGAGCATTTATAGCCGTTATTCTGCCCATGTCATCCCAGGTCTCTAAACAATCTGATACATTTGTAAATCCCTTCTTCCCGTTCTCGAAGTTCCTTTGGTCCAGATTAAGCACACTAATCGGTCTGTTGAGGTACTCCGTTGCCTTGACATGTATGTTGGAGTTAGTATTATGACCCTAGGTGTCTTCGAGAACCACTCAGTAGTCTAGCAATGTTTTGTGTTCCCAGTGTGATGATTCTGGCCACCATTCTCGAAAGCATCCCGTGATGCCATTTAGTAGTAGATATTCTATTTCTGGGTTCTTAAGCCCAAGATTCACCCTACTTGCTTCATGTTGATAGTGTTGCTAGTTCCTTTAGGACACTAGTAACCTTTGCGATAGTCCTTGAGGTCCGTGGTATTTTCTTCTTCCAAATACCATGAACCATTAAGGCAGAAGTCTTTGAACCAAAAGATCACCATTAGAGTACTCCTGAGGAGTTCTCTATTCATAATTGTGATTCTGCCGGTTCTACCTTTTCTGCATGGGTTATCTGGAAGAATTATGTTGAACTTTGCTCGGCATACTGATCTATGCACCCACAACTCAGAAAGTTATATATTCCTTTGAGTTGTCCCTCTTTAGTTATTTTCTGGCCCTCTGTCTATCAATTGATAGTCAGGACTAATTGTGCATCCGTGTTATCGATGCTTATTATTCTTGTGGTCCGTTAAGCCATCCTATTCCAGAATGACTAGGAGAAACAAACTCCAGAACCTCATCCATATCTAGGATTGGGTCAAAACAATTGTATTCCGCAGATCAAAATGCCAATCCAGCTTTTGCTCTGCTCTACCTTGGAGTGTTACCATCTTTATGTCAGGAGTGTCATGAGAATTGCACCACCTCTTATGAATTCTTGACGGAGTAATACTTCTTGCCATCATTGTTCATTCCTCGGTTCCGTGTTATTGTAACCGAAATGCCGACAAGTGTACTGTGAGGTGCGAAATCAATACTCCTAGCAATGGAGTTGCTTGGTAGTTAATGGACAACACTCTCATTCTTAGCGTGCTGGTTATTGAATCATCATCCTAAGATTGATCGTGCTACCTAGTCCATATTTCCGGGTGCACTCATCGACCAATGAGTTAGGATTGTGACAATCCCTCGCTCCTTGATCATATCGTCTTGCCCTGAAAAGCAAGATTGTTCTCGAGCTTAATAACATATCGGTGGTTCGTGATTTTCTGGATATCTTCACGGAAGTATCACCAGGTCGTCCCCTGACCGATATGTTGAGTTCGTGATCAAGTTGGTTTTCCAATAAACCACTCTTTCTCCAAGAATCCGTGTTAGATACCTCTGAACTAATTGGTTAAGCTAAAACAACAACTTGGAGAGTTGGAAGATAAAAGCTTAATCCACTTAGTTCACTCCAAAGGGGATATCTTGCGTGTGTGTGTGTTGAAGAAAGATGATATCTCCATCGATTGGTCCTCGTGATCAGTTGTTGGATCTATTGCCTTGTCAAAACTTTGACTTGAGTATGGGCTATCGTCAAGTCAAATCAGAACCAACGATGTTCATAATGTTGTCTTACTCGTGGTTGATCCCTCGAGCATACACCATTACATCTTTTGGTCTGACCAATGCTATCACCGTGTTCACATGATGATGGAAGTCGAGTGATATGGAAATTTTGATGAATTGTTGTTGAGACCATCAGCAGCATTTTGTCTCCCCCATGATTCATGTTGAACATTACACTAGTGTTGGAAACTTTATAAGCATTGCCCTCATGTCCCATTCATGAAGCACATGTCCAGTTGAAAGATGTGACTTCCTCTAATTCATGTGCATCTGATGCAAGTTGCCGCCGTGGATTCGAGAAATCTTGTTTTTGTTTCCTCTGGTACAATCCCAAGTCAGTTATGCATGTGCGAATGTATTCTATGGTTTGGTAGATTAATTACCTCCACTCCATATGTATTCCCTAGCACACCAAGCCACTGATTGATTTGTTCAAGGAAAAGAAGTTCCTTCTTAAGACCCGGGGCTTATACAAGGACTTCGATATCCTTGATGATGGTTCCCACCTGAACTTGGTAGTGTTTTATTTTAAGACTACTACGTGGTCATTATTGTCTTGGACAACATGCTCACATGTATGTAGCAGAACCAGCTCATGTTTTGGAGCTTACTACCGTAGTTCATTTCCCCGAGAATCTCGCAATGTCATATCATCGAATTGTGTTGCAAACTTTCATTTTTCTTTCTATACTTGATGAGTCTGGAATATCCTGACACTAACCAGATCTGAATCTCAGGAAGATATGATGGTGGGAACATTCCCAACATTTGCATTTTGTTCTCAGCTTGCACCGCCATTGTGCCATCCTACCATGGACTGCCCTTCTCAGTAATTACTGATCAGGATCGTCTTCAAGTGGTCCTACCATGGGTTCCATACATTTCCGATGATAAGCAAAAATCATCCATTGAGTTGTCTTCTACAAGGTAGTCCACATCATCAATTCTAGTCGGGATATGCCATTCTTCCAAACTCCTTCAAGTAATCGATTGCAAATTGCCTTGGGCTGGTATGAAGATTTTCAATGATCTATGTGTCAAAAGTAATTCTTTTTGCCACTTAAAGGAATAATTCTACAAGCCACCTTCCCTAAGGTCTCTCGTTATGGTATCATGGCAACTCAAATCCTCACTACATTGACAACCGTTCACCACCCTTTTACGTGTGGAATTGTTGTCTACCTAGTGAATCCTCGACATCTGTTCCACTCCATCCCTCTAGATGTGTGCTTCATGTCTCGGCTCGAGAGATGCCTCAATGTCTCGCTCCATGAGTTGATCTTTAGTGCTCAATCTTCGAGGAGATCGTTTTCTGTAGAGTTCCCTTGTGTAGTCATCGTGTTGGATCAAGATCTCAAAGGCAAAGATGTCAAGATCAATATGAAGAAATGGATCATGAAGACTGTGTCAGTTCCGTGCCCCCTCTGTCTTCTTACCTCATGTCTTGAATCTTGGGACGAGATTCTTGTTTAATGGGGGCGAGTTGTCACAGCCCTAGCTTCAGCCTTGTTGTGGTATAGTCTTGGTTGTTGCATCATGTTTAAATTTCCTTAAACCTGAAATGGGGATGTCCAAACCCTAGCACCAATGAAATGCAACTAGGATCAAAATAAAAATATTTCCAATGAA
Source organism: Triticum urartu (assembly GCF_003073215.2). Classification (NCBI taxonomy): domain Eukaryota; kingdom Viridiplantae; phylum Streptophyta; class Magnoliopsida; order Poales; family Poaceae; genus Triticum; species Triticum urartu. Next base: position 341,435,155 of record NC_053024.1, on the reverse strand, counting down.
TCCAAAATGCCCTTCAAAAATGTTCATTATTTATGGAAAGAGGTTAAAACCTTTACCACAGGTCATGCACATTTTTCCAAGGCATTTATGGTCTTTGAATTAAATCATATTGTATTTGATTTGGAGCTATAAATCCCTATAAAATATTTGGTAGCTCCAAATATTCTGAAAATGGTGAGGGCCTCTGGTTTAAATCAGATAGTGGCCACAAAATTTTTCAGGATCTTATAAAGTGATTTAGTATTTTTACTAAATCGGAAACAAAATTACAGAAATAGAACAGAAAACAAAATAGGAAAAGAGAGAAACTTACCTGGCGCTCACCTGTAGCTTACCGGCCCAGCCCACCTGGCACTGCCAGTCATCTCCCTCCTCACGTGAGGACGATAGGAGCGCGTGGCCGCGGCGCGCTGGCACGCGCCTGGCCACCTCCTGCTTGTCGTCGACCGCCTAGCGCTGGCTACGGACGCCATGCACTCTCCCGCGCATCCCTCGACCACTTGCTCTTCCCCATCCCCTCTCTGACTCTCTCTCCCGTGACCGACCATATGCACCCGAGACCTCCGACGAGAACCACCACGGCCACAACTACCCCCTCGCCCCTCTGTTGTGCCCAAGAGCCCCGAGCTGTCTCCCTCGCCATCTCCACCGAGCCAAGTGAGCTGGGACGCGCCGTAGCATCATCGTCATCGCCGCGGTCTTCCATCTCGGGAGCCGATCACCGTCTCCGTCGATTCACCGTCGTCCCTGCCTCCCCGAGCTCGACGCCTGTCTCATTTGAACCATGGTGAGCTACTGATCGTTACCCCTCTGCCCCCGTGCTTGCTCTCGCCCTCTTACCGTAGCCCCGAGGTCACACGAGGCCATCGTCCGCCATTGCCGGCGAGCCCGCGCTCCCGAGCCTCTCCTGCTCGCTCCAGTGGCACCGACACGCTCCTAGCACCTCTAGGAGGCTGACTAGCCACTTCGCTTGCTCGCATGAGCACTGCAGCCCCAGACACGCTCGAGCCAAACTCCGGCCACCGTGCAAGTCACCACTGCCGTCGATTTAGGCCGCTTGAGTCGCTGCTGCGTGCACCACAAGACGCGGATGAGCTCCAGCATCACGTAGAGCCTCTCCGCCGCTGTTTTAGTCGCCGGAGGAGCATTTCCGAGCCGCCCCGCCATCTCTGTCATCACTGGCGATGAGCCGTGGGCCAAGCCTGCGGGTTTGACCCCGGTTGACCGAGATTTGCTTCCCCTGCGCCACTGACTGGTGGGTCCAGCCCCTGTTAATCTCTGGTTTAGTTTAAAGTTTAACCCAATTAGACCTGAGACATTGACTTGCGGGGCCCAGTGGTCAGGTTTGACCTGGGCTGACCACGTTGACCTGATGACGCAGTGATGACATCATGCTGACTCGGTTAATAATTTTCTGGTTTAAAAATAATTCAGAAAATTGCAGAAAATATCCGAAACTTCAAAAATTCATAGTAATTCAACAGTAACTCCAAATCAAACAAATTATATATGAAAAATGATCATAAAAATCTAATCTATCCATTTGTACTGGTTTCATGCAGGTTTAAACAACTTAACCTTGCTGTTTAGATCAAAAATTGATAGTGCACTTTATAAGTTCTTAGTTTGAATTTGAATTTGAACCTTTGGTTCAAATCAACTCAAACCCTTCTGTTCTCAGCTGCATTAGCTCAAATCACAACATGTTGACATGTCACACTCATGCATCATGTTGTGCATTGCGTTGATTGTGTTCTTTCTGTGTTTGCTAGTGGTTGTCACCCTCGGTAGACGATGTTCCGACGATGACATCGATGACACCGATGAAGAACTATACTATCTTCAGAAGTGCCAGGCAAGCAAAACCCCCTTGTTCATTCTGACACAATCCCATTCTCTCGCTCTTGCTCTCTTTTACTGCATTAGGACAACAGCGATTCAACTGTTACATGCTGCGGTAGTTGAACCCCTTTCCTTTGCATGACCTGTCATTGCCACAGTAAATAGATGAAACCCACAAGCATGAGTAGGAGTTGTTTGATCCCTGGTGTGCCTACTCATTCATGCTTGTTTGTCATGCCTGCTATTGCGTAGAGTTGAGTCAGGTCTGATTCATCAGGGATGAATTAGAGGTGTGAGAACATGTCCTACTGTTGTGAGCTAAGTGTGTGAACATGATTTGATAAAGGTATCGGTGAGAGGCCATGTAGGAGTACATGGTGGGTTGTCTCATTGAAGCCGTCCTCAGGAACTGAGTTCTGTGTTTGTGATCCATGAACAGCTACTACCACACATTGGAATGCTTAAGTACCCCTCTCGACTTATTAATCAACCTGATCTCTGTCCAGGAGTTGCAACTAGTTTTTGGTGTTTGTAGGTAGTGTTAGTAGTCTACCAAGTGGCACCCGGTACAGGTGGGCTTGGGACAGACTAGGCACAGTGGTCCGGTGTACCAAGTGGCTCCCGGATGGTGGGCTTGGGAACCCTGTACACATCGTTTGGGGCCGTGAGCGACATCCCGGCCGGATCTCCTTGCAGATGGAACCTGAATAGGCGATAAACCTGGACGAGAGACATGTGTGGTTAGTCAGGTCGTGGCCGACACCCTCGCCTGGCTTCTGCTTGAAGGTTGCCGAGATACATGACATGTACATGGTGATAAGTGGTGAGAGCGTGTGTGAAGAAGTACACCCCTACAGGGTTATCATTATCTATTCGAATAGCCGAATTCCTTGGATATGGAAACTTGGACCCCTTGCATAGTTCATAGACAAGTGAAAGTGGATACTCTAAAATGCGCAAGATAAGCGTGAGTGCTATGGATGGCATTCTCGTAGGGAGACGGGAGCGGAACCATAGTGGAGTATTGACATGGTGAATATGTGGACTCGTGTGCGCCACCTCAAAAGAGTTACTTGCAGTCGTAGTTCAGGATAGCCACTGAGTCAAAGCTGGCTTGCTGCAGTCAAACTCCACCACCCCTTTGTTGATACCGATGCATATGTAGTTAGTTCTGATGTAAGTCTTGATGGGTACATTTGTACTCACGTTTGCTTATTTTATGTTTTTCCAGAGAGGCTTCAGTCTCGCTAGTAGTTCCGTGTGGACTTCGACATTTAGCTTGATACCTCAGCTACGATCTTGTGCCCTCGGCAGGATCTGGTAGATAGTCAGGCTTCTCAGCCTTCTTCATTTGTAGTTGTCTGTACTCAGAGAAGTTAAGCTTCTGCATGTGCTTGTTGCTTGTATGCTCCGTATGTTGGGTCATGAGACCCATGTTTGTAATATCTCGGTCCTCTGAGCCTAATAATTAATACTTTGAGTCGTAGAGTTTTGTTGTGATGCCATGTTGTATTTACACATATCGAGCATATTGTGTGTATGTCACATCCCTGCTTTTAGTCATGCATTAGGATTGGATGAACATGTGCATCATGTTTAAATTCTTTTAAACTTGAAATGGGGCCTAATCAACCCCAACACCCCCCTGAAAATGCTAATTTCCAACAATTGGAATTTCAATGAACCCAAAATGCCCTTCATAAAAGCCCACCAATTTTGGTCTTGACTAAAACCTCTCCCAAAAATGGTCTTGCAATTTATGGAGCCATTCTGGATTTTTGAACAAGCCATAAGTATTTGAATTTGGGCATTTTAAATGCTATAAATATTTTAAAGTGCTAAAATAATCTTGGAAGAATTTTTAGGCAGTTGAGAATATTCCCAAATGTGCCTCTGAATATTTACAGAGTTTTTGGAAATGAAATAGTATTTATTCTATTTCAATACACATAGCAGGAAATAAATAAAAGCAAAATAGAAAAGAGAGAGAGATTTAGAGCTTACCTGGAAGCCCACCAGCCGGCCCACCTAGTTGGCCCGGCCCAGCAGCCGCTCCACGCAGCTGCTTCGCCTAGCCAGCGAGGCGAGCAGGTGCTCGACGGCGAGCACAGGAGCTCGCCACGCCACCTCTCTGCCTGCCTGCCGTCGCCCGCGCCAGCGTGATGCCTCGAAACGCCTCCGTGGCACCACCCCGACCCCTGGACACATCATTCCTCCCCCCTGCTCTCTCCCTCGCTCCCTGAAGCCATGGCCGACGCTGCCGCAGCCACGCCACCGTAGTTCTCACGTCCACCGTCGTCCTCGCACCGCCCCGCCGTGTCCTGAAGCTTCACCACTCCCTCCTCGACCGTCCCACCGAGCCACGCCCCGCCGGAGGCCCCCGAGCGTCTTCACCGAGCTCGTGTTCAACCTCCTGCCGGCCAGATCGCCTCCGCCACCCCGCTTGCTCCGGCTCATCTCCGACCTCGCCGTCAACTCCGTCGCAACCGCCATGAGCTTAGACACCTCCCTATCCTCTCCGCTCTCCTTCTCGTGCACCACAGCGAGCACACGGAGTTCGCCCGCACGCGCCGGCGCGGAGCTCATCGTCGACGAGGCTCTGGCCATGCCACAGCCACGCCACTTAGTCCACTAACTTCACCACATCCCCAGGAGCACAACACACCACGCCCGTGCCTCGCCTTGCCTCCTAGCGACGGGTCCGAGCTCACCCGAGCTCCGGCCGCCGCCAAACTCGTCGCCGGTGACGTTTCCGGCCACCCTAGCTCCACCCACTGCCACCAAACGCCGCGGTTTGCCCCTAGCTACGCGTAGGACCAAACCGCAGTCGATTTGGTCGACTGTGGGCAAAACCCGAGCCCCTCCACCGCGTCTATCGTCGCCGGCGTTAAGCCGCCGGCGAGTTGACCATGTTTTGACCCGTGGACTGACGTGTGGGCCCAGGTTGACTTCCCCCCTGAGCCTATGACAGGTGGGGCCAACTTGTTAATTAGTTTAGGATTAGTGCTAACTAATTTTAGTTAGATTAGGTCACTGACATGTGGGCCCAGGCCCCACTGACAGTTAGTTAGTGTTAACTTAATCCTGTTAGTTAGCTGAGACACTGACAGACAGGGCCCACCAGTCAGGTTTGACTGGCCCTGGCGCCTTTGACTCGCTGCCGTCACAGTGACGCAGTGCTGACGCAATTATTCATTTTCTGGATTTATTTTTATATAGGAAATTCCAGGAAATTGCCAAAACTTCTAAAAATCATAGAAAATCAACCATAGCTCCAAATCAAACAAATTATATATGAAAAATGATCAGAAAAATTCAATCTATCCATCTGTAATGGTTTCATGCATGACAAACCACTTTAACCTTGCTGTTTAGGTGAAACAAGCTAACACACTTTTTATGCATAAGAACTTTAACCTTCATTTGAATCTTTGATTCAAATGAACCGATTTCAACTTGTTTCACATTGCATTAGGCAGGACACATCATTTTGACATGTCATAGCATGCATCATATTGTTGCATATTGTCTTGTGTTGATTATGTGTTGTGTGTCCCTCGTGGTAGGTTCTGCCTCCGAGGATATCTCCGAGTATCCAACTGAAGGGCAGTGCCCTACTACCACTCCATCAGGCAAGCAGCCACATTGATCATATCGATACAATCCCATGTTCTCGCCTCTGCTCTCATTTACTGCATTAAGACAACATTGTTTCAAACTGCTGTGTGCTACGGTAGTTGAACCCTTATCCTCTGCATGACCTGTCATTGCCACAGTAACTAGATGAAACCCACTAGCATGTGTAGGAGTTGATTGAGACATGTTTGTGTTTCCTACCTTTCTATGCCTGCTATGCTTAGAGTTGTGTCAGGTCTGGTTCATCTGGGTGATGGGCTAGAGTGAAATGATCATGTCTGTAATGTGAGGGATGTGTTGAACATGTTTTGGTAAAGGTATCGATGAGAGGCCATGTAGGAGTACATGGTGGGTTGTTTCATTGAGGCCGTCCCTAAGAACTGAGATCTGTATGTGTGATTTAAGATTCAGTTACTACCATACATTGGGCTCGAAACCAATGGACCCTCTCGGCTTCTTAATCACTCTAGTACTCTGTCCAGGAGTTGCAATTAGTTTCTGGTGTTTGTAGGTTATGTGTTGGCGGCCGTGCGTAGTGCTGACCCTAGGGGTGGGCTATGTTGCAGTAGATACACCGTGGCACGGTGTACCGAGTCACCCGTTTGGTGTCTCGGGAACCCTGTTCACATCGTTCGGGGCCGTAAGTGGAAACCTCGGTCGGACTCCCTATGGATGGAACCTGGATAGGCGGTAAGCCTGGACTAGAGAGTTGAGTGTTTAGGTAGGCCGTGGCCGACACCCTCGTTGGGCTTCCACTTGAAGGTTGCCGAGTACATGTCGTGTAAACGGCGGTTAGTGGTGAGAGCATGTATGAAGAAGTACACGCCTGCAGGGTTAACATCATCTATTCGAATAGCCACGTCCGTGGTAAAGGACTACTTGGTTGCCTATACAGTTCATAGACAAGTTAATGGATACTACTAAAAGACTCAAGAGAAGTGTGAGTACCGAGGATGGCTCTCTCGTAGGATGACGAGGGAGGATCCCCGGTGGAGTATTGTGTTGGTGATTAGTGGACTCGTGTGCAAAAACTATTTTACTAGTGGTGTCCCGTAGGATAGCTTAGCTAAGAGTCAAAGCTGGCTTGCTGCAATAACTCCACCACCTTCTTGAGAATGAGCATGTATAGTAGGTTCTGATGTAAGACTTGCTGAGTACCTTTGTACTCATGTTTGTTTAATTACTGTTTTCAGACGACAACACCGCCCCCTCCGATGGGTTTTATGTAGATCTCGACGTCGATGAGTGACTTGCCACCCAAGTGGTGATCCTGGCCATGGAGGGCCCTATGTAGATAGACAGGCTTCGAGAAGCCTTCTTTCTAGTGTCTGTACTCAGACTATTTGCTTCCGCATGTGCTTGTATGCTTGTATGACTTGATTGTCGGGTCATGTGACCCCTACCTGTATGAACATGTTATGTATGGCTCTCTGGAGCCTTTAAATAAAGTACTTGAGTTGTAGAGTTTTGTTGTGATGCCATGTTGTATTTACACATATTGAGCATATTGTGTGTATGATTGAAATGCTTGGTATGTGTGGGATCCGACAATCTAGTTGTTTATCCTTGGCAGCCTTTCTTATGGGGAAATGTAGTCTAGTGTTCCTCGAGCCATAGTAGTCCGCTACAGCCCGGTTCACCGGAGTCCTGCTAGCCCAGCACTACTGCTCAGGACACTTGACTGGCCGGCATGTGTTTCACTTCGTTCCTATGTCTGTCCCGTTGAGGAAATGTCACGCGGTGACATCCGGAGTCCTGCCTAGCCTGCTACAGCCCGGGTTCCCCGGAGTCCTGTGTGGGGACCCCGACTCATAAGTCGAGATCACCGAATGCATGTGTACAATGATCCCTAAGATCATTACTCACTGAATACACAGAAGCTGAATAACAAGAGTCTTACATCCATTCATACCGTTTCACACAAGTAGGACTATTATGGTCAAGTCTTACATAGATAAAGCCACAAGGGCTGAACACCAAATAAACTTAAGCAGCAGAAATCTTCGTCGATAAGTAGAACCCATGCATCTGCCTTAACCCTACAGGCATTCTGACTGGGAAGCGTCCTAGCTCGCATGTTCGTCACCAAGGTACTCTTCATTATATCCTGTTCTTTCATGCCTGGCCAATAAAATAACCAGTAGCAAGCCAATGAGTACTTTGAATGTACTCGCAAGCAACCCATGTTTTGGTTCAAGATACAACAATGCATGATATAGGTAAATTTTTGCAGAAAGCTAGTTTTGAGTGCAATGACATGTTCAACGACTTGTAAGACATGCATCGGGAGAATTCAAGTAACCATGAGGACATGTTACAGATATCAACATAAATAGAGTGGGCATCAACCCAACTCAATCATGTCAAGTCCTTTGACTTGACCCAAGTAGTTCTTCCCACTTTATCCAAACACATACACTGGTTTGTAAACATGTGGAGGTAGCCCAAGAGTGGTTACCCAACTGTCCTTGACCGTGGACACGGCTATTCGAATAGTTTTACACTCTGCAGAGGTTGCACACTTTACCCACAAGATCCGGGGAACTTCCATGTCATCCACGACCCGCGGTACCTCAAGTACCCGGGGTAAGCACCCGATCACTATCTTTTCCTAGACGACACTAACAAGCAGTCCACTCGTTGTTCCATATCCTCATGATGTACATCATACGTACGAGACTCACTCGAGATCGTAACATCCGAGAGGGGACACATAGGTGTATCCGGTGCCCTGTGAAAACAGTCATGGCCGCCCTACCTGGCACGACCCCATCCCGAGAGAGTGCACCAACAAATCTCCCGTCACTAGTAATGCGGGCTCCAAGCTAGTATCGGCCTAGGTAATCAATAATGCCCTTTCCCATATAAGGGTAGAGTGGTTGCGCATGTAAGGTTGGAATAACGGTCGCAACTTAAACCAATCCATTTTGAAAAACAACACACACACTTGCCTCGGTACACCACTTCGTCATCAAGTGGTTACCCAACTCATCATCTCCCTCGGGCATAAGTGGCACCCGACGGGGTTTTCGAAAAGTCCTTTGAAAATACTTTGTCTCCATCACCATGCATATCCCCGTCCCTTTTTGCGTAGCAACTACTTTAGCATCCTATCTACTCCCACCGGCATAACCCTCATAAGGAGGTAGGGTCATGCACAATGCAAGTATCAACAAGGAAGTAACGGAGGCAAACCATCAAAGTGGTTCCACCTCATCATGATTCCATTGCAACAACAATATGGTGCTATATGTCATGCATAAAAAGGGTTTCATCGATATGGTCAAAGGGCTGCTTGCCTTGGTCTTCAAAGTCTTCAAGTCCTTCTCCTTCTTCTTATCCAACTACTTCGTCAAATACGGGAGCTATTCGTCGCAAAAGAAATGACGGGAAAAATAAGGGAATAGCAAAACAGAATAACCAAAGTGCTCAGAAAAATGTCAACTCATTTTTGTTAAATACTAGCGTGAAAACTAAGAAGGGGAAATTCCTAGTTTTGGATTTGGAGTCATGGAAACAGTGCTAGGAATTTTAAATGTCAGGCATAAATGCTCAAAGTCAAATCTAAATTTGAACAATGAAGAAAAGTTGGTTTGATAAGAGTGGAAACAGCACCAATAAATAGGTGGGATTATTACAAGAATTTAGGAGTTGGAATTATTGCATTTGGATTATTATTTAATCCTGTGGAATTTTTGGAAAAGTTATAGAAAAAGAAAAGGAAAAAGGCCACTGTGCAACTGGGCCTATTCGGCCACAGTGCAGCAGGCCCAGGGGGAATCCAGCCCGCGCAAGGCTGCCACGTCGAATGCGTATTTGGGAAATACGCCTCCAGCCGACGCAACAAACCGGTGCGCGCGCGTGCGTGTTTAAACCTGACGGGTGGGGCCCACCCGTCAGAGTGTGAGGCTGACCGACGGGCCCCATGGCCGTCATCTTCAACCTCGGCCCAGAGAGGGAGGCGAGCTCACCGGCGTCGCTATGGTCGACGGCGAGGCGATCCAAGGGCATCAGCGTGCTTAGGGCGGAGTCGCCGTTTGGGTGGAGGTGGAGGCGGTCGCCGGAGTGTAGGGGTTCGCCGGCGACGAGGAAGCCGACGGAAAGGCTTTGGGAGGTGCTTTCCCCGGTTGATTCCAGCTGCAATAGAGAGGGGAGACAGAGGGGAAATGGTAAGAGAGGTGAGGCGGTTCCAGATCAAGAGAGAGGGGGGCAAAGGAGGCCTGTACCATGAGATTGACGGCGACCCGAAGCGGCGGAGCTCGAGCTCGATCTCGAGCTCGGGCGGCTCTGGGAGTGAACGGGAGGCCCAGTGGGGCTATTTGGAGTGGAAGAGGACGAGTGGTGGCTAGAGGGGGGCTCAGGGATGCCTTATATAGGCGAGCGGCGGTCCACCGTGGGCTCGTGTGCCGGGGAGCTCGTGCTCGTCGCTACGGGCCTCGGGAGGGTGCTGCGGCGAGTCTAGGGCGTTCGTGGGGGTCAACTACGCCCAGGGGGAGAAGAGAGGGAGCGGGGAGGGGCCAGAGACGCCGCGCGTGTGAGGCCGCTCATTGGAGCTCTCGGGCGGCCGGCGCGCGTGCGAGCAAGGGCAGCAGGAGGGAGAAGGAGGAGGGGGACAGAGGCATAGCATGCTGCAGACGTCGAGGAGCATCGGCTGGCATGAGGGGGAGAGCCGAGGTGGCCGGAGGTGGTTGGCAGGGGGCGGCTACAGTGCGGGAGCGCACTGTAGCGCGCTCCAGAGCGTGCAAATGGCCGGCATGCCACTTTTTTGGCAAAGTGGGCACGGCCAAGCATGTCTGGTAGCTCTAGGGAGGAGTAAAGACTGTGGGGAAAGCCTTGGATGCCTTGGGTGGCAACTGGAGTGAGGAGGGAGGTGAGGAAGGGGGTGCAAGGGCTATCCAGAGAGGTAAAAGAGGTGGTTTCACCCCTCAATTATTGATCTGAGATGCAGCCATTGCTACTGGAGGTAGAAGAGGTCTAGGAGGGGCTGTGGTAAAAAGTGGAGGCCATGGAGAAGAGTGGAAGAGGTCAAAACAGGGGTTTTAGTAAAATGGCAGAAGGTGTTTGATGCTTGTTTGGTTAAGAAAATGAACTCCATTTGGCAGGAGACTCCACAGGATGAAATTGCACATATAATTAGGGCCTTACACCCATTTTGAGCTTATTTGGGCAAAGTTCACAATGTAACTTTTGTAAACCCTACAAATTAGCAGAAATGAACTTGTGTAGATCTAGTTGAGCAAATCACTTCCCCTTGATGAACCACTTGGTGTAGTGGCCTCATTTGGTCATGTGAACATGCTCAGAAAAGTTGGGGTCAAGGAGAGAAAGTTGGTAGTACAAAGTTGTTCAAGTTTGATTCTGGTCAGAGAGGGTTTTGGGGCATTTTGGTGAACCAAAATGACCTTGATTGATATGAGGCTTTGCAAGGTGATCACAATATGCATTTGTGACTTTCTGGATTTTCCTTGGATTTTTATGAAAATATTTCCTGTAGAAATATTTCAAATCCTTAGAATGGGAAGAAAGGGTTTTGGGACGTGTTGTTCAATATTTTGAACATGACCATGTGTTGAAACTCTTATATATGGCAAATATATGTCCACTGAGTTTCCCTGATTTTTGTCAAATATTTTTGAAACAATAAAATATTTTTTCCCTATTAAAGACCATTTCTGGACTTAAGAAAATGCTTTTAAATAAAATAGGAAAATAACTTTTTAAAATTATATTTTTGTGGTTTATGGGAGTCCTATATCTAATAATATTCAAATATACTTTTGGAAAGATTTTTATTGCCCTTAATTAAGTACTTGCTGTGTAAACCTCAATTCAAGGGTTTTTGGAAAAACTAATTTTTGAAAATACTTTTTGGCCAAATTATTCTTGTAAGAAAATACTATATTGCTCTATACACATGTCATCATCATTTGGCAGAAGTTTGGGGCAAGGATATGAAGTATAGAAGGTGGAGTTGTGTTGACTTTAAAGAGCACTTGAAAAACACAGAGAGAAAACCAACTCCAAATAAAAGCCAAATAATGCAAAAGTTTTTGTCAAACCACACTTTATCAAGGTTTATTAGCTTAAGTGTTATGGCATGAAAATCAGGGTGTGACAGACCTACCCCCCTTACAAGAATCTCGTCCCCGAGATTCCCAGACTAGGCGCGGAAAGGAATACGGAAACTTGGATCTGGGGTAGTCTTCACATCCTCATACTGCTTCTGCTTCCGAGTGGTGCCCATTGAACCTTGAAGTACTCGATGGCGTGGCTTCGGGTATGACATCCTGCTTGATCCATATTGCTATTGGGGTCTCTTGCGTAAGTCATATTAGGCTGGAGGTCGATGGCTCGGTGATCGATGTACTTGTAGGGATCGGGTTGGTTAGGAAGTTGGAAGCACTTCCGAAGCTGTGACTCGTGGAAAGTGTTGTGCACACTGGGTGGCTCAGGTGGTAACTCTAGCTGGTAGCCGCCTATTCTTCATCTTGCAGTGATCTTGGGGAAGGCCGATAAATCTTGGTGTGAGTTTCCCTTTGGCATGGAAATGCTTGGTTCCATTGAGAGAAGTGGCTTGCAGATACACCTGGTTTTCGACGCGGAGTTTTATTTCTTGACGATGGTGGTTGGTGTAGTTCTTCCTCCTGGCATGGCGGTCTTCAAATGTTCCTTGACTAGCTGAATGACTCTTCTTCCGTCTTCGGGTGGACAAGTAGGTCACCAATGATGATGACAACTATCTTGTCTAAGCACTCCATGAAGACTTTGTTCACGGGGTACATAAAGTAGGCTGGGGAATTAGTGGTGGTCTTTGTTGAGTGTGGGCCAAGGTGTTCGAGATCTAGTGTCAAGGCCCTAAGGTCCTGATCCGACCATGTTGTAGCTTAGTAGGGCTTAAGGGTTTCAAGGATTCTAGTGTGCGAGTGAACATTTTATTATCTTATCCATAAGCACAGTTTCTGAGATGCCAATAGTCTATCTAGTCCTTCAAACAAATAACCTTATACCACCGAAAGCATCATCTTGTATAGGCCAAATCCAATCATCACTCGTGTGAGCTATATACTCGTGACTCCCGAGAGGTCTAACAAAATCATATATGTCTACGATCCCCAAACTTATATGTATGGCTACCCCTAAAAATCCATGGGTAGAGCATAGAAGCTTCCAAGAGGGAATAAATCATGACAATCCAAGTGCCCATCCTATTCTTCCAAGGTCCATGTTAGTGTATCTCTATCCTAAGGAAACACGTCATATGCCACTCCAAAATCTTGTTTCCTTCCTATGAATCAACTCCAACAACCCATTAACTTCCATTAATCACTACATAATCCTTTAATTCTACAAATCCAGTGTCTATGGTGTTCCACATGATCTCCTAAAGTCCTATAATCCCCAAATACTTGAAAAGGCTATCTCTGCTATAGTCAGTCCACCAATTTCCATTATCATGGTCAAGTAAACTCCAAGGTTAAGCTTATATCATCTCCGACAATTAATCCAATCTCCTAGTTTATTGTCCTCCAAGAAACATGGTATCATGATCGAGATCATCATTCTAAATCCAATTTACTCCGAACCATGTAGACTTACTCACCACCTATACTCAACTAGGATCACCTATTTAAATCCAAATCTCATGTCCAACGAGAATTCCTACATGTTTCCCCCAAGTCATTTACGTAATATCAACTGTCTCCTATCATATCCCATGGCTAAGTTAAATCCATATACTTCCAAGAATTCCAGCTTGTGATCATAATTGTTCTACTAAATCCAGTTTACTCAAGGGTAAGGAAAGTTATGCTACTCCATAATCATGATCCCACCAAGTTCATCTTCCAACATGAAAGCCTCATAATCCACCAAATAGTCTCATATAATTCCTCAAAGTCATTGATATAAACTCATCAAGTCATTTGTCCTCTATTCCTATATCCTCAAATTGGTCTTCCCTATGGCATCGTCAGTTCTGGTGCTATATTAGGATGATAATGTTCTTGTTCACTATGTCCGCTAGTTCCATAATGAACCCAGCGTGCAAATGGCCGGCATGCCAATTTTTTGGCAAAGTGGGCACGGCCAAGCATGTCTGGTAGCTCTAGGGAGGAGTAAAGAATGTGGGGAAAGCCTTGGATGCCTTGGGTGGCAACTGGAGTGAGGAGGGAGGTGAGGAAGGGGGTGCAAGGGCTGTCCAGAGAGGTAAAAGAGGTGGTTTCACCCCTCAATTATTGATCTGAGATGCAGCCATTGCTACTGGAGGTAGAAGAGGTCTAGGAGGGGCTGTGGTAAAAAGTGCAGGCCATGGAGAAGAGTGGAAGAGGTCAAAACAGGGGTTTTAGTAAAATGGCAGAAGGTGTTTGATGCTTATTTCGTTAAGAAAATGAACTCCATTCGTCAGGAGACTCCACAAGGTGAAATTGCACATATAATTAGGGCCTTACACCCATTTTGAGCTTATTTGGGCAAAGTTCACAATGTAACTTTTGTAAACCCTACAAATTAGCAAAAATGAACTTGTGTAGATCTAGTTGAGCAAATCATTTCCCCTTGATGAACCACTTGGTGTAGTGGCCTCATTTGGTCATGTGAACATGCTCAGAAAAGTTGGGGTCAAGGAGAGAAAGTTGGTAGTACAAAGTTGTTCAAGTTTGACTCTGGTCAGAGAGGGTTTTGGGGCATTTTGGTGAACCAAAATGACCTTGATTGATATGAGGCTTTGCAAGGTGATCACAATATGCATTTTTGACTTGCTGGATTTTCCTTGGATTTTTATGAAAATATTTCCTGTAGAAATATTTCAAATCCTTAGAATGGGCAGAAAGGGTTTTGGGAGGTTTTGTTCAATATTTTGAACATGACCATGTGTTGAAACTCTTATATATGGAAAATATATGTCCACTGAGTTTCCCTGATTTTTGTCAAATATTTTTGAAACAATGAAATAATTTTTCCCTATTAAAGACCATTTTTGGCCTTAAGAAAAAGCTTTTAAATAAAATAGGAAAATAACTTTTTAAAATTATATTTTTGTGGTTTATGGGAGTCCTATATCTAATAGGATTCAAATATACTTTTGGAAAGATTTTTACTGCCCTTAATTAAGTACTTGCTGTGCAAACCTCAATTCAAGGGTTTTTGGAAAAACTAATTTTTGAAAATACTTTTTGGCCAAATTGTTTTTGTAAGAAAATACTATATTGCTCTATACACATGGCATGATCATTGGGCAGAAGTTTGGGGCAAGGACATGAAGTATAGAAGGTGGAGTTGTGTTGACTTTAAAGAGCACTTGAAAAACACAGAGAGAAAACCAACTCCAAATAAAAGCCAAATAATGCAAAAGTTTTTGTCAAACCACACTTTATCAAGGTTTATTAGCTTAAGTGTTGTGGCATGAAAATCAGGGTGTGACATCCTGTTAGCCCAGTGCTACAGCCCGGATTCACACGCTGATGACCGACATGCTCGATGTGATTCACATATGCCTGTCTCCATAGGTCTATGCCGCTTTGGGTTCACGACTAGCCATGTCGCCCGGGTTCTCTGTCATATGGATGCTAGCGACACTATCATATACATGAGCCAAAAGGCGCAAACGGTCCCGGCCATGGTAAGGCGACACTCGTGGGGATACCGTGCGTGAGGCCGCAATGTGATATGAAGTGTTACCAGCTAGATTGATGTGACTTGGAATCGGGGTCCTGACAGCGTTGGCATCAGAGCCGGACTGCCTGTAGGTTCGTTGAGCCAAACTGGTCGATGTCGAGTCTAGAAATGCTTTAGCTATGTGTAGGGGAATTGATTGTGGGAGGGAACGTAAGCGTCTTTTACTCCTTTACCTTATGCCCTCTGATCTGAGTCATTCTCTTCTCATTCAACGTGGGTTAAGGACTAGGCTCTCTTCTTCTATCAGGTTCACATGTTACTAATCCATAGTAGCTTATAGGATTGTTGTTACAAGCCTCAGTACAGTTTCTACTACTTTTAGTATGTTGCCAGTTGAATCAGAACCTTGATATGATGTTGTTGAGTGGTATTGCAAACTGTTGTGGATGTCTCAAATCTTTTTCTAAGCATTTACAGCTGTTATGCTGTCCAATTTTCCCTAGAAATTCTAATGTCTTTGCATTGTGGTTGCGCTTTCAGATGGCCACTCGTGCTCAAAACCAAGTGGTTTGCCTGACCCGGTGCCTTGATGTGCCAGGTCATACTGCTATGTTAGTCCGGGTAATGATCGAGACGGGTTACCATTGGTATCCCGAATACACTTTCGAAGAGGAATTTCGAGACTTTAATCAAAGCCAATATTTCTGCACCGTCAGGATATTTTCTTCTTATCCTGGATCTACCAAGCCCCTCCACTGTTCCTATGGACTCGGGGTTACTGTTGAGATGGTTGTGCAGGATGCTGCCTATTCCATGATGACTATCATGCGAGTCCGGACTGGCCTGCTTCGGAACACCGACTTCCGTTATATGCCAGCTTCACTCCCGGGAGCGCAAGGGTATCTCCAGGCTATCTATGATGACTCCACACGTGAGGACTCACTAACTCGCACCACTGCCGAGATGTTCGAGGATAAGGACCGAGAGAATCGGGCCTTGAGACTGGAGCTTTTCAACACCCGTGCTGATCATTGGGCCACTTTGACTCGGTTTGCACCTGCTGTGCAAGCTGGATGTATGGATACGAGGGATCTGTATCATGTGAGATCTGCTCTGCCAGACATGGTGGATTGGCGTGATGTGGGAGGCATCACCCCACCCCGTGGTCCCCGCAGGCCACCGTTTGTTGGTCCAAGACCTCATCCTAGCCCCTTTGGTCCACAAGCTCCTCAGGACCGTCTATTCCCTGATGATCACGTTGAACTTCCAGGCTATGGAGGTGACTTCTATGAGGACTACTACGGAGCTGTCTGAGTTAGTAGTAGTATCACTAGTATTGTAATAGTTGTATCTTCACTGTCCTGCGTGACTTGTGGAATATGACTTAGTGTGTAATCAATTCCGGAGGTGTAGACAAATAATGTATAGGAGCTTGGAATGCCTCCGATGAGATGTAACGTCTTTCATCATAGTTGTATTGTAGCCTGGGCTTGTACTAAACTATGTATGGTGTGTATGACCATTGGTATATATATGGCAGATCTATATTACCATGACATATGGATGATCATCTCTGCATTCCATGTTATCCATTACATTCTGCACTTCCTTGCTAAGTTGTGCCATCCTTATCTAAACCGTTGCCTTGTTTTCTCCTAGGATGGTCAACACCCGCAGTAACCCTGCTGCCCCGGAGCAGGGGGAAGCCAGTGCAGTTAGGGGTGAAAATCTGCCTCACCCGCCTTCTCTGGCCGAAGTGATGCTGGAGGCGGAAAGAAACAAGTGTGAGACTAACCGCTTGCTGGAGCGGATTGAGCAGAACACTGCACGCCATCAGCGAAATGACTTGGTGTCAATCAATGACTTCATCAAGTTGTACCCACCAAAGTTTAACCATTCCGTCGAGCCCCTCAACGCGGATGACTGGCTTCACAGCATCACCCACAAGCTATGTTCTGCCAACGTAGCCGAAGCTGATAAGGTTACTTATGCTGCCTATCACCTCGAAGGCCCTGCTAGTCTTTGGTGGGAAAATTTTGAAGCTATGCGCCCAGTCGGCCAAATCACTACTTGGGCTGAATTCAGTGAGGCTTTCCGTGAGCATCACATCCCGGAAGGTCTCATAGATCGCAAGAGGGAAGAGTTCTGCAATTTCACCCAAGGAAGACTGACTGTGGATGCATATAGTCGTGAATTTGGGAATCTGGCACAATATGCTCCTGAAGAAGTATCTACCAACACTAAGAAGCAGGCAAGGTTCCGCAAGGGACTTATTCCTGAGCTTCGCCACGATCTTCGTCTGCACGAGTGCACATCCTTTCAGAAGTTGGTTAATAAAGCCATCAGTGCTGAGACAGGCCAGTCTGATTATGACGCTTCACGCAAGCACTCCCGTGATTTTGGCTCTTCATCCGGCTCTGGATCTCAGAAGCGCCGGGTGTGGATTCCAAGCACGACACTGCCACCCAGGTTCATTCTGAGGCCATCCTTTGAGGCGCCTCATCCCAACCAGCAGTTTGCACCGTCCAAGCCCTATGGTGGCCCCACTGCTAATGCTGCTCCACGCCCCAATGTTGTGACATGTTTCAAGTGTGGAGATCCGGGTCACTATAGTCGAGAGTGTCCCCAGAACAACAACCCCAATCAGTCTGGAAAGTCCGTTGGTCGTGGTAAGCCAGCGGGAAAGGCATTCTACGCCAAGCCGGTCACCACTGCACGTGGCCATGTCAACTATGTCTCAGTCGAGGAGGCTCATGAGGATCCTAACGTCGTCCTTGGTATGCTCCTTGTTAATTGCCATCCGGCATCTGTTCTTTTCGATACTGGAGCATCTCATTCATTCATATCCGAGAACTATGCTCGATTGCATAACACGCCATTCTGTGACATGCCCACTTCCATGGTAATTCAAACTCCGGGTTCCAAATGGCAAACTTCTAGAGTAAGCCATGGGAACGAAATTCTTGTTGATAGACTTGTCTTCCTTGCATCCTTAATAGCTCTCAAGTCCTCGGACATTAACATCATCTTGGGTATGGACTGGATGTCAGCTCATTACGCTAAGATTGATTGTGCCACTAGAACTGTTCAACTTACTCACCCATCGGGCAAGATAGTCAATGTCTTAACTCGAGTGGCCAAGCGCCAGCTTTACTCTCTAAATGCCAACCCCCTTCCAGACCTTGAAGATATTTTGGTAGTCCGGGACTTTCCGGATGTCTTTCCAAAAGAACTGCCAGGTGTTCCACCTGACAGGGATGTTGAGTTTGTGATAGACCTTGTTCCACGAACCGTTCCAATTTCTAGAAGACCTTATAAGATGGCACCCTTAGAACTAGCCGAGCTTAAGAACCAACTCGATGAGTCCTTGAAAAAGGGTTTCATCCGTCCTAGTTCCTCTCCTTGGGCTTGCCCCGTCCTCTTCGTCAAGAAGAAGGATGGAACGGATCGGATGGTTGTAGATTACTGACCTGTCAACTTGGTCACTATCAAGAATAATTATCTACTTCCCAGGATCAACAATCTGTATGATCAGCTCGCTGGATCCTCAGTCTTTTCCAAGATGGATTTGAGGTTGGGCTACCATCAAATCAAAATCAGAAACGGGGACATTTCCAAAACGGCCTTCGTTACTCGTTATGGCCAATACGAGTACACCGTTATGTCCTTCAGTTTAACCAATGCCCCAACCACCTTCTCTCGGTTAATGAACTCGGTCTTCATGGAGTATTTGGATAAATTCGTCGTAGTTTACCTCGATGACATACTCATCTACTCCAAGAATGAAGAGGAACATGCCAAACATGTAAGGCTAGTGTTGACGAAACTTCGAGAGCATCGCCTTTATGCCAAATTCTCCAAGTGTGAATTTTGGTTGCCAGAAGTGACCTATTTAGGCCATGTAATCTCTGGTAAGGGTATTGCTATCAATCCCGAGCAAGTTCAAGCCGTCCTTGATTGGACTCCACCTGAGACGGTCAAGCAAGTTCGGAGCTTCCTTGGCTTAGCGAGCTATTGCCGCCGCTTCGTCGAGAATTTCTCCAAGGTTGCTAAACCTCTAACTGAACTCCTCAAGAAAGATAAAAAGTTCGAGTGGACCCCACAGTGCGAGTTCAGCTTTCAGGAACTGAAAAGACGCCTGACATCTGCTCCCGTACTAGTACCACCAGATTTCTCCAAGGACTTTATTATCTATTGCGACGCCTCGCGACAAGGACTAGGTTGCATACTCATGCAAGATCGTCAGGTAATTGCCTATGCTTCACGGCAATTACACCCACATGAGGAAAATTATCCCACACATGATCTAGAGCTTGCAGCTGTAGTCCATGCACTCAAAACTTGGCGACATTACCTTCTCGGTAATCGTTGCGAGATCTTCATCGATCACCAAAGTTTGAAATATATCTTCACCCAACCGGATTTGAATCTCAGACAACGACGTTGGGTCGAGTTGATCTCGGGTTACGACTTAGGAATAACTTACACCCCGGGCAAAGCCAATGTCATGGTTGATGCACTAAGTCATAAATCCTATTGTAACAACCTGATGTTACAACAAAGTCAACCACTTCTCCATGAGGAATTTCATAAGCTTAATCTTCACATTGTTCCTCGAGGATTCCTATCCACCCTGGTGGCGAAACCTACCCTTACGGATCAGATCATCAAGGCACAGAAGGTAGATCCGGGAATCTCCCGTATTAAGAGAAACATTAAGAAAGGAGTCGCGAATTGTTTCTCCGTTGATGATCAGGGTGTCGTATACTTTGGAAACCGCTTAGTGGTTCCCAAGGCACGAAACCTGAGATGGCTGATCCTTAAGGAAGCTCATGAATCCCCTCTCACCATTCATCCCGGTAGTACTAAGATGTATCAAGACCTACACCAGAGGTTTTGGTGGACTAGGATGAAGAGAGAAATTGCTCAATACATTGCTAGCTGCGACGTCTGTCGTCGTGTTAAAGCAGAGCATCAACGGCCTGCTGGCACCCTTCAACCTTTGGCTATTCCTGAGTGGAAATGGGATAAAATCAGTATGGATTTCATTACTGGGTTTCCCAGGACCAAGAGAGGGAATAATGCCATCTTCGTCGTGATCGACCGTCTTTCCAAAGTAGCCCACTTTCTACCTGTTTGTGATAGTATCACCGCTAGCCAGCTAGCTGATTTATACATCTCCCGAATAGTATCTCTTCATGGTGTCCCATTGGAAATTAACTCAGACCCTGGGAGTCTCTTCACCTCTCGATTTTGGGAAAGTTTCCAAAATTCTATGGGAACTCGTCTCTCTTTTAGCACCGCCTTCCATCCTCAATCAAGTGGTCAAGTAGAGCGAGTCAATCAAATTTTGGAAGATATGCTCCGAGCTTCTGTCATCTCATTCGGAATGGGTTGGGAGAAATGCCTTCCATTTGCGAAGTTTGCTTATAACAATAGTTATCAAGTTAGCTTGGGCAAAGCTCCTTTCGAAGTTCTCTATGGACGAAAATGTCAAACGCCTCTTAACTGGTCAGAAACTGGGGAAAGACAACTCTTTGGCCCAGATATGGTTTAGGAAGCAGAAGAGCAGGTTTGCGTTATTCGTGAGAAATTGAAAACAGCCCAATCTCGTCAAAAGAGCCAATATGAACGTAAACATAAGCTCATGACTTATGAAGTCGGCGAGAAGGCTTACCTTCGGGTTACTCCGTTAAAGGGAACCCATCGTTTCGATATCAAAGGCAAATTGGCTCCTCGTTACATTGGACCCTTTCGCATTCTTGCCAAACGAGGAGAAGTTGCCTACCAATTGGAACTACCTTCGCATCTTTCCAGAGTTCACAATGTCTTCCATGTTTCTCAACTCAGGCGTTGCTTCACGGATCCTATCCATGGAGTGGACCACGAAACGCTTGATCTACAAGATAACCTCTCATATCGGGAATATCCCGTTCGTATCCTTGATCAAGCCGAGCGTACCACTCGACGCCATAATATCAAGTTTCTCAAGGTTCAATGGTCACACCATTCCGAGAAAGAAGCCACTTGGGAAAGGGAGGATCGTCTTCGACTCGAGTACCCCACCTTCTTCCTGGAGGATCCTAAATCTCGAGACGAGATACTTTTGAGTGGGGGTGACTTGTCACATCCCTGCTTTTACTCATGCATTAGGATTGGATGAACATGTGCATCATGTTTAAATTTCTTTTAAACTTGAAATGGGGCCTAATCCCCCCCAACCCCCCCCCCCCCGAAAATGCTAATTTCCAACAATTGGAATTTCAATGAACCCAAAATGCCCTTCATAAAAGCCCACCATTTTTGGTCTTGACTAAAACCTCTGCCAAAAATGGTCTTGCAATTTATGGAGCCATTCTGGATTTTTGAACAAGCCATAAGTATTTGAATTTGGGCATTTTAAATGATATAAATATTTTAAAGTGCTCAAATAATCTTGGAAGCATTTTTAGGCAGTTGAGAATATTCCCAAATGTGCCTCTGAATATTTCCAGAGTTTTTGGAAATGAAATAGTATTTATTCTATTTCAATACACATAGCAGGAAATAAATAAAAGCAAAACAGAAAAGAGAGAGAGAGAGAGTTAGAGCTTAGCTGGAAGCCCACCAGCCGGCCCACCTAGCTGGCCCGGCCCAGCAGCCGCTCCACGCAGCTGCTTCGCCTAGCCAGCAAGGCGAGCAGGTGCTCGACGGCAAGCACAGGAGCTCGCCACGCCACCTCTCTGCCTGCCTGCCGTCGCCCGCGCCAGCGTGATGCCTCGAAACGCCTCTGCGGCGCCACCCCGACCCCTGGACACCTCATTCCTCCCCCTTCTCTCTCTCTCTCTCCCCGAAGCCATGGCCGATGCTGCCGCAGCCACGCCACCGTAGTTCTCACGTCCACCGTTGTCCTCGCACCGCCCCGCCGTGTCATTAAGCTCCGCCACTCCCTCCTCGACCGTCCCACCGAGCCACGCCCCGCCGGAGGCCCCCGAGCATCTTCACCGAGCTCGTCTTCAACCTCCTGCCAGCCAGATCGCCTCCGCCGCCCCGCTTGCTCCGTCTCGTCTCCAACCTCGCCGTCAACTCCGTCGCAACCGCCGTGAGCTGAGCCACCTCCCTATCCTCTCCGCTCTCCTTCTCGTGCACCATAGCGAGCACACGGAGTTCAACCGCACGCGCCGCCGCGGAGCTCGTCGTCGACGAGGCTCCGGCCACGCCACTTAGTCCACTAACTTCACCACATCCCCAGGAGCACAACACACCATGCCCGTGCCTCGCCTTGCCTCCTAGCGATGGGTCCGAGCTCACCCGAGCTCCGGCCGCCGCCAAACTCGTCGCCGGCGACGTTTCCGGCCACCCTAGCTCCACCCACTGCCACCAAACGCCGCGGCTTGCCCCCAGCTACGCGTAGAACCAAACCGCAGTCGATTTGGTCGACTGTGGGCAAAACCCGAGCCCCTCCGCCGCGTCTGTCGTCGCTGGCATCAAGCCGCCGGCGAGTTGACCACGTTTTGACCCGTGGACTGACATGTGGGCCCAGGTTGACTTCCCCCCTGAGCCTATGACAGGTGGCGCCAACCTGTTAACTAGTTTAGGATTAGTGCTAACTAATTTTAGTTAGATTAGGTCACTGACATGTGGGCCCAGGCCCCACTAATAGTTAGTTAGTGTTAACTTAATCATGTTAGTTAGCTGAGACACTGACAGACAAGGCCCACCAGTCAGGTTTGACTGGCCCTGGCGCCTCTGACTCGCTGACGTCACAGTGATGCAGTGCTGACGCAATTATTCATTTTCTGGATTTATTTTTATATAGGAAATTCTAGGAAATAGCCAAAACTTCTAAAAATCATAGAAAATCAACCATAGCTCCAAATCAAACAAATTAAATATGAAAAATGATCAAAAAAATTCAATCTATCCATCTGTAATGGTTTCATGCATGACAAACCACTTTAACCTTGTTGTTTAGGTGAAACAAGCTAACACACTTTTTATGCATAAGAACTTTAACCTTCATTTGAATCTTTGATTCAAATGGACCCATTTCAACTTGTTTCACATTGCATTAGGTAGGACACATCATTTTGACATGTCATAGCATGCATCATATTGTTGCATATTGTCATGTGTTGATTATGTGTTGTGTGTCCCTCGTGGTAGGTTCTGCCTCCGAGGATATCTCCGAGTATCCAACTGAAGGGCAGTATCCTACTACCACTCCATCAGGCAAGCAGCCACATTGATCATATCGATACAATCCCATGTTCTCGCCTCTGCTCTCATTTACTGCATTAAGACAACATTGTTTCAAACTGCTGTGTGCTACGGTAGTTGAACCCTTATCCTCTGCATGACCTGTCATTGCCACAGTAACTAGATGAAACCCACTAGCATGTGTAGGAGTTGATTGAGACATGTTTGTGTTTCCTACCTTTCTATGCCTGCTATGCTTAGAGTTGTGTCAGGTCTGGTTCATCTGGGTGATGGGCTAGAGTGAAATGATTATGTCGGTAATGTGAGGGATGTGTTGAACATGTTTTGGTAAAGGTATCGATGAGAGGCCATGTAGGAGTACATGGTGGGTTGTTTCATTGAGGCCGTCCCTAAGAACTAAGATCTGTATGTGTGATTTAAGATTCAGTTACTACCATACATTGGGCTCGAAACCAATGGACCCTCTCGGCTTCTTAATCACTCTAGTACTCTGTCCAGGAGTTGCAATTAGTTTCTGGTGTTTGTAGGTTATGTGTTGGCGGCCGTGCGTAGCGCTGACCCTAGGGGTGGGCTATGTTGCGGTAGATACACCGTGGCACGGTGTACCGAGTCACCCGTTTGGTGTCTCGGGAACCCTGTTCACATCGTTCGGGGCCGTAAGTGGAAACCTCGGTTGGACTCCCTGCGGATGGAACCTGGATAGGCGATAAACCTGGACTAGAGACTTGAGTGTTTAGGTAGGCCGTGGCCGACACCCTCGTTGGGCTTCCGCTTGAAGGTTGCCGAGTACATGTCGTGTAAACGGCGGTAAGTGGTGAGAGCATGTATGAAGACGTACACCCCTGCAGGGTTAACATCATCTGTTCGAATAGCCGCGTCCGCGGTAAAGGACTACATGGTTGCCTATACAGTTCATAGACAAGTTAATGGATACTACTAAAAGACTCATGATAAGTGTGAGTATCGAGGATGGCTCTCTCATAGGATGACGAGGGAGATCCCCGGTGGAGTATTGTGTTGGTGATTAGTGGACTCGTGTGCGAAAACTATTTTACTAGTGGTGTCCCGTAGGATATCTTAGCCAAGAGTCAAAGCTGGCTTGCTGCAATAACTCCACCACCTTCTTGAGAATGAGCATGTATAGTAGGTTCTGATGTAAAACTTGCTGAGTACCTTTGTACTCATGTTTGTTTAATTACTGTTTTCAGACGAGAACACTGCCCCCTCCGATGGGTTTTATGTAGATCTCGACATCGATGAGTGACTTGCCACCCAGGTGGTGATCCTGGCCATGGAGAGCCCTATGTAGATAGACAGGCTTCGAGAAGCCTTCTTTCTTTCTAGTGTCTGTACTCAGACTATTTGCTTCCGCATGTGCTTGTATGCTTGTATGACTTGAGTGTCGGGTCATGTGACCCCTACCTGTATGAACATGTTATGTATGGCTCTCTGGAGCCTTTAAATAAAGTACTTGAGTTGTAGAGTTTTGTTGTGATGCCATGTTGTATTTACACATATCAAACATATTGTGTGTATGATTGAAATGCTTGGTATGTGTGGGATCCGACAATCTAGTTGTTTATCCTTGGCAGCCTTTCTTATGGGGAAATGTAGTCTAGTGTTCCTCGAGCCATAGTAGTCCGCTACAGCCTGGTTCACAAGAGTCCTGCTAGCCCAGCACTACTGCTCAGGACACTTGACTGGCCGGCATGTGTTTCACTTCGTTCCTATGTCTGTCCCTTCGGGGAAATGTCATGCGATGACATCCGGAGTCCTGCCTAGCCTGCTATAGCCCGGGTTCCCCGGAGTCCTGTTAGCCCAGTGCTACAGCCCAGATTCACACGCTGATGACCGACATGCTCGATGTGATTCACGTATGCCTGTCTCCATAGGTCTGTGCCGCTTTGGGTTCACGACCAGCCATGTCGGCCCGGGTTCTCTGTCATATGGATGGTAGCGACACTATCATATACGTGAGCCAAAAGGCGCAAACGGTCCCGGGCTATGGTAAGGCGACACCCGTGGGGATACCGTGTGTGAGGCCGCAATGTGATATGAAGTGTTACCGGCTAGATCGATGTGACTTGGAATCGGGGTCCTGATAGTGTATGATTGAAATGCTTGGTATGTGTGGGATCCGACAACCTAGTTGTTTATTCTTGGTAGCCTCTCTTATGGGGAAATGTAGTCTTGTGCTTCCATGAGCCATAGTAGTCCGCTACAGCACGGTTCACCGGAGTCCTGCTAGCCCAGCACTACTGCTCCGGAACACTTTGATTGGCTGGCATGTGATTCACTTCGTTCCTGTGTCTGTCCCTTCGGGGAAATGTCACGCGGTGACATCCAGAGTCCTGCTAGCCTGCTACAGCCCGGGTTCCCGGAGTCCAGTTAGCCCAGTTGCTACAGCCCGGATTCACACGCTGCTGACCGACATGCTCGATGCATGTATGCCTGTCCTCGTAAGTTAGTGCCACTTTGGGTTCACGGCTAGTCATGTCGGTCCGGGTTCTCTGTCATATGGATGCTATCGACACTATCATATACATGATCCAAAAGGCGCAAACGGTCCCGGGCCATGGTAAGGCGACACCCGTGGGGATACCGTGCGTGAGGCCACAAAGTGATATGAGTTGTTACAGTCTAGATCAGTGTGCCTTAGAATCGGGGTCCTGACAGAGGCGCCTTAGCGGGGATGGAAGATTGGACGAGATTATGTGCGGACAAAGATGGAGAAGCGAATATGTGCTGTGGGAAGTGGACAGGTGATGATGACTATAGCACGCCGCTTGACGTACGAGACACATACCAGCAGCGTAGGGTCATATCGATGCCAGACAACTTGCTTGAGTGATCACAGTACTGGTACTCCCTACAGTGCTATGCCCTAACTTGCTTGAGTAGAGTAGTAGAGTAGGACTCTGCTCTAGTACTAGCACCGGAGGAGTAGTATATTCTAATCTAAAATAGTTACAAACTTCAATGCACGAGCGTGGAACGACTACGAACCGTGCTCAAAGACCATGTCTACATGGTGATTGGACATGGGTGACAACCACAACGCCAACCGTGCTGCTCCCGTTCCACCGTATGTGTTTCTGTCCTTCCTGTTCGAAATCGTGGTAGAATTCATGATTTATTTTGTGCTTATTCAGATTAAATCTCATAGTAACTTGCTCATATATTCAACTAGCACAACGTCCCCTACAGCCACTCCCGTTTCATGGACGGCATGGTCGATGCCTCCAAGGAGCCCTTCGTCCACTGCTATGAGTGCTCGATGCTGTTTTGTGGCTCGCCGGCGGACATGGTGCATCACCTCACGGATGCGTGCAGCGGTCACTGGTGGCCCTTGGCGGAGAACATCAAGTAAGATACGTGCTACCCGTTCACCATGCCGGAGTCGCTGGAGGATCACCGCCGCCTGCTAGTCTCAGAGGAGGACAACAGCGTCTTCCTCTTGATCGTGGGCACCGGCGAGGCCCGCGCAGGCCGCCGCCCCGTCTCTGTAATGTGCGACAGGGGCGACGCCGCTGACGCTGACACTGACATGAGGCCGATGTACGGGTGCGTTATCAGTGTTACTACCCCTCCGGGTCGCGTGGGCGACGACACTGGCCTCATCGAACGGACTTGGACTCTGGGGAGCTGGGACTATCCCACCAATGTGGACTTGGAAAACCCATGGCATCCTTTACCCGTCGACGTAGTGCACAGGGACTCCAAGGAGGTTCACCTGGACATATGCATTATCAAGTTAAATGTTGATCATTAGTCTTCGCTCAATGTAATCCGCTGTCTAAGCATGTGGAGACTTCCATGTCTAAGCATGTGGAGACTTCCATGCAGGATCTTGCTCTATTGGAGTATCGTGCATGAATAAAAGTGTATCCATTTATGGTTTAGTCTAGACTCTTCCATGTATGAATTTTTACTACAGTACTAGTGAAAGACTTACGATGAACCATTTCTTACATCTCCTATGTCCGCTTGCAAGTCATCCTGATTTAATCCCTCCGTCTAGGTGTATAAGGGCATGGTTAATATTACTTAATAGTATAGCCCATTGTTGACTATGAGAAAGTGCCATGTCATCTGTAGCCAACATGTATAACAATCAATACTCAAAAACTAATTCTTAAAGATCATTTCTTGTGAAGCACAATAAGTGTTATTTCTTCACAAGTTTTGGATGCAGGTTGAACAGTTGAACGCTTTTGTTTGCAAAAGATACCTTTTATCTATTTCACCCGGATGTTTGTGAGCTCTAGAGATGGAAAAATACCCGAAGAAACCCATCGATACCCGTTACACATGAGATGACCCCCACATCCTTTGTCAAAATAAACAACTCCCCGATCACTGCATTTCAATCTTCGGTGAAACGCACGGGCACCTTACTACTATAGATTAGTATGACCAAAAATTGAACTAACATTATACATAGTACGATAAATGCTGATGGATGTCACTTAAAATTATATCATTCAAAACTATGTTCGAATACGAATCCAACGATATAGTTTTTGTTGACATGCACTAACATTTTGTTAGTTAAATCTTTAGTCAAATTTAATGGGGGACTAATAAACCACGATCAATGTAGTACAAGTGTAGAGGGCGGCGCTGCACGAGAGTCTCACCTCTCACTCTGCTCGTGGCGCGATAGTAAAGCCGTCATATCACAAAACCCAACCACTCCCAGTAATAAGTGGCCTGGTAAAATAACGGACAAGCAACCATCACATCCCTCCGTCTTTTTTGCATTTCATCTCTCTGCATTTACTTTCTCTGGTTCATCTCTCACACTCGATCCCTAGCTACTACTCCTAGGGCCAGTTCTTTTGGCGGCTTCCCTAGCTTTTCCCACAAGATTAGTCACAGTGGAGAGTAACAATAAGGCGCCTCACTCATTTATTTGGGCTTCTAAACTACTACTCCGTCCTGGTTTATTCCTCACCATTGTAATCTGTACTAAATTTTGACCAAATATTTAACTGGTTTATTCCTCACCATTGTAATCCCTCCGTCTAGGTGTGTAAGTCATCTTACGAAAACCAAATAATCCCAAAATACTTAGGCGCGGTGCATTAACCTCTACCTCGTTTCTTGTTTCTTGACATATCAACCAATAAGAGATAAAGAGTGTGCATGATTTTAATGACTTGATATATCAAACACGACATGCAGTGGTTAGTTCATTGCATGCAATACTATTAATTAGCAAGCGAACATTAACATTTCTCGTTTTCTCCTCCTCCTTGGTCACGGTGCACAGCCTAAGATGACTTACTCACCTAGACGGATGGAGTAGTGCATGTGACATGCACTAACATTTCATTAGTTAAATTTATGATTAAAATTTGACACAGATTACAATGGGGACCAATAAACCAGGACGGAGGTAGTAGTTATGGGATTACTAATCTAGAAGCCTAAAAGAATTGGCCCCTGGTACTCCTGCTAGTAGTAGTACTCAAGTTGGAATTCCAATTGCACGGCACAACTTGTTAGGCA
This sequence comes from Triticum urartu, assembly GCF_003073215.2. NCBI lineage: Eukaryota > Viridiplantae > Streptophyta > Magnoliopsida > Poales > Poaceae > Triticum > Triticum urartu. The sequence goes on along the minus strand of NC_053024.1, from coordinate 341,406,352 downwards.
AAAAATTCGATACAGGGTCTAGGAAGCGGTTTGAGAATTTGCATGCCTTTCCAACCAGTGAGATACTCAGTACAAAGTACGACAGAGAGATAACCACAGAGAAGGAAGCTAAAAGTAAACAATCAAACAAGCATTTTTGCATTTGTTTTGCATTGAATCGTTCTACAAGCTTGACTAGTGTTGTTTTTCTACTTTTACAAAAACCGCACCGTAATGTTAAAACGTGCATTTACACGTACTAAGTAATAGTAGTAATCCCTCCGTCTAGGTGTATAAGTATTCCCTCCTTCTTGGTCACGGTGCACAACCAAAGATGACTTATTGACCTGGACGGAGGGAGTAGCACAGTCTGCAAGCATATATCGAGAGAGATGTGTAGTGAGATAGTATATAGTAAAGTTTGTGCTATATGCACGTACTTGCAAAATGCGTACGAATACACAAGGTTTCCAAAATTTCCCATTTACATACTTAATTAAGGACGCTAAAAATTCCTGAACGTTCGGGATTTATCATTTGCGTCCCAAAACTAATGAGATCGCCTTACGAAACAAAAATTATACTCCTCCTAAAAGCCACGGCGCTCGCAGGAGCGCTTGCGGCGTGCCACGAGTGCCGGCGCGCCATGAGTGCCCTAGTGGGCGGCCGTTTCGCAGCGCGCCGACAGAACACCTCTTCCTTAGCCTCGCAACTCACGAGGTGCTGATTGGTGGCTTGCCGGCGGGCGAGCGCGATCTCATCGGTGTGGTGATCAGGCGCCAATAGGTACTCCTCCTCGCTGGAAGCGTGCACCCGGTCCACGTACCGCCAAGTGTAGATGAGGCGCTTGGGCCTGACTGCACTCAGGGCGTCGGCACGGGCATTATCCGCTACCCTCACGGCCCTCGCACGAGCCTTCTGCCATAGAGCCAATTGCCTGACTCTCTCGGACGTGACATAGGCCTCCCAGGAAGCTTGTTCCGCGGTGCGCTTCTCTTCCTCGGCCTTCTTCTCCGCCTCTATTTTGGCGCGCTCTGCTGGAGGAAAAGCCTCCCACAAGGCGACATCCATTTCTTTCCAAAGCTCCTCAAGGCTGGGGGGCTCGGCAGGCGGCACAGCGTTCTCCTCGTAGAGGCGAGCCGACGCGTCCTCTGGCACGCGTGCTGGCGAGATTGGGAACACCGACGCGTCCACCTCGACGTGTCACGGCGAGGAGCGGAACACCGACGTGTCCTCCTCGACTAGTGGCGGCGAGGAACGGAACGGCGACGCGTCGCATCGTGACGAGGAGTAGAACACCGACGCGTCCTCCTCGACTAGTGGCGGCGAGGAACGGAACGGCGACACATCGCGTAGCGGCGAGGAGCGGAACACTGGCGCGTCCTCCTCGACTAGTGGCGGCGAGGAACGGAACAGCGACGCGTGGCCGTCCGCGCGGTGCAGCAAGGGGCTCCTAGGGCTCCATGGTTGTCTATGTGAGAGGGAGGGGGAGGAGACAGCGATGAACGTGAACGTGAGGGGGAGGAGATAGCGATGTCGTGGGAGGCGCAGTATTTATAGCGAGCAATGGCACACCTATGTAAGATATGGACTGAGCTGCACTGACTTAACTGCAGGTCCAGTTGCGTCACTGACATGTGGGCCAGACCCCTATTGGGCCCATATGTCAGTGACCCAATGCACCTGCAGTTAAGTAACAGCTACGTGGGCATATTTGTTGGAGTAAATTACGGGGGAGCGAAGGGGTGGAAATATTGCTAGTGACAATGGATTGGACGAGCATGGGGGAGGAGAGTCATGCATGCAGATTTTTTCACACGGGCTTCCTGTAGGTATGGGGAACGGTGCATACTAAGTCATCTTGTATGTCAGGCTAGGTATAATCTCAAGTCATTAAAAACATGCATGCCCCACACATGTTCATATTTCAAGGTGCACTAAATTATTGCATGCGATGATTAAGGCTGGCCATAATGGTGGTATCTTAGCTGGTATCATGCACACGGGAATAGCAAACATGCTAATGTGGTAAAGAATTAAAGAAGAGAGGAGGGTTATAGTAACTAGTGTTCATGCATGCATTGGTAAACACATTTTTTTGTGAAGAACGACAGCACTAGTTGAGTACTTTTGCAGACTTCAAAAACTATTCCACCGCCTCTACTATCTTGCTAAGAGTAGGTGAAATTTTTGAATCGAGCCCTTTAAACTAGAAGGGAGGTAGAGGTACTCTAATAGCTAACCTTGTTGTGATGACAAGATAGGACATGGCACGCACCTGGACGGAGGAACTAGTCTGCATTGTGCATTTAAGTTTTGTCTGAAGTCAATGTACCTCTACTTTCACCAGACTTATAGAAAAATGTGTCAACATTCACAATGTCAAATCAATATTTTTACACCCATTATAAAACGTAGTTCTTATACTCATTATAATCATTATTGTAGATATTGATATTTTTAGTATAAATTTGGTCGTGGGATTTCATTGATGCCTGTCAAAGCGTGGAGGAAGCGGAGCTTAGGGCTTGCATTGTCGGTCTCTACATAGGTATTTCTCTTCATAATCCTGTAATTTTAGAGACTGATTGTGCTTTTGTGGTAGCGTCTCTTGCATCAGGGGGCTATGACAGGTCTGCTATGCGTGACCTGAAGATGAAAGCAATGAGCATCTCAAAGTTGATCAACAATCCTTCAATTGTCAAAGATTAGCCGTTCGACCAATAAGGTGGCACACTTAATCACTAAGTATAGCTTTGACAATAGATTAGATGGTATTCTTGTAAATAACGTACCGCCCTGTGTGGTGAATATTGTATCGAATGAGTGTACTGGTGTGGCTGGTTAATTAATATAAGGTGGTGTTCAAAAAAAGTATAAATTTGGTCAAACACTTTGCAAACGGTTGATGGGAGTAAAAAGGACCAGAGGGACTATCATGCATGCGGAGTAGGCAAAAAATTGCTTGTCTAAAAAAGGCAAAAAAATGCTCATTTATAGCCGGTCGAAGTCTCAAAGGGCGCGACCGCGCGAGGGAGGCGAAGGCCATGGGAGGCGCGACGTTTAACGGAATTAAATGAAGTTACATCCACGCGCCGGCATGGCGTGCGAACAGGCAGAAGCTATGCCGCCAGGCCTACGATATGGGTCTAGTAGACATGACATCCAGTGGGTCCCGCATATTTCTCGAGAACTCTTTGGGGGCTTGCAGTAGTTTATCTACTGGGCAAGCCAGCAACCCCATGCCGTTCGCACGCCCTACTCGTCCATGTCTTCTACCTTACAACAGTTCGCTCCCAGTCGTCCCGTCCTTTCACATTAGTTCGCTCCCAGTTTTTTTTGCAGGGTACAACAGTTCAACTTCTCCTAACCCTCCTCCAAAATCCATGGCCTCCCAAATCTCCATGGTCGCCGCTGAGTACCAGGTTAGAGCCATCACCGGCGATCAGTTCATCGTCATCTACACACGTGGATCCGAGACAGTGAAAGCATGGCTTGCTCGCTTCCTACGCATGTTCAACAGTTCAACGGATGAGTGGGTCGCTGGGCTAGATGTTGAGTACACCACAGTCCTGGGACGAGAGAAGGATCTAAAGGACGAAGAGAGGAAGAAGCGCGCCATGATCCAGGTTTGCGTACATAGCGTTTGCTTGGTCTACCACATATGCCATGCCGACGTTGAGTGCCAGGATTTTAAGAACTTCCTCAAGGACAATAGAGTGAAATTCGTTACTGTAGGCTTTAAGAATGATAGGGATGTCCTGTGTCGGATAGGTCTCGTTGTAGGCCCGCCCTTTGATTTCCAGAAGGCAAGCCTGGTGTCCTCCTCTCAACCTTCAATGCTGACCCTGGCAGCAGCCATGATTGATCCTTCGTACGCTAAACTGAAGAAACCTCATCACGAGTTTCATCATGCATGGGAGTCGAAGACATTAGATGAAGAACACATCCTGTACGCAGCAATGGATGCCTACCTTTGTTTAAATATCTACAAGGGTTGGATGAAGAAGCAGAGCCCAGTGTCCGGTTCAAGCAAAGAAGCGCCGGCGAAGAGGAAGAGGAAGAGGGACGAGGACGAAGTCGAGGATGTGGACTCGGACTCCGAGTAGGTGGCAGTGCCGTCGCTCATGCTGGTTCTACTACAGTGTCAAGCGGACTAGTTGCTTAGTTTATTTTCAAGGGTGTGTTGCTGAGGCCCTAGCAGAACTATGTTTATGTTCTTTCCCGTTATTTGAACTCTTTAGTACATACAGTAGTACTAGTACTATGTCTTACTACTGTTCTTCTTGCTATTGGTACTACTGCTCGTATCTTCGTGTTCCTACTGTACTTAATACGTTCGTACTAGTAGTATAATTTGGGTCAGTCGATTTGTGAAAGAAGTTCGACGGAGCGAAGGAGGAAGACGATAGAAGAGGTGGAAGAAGCCCTTCTAGCCATCCATGTTGCTTCAAATGGCTCACGTGAGTCGACTGACCCAAATTGCTCCTTCCGATTGCAGGATCCATGTGGCATTCAAGGTCTCGAAGGTAGATTCCGCGTATGCACCCGGTTTGCGGGCTCGACGCGCGCGCGACCGACTTCTTCTGCAACAGCCACCATGCGCGCCTCCTCTGCGCGGGCGGAGACGACAATGACACGCTAGTTCCTCCTCGCCGGCGTGCTGGAGCACACACTCGTCCTCCTCTTCGTACGCTGCGTGCATAGACGCGGCTCCACCAACTGCTCGCATGCTTGGCAGCGTGGTGGCATCGCGAGGAGGGACTGCAGACGACGTGATCGGGCGAGCCTTCGGCTTCATGGCACAGGGATGGCGGCGACACGGTGGTGATGGGTGAGAAATTGTTGGCCGGAGCAGGCGGGCGCCGGCATGTGCAACGGCGGCGGTGTATTGATGAGTGCGCGTGTGGGAGCTTACGTTAGTTTTATATATAAGGTTGGTCAAACTTAAAAGAAAACCGTACTAGTACACGTAAACATTAGACTTAGGCATCGCTTTTATTAGTTAGTACCACAGCCACGATACGGAATCCTGTGCAAGCGCGTGAACCGCGGCCGCACAGTCGATCGAATGGTGTGTCACCGTGTCGCGCTCGAAGGACATCCACCGAACCTTTTTGTGTGTGTGAAAACAATCCTCGAATATTACTCAACTTTTTTTCCTGTGAAAGTTCTTGACGCTGAAATATTTCCATATATTTGAATTTAGCTCCAGTTCGTGTTTATTTGGGTTTGGACATTTTAGGTGCGCCCTAGTTTTTTTTAATACTGATTTTGTATGTGTGACTGAGAGAGAACGTGTGTATGTGTCCATATGTGTGTTATGGCGGAAGGGCAATGTGGAGACGTTGTGCGTGTGATACAGACATAGAGAGATGTGAATGTGCAAATGATCATGCATGAGTGAGACATAGACAGATGCCAATACGTTGTGTATACATGAGAGAACGGTCTTCTAGTTTACTTGTGTGTGTGTGTGAGAGAGAGAGAGAGAGGGAGAGAGAGACAGAGAGAGGAGCATCCGCAACACAACAACCATCTCTCTCGATTCGTCTGTCCCTCTCGCACGGTCGCATGCAACACATGCATCAACGCGCACATTTTGACACCCTCACCCGTCCCCTGCCCACCTCAAGGCCCGCACAATCTCTTCATGAATACCCATTTCTCTCCTTAGGTTTGTTTTCTCTCAATATCTGACACACACACACACAGAGACACACGCAGCACAACACACACACACAAACACACACACACACACACAAACACACACACACACTCCCCCGAGCACACAATTCTTCCCCATCAAAGGTTATACGGTGACCACTCTTGCTTGTGCTTCTTTGCACCCCAACATTCACAACACCTCAATCTTCAAAGAGGGCATCGAGCAGATCGAAGACGGTGACCACACCGCGCTAGAGAATGCGGGGTCATTTGGAAGTAGGGTGATGCGACGACGGCTGACTGACTCCTCCCCCACCCCCTCTCTCTCTCTCTCTTGCACAAAATTACTAATCCCTCTCTCCCTCGCACAAAATTGTCAATCCCTCAACCCACGAGATCCTTCCCCTCTCGTCCATGTTTTTCCAGTTCTCTCATCAAACATGTTGTCTCTTCTCCTTCCACGTATACAGAATCCAGATGCACACGCATCTCATGTATATTACATGTATCCATCTTTCTCACAGACATAACTTCTTCCTCTCTCTTTCTCTCTCTATCTCTCTCTCTGTCTTGTTATGTTTGTCTCCTACTCTCTCGATCACATACATACAATCATTCCCGCCCTATCTGCTCCATCTTCAAAAGCTCTCGCTGCACGTTTCATTCACACATTGGGATATGTCAAAATGTTACTTCTATAATGGCTGATGTAGAGTTATGGTTGTTTTTGTTGCATCCTACAAAGTAATAACTATGAAATGCATTTAGATTCTCATTTGACTGGGATTATGTGAGTTTGAGCATGTTGTGAAGTACTATAGACCTTGTATTGTAACTGTTGAATTGTATAGACCATTACATTCGAAGTCAATAGCCTAATATATTTATTTCACAATTTCAACAAATGATTAGTTCACTACAAATTAAGAAAACAAGTGTGTACTCCCTCCATTTTTATTTAAGTCCGCGTATTAGCATTGGTCAAAGTCAAGTTTTGTAAACTCTCAGAAATCTTATAACAAAAAATATTAACATATACAATAACAAATAAATACCATTAGATTCATTATTGAATGTACTTTCACATCATACATATTTGTTATGGTAAATGTTTATATTTTTCTATAAATTGGTCAAACTTTAGGAAGTTTGACTTCGGTCAAACCTAATATGCAGAGTTTACTACTACTACTCACTAGTTGCTTAGCTGAATCACTCAACACGCCACACGGGGAGTCCAGTGTCACAAAATTTGAGGTCGGCGGGAAAATCTCCCGCAACCCTGATTCAAGCAGTGGGAAGTTACCATCATAGCCTTCGGAACAGTCCTACGGATGACGCTTGGTAGGGGGCTGTTTTCGTAACTTCAGGTTCACCCTACCCAGCCAACCCCACCCCGGCACCCAGAATAGTAAACCTGAATACTCCCCATTTTCTATCCCTACCGCAAAATATACTTCTCCATGGCACCGCAGCCTTCGTGCTCCTCCCCTTTACATCGGCGCACTCATCCACCACAGCGCATCTGCCTCATCGACGACCTCGTACACCGCACTGGAGCCGGTCCACCGTCGTCGTCGTACACGGAGCCTCTTCCCCGGCATCGTCTTCCACGGTCTCGGATCTGCTTCCCGGAAGCCGACGCTAAGCGCAGAAGTACCACTGTCGTGGACAATGAACTGACTCCCATTGCCGACCATGACTCATAGAGGCCGTTGTGTATTGAATCACCTAGCAGTACATGTGCAGTTCCAATTTTGTTCATACCAACCCTTCAAATTTCTTGTGTGCTATTGTTCCCGTAAAAGTAATTGGTTATAGCCTCCATTGTCCAACAGAATATCAGCTTGTAATTGTGCGTCGCTCATGTAACACGCTGTTCTTGGGCAGGTTTTTCATCTGCAACCAGTAGTGTGGCAAATGATGGAAAGGTTTTTAGAACTAGCAAGATGCCCATGCATTGCACGCATTGAGATGCATTTGTATGAGTAGTTTATCTTGTGGGAGAAAAGGATGAACGAGGGAAGGCCTTATTTGCAAATCTGGAGAGGGGTATGGGTATCTGTTTGAAAAATTCCCATTTGTTTCCTTCCTATCTGTCAGATATAAATCGGACGGCCTATATTGCAAGAAAAAAATTATAGAGAAAAAAAGTAGTCAGTAAAGGAAGTAGAGACAAATATTAAATATAAAATAAATATAACAGTAGAGAAGAGAGTAGAGATAGCATGTTGAGATTTTTAAAGCGCCGCGCATTGCGATTCTGTTGGAGATGCTCTAACATGGCAGACGAGTGCTTTAATGTTGCCCACAAGATGCGCGAGTATTACTAGTAGTATATTTTTCTTGCCATGTTGAGATTTTAAAACCACGAGTGCGAACATGCAGAGGAGCAATGAAGACCAAACACGGGATATTTGGGACATCTTCAAGGAGCGTGCCAAGTTAAAGAGGAGGTGCACCGAACCTGTAAAATGAGCTTTCGTAAGTAACACCCTTTCAATTACTTTCGTGTAGCCTCGTGTTCTTCGATGTGTATATGTTGTAGTTTCTATTTCTCTTAAGCGTGGTGTTCTTCGATGTGTAATAAGAAGACTCTTAATCATCCTAATGCTTTCGATTTTAGCTTGATGTAGGAAGTGGGTGTTCTCACCTTGTAGTATGTTTTTAATTTTTTTTCCTTTTGAATTCACTTCTCCGAGTTATGTTTATCTGGCTTCTACTAAATGGATCTAGGTTGCTCTGAGTATTGATCTAAAAAAGAAGTAACTTCATGTCAGGATGCAGTTCCTGCGAGGAGGGAAGTATGGTCAACCTCGATATCATGTTTCCAAAATGAGGCTGGATTACACACAAGGTGCCAGTTCCCTAATGATGCTGGATTAGACACAATGTGCAAATTACCAGATGATGCTGGATTACACACAAGCCAGGTGGAGTCTTCAACTGTTCGTGTCCTCGTGGCATTAGTAAAGGCTGAAAGAAAGCGTGCAGCAGCCCTTGAGAATGTAGCTGAGTTCCTGAAGAAGCGAAAAGAGCAATCAGATGCTCTCTTCACCCAAGCCAAAGAAGAGATGGAAGAAGCCAGAAATAAGCAAGAAGAGGCAGAGCAGGCTAGGCGTCTCCTGCTATCTAAAACTGTTGTCAATACAAAATTTCCTTCATAATAGCTAGGTTCAAATGTTTATCTAGTCAGCATGCCTATTGTGATGTCCGTGCATCTACTGATGTGGCACAAAATATTTTTTTGGGTCACGTAATAACAGTAATTACTTTCCAAACAATAACAGACGAAGCATTGGACATGGTATAGTTCACGCGCAAGCCCGGCATTCCAAGTTCAACTTCCACATCAAACTCATGTTCACAGATATCTGCACATTCATACATAATGTCCACAACCATGATTCACTTCAAAGCCAAAAAAAATGTGAGGAGAGTTATAAATAAAGAAAATCCTCTACTAGTTCCTGCTACCAGTGCGAGCACAACAAGTCAAGACCATGCGTAATTTAATTATATTTTAGTCATTTTTGTGTTCTAAAATGCCTGCCGGCTCGCGGAAGGATGTGTTGCTGGCACACGTGCGGATTCAATGAAGGCAGGCGGGGCAGTCTTAAGATGGTTGCACACGGCGAGGAGGCGTGCTCAGCCGGGCCTGGAGCGAGTGCGGCCCTCTTAGTCGGTGCACCGATTCAATGCCTGCGCTATGAGAGGTCACGTCCGTGTCAGAGCAATCACTCCCTCTAGTCCTTTTTTGATTGCGTATAACAAAATCTCGTTTTCCATTCACATTTTCCAAGTAAAATTCGTGGACAAACTTTGACCCAAAGTACGATGAGGACTAGTAAACCAGAATGGAGGTAGTAGTTTTTTTAAATCAAAGAAGGGTTTCCCCTTCCGATTTTCATTACTGAAAACCAGCATCTAAATCTAAACCATAGTATTTGCCCTAGAACTATCAGGTTCAACATCTCGCAACATAAATCCATACAACCTCCATCGCAAAAAAAACATACAACCATATGCCAAGGAGGTACGTAGTACTATGCATTCCATTTTCTCTCCATACCAATCGTTCTAAAAAATACATACTACTTATAACGCGCCACTGAAAACCGGAACTCTTAACCCCGCTAAAAAATGATATTTTAAATGTGGCTACTCGATCTGTGGCAACTGACGAGCCACCGCGCTCCAAGTCGTTCAACTGTGGTTCCGACTATCAACTCCTACGGTTCAAATTATCACGCGAGCTGACTATTCCTACAAAGGTGCTCCACCATGTACCTGGTACCCGCGAATGCAGCAATCATGCACCTAGGGTTTTAGGGTTTATTTGTTAACGTCGCCTTTACGTAACACTCATGTGTGCGAGACACAGAGAGGCCGACTGCGTGCGTGCGCCTCTTCTCTTCGTATATGTACTCCACCGTTTGTCTGATGTCCAAAAAATTATAATAACTACTAGCAATGTGCCAATGCGTTGCCACACGATCAAAGTAGATTAATACATATTCACCGATCGGATTGAAAAAAAAGTCTAGTTTTGAAATACGTATATCACTAAAAATATGTTATGTTTCACTCAAAATATATTCCTTTGGCAGTTTTGATGAGATAAGGGAGGAATGTTGTTGGTTTCAAGATTCGAGAAGTGGTCTATGTCTAATTTCTACTCTTACTAGCAAGATGCCTATGCATTGCACGGAACATCAAGATCTTGTGGGAGAAAAGGATGAACGAGGGAAGGCCTTATCTGCAAATGTGGTGAAGAGTGCGGGTAAATTGCCATATTTTCCTTCCTATCCGTCAGATATCAATCGAATGACCTACATTGCAGGATGGCAGGCCCACCATCATCACCAACTCTATTTTTTATCCCTACTCTTATAAAAAGCATTGTCGGTGATGATCGTGTGCCTGCCGTCCTGCAATATAGGCCGTCCGATCTATATCTGACGGGTAGGAAGGAAACTATGGCAATTTTGCAAAAAGATACCCACACCCCTCTCCACATTTGCAAATAAAGTCTTCCCTCTGTCACATCCCTAGTTCTGGTATGTTATAGGTTTGCTTTGTGCATCATGTTAAGTTTCAAATGAAATTGAAATGGGGATGTTTCAAACCCTAGCACCAAAGAAAATTCAAATAGGTTCAATTTAAAAATGGAATTTCAATAAACCCAAAATGTTCTTCAAAAATGTTCATGGTCTTTGGAAAATGTTGCAAGCAACAACCAGAGGTGATGCGCATTTTTGGTAAACATTTTGGATTTTTGAATGAACCCATATGTATTTGAATTGGAGCTGTTTAAAATAATATAAATATTTTAGAGGCTCCAAAAATGTTGGAATTTGGTGAGGGCCTCTGGTATATTATAACTAATGGCCACAAGGAATCTCAACATTTTTATATTTGTGCTGGTATTTATTTTTAAGTCAAAAACAAATGTCATAAATAGAAAATAAAACAAAAAAGAGAAAACACTTACCTGGGCCTTACCTGAGGCCTAGCACTGTGCGGCCCAGCTGGCCCTGCCAGTCACCCTCAACCTCCCGCCAGGAGGATGAGAGGCACGTGGCCGACGCACGCCCGGCCACCTCCTGCTTGCCGCCTCCCTCTGGACGCCCCTGGAGACACCACGCAGCCTCCCCGACCCCCTCTGACTCTCCCCCGTGCTTCTCCTCTCCTATGTCACCCTCTCTCGCACGCACCCGAGCGCAGCCGACGCCACCGCTTGCCGTTGCCGCGGCCACCGCCTCCCTCTCGCCTCCCCGACGTGCCCCAGGGATTCTCCTCGTCGCCTTCATCCTCATCGTTGAGCCACAAATCGCCGGGAGCTCTTCTTCGCCATCAATTTCGTCGTCTTCAACCTCTCGGCCGTCGAGATCGCCGGCGCCCATCCGTCGTCTCCGACTTGTCCCCGAGCCCGCTGATCATCCCGTCGCCTCCGCTATGAGATTCTGCGTCTGTTCCCCCTCTTCCCGAGCTCTTTTATGCCCCGCAGTCGTCGCCCCCTTGTCGACCGAACCGCGCCGTCACCCGAGCTCGTCGGGAGCAACGCTCCGGTGACCATTTGGTCCCAGACGCGTGTCCATCGAGCTTGATGCCCCGCGCTGAGCCTCGCTAGCGCCTCCCCTTGCCCGCTTGCACCCCACAACGCTAACCCCGCGCGCACCCGAGCTCCGGCTGCCGCACTCATCATTGTCGGCGCCACTCCGGCCGCTCCCCGGCCGCGCCACCACCACGGCTGGATGCGGACGAGCGTCCGCATCCCGTAGCTGCACTCCGCGCGCCAAATGGCCCCCTGTGGGCAAAACCCACAGCGCACCGCCGTGCCTAGCCTCGCCGGCGTCGAGCCACCGGCAGTTTTGCTCGGTTGACCAGGGGATTTGACCTCCCCTGGGTCTATGACATGTGGCCCCGCCTGGTTAATTAGTTTAGATTAGGTTTAAAACTAATTAGTTTAACCTAGGTTAGTGCTAATTAAACTAGGTTAGTTTAGTTAGTCACTGACCAGTGGGTCCCACTGGTCAGGTTTGACCAGGGTCAACCCAGTTGACCTGCTGACGCAGTGCTGACCTCAAGCTGACGCAATAATTGATTTCTGGAATTATTTTAACTCGGGAAAATCCAGAATATTGCCTAAACTTCAAAAATTCATAATAATTCAACCGTAGCTCAGAATGAAACAAATTATATATGAAAAATTATCAGAAAAATGCAAGGAATCCATTTATGCCAGTTACATGCATGGAAAACCAACTTATACATGCTGTATAAGTGAAAACATAATATGGGCATTTTAAATGTTTCATTTTGAATTGCATTTGAATCTTTGATTCAAATGGGCTTCAGCCAACTTGGTAGCATCTTGCATTAGCCCAAACACTAGCATTTGCACATGTCATGTTCATGCATCATTTTGTTGCATTTGTTTGTGTGTTGATCGCCGGCACCGTTTCTTCTCGATAGGTTCCACTCCGGAAGGTGTTCCCGAGTACCTGTCAGAGGAGTCGTACCCCTTCGTCGTTCTATCAGGCAAGCAACCCCCCTTTGAGCATTTCGATAAATCCCACTCTCTCGCTCCTGCTCCTTTTACTCCATTAGGACAACAATGATTCAACTGCTACTTTCTGCTGCGGTAGTTGAACGCATTCCTCTGCATGACCTGTCATTGCCACAGTAAATAGTTGAAACCCACTAGCATGAGTAGGAGTTGCTTGAGCCTTGATGTGCCTGCTCATCCATACTTGTTTTCTTTATGCCAGCTATGCTTAGAGTTGTGTCAGGTCTGATTCGTCGGGAATGAATCGGAGTGGTGAACATGTCCTACCGATAAAGGCTAAGTGTGTGAACACGTTTTGGTAAAGGTAGCGATGAGAGGCCATGTAGGAGTACATGGTGGGTTGTCTCATTGGAACCGTCCCTAAGCACTAAGTTCTGTGTATGTTATCCAAGTCCAGTTACTACCACACATTGGGTTCCGGTTATCCAGCCCCTCTCGGCTTATTAATCCACTTGATCTCTGTTCAAGAGTTGCAACTAGTTTCTGGCATTTGTAGGTAGTGCTACTTGTCTACCAGGTGGTGTCCGACAGGACGGACTTGGGACAGACTAGGCACCATGGCACGGTGTACCAAGTGGCACCCGGATGGTGGGCTTGGGATAGACTAGGCACCGTGGCACGGTGTACCAAGTGGCACCCGGATGCTGGGCTTGGGAACCCTGCTCACATCGTTTGGGGCCGTGAGCGACACCCCGTCCGGATCTCCTTGCGGATGGAACCCGAATAGATGATAAACCTGGATGAGAGACTTGTGTGGTTAGTCAGGTCGTGTCCGACACCCTCGCCCGGCTTCCGCTTGAAGGTTGCCGAGGTACATGACGTGTACAGGGCGATAAGTGGCGAGAGCGTGTGTGAAGAAGTACACCCCTGCAGGGTTAACATTATCTATTCGAATAGCCGTTTTCCTCGGATATGGAAACTTGGAGGACTTATCTAGTACATAGACAACTTGAAGTGGATACTCTAAAATACGCAAGATAAGCATGAGTGCTATGGATGGCCTTCTCGTAGGGAGACGGGAACGGATCCATAGTGGAGTATTGATATGGTGAATATGTGGACTCGTGTGCGTCTCCTCACCTTAAAGAAGTTTCTGATACTCGTAGTATAGGCTAGCCACTGAGTCAAAGCTGGCTTGCTGCTGTTAAAACTCCACCACCCCCTTGTTGATAATGTTGCATATGTAGATAGTTCTGATGTAAGACTTGCTGAGTACCTTTGTACTCACGTTTGCTTATTTATGTTTTGCAGTTGGTTACACTAGTGACCTCGACGAGTACCTTCTATCCCAGCTACGATCCTATACCCTTGGAAGGGTCGTGTTTAGTCAGGCTTCTTAGTCTTTTCCTTTTGTAGTTGTCTGTACTCAGACATGTAATGCTTCCGTTGCTTGTATGCTCTGAATGATGGGTCATGAGACCCCTGTTTGTATTGAATGCTATGTGGCTCTTCTGGGCCTTTATCTATATGAGTTTGAGTTATGTTGTGATGCCATGTTGTACAGCACATACTTGCATGTTATGCGTACGTGTAACGTGTATTGCTATGTGTGGGATCCGACAACCTAGTTGTTTATCCCTGGAAGCCTCTCTTATGGGGAAATGTAGTCTAGTGCTTCCATGATCCATAGTAGTCCGCTACAGCCCGGTTCACTGGAGTCCTGCTAGCCCAGTACTACTGCTCCGGAACACTTGATTGGTCGGCATGTGATTCACTTCGTTCATGTGTCTGTCCCTTCGGGGAAATGTCACGCGGTGACATCCGGAGTCCTGCCTAGCCTGCTACAGTCCGGGTTCCTGGAGTCCTGTTAGCCTAGTGCTACAGCCCAGATTCATACACTGTTGACCGACTTGCATGTATGCCTGTCCCTGTAAGTTAGTGCCACTTTGGGTTAACGACTAGTCATGTCGGCCCGGGTTCTCTGTCATATGGATACTAGCGACAGTATCATATACGTGAGCCAAAAGCCGCAAACGGTCCCGGGCCAGGTAAGGTGGCACCCGTGGGAATAACGTGCGTGAGGCCGCAAAGTGATATGAAGTGTTACATGCTAGATCAGTGTGACTTAGGATCGGGGTCCCGACAGCGTTGGTATCAGAGCCTGACTGACTGTAGGATTACCAAGCCAAACTGGTCGAAGTTGAGTCAAGATATGCTTTAGTTATATAAGGGAATTGATTGTGGAAAGGAACGTAAGGCTCTTTTTACTCCTTTACCTCATGTCATTCTTTCTGAGTCAGCCTCTTCCTTTCTACGAGGGTTAAGGCCTAGGCTTCTCTTCTGTCTCTCAGGATGACGTGTTACTAAACCGTAAAGTCTTAGGATTGTTGGGTTGTGTCTCCGTACAGTTCTATTACTTCCGTGTGTCCTCAGTTTGACCCAGAACCTTGATATTATGATGCTGATTGATTATGCTATTCCTTTGATGAATGTCTCAAAATCCTTTTGACCATTTACAGTTGTTATGCTGCCGAAATTGTCCTAGGATTTCAAGAGTTTCCAATGCTTTTGCATTACATTCCGCATCCTTATGTCGATGCTAATTCCATCCTTGTTTCCTTGGTTTCTGTGCCAGGATGTCGTCTGCTAACCGAGGTTTAGTTGCTCATAGCAAGAACCACGGAGATGGTGGGATGAGGATCCTCCTGACTAGCCTTTGATGGCAGAGTTCTTGTTAGCATCTGAGAGGAACAAGCGTGAGACTAACCGCTTGCTGGCACAAATTGAGCAGAACACCGCACATCAGCGTAAGAAGTTGGTTTCCATCACCGACTTCATTGGTCTGAAACCACCCACCTTCCATCATTCTATTGAGCCACTCGATGCAGATGACTAGCTCCGGAGCATCATTCACAAGTTGCATTCTGCGAGCGTGGCTGAAGGTGACAAGGTCACCTATGCTACCTATCACCTGGAAGGTCCTGCTAGTATTTGGTGGCACAGCTATGAGGCTATGCTTCCAGCTGGCCAGATTCCTACCTGGAAGGATTTCACCAAGGCTTTTCGTGAGCACCACATTCCTCAGGCTCTCATTGACCGCAAGAGGGAAGAGTTCTGTAGTTTTACCCAGGGTAAGCTGCCTGTTGATGCTTACAGTAGAGAGTTTGGAAACCTCGCCCGCTATGCTACAAAAGAAGTGTCCACGGACGCCAAGAAGCAAGCTAGGTTCCAGAAGGGTCTCAACCCTAAGTCGCGTCTTGATCTCCACCTGCATCATTGTGGTACTTTCCAGTCTCTTGTGAACAAGGCCATTAATGCAGAGACAACTCAACTCACTTAGAAGGAGTCTCGTAAGCACAACCGTGATCTGGGTTCTTCCTCCCGCTCTGGCTCTCAAAAGCGACGGATTTGGATTCTGAACTCGGCTCTTCCACCTGAATATGCACCGAGGCCATCCAATGTGGTGGCTCACCCAGCTCAGCAACGTGCTCCACCCAGGCCTATCAGTGGACCACTTGCCAATGTAGGACCACGTCCTACCTCAGGAACTTGCTTCACCTACGGAGAACTAGGACACTATGCACGTGACTGCCCTCAGTCCAGTTATACTCCACCCCAGTCTGAGAGGTCTGTTGGCCGTGAGAAGCCATCAGGCAAGATGATCGGTACCAAGCCAGCCTCCATTGAACGAGCATGTGTGCACCATGTCTCAGCTACAGAAGCTCAAGATGATACCGATGTCGTACTGGGAACTCTTCTTGTCAATTGTCACCCAGCTTCAGTTATGTTCGATACTGGAGCATCCCACTCCTTCATATCTGAAGGTTATGCTCGGTTGCACGACATGTCATTTTGTGATATGCCAACTCCACTAATAATCCAGACTCCTGGTTCCAAATGGCAAACCTCCAAGGTAAGCTATGGTAATGGAATCCTTGTTGACAGACTGGTATTCCTTGCTTCTTTGATATCCCTCAAGTCTTCAGATATTAACATCATCTTGGGCATGGACTGGATGACAGCTCATCATGCCAAGATCGATTGTTACACTAGATCTGTTCAACTTACACATCCATTCGGCAAAATAGTCACTGTCTCTACTAGGGTTGCAAGGCGTCAACTCTATTCTCTTAATGCCAGCCCTCTTACAGACCTTGAAGATGTTCCGGTAGTCCGTGACTTCCCGGATGTCTTTCCAGAAGAACTGCCAGGTGTTCCACCTGACAGAGATGTAGAGTTTATCATAGAACTTATCACAGGAACTGTTCCAATCTCTAGGAGACCATACAAGATGGCACCTTTGGAGTTAGCCGATCTTAAGAAACATCTTGATGAGTCCTTGCAAAAAGGTTTCATCCGTCCCCGTTCTTCTCCTTGGGCTTGTCCTGTCCTCTTCGTCAAGAAGAAGGATGGTACGAATCGGATGGTTGTAGATTATCGTCTCGTTAATGTGGTCACGATAAAGAACAAGTATCCGCTCCCCAGGATCAACGACCTGTATGATCAGCTCGCTGGATCCTCAGTCTTTTCCAAGATGGATTTGAGGTTAGGCTACCACCAAATCAAAATCAGAAATGGGGACATCCCCAAAACGGCCTTTGTCACTCGTTATGGTCAATACGAGTACACCGTGATGTCTTTCAGCCTAAACAATGCTCCAGCTACTTTCTCCCGCTTGATGAACTCGATCTTTATGGAGTACTTGGATAAGTTCGTCGTGGTTTACCTCGATGATATTCTTATTTACTCCAAGAACGAGGAAGAGTATGCCGAACATCTTAGACTTGTGTTAGAAAAACTCAGAGAGCACCGCATTTATGCCAAGTTCTCCAAGTGTGAATTTTGGTTGCCAGAAGTGACCTATCTAGGCCACGTGATCTCTGGTAATGGCATTGCTATCAATCCCGAGAGAGTTAAAGCCGTTCTCGATTGGACTCCACCCGAAACGGTCAAACAAGTTAGGAGTTTCCTTGGTCTAGCCAGTTATGGTCGCCGCTTCGTTGAAAACTTCTCCAAAGTGGCCAAACCCCTCACGGAGATTCTTAAGAAAGATAAAAGGTTTGAGTGGACCCCACAGTGTGAGCACGGTTTTCAGGAACTGAAAAGACGCCTGACTTCTGCGCCCATACTCGTGCCACCGGATTTCACTAAAGACTTTGTTATCTATTGCGACGCTTCACGTCAAGGACTAGGTTGCATTCTTATGCAGGAACGTCATGTGATTGACTATGCATCTCAACAGTTGCATCCACATGAGGAAAATTATCCTACACATGATCTACAGCTTGCAGCCGTAGTCTATGCACTTAAGACTTGGCGACATTACCTTCTTGGTAACCGTTGCGAAATCTACACTGACCATCAGAGTCTCAAGTATATCTTCACCCAACCGGATCTGAATCTCAGACAAAGACGTTGGTTGGAGTTGATCTCGGATTACGACTTAGGAATCACCTACACCCCAGGCAAAGCCAATGTCATGGCTAATGCTTTAAGTCCTAAATCCTATTGCAACAACCTCATGTTGCAACAATGTCAACCACCCCTCCATGAGGAATTCTGTAAGCTTAACCTTCACATAGCTCCTCAAGGTTCCCTTTTTACCTTGGTGGCGAAACCTACCCTTACGGATCAGATCATAGAGGCTCAGAAGCATGATACGGGAATCTCCCGGATCAAGAAAAATATTTCCAAGGGAGTTGCCGATTGTTTCTCTATGGATGAACGAGGTGGTGTTTACTTTGGAAACCATTTGGTGGTTCCCAAATGTTAACAGATGCAACAACTGATCCTTAAGGAGGTGTAACGCCCTCGATGCGGCTATAGCTCCCACGTGTCGAAGCACGACTTAGAGGCATAACCGCATTGAAAGCAATGTCGCAAGTGAGGTAATCTTCACACAACCCATGTAATACATAAGGGAAAGAGATACATAGTTGGCTTACAATCACCACTTCACACAATTACATGAATAAAGCATTACATCATCCAAATTCAATCAAGGTCCGACTACGGAACCAAAATAAAAGAAGAACCCCAAATGCGACAAGGTCCCCGATCGACCCCAACTGGGCTCCACTACTGATCAACTAGAACAAAACAACACAAAGGACAAGATCTTCATCGAGCTCCTCCTGAGCTTGGTTGTGTCATCTGCACGGACTCATCGGCACCTGCAAGCTGGTATTGGAAGTATCTGTAAGCCATGGGGACTCAGCAATCTCACACTCTCGCGATCAAGACTATTTAATCTTATAGGAAAGGTAAAGGTATGAGGTGGAGCTGCAGCAAGCGACTAGCATATATGGTGGCTAACATACGCAAATGAGAGCGAGAAGAGAAGGCAAAGCAGAGTCGAAAAAAGTATTATCAAGAAGTGATCCTAGAACAACCTACGTCAAGCATAACTCCAACACCGTGTTCGCTTCCCGGACTCCGCCGAGAAGAGACCATCACGGTAACACACGCGGTTGATATATTTTAATGAAGGTCAACTTCAGGTTTTCTACAACCGGACATTAACAAATTCCCATCTGCCCATAACCGTGGGCATGGCTTTCGAAAGTTCAAATCCCTGCAGGGGTGTCCCAACTAAGCCCATGACAAGCTCTCACGGTCAAGGAAGGAATAGACCTCCTCCCGAGACATTCCGATCAGACTCGGTATCCCGGTTCTACAAGACATCCTTGACAATGGTAAAACAAGTCCAGCAAGACCACCTGATGCACCGACATCCCAATAGGAGCTGCACATATCTCGTTCTCAGGGCAACACCGGATAAGCAATCCGTACAACTAAAACTAGCCCTCGAGTTTCCCCGAGGTGGCGCTGCAAGGGGCTCTAGTTTGGACCAACAATTAGACAAGCAATGGCCCGGGGGGGTTAAAATAAAGATGACCCTCGGGATACGCGACTCCCAAGGGAAAAAGGCTAGGTAGCGAATGGTAAAACCAAGGTTGGGCCTTGCTGGAGGAGTTTTATTCAAAGCGAACTGTCAAGGGGTTCCCATTATAACCCAACCGCGTAAGGAACGCAAAATCCGGGAACATAACACCGATATGACGGAAACTAGGGCGGAAAGAGTGGAACAAAACACCAGGCATAAGGCCGAGCCTTCCACCCTTTACCAAGTATATAGATGCATTAATTAAATAGGATATATTGTGATATCCCAACAAGTAAGCATGTTCCAACAAGGAACAACATCTCCATGTTCCAACAAGGAACAAACTTCAATCTTCACCTGCAACTAACAACGCTATAAGAGGGGCTGAGCAAAGCGGTAACATAGCCAATCAGTGGTTTGCTAGGACAAGGTGGGTTAGAGGCTTGGTTCAACAATATGGGAGGCATGATAAGCAAGTGGTAGGTATCGCAGCACAGGCATAGCAAAAGAGCGAGCAACTAAGCAAGCAAAGATAGAAGTGATTTCGAGGGTATGATCATCTTGCCTGAAATCCCGCAAGGAAGAAGAACAAGTCCATGAAGAAGACAAACGGACGTAGACGAACGGGTCCTCACAACGCGACATTATCAGAACCAACCCGAACAAGCAAACACCGGAAAGAAGCACGCAACATAGTAAACAACCAACACATGAACATGGTATGATATGCGGGATGCGGTATGCGATGCATATGCATGATTTGACAAGGAATGATAGGATCTGGCCTCAACTTGTAAGTCCAAGTGTGCCACTGGAAAGATGAGATGAAATCGCTTGAAAACGATATAAAGAACGCCAGAATCGGAGTTATGGTTTGGAAATGGCAAGCAATTCAAATATGGCACCGGTCTGCGATATACAGCAAGTAGCCATCTAAATGCAACAAGATGAACACGTATGCAAATGAAATGCACATGATGACATGATATGCAATGCATGACACGCAAGCAATGACAAGGCAACAACAGCGAATAACTGGGCGACACCTGGCACATCGGTCCCGGGGCGTTACAACACTCCACCACTACGAGAGGATCTCGTCCCGAGATCTAGAATGGCACCGGAGGGAAAAGGAAGAGGAAGATGAGAGGTAAAACTAAGTTGCTCCTTTGACAAACGAGTGAAACCAAAGAACCTTGAAAGGTTAAGCCATTTCGAGAAAAGAATGCAACGGAGATGACGAAGCTGATACACTCCATTAGACAAGAGGGACAAGGGAGAACAACTTTGGGCAGCAATCCGATTGAAAAGAAAAAGGAATTGAATAAGAAATTGACAAGATGAGGGGATACTTGATGAAAACAACAATACACTGCCTCCGGAACTATTGAAATAATGGCACAAGGGGTAAGAAGATCTCGGACAGCACTCCGGTTTAATGGATAGGCATGAAAAGAGCATGATCTTTGACAAAACGAGATGATGGGTTGAAAAGATGAGCATCATAATGCCTCCGGAACAAAAGTAAGAATGGAATGAAGTGAACGAAGGGGAACAAGGTCTTGAGGGAGCACACTTACAACAAAAGCAAGAACGGAGTTGTTGGAAAACCAACAACGAAAAGAATAAGCTTGATATGGTCTTATGGAATACATCTCCGATTATGAGGTGACAACCTGCCACTCACGGGAAAAAGAATTGAATTGATATGAACGAGGAGACGAGAAAACTTATTTCACCGGGAGGATAAATGAAGAACTTGGTTCATTGGTAAGCACCGTAGATAGCAACAACCCTTAGGGAAGGCTTTAGGTGAAATATAACCCAAGATAGCTCCAATGAAGAGATTGATGGATTTAAAATATCCCAATCTTGACAACATGTGAATCATGAAAACATGAACTCAAATTATCAAGAATGACATAATACCACCTCCAAAGATATAGTAGACAGAAATGCACTCCGGATTACAATATGAAGAAAGCTTGAGATCCTCTGAAAAGAAAG
Source organism: Triticum urartu (assembly GCF_003073215.2). Lineage (NCBI taxonomy): Eukaryota > Viridiplantae > Streptophyta > Magnoliopsida > Poales > Poaceae > Triticum > Triticum urartu. The sequence goes on along the minus strand of NC_053024.1, from coordinate 341,384,801 downwards.
TTGATGAACGTTTCGAGAAGGAATATAAATCCTTGATGAACCATCATGTAGAAACTCCATGAAGAACTCCGTTAAACAAAAGAATGATCAAACGGAAAGAAAGGGTAGTTGAAAACACAAGGTGAAGCCTTGCAATGATTTAGATGGAGCTTCACGACGAGATAATGCGGAAAAGCTTGGAACTCCAGAAAAGAAAGATGAATAAATGAAATCAAGAATTTGATGAGCCTCCGGAGTAAGGAATTAATCACTTGGATGAAACAAGAATAAGAATTACATTATGCTTATCCTTCATCAATTAAATTGATGCCAAGCAACGGATTTGGCACACTACTTATTCTTGTGGAAAGGATTAAGAGAGATATAGTGCCAACTTGGGAAGGTCTTCTTTGAGCCACCGGTAGGATTGACAACGAATAAATTGATAAGGAAGAGAAACCTGGAAGAACCACCGTAAGAAATGAAAATGAACGAAGATACTTGAGAGAATTTAGATACAACTGAAACAAAGAGATCACGCGCTGATTAAAGAATATTGAATGATGCACCGGTGAGATTTGGGGAATGAGAGCTGAAAGCTGAGAATGAACAAGTCTTCTGAAATGATGGGCTCCGGATAATCAAACTTTAAATACCCTTGAATATATCTTGATGGGTGAAAAAGATTCTCACAATTGAAAATAATTATGAGAGGATGGCAACAAGCTAGCACCATGAATCTTGAAGAGAATGGAGCATGATTAAAGAGAAACTCTTCTTCGGTCTTCAAAAGATGAGAATGACAACGAGAAACACCACCAAGAATTATTGAGGCACCGGAATAAAGAAGAATATAAAAGTTGAATCAACAATGAAATGAATTTGAAAGATCTTGGAGAAAGACATTTGACTGATGACAATTCATTCTTACGTCAAACTTCGAAAAGAAATTTGAGAATAGCTCCGGGAAAATAAGAAGAGTCAGGTAAGATCCTGGGAAAAGACCTGTGGGTTAGGGCCCACTCAAAAGAAACACCGTAGAATGATTTAAAAGAGAGAATGCACCGGTAAGATTTAAATGGCTAGAATGAGATAACAACCTTGAAAGAGCTTGAAAGAATCTTGAATGACAAGACGAGCCTTTTGAGAAAGTTTGAGCATGTCGGAATAAATGAATATCGAGAAGTGAATTATTATGAAGTACACCGGTATGAGAAGGCATTGAAACGAGGAAAAGGGTAAGGTCAACAAAGCTTGACTTGAAACCACCGGAGAAGATAAAATAAACGAAGAATGATGAACTAGAAGCTCCGTTAGAATCTTCATGAGAATCACCGGATAAGAATATTGACAGGAAAGGATGGAGAGACTTCACATGAATAAAAGGATACTTGATTAAGAAATCTGAGTCCTTGAAGAAACAAGGGGGGGGGGGGGGGAAAAACAAAGACAATTTGGAATGGATGAAACGAACACCGTTTGAGAAGAACTGATAATTGATCTTGCGGATGTTGCAATGATCGGAACCACTTGAAGAGAAACACGCCGGTTGAAAAAGGATTGACATGACAGTCTCGATTACCAAGAAGGATTGGTATTCACATCGGAGTATAAGAACACCATTTAGGAAAGGTATGGAATCAACTCTTGACTTCGAAGCAACTCGAATACCACAACTCCAAACAAAAACAAAGGATTGGCTTGCGAAATAAGCCGGAACAAACATATGATAGAGATTTCGTCCGAAGTTTTCGTGGTGGGGCCTACACGGGCTCGATCGTACAGCACCATCATGTACAAGGCAGTGCACATGACATACGAAGCGTCCCTGAGTCGGCATAGCCAAGGACTCTTTAAGACACAACGAGACCATTGTAAAACCAACCGTGAATAGGCAGACCACTAGACGTCGAACCCCAATTTCATATCATACATCTGTCGAAAAGATATCCTAAGAGCTACTTGAATTCCCACTTATAAACTCCTGAAACTTTCTGGTTATGCAATCAGGTGTTGGGGATACAGGGGAAGCATAATATCTCACCCAAAACTAACAAATCCTACATCCAGCTGTATCCATCCTTCAACACATAACCGAGAAAAACTTCGAAAACCATCTACCTCAACCTTCGAAAAGCATCCGTTATACAAGTTATGGAGATACTCCCGAACTCCCGCCCCAGTACTGGGTGGCGTCGAGGTTATCTCACCAACAACTGCATAAAAGAGATTTTCGATGTCGGCGTACTAAACACAAGTATTCCAGAACTGCAACGATAAAATTGTGACGACAACACCTCAGATCTCAACTCCCCGGGACACTTCCACAAAACCCCTGACAGGAGGCACCAAGATAATGTTCTCGTCACAAAACCATCGGAACGATTCCAAGATACCCGAGTGATCCTAAAAAAATTTTAGTGAAATTTGAGAAGAGAAGAGTCAAAACTCTACGTCAGGAAGCCTCACCAGAGCGATGAGGAGACTGGGAAGTAAAAAGAATGCCTAAACTCTTCGATATATAATTACTAAATGACTCAAAACATTTTTCTAGACTCAACTCGGCTGCTAAAAACGATCAAGCAATGGGGGCTCCTATGGTCGGGGAAGGTGTAACACCCCGGATATAACTTTCCCAATTTGTACTCCAACTCTTGCCGTTTCCGGCGTTAAGTTATGTTTATTTCTCGGGTTCGGGTCTTTGTCTCCGTGTGTTGTTTTCATTGTCATGCATCTCATATCATGTCATCATGTGCATTGCATTTGCATTCGTGTTCATCTCATGCATTCGAGCATTTTCCCCATTGTCTGTTTTGCATTCCGGTGCTTCGTTCTCCTCCGGTGGTCATTTCTAGTTTTCTTTCGTGTGTGGGGATTAAACATTTCCGGATTGGACCGAGACTTGTCAAGCGGCCTTGGTTTACTACCGGTAGACCGCCTGTCAAGTTTCGTATCATTTGGACTTCGTTTGATACTCCAACGGTTAACCGAGGGACCGAAAAGGCCTTGTGTGTGTTGCAGCCCAACACCCCTCCAATTTGGCCCAAAACCCACCTAACTCTGCTCCATCACCTAGAGCGTTCGATCATGATCGCGTGGCCGAAAACGACACCTCATTTGGACTCTCCTAGCTCCCTCTATGCCTATATATACACCCCCTCCGTTTTCGGATCTCCCCTCTCCCCGAAACCCTAAAAATTCATCCCTCCGCCGCCGGACATGTCCGCCTCCTAGCGGAAGAAATCGCCGCCTCCACCCCGCGCCAATCGCGCGCCGACACGTGGCACTCGTCGTCTCCCACCACCGCCGGCCCGCGGAGCCCGATCCGGGCCCCTGCGAGCCCACGTCGCCCCGTCGCCTCCTCCCAGCTCCGCGCCGCCTCTCCCTCGCGGCCGTCCGCCAGCGTCGCCGCGCGCCATTACAGGCCTCCGCCGCCGCCCGCAACTCCGGTGGCCGGAGCCTCAAGTCCCGCGCCGCCCTGTCCTTTGACTCCGGTGGCCGGAGCCGCAAGCCGCGCCACCGCGGCGTCCTTCCCCGCCGGCGATGTCCTCCCCGGCCGCCGCCCGCGCCCGGTCCGGCGAGATCCAGCAGCGCCTCGTTTTCCGTGCAGATCTGAGATATTTTGGATCGGTTGACTTTCTCCTCCCGAAACCCTAATTTTTATGCTAACTTTGACCGGCTATATCTCCGCATCCGTAGCTCCGATCTGGGCATATAGCATATCAAAATGTTCGTATCGATGAGTACATAATTTGTTTCCATTGCATCATTTTCATTTGAGTTCATCTTGATGCCCGAAATGCTGTTGGAAGAGGGCTTCGTGAGTTAATTGTCAGATCTGCTAGTTCATCTTAGACATTTGTCATTTTTGCCATGATTATTGTGTGCATGCTATGCCCGTGAGTCCTACATATGTTTTGTTAAGTGTTTTGTCATCTTTCCAGAGGTGTAACCCATGTATTTTTAGGATGTGTGTGGTGACTTGTGCAAGCTTGCAAAGTGAGGCACTTGGTAAATCTGTTTTCAGGGACTTAGTAGTTTTCACCAAGTCTGGGATTGTTTAGTTCATGATGCCATATGTTCGTGTTGTTTCCTAGTGATCCGTGCCTCTCTTGAGGATGATCAGTAAAGGAGTTTTGTTAATATTGTAGTTCTCTATCCATCCGTGCCTTTGTTTGCATTTATGGATTACCCTAGCTTGAGTCAATCGAGCTCTACTTTTGCTTCGTTGTGAATCTGGGCAGATCGTCAACTTGTTTGCGATTTTGCCGATGTTATTGTAGTTGATCCGTGCATGCTATGCCATTGTTCTTGCCATGTCTAGCTTGCATTTGGTGTCTTCTTAATGGATATATGCTTGTCTTGCCATGACTTGCACCGTAGTGAGTGCATCGAGCTCGTTAACATGCCTTCGTGAGTTATATTTCAGCATGTGTCAGTTTTCACTAAGTCTGAAAACTGATTATGTTTTAGCTATGTTCGTGTGCTTGTTGGTATATTTTGTGATCCCTTTTGGCTCAAGGTCACTAAGGGTCTTTTGTTAAGATTGTTGAGTAGCTCCATGTCATGTTCTTCTTTGTCATGATCAGGTCCTGTAGCATGTTGTTTTGTTGCTACGAAGAGGGCAATATGATCTGAAATTTCAGACAAGTGTTAATTTCACCAAGTCTGAGATCTGTTTACCATTTGCGTTTTTGCCATGCTTTTTTGAACCTGTTAATGGATGAATTGGCCGTGGATCAGTGCTAGTATTTTGTTAAGAATCTTGTGTGCATCCCTGCCATGTATTTTTTTGTCATGTTTGGTGGCTGTAGCATGTTCATTTCGTTGCATTTAGATGCCTACTTGCTGTAAATCGCAGACCGGTGTCATATTTGAATCGCTTGCCATTTCCAAACCGTAACTCCGATTCCGGAGTTCTTTATATCGTTTTCAAGCGATTTCATCTCATCTTTCCAGTGGAACACTTGGTTTTCCAAGTTGAGGCCAGGTTCATGCGTTTCCTGTCATATCTTGCATTTTGCATCCCGCATCGCATCCCGCATAGCATACCATCATTGCATCTTATTGTTTGAGCTTGCACGTGGTTGATTGTATCCTTGTTGCTTGTTTGTCTTGTTTGGGTAGAGCTGGGAGACGAGTTCGCTAATGAGGAGCCCGTTGAGGTTGCTTTTGAGGATCCAGTCAACTCTGACAGCTTTGCAGGCAAGATGATCATACCCTCGAAATCACTACTATCTTTTCTATGCTAGTTTTGCTCGCTCTTTGCTATGCCAATGCTACGATGCCTACCTTTTTCTTGTCAGCCTCCCAATTTCCATGTCAAACCTCTAACCCACCATGTCCTAGAAAACCGTTGTTTGGCTATGTTACCGCTTTGCTCAGCCCCTCTTATAGCGTTGCTAGTTGCAGGTGAAGATTGGAGCCGTTCTTGTTGGAGCATTTATTTACTTGTTGGGATATCATTATATTGCTATGTTATCTTAATGCATCTATATACTTGGTAAAGGGTGGAAGGCTCGGCCTCTCTCCTAGTGTTTTGTTCCACTCTTGTCGCCCTAGTTTCCGTCATATCGGTGTTATGTTCCCGGATTTTGCGTTCCTTACGCGGTTGGGTTATAATGGGAACCCCTTGATAGTTCGCCTTGATTAAAGCTTTTCCAGCAATGCCCAACCTTGGTTTTACCATTTTCCACCTAGCCTCTTTTCCCTTTGGGTTTCTGGAGCCCGAGGGTCATCTTATTTTAGCCCCCCCCCCGGGCCAGTGCTCCTCTGAGTGTTGGTCCGAACTAGAGCCCTGTGCAGCGCCCCCTCGGGGAAACTCGAGGTTTGGTTTTAGTTGTACAGATTGCTCATCTGAGTGTGCCCTGAGAACGAGATATGTGCAGCTCCTATCGGGATTTGTCGGCACATTCGGGCGGTGTTGCTGGTTTTGTTTTAACCTGTCGAAATGTCTTGTTGTACCGGGATACCGAGTCTGATCGGAACGTCTCGGGTGGAGGTCTATTCCTTCATTGACCGTGAGAGCTTGTCATGGGCTAAGTTGGGACTCCCCTGCAGGGATTGAACTTTCAAAAGTCATGCCCGCGGTTATGAGCAGATGGGAATTTGTTAATGTCCGGTTGTAGATAACTTGAACCTTAATTTAATTAAAATGAATCAACTGAGTGTGTTACCGTGCTGGCCCCTTCGCGGCGGAGTCCGGGAAGTGGACACGGTGTTGGAGTTATGTTTGCGCAGGTTGCTCGCTCTAGATTCTCGCTCGCGCTTTGCCTCCTCTTCTCGCTCTCTTTTGCGAATAAGTTAGCCACCATATATGCTAGTCGCTTGCTGCAGCTCGACATATGTTTACCTTACCCTTCCTATAAGCGTAAATAGTCTTGATCGCGAGGGTGCGAGATTGCTGAGTCCCTGTGGCTCACAGTTTCCTATAATACCAGATGCAGGTCCAGGTGATTCCGCTCCAGGTGACGAGTACGAGCTCAAGTGGGAGTTCGACGAGGACTCTCAACGATACTATGTGTCTTTTCCTGATGATCAGTAGTGGTGCCCAGTTGGGGTCGATTGGGACCGTGTCGCATGTTGGGTTTTTCCTCTATTTTGGCGACGTAGTCGGGCCATCAGTGTTTGGATGATGTATGTTATTTATGTACTTTGATTGACGTGGCGTGTGTAAGCCAACTATGTATCTCCCCTTTTATTATTAATATTACATGGGATGTTGTGATGATTGCCTAACTTGCGACATTGCTTTCAATGCGGTTATGTCTCTAAGTCGTGCCTCGACACGTGGGAGCTATAGCCGCATCGAGGGCGTTACAAGTTGGTATCAGAGCCTTCCCCGACCTTAGGAGCCCCATTGCTTGATCGTTTTTAGCAGCCGAGTTGTGTCTAGAAAAATGTTTTGAGTCATTTAGGAATTATATATCGGAGAGCTTAGGAATTCTTTTTACTTCCCAGTCTCCTCATCGCTCTGGTAAGGCATCCTGACGTAGAGTTTTGACTCTTCTCTTCTCAAATTTCACTGAAATTTTTTTTAGGATCACGCGAGTATATTGGAATCGTTCCGATGGTTTTATGATGAGAACATTGTCTTGGTGCCTCCTGTCAGGGGTTTAGTGGAAGTGCCCCGGGGAGTTGAGCTCTGAGGTGTTGTCATCATAATTTTATCGTTGCAATTCTGGAATACTTGAGATATTTTCGCCGACATCGAAAATCTCTTTTATGCAGTTCATTGGTGAGATAACCTCGACGCCACCCAGTACTGGGGCGGGAGTTCGGGAGTATCACCATAACTTGTATAACGGATGCTTTTCGAAGGTTGAGGTAGATGGTTTCCGAAGGTTTCTTGGTTATGTGTTGAAGGATGGATACAGCTGGATGTAGGATTTGCTAGTTTGGGTGAGATATTATGCTTCCCCTATATCCCCAACACATGATCGCATAACTGGAAAGTTTCGGGAGTTTCATAGGTGGGAATTCTCATAGATCTAGTTCTTCTTCCACGGATATTGGTTTGAGATTGGGATTTCTTACCGATTATTCGTTCTTGATCCGTACCTTGTTGATTTACTTCTTCTACCTAATTCTACGTGGCTTCGCAATTTATGGATACGTGACCATTTCAAGAGGAATGCATTCGTTCATTTTGTCCGGATGTGAAGATTTATGTTGCAATTTTCATTCCGTTGGATTCAGCTTCAATATTTTGTCTATCAATGTGCTTATGGATGTCAACCTCTTCAGGATGGCTCCTCCAACGCGCATGACTCCGAATCCTGATCCGCCACCACCTCCACCTCCTCCGGAGGCATGGCAAGATGTGATGGCCGCAACCAATGCAAACACACAGTTGATCATGCAAATTCTCCAAGAGCGCAATCAAGGCAGTCAAGTGAATCAAGGCAAAAATCAGAATCATTTTGCTACACTGAACCAGTTCCTTGCTAATGGGCCAAAGACGTTCAGCAATTGTGTTGAGGCAACCGATGCTGACGATTAGCTTGTGGATCTATGTAAGCATTTTAAGTGTAGCAACGTCAGGCCTGAAGATTTCGTCAAGTTCGCTTCCTTCCAACTCAAAGATCAAGCTGCAGAATGGTTCCATCAGTACAAGGATTCCAGAGGTGGACGTCTGATCACTTGGGATGATTTCCGTCGAGATTTCCGAGCTCATCATATTCCACAGAGTGTGGTTGAAAGCAAGCGTGAGGAATTCCGCAACCTGAAGCAAGGCTCTTTGTTTGTCTATGACTACAACAAGTTGTTCCAAAAGCTCACCCGCTTTGCCAAGCAGGACGTACCTGATGAGAAGAGCATGATATACCAGTTCAGGGGTGGTCTCAGAGAAGATATTCAGCTCGCTCTTGTCCTCTTTGAGCCGTTGAGATACGATGAGTTCTACAACATGGCACTGAAGCAAGAGGCTGCTCAGTTGAGGTGTGATGCTTCCAAGAAGCGAGTCAGAGATGCTACTCCTTTTTCCTCTACTCAAGTGGCCAAGAAGCAGAAGTATTGGCTTCCTCCTCCTCCGTTCCGTCAACCGTATCAGCAGAAGAGCAAAAGTGGCAGTGGTTCTTCCCACCCCCCCAACCCTGGCTTTCAGAACAAGTCTTCGTCTCAACCTCCAAGATCGAGTGCTCCGTACCACCGTCCGCTCTCAGAGGTCACGTGCAACAAGTGGCAACAGAAGGGTCACTATGCCAACAAGTGTTTCAACCAGAGGCGTCTTCCTCCTCCTCCTCCTGTGAGATCGGCAAGTACAGCTGTGGTCAAGCATAACCCCAAGCATGCCAAGGTCAATATGGTGAATGCAGCTCAGGCAGAGGACTCATCAGATGTGATTATGGGTAACCTTCCTGTTAACGATATTCCTGCAAGAGTTCTTTTTGACACTGGTGCATCCCATTGTTTCATCTCGAGACTTTTTGCATCTAAGCATGATTTTGTTACTCAAGTGTTGTCGAGACCGTTGTCTATTGACTCTCTGGCCCGTCTTTTGACATCTCGAGTATGCGTTCCGGATGTTACTATCACTTTGGGCGACTACAAGTTTCTGGCTTCTCCGGTGGTTCATGGTGACTCGGATATTGATCTTATTCTCGGAATGGATTGGCTTTCTAAGGCTCAGCTTGATTGTGTAGCTAGGCAGATTCAATTGACTCATTCTTCTGAGGATGTTATTGTCTTTGCCGCTCGGGATAATATCATCCGTCTGTTTTCTCTCAATGAGAAGGTTGAATTGGATGCTATCTCGCAAATTCCAGTCGTTTTCGAATATCAAGATGTCTTTCCAGAAGAGCTTCCAGGAATGCCTCCACACCGGCCAGTTGAATTCGTTATTGATCTTGAGCCTGGCACGGAACCGGTGTGCAAACGTCCTTACAAGCTCGGACCTGAAGAGTTGAAGGAGCTAAAGAAGCAACTCGATGAGCAAGAGAGAATGGGTCTCATCCGGCCTAGTTCTTCTCCGTGGGGTTGTGGTGTTCTTTTTGTGAAGAAGAAGGATGGATCGGACCGACTTTGTGTTGATTACCGCCCATTGAACAAGAAGACCATCAAGAACAAATACCCACTTCCCAACATCAATGAGCTGTTCGAACAACTCAAAGGTGCTCAAGTATTCTCCAAGCTTGATCTCCGTATGGGTTATCACCAGATTCGAATTCGTGAGCAAGATATTCCCAAGACGGCTTTCAGGACAAGCTTTAGTTCATATGAATACACTGTCATGTCTTTTGGCCTCGTCAACGCTCCTCCGACGTTCTCTCGCATGATGAACTTCATCTTCAACGCCTACACCAATGACTTCATTTTGGTCTATCTCGACGACATTCTGGTTTTCTCGAAGAACAAGGAAGATCATGCCAAGCATTTGCGTTTGGTGCTAGATAAGCTCAGGGAACATCAGTTCTATGCCAAGTTCTCCAAGTGTGAATTTTGGCTCGATGAGGTTCTTTATCTTGGTCATGTCATCTCTGCCAAGGGCATTGCCGTGAACCCTGAGAAGGTGTCTGCAATTGTTAACTGGGAACCTCCTCAGAACATGAAGCAACTCTGCAGTTTCCTCGGTCTCGCAAGCTATTGTCGAAGATTCGTTGAAAACTTTTCTAAGATCGCAAAGCCTCTCTCTAATCTTCTCCAGAAGCACATCAAGTACGTTTGGTCTCCGGACTATGATATTGCTTTCAACACTTTGAAAGAGAAGTTGATCACTGCTCCAGTTTTGACTCCGCCTGATGAATCCAAACCGTATGAGGTCTTTTGTGATGCCTCTCTCCAAGGTCTTGGCGCAGTTTTGATGCAAGAGAAGAAAGTTGTTGCTTATACATCTCGCCAGTTGAAACCTAATGAGAAGAACTACCCCACTCATGATCTCGAGTTGGCGGCAGTTGTGCATGCTCTTTTGACTTGGAGACATCTTCTATGGGGAAGAAAAGTGGACATTTTCACTGATCACAAGAGTCTCAAGTACATCTTCACTCAGCCAAATCTCAACCTCAGGCAAACTTGATGGGTCGAAATGATTCAAGAGTATAATCCGAGTATCGAGTATACTCCAGGCAAGGCCAATGTGATTGCTGACGCTTTGAGCAGGAAAGCGTATTGCAACAGTCTAATTCTTAAGGCTTATCAACCCGAGCTTTGTGAAGCTTTCCGCAAACTTAATCTGCAAGTTGTTCCTCAAGGTTTCCTCGCCAACCTTCTAGTCTCACCTACCTTGGAAGACCAGATTCGCCAAGCCCAACTTCTTGATGCTATGGTGAAAAAGGTGAAGATTGGGATTGCCAAGAGTCAGTCCAAGTACAAGTGCTACCGCCTTGATGACAAGGACACTCTCTTCTTCGAGGATCGAATTGTTGTACCCAAAGGTGAACTTCGTAAAGTGATCATGAACGAGGCTCACAATTCTCTCCTCTCCATCCACCCTGGGAGTACGAAGATGTATCAGGACCTTAAGCAAGCTTATTGGTGGACTCGAATGAAGCGCGAGATCGCTCAATTCGTGAATGAATGTGATGTCTGCAGAAGAGTGAAGGTAGAACACCAAAGGCCAGCTGGTCTCCTCCAACCTCTTGCCATTCCAGAATGGAAGTTTGACCACATTGAAATGGACTTCGTGACTGGTTTCCAAAGTCCAAGCGTGGCAATGATGCTATATTCGTTGTCATCGACAAACTCACCAAAGTGGCTCACTTTCTGTCTATCAAAGAGTTGATCACTGCAGCTCAATTGGCGGAACTCTATACCTCTCGAATTGTCTCTCTGCACGGTATTCCTCAGGTGATATCTTCAAACCGTGGCAGCATCTTTACCTCCAAGTTTTGGGATTCTTTTCAGAAGGCCATGGGCACCAACATCCGCTTCAGCACAGCTTTCCATCCTCAAACAAGCGGTCAAGTCGAGCGTGTCAACCAGATTCTTGAAGATATGCTCAGGGCTTGTGTGATTTCCTTCGGCATGAAGTGGGAGGATTGCCTTCCTTATGCTGAATTCTCCTACAACAACAGTTTTCAAGCAAGTTCGAGCAAGGCCCCATTTGAAATTTTGTATGGCAGGAAGTGCCGTACCCCTCTCAACTGGTCTGAAACTGGTGAACGTCAGCTACTGGGTAATGACTTAATCACAGAGGCAGAAGAAATGTGCAAAGTCATTCGTGATAACCTCAAAGCAGCCCAATCCCGCCAGAAGAGCTACTATGATAGTAAGCACCGTGATTTGGCTTTCGAGATCGGAGATCATGTTTACCTCCGCGTCTCTCCTATGAAAGGTACTCGTCGCTTCGGTATCAAAGGGAAGCTTGCCCCTAGATACGTGGGACCTTTCAAGATTGTCAGCAAGAGAGGTGACCTCGCCTATCAACTCGAGCTTCCTTCAAACTTTGCAAATGTTCATGATGTGTTCCATGTCTCTTAGCTCTGAAAGTGCTTCAAGACGCCTGACCGCACTGTCAACTTCGAGGACATTGAGCTCCAAGAAGATCTCTCTTATCGTGAGCACCTAGTTGCTATTCTTGAAGAGACTGAACGCAAGACTCGCAACAAGTCAATCAAATTTCTCAAAGTCAAGTGGTCACACCATTCCAACCGTGAAGCTACCTGGGAACGCGAGGATCACCTCCGTTCTGAGTACCCGGCGTTCTTTCAGTCCTATATCTCGGGACGAGATCCTTTCGTAGTGGTGGAGTGTTGTAACACCCCGGATATAACTTTCCCAATTTGTACTCCAACTCTTGCCGTTTCCGGCGTTAAGTTATGTTTATTTTTCGGGTTCGGGTCTTTGTCTCCGTGTGTTGTTTTCGTTGTCATCATCTCATATCATGTCATCATGTGCATTGCATTTGCATTCGTGTTCATCTCATGCATTCGAGCATTTTCCCCGTTGTCCGTTTTGCATTCCGGCGCTTCGTTCTCCTCCGGTGGTCATTTCTAGTTTTCTTTCATGTGTGCGGATTAAACATTTCCGGATTGGACCGAGACTTGTCAAGCGGCCTTGGTTTACTACCGTTAGACCGCCTGTCAAGTTTCGTATCATTTGGACTTCGTTTGATACTCCAACGGTTAACCGAGGGACCGAAAAGGCCTTGTGTGTGTTGCAGCCCAACACCCCTCCAATTTGGCCCAAAACCCACCTAACTATGCTCCATCACCTAGAGCGTTCGATCATGATCGCGTGGCCGAAAACCGCACCTCATTTGGACTCTCCTAGCTCCCTCTATGCCTATATATACACCCCCTCCGTTTTCAGATCTCCCCTCTCCCCGAAACCCTAAAAATTCATCCCTCCGCCGCCGGACATGTCTGCCTCCTAGCGGACGAAATCGCTGCCGCCGCCCCGCGCCAATCGCGTGCCGACACGTGGCACTCGTCGCCTCCCACCGCCGCCGGCCCACGGAGCCCGATCCGGGCCCCCGCGAGCCCACGTCGCCCCGCCGCCTCCTCCCAGCTCTGCGCCGCCTCTCCCTCGCGGCCGGCCGCCGGCGTTGTCGCGCGCCATTACCGGGCTCCGCTGCCGCCCGCAACTCCGGTGGCCGGAGCCTCAAATCCCGCGCTGCCCCGTCCTTCGACTCCGGTGGCCGGAGCCGCAAGCCGCGCCAACGCGGCGTCCTTCCCCGCCGGCGACGTCCTCCCCGGCCGCCGCCCGCGCCCGGTCCAGCGAGCTCCCTCCAACTCCGGCGAGCACAAGCACTGTTCCGTCGAGATCCAGCCGCGCCTTGTTTTCCGTGCAGATCTGAGATATTTTGGATCGGTCGACTCTCCTCCCAAAACCCTAATTTTTATGCTAACTTTGACCGGCTATATCTCCGCATCCGTAGCTCCGATTTGGGCATATAGCATATCAAAATGTCCATCTCGATGAGTACATCATTTCTTTCCATTGCATCATTTTCATTTGAGTTCATCTTGAGGCCCGAAATGCTGTTGGAAGAGGGCTTCGTAAGTTAATTGTCAGATCTGCTAGTTCATCTTAGACATTTGTCATTTTTGCCATGATTATTGTGTGCATGCTATGCCCGTGAGTCCTACATATGTTTTGTTAAGGGTTTTGTCATCTTTCTATAGGTGCAACCCATGTATTTTTAGGATGTGTGTGGTGACTTGTGCAAGCTTGCAAAGTGAGGCACATGGTAAATCTGTTTTCAGGGACTTAGTAGTTTTCACTAAGTCTGGGATTGTTTAGTTCATGATGCCATATGTTCGTGCTATTTCCTAGTGATCCCTGCCTCTTTTGAGGATGATCAGTAAAGGAGTTTTGTTAATATTGTAGTGCTCTATCCATCCGTGCCTTTGTTTGCATTTATGGAGCACCCTAGCTTGAGTCAATCGAGCTCTACTTTTGCTTCATTGTGAATCTGGGCAGATCGTCAACTTGTTTGCGATTTTGCCGATGTTATTGTAGTTGATCCGTGCATGCTATGCCATTGTTATTGCCATGTCTAGCTTGAATTTTGTGTCTTCTTCATGGATATTTTCTTGTCTTGCCATGACTTGCACCGTAGTGAGTGCATCGAGCTCGTTAACATGCCTTCGTGAGTTATATTTCAGCATGTGTCAGTTTTCACTAAGTCTGAAAACTGATTATGTTTTAGCTATGTTCGTGTGCTTGTTGGTATATTTTGTGATCCCTTTTGGCTCAAGGTCACTAAGGGTCTTTTGTTAAGCTTGTTGAGTAGCTCCATGCCATGTTCTTCTTTGTCATGATCAGGTCCTGTAGTATGTTGTTTTGTTGCTCCGAAGAGGGCAATATGATCTGAAATTTCAGACAAGTGTTTACCATTTGCGTTTTTGCCATGCTTGTTTGAAGCTGTTAATGGATGAATTGGCCGTGGCTCAGTGCTAGTATTTTGTTAAGCATCTTGTGTGCATCCCTGCCATGTATTTTGTTGTCATATTTGGTGGCTTTAGCATGTTCATTTCGTTTCATTTAGATGCCTACTTGGTGTAAATCGCAGACCGGTGTCATATTTGAATCGCTTGCCATTTCCAAACCGTAACTCCGATTCCGGCGTTCTTTATATCGTTTTCAAGAGATTTCATCTCATCTTTCCAGTGGAACACTTGGTTTTCCAAGTTGAGTCCAGGTTCATGCGTTTCCTGTCATATCTTGCATTTTGCATCCCGCGTCGCATCCCGCATAGCATACCATCATTGCATCTTATTGTTTGAGCTAGCACGTGGTTGATTGTATCCTTATTACTTGTTTGTCTTGTTTGGGTAGAGCCGAGAGACGAGTTCACTAACTAGGAGCCCGTTGAGGTTGCTTTTGAGGATCCAGTCAACTCTGACAGCTTTGTTGGCAAGATGATCGTACCCTCGAAATCACTACTATCTTTGCTATGCTAGTTTTGCTCGCTCTTTGCTATGCCAATGCTACGATGCCTACCTTTTGCTTGTCAGCCTCCCAATTGCCATGTCAAACCTCTAACCCACCATGTCCTAGCAAACCGTTGTTTGGCTATGTTACCGCTTTGCTCAGCCCCTCTTATAGCGTTGCTAGTTGCAGGTGAAGATTGGAGCCGTTCTTGTTGGAGCATTTATTTACTTGTTGGGATATCATTATATTGCTATGTTATCTTAATGCATCTATATACTTGGTAAAGGGTGGAAGGCTCGGCCTCTCGCCTAGTGTTTTGTTCCACTCTTGCCGCCCTAGTTTCCGTCATATCGGTGTTATGTTCCCGGATTTTGCGTTCCTTACGCGGTTGGGTTATAATGGGAACCCCTTGATAGTTCGCCTTGATTAAAGCTTTTCCAGAAATTCCCAACCTTGGTTTTACCATTTGCCACCTAGCCTCTTTTCCCTATGGGTTTCCGGAGCCCGAGGGTCATCTTATTTTAGCCCCCCCCCCTCGGGCCAGTGCTCCTCTGAGTGTTGGTCTGAACTAGAGCCCTGTGCAGCGCCCCCTCGGGGAAACTCGAGGTTTGGTTTTAGTTGTACGGATTGCTCATCTGAGTGTGCCCTGAGAACGAGATATGTGCAGCTCCTATCGGGATTTGTCGGCACATTCGGGCGGTGTTGCTGGTTTTGTTTTAACCTGTCGAAATGTCTTATTGTACCGGGATACCGAGTCTGATCAGAACGTCTTGGTTGGAGGTCTATTCCTTCATTGACCGTGAGAGCTTGTCATGGGCTAAGTTGGGACTCCCCTGCAGGGATTGAACTTTCGAAAGCCGTGCCCGCGGTTATGGGCAGATGGGAATTTGTTAATGTCCGGTTGTAGATAACTAGAACCTTAATTTAATTAAAATGAATCAACTGAGTGTGTTACCGTGATGGCCCCTTCTCGGCGGAGTCCGGGAAGTGGACACGGTGTTGGAGTTATGTTTGTGTAGGTTGCTCGCTCTAGATTCTCGCTCGCGCTTTGCCTCCTCTTCTCGCTCTCTTTTGCGAATAAGTTAGCCACCATATATGCTAGTCGCTTGCTGCAGCTCCACATATGTTTACCTTACCCTTCCTATAAGCTTAAATAGTCTTGATCGCGAGGGTGCGAGATTGCTGAGTCCCTGTGGCTCATAGTTTCCTATAATACAAGATGTAGGTCCAGGTGATTCCGCTCCAGGTGACGAGTACGAGCTCAAGTGGGAGTTCGACGAGGACTCTCAGCGATACTATGTGTCTTTTCCTGATGATCAGTAGTGGTGCCCAGTTGGGGTCGATTGGGACCGTGTCGCATGTTGGGTTTTTCTTCTATTTTGGCGCCGTAGTCGGGCCATGAGTGTTTGGATGATGTATGTTATTTATGTACTTTGATTGACGTGGCGAGTGTAAGCCAACTATGTATCTCCCCTTTTATTATTAATATTACATGGGATGTTGTGATGATTGCCTAACTTGCGACATTGCTTTCAATGTGGTTATGTCTCTAAGTCGTGCCTCGACACGTGGGAGCTATAGCCGCATCGAGGGCGTTACAGAAGGCTCTGGCACCAACTTGTAATGCCCTCGATGCGGCTATAGCTCCCACGTTTCGAAGCACGACTTAGAGGCATAACCGCATTGAAAGCAATGTCGCAAGTGAGGTAATCTTCACACAACCCATGTAATACATAAGGGAAAGAGATACATAGTTGGCTTACAATCGCCACTTCACACAATTACATGAATAAGGCATTACATCATCCAAATTCAATCAAGGTCTGACTACGGAACCAAAATAAAAGAAGAACCCCAAATGCGACAAGGTCCCCGATCGACCCCAACTGGGCTCCACTACTGATCAACTAGAACGAAACAACACAAAGGACAAGATCTTCATCAAGCTCCTCCTGAGCTTGGTTGCGTCATCTGCACGGACTCATCGGCACCCGCAAGATGGTATTGGAAGTATCTGTGAGCCACGGGGACTTAGCAATCTCACACTCTCGCGATCAAGACTATTTAAGCTTATAGGAAAGGTAAAGGTATGAGGTGGAGCTGCAGCAAGCGACTAGCATATATGGTGGCTAACATACGCAAATGAGAGCGAGAAGAGAAGGCAAAGCACGGTCGATAAAAGTATGATCAAGAAGTGATCCTAGAACAACCTACATCAAGCATAACTCCAACACCGTGTTCGCTTCCCGGACTCCGCCGAGAAGAGACCATCACGGTAACACACGCGGTTGATATATTTTAATTAAGGTCAACTTCAGGTTTTCTACAACCGGACATTAACAAATTCCCATCTTCCCATAACCGCAGGCACGGCTTTCGAAAGTTCAAATCCCTGCAGGGGTGTCCCAACTTAGCCCTTGACAAGCTCTCATGGTCAACGAAGGAATAGACCTCCTCCCGAGACATTCCGATCAGACTCGGTATCCCAGTTCTACAAGACATCCTTGACAATGGTAAAACAAGTCCAGCAAGACCACCCGATGCGCCGACATCCCGATAGGAGCTGCACATATCTCGTTCTCAGGGCAACACCGGATAAGCAATCCGTACAACTAAAACCAGCCCTTGAGTTTCCCCGAGGTGGCGCTGCAAGGGGCTCTAGTTTGGACCAACACTTAGACAACCACTGGCCCGGGGGGGTTAAAATAAAGATGACCCTCGGATGCGCGATTCCCAAGGGAAAAAGGCTAGGTAGCGAATGGTAAAACCAAGGTTGGGCCTTGCTGGAGGAGTTTTATTAAAAGCGAACTGTCAAGGGGTTTCTCATTATAACCCAACCGCGTAAGGAACGCAAAATCCGGGAACATAACACTGATATGACGGAAACTAGGGCGGAAAGAGTGGAACAAAACACCAGGCATAAGGCCGAGCCTTCCACCCTTTACCAAGTATATAGATGCATTAATTAAATAAGATATATTGTGATATCCCAACAAGTAAGCATGTTCCAACAAGGAACAACATCTCCATGTTCCAACAAGGAACAAACTTCAATCTTCACCTGCAACTAACAACGCTATAAGAGGGGCTGAGCAAAGTGGTAACATAGCCAATCAACGGTTTGCTAGCACAAGGTGGGTTAGAGGATTGGTTCAACAATATGGGAGGCATGATAAGCAAGTGGTAGGTATCGCAGCACAGGCATAGCAAAAGAGCGAGCAACTAAGCAAGCAAAGATAGAAGTGATTTCGAGGGTATGATCATCTTGCCTGAAATCCCGCAAGGAAGAAGGACGAGTCCATGAAGAAGACAAATGGATGAAGACGAACGGGTCCTCACAATGCGACATTATCGGAACCAACCCGAAGAAGCAAACACCGGAAAGAAGCACGCAACATAGTAAACAACCAACACATGAACATGGTATGATATGCGGGATGCGGTATGCGATGCATATGCATGATTTGATAAGGAATGATAGGATCTGGCCTCAACTTGGAAATCCAAGTGTGCCACTGGAAAGATGAGATGAAATTGCTTGAAAACGATATAAAGAACGCCGGAATCGGAGTTACGGTTTGGAAATGGCAAGCAATTCAAATATGGCACCGGTCTACGATATACAGCAAGTAGCCATCTAAATGCAACAAGATGAACATGTATGCAAATGAAATGCACATGATGACATGATATGAAATGCATGACACGCAAGCAATGACAAGGCAACAACAGCGAATAACTGGGCGACACCTGGCACATCGGTCCCGGGGCGTTACAAGAGGCCCATGAATCCCCTCTCATGATTCATCCCAGTAGTACAAAGATGTATCAGGACCTACGCCAGAGGTTCTGGTGGACTAGGATGAAGAGAGAAATCGCTCAGTATATTGCAAACTGTGACGTTTGTCGTCGCGTTAAGGCAGAGCATCAAAAACCTGCTGGCACCCTTCAACCTTTAGCTATTCCCGAGTGGAAATGGGACAAAGTTGGTATGGACTTCATCACCGGTTTTCCCAGGACCAAGAAAGGAAATAATGCTATCTTCGTAGTCATTGATCGTCTCTCCAAAGTGGCTC
Source organism: Triticum urartu (assembly GCF_003073215.2). Classification (NCBI taxonomy): domain Eukaryota; kingdom Viridiplantae; phylum Streptophyta; class Magnoliopsida; order Poales; family Poaceae; genus Triticum; species Triticum urartu. Next base: position 341,365,932 of record NC_053024.1, on the reverse strand, counting down.
ACTTCCTACCTGTTCGAGAGAGTATCACTACTAGTCAGCTCGCTGACTTATATATCTCCTGAATAGTGTCACTCCATGGTGTTCCACTAGAGATCAATTCAGACCGTGGCAGTCTTTTCACCTCTCATTTCTGGGAAAGTTTCCAGAATGCCATGGGAACCCATCTTTCCTTAAGTACCGCTTTCCACCCTTAGTCAAGTGGTCAGGTGGAAAGGGTCAACCAAATTCTTGAAGACATGCTTAGAGCTTGTGTTATCTCATTCGGTATGGATTGGGAGAAATGTCTTCCCTTTGCCGAGTTTGCTTATAACAATAGCTACCAATCCAGTCTTAAGAAAGCACCCTTTGAGATTCTGGATGGACGAAGATGTCGAACACCTTTGAATTGGTCAGAAACCGGTGAAAGAAAATTCTTCGGACCGGATATGATCCAGGAGGCAGAAGAGTAAGTTCGCATCATTCGTGAGAATTTGAAAACAGGCCAATCTCGTCAAAAGAGCTAGTATGACCGTCGTCATAAGGAAGTGGCTTATGAAGTTGACGACAAGGCTTACCTTCGGGTTACTCCTTTGAAGGGTACCCATCATTTTGGTATCAAGGGCAAGTTGGTTCCTCGTTACATCGGTCCTTTTCGCATTCTCGCTAAATGAGGAGAGGTTGCCTACCAATTGGAACTACCCCCACATCTTTCTCGAGTTCATGATGTCTTCCACGTCTCTCAACTCAGGCGTTGCTTCTCGGATCCCATCCGCGGAGTGGACCACGAAACGCTTGATCTCCAAGATAACCTCACTTATCGAGAGAGCCCCGTTCGCATTCTGGATCAAGCAGAGCGTGTCACTCGACGTCATAACATCAAGTTTCTCAAGGTTCAGTGGTCTCATCATGCCGAGAGAGAAGCTACTTGGGAGCGAGAAGATCGTCTTCGACTTGAGTACCCCGCTTTCTTTGTGCCAACTCCTGAATCTCGGGACGAGATTCTTCCGAGTGGGGGCGAGTTGTCACATCCCTAGTTCTGGTATGTTATAGGTTTGCTTTGTGCATCATGTTAAGTTTCAAATGAAATTGAAATGGGGATGTTTCAAACTCTAGCACCAAAGCAAATTCAAATAGGTTCAATTTAAAAATGGAATTTCAATAAACCCAAAATGCTCTTCAAAAATGTTCATGGTCTTTGGAAAATGTTGCAAGCAACAACCAGAGGTGATGCACATTTTTGCTAAACATTTTGGATTTTTGAATGAACCCATATGTATTTGAATTGGAGCTGTTTAAAATAATATAAATATTTTAGAGGCTCCAAAAATGTTGGAATTTGGTGAGGGCCTCTGGTATATTATAACTAGTGGTCACAAGGAATCTCAACATTTTTATATTTGTGCTGGTATTTATTTTTAAGTCAAAAACAAATGTCTGAAATAGAAAAGAAAACAAAAAAGAGAAAACACTTACCTGGGCCTTACCTGAGGCCTGACACTGTGCGGCCCAGCTGGCCGGCCCAGCCAGCTGGCCCTGCCAGTCACCCTCAACCTCCCGCCAGGAGGATGAGAGGCGCTTGGCCGACACGCCGGCGCACGCCCGGCCACCTCCTGCTTGCCGCCTCCCTCTAGACGCCCCTGGAGACGCCACGCAGCCTCCCCGACCCCCTCTCACTCTCCCCCGTACTTCTCCTCTCCTCTGTCACCCTCTCTCGCACGCACCCGAGCGCAGCCGACGCCACCGCTCGCCGTTGCCGCGGCCACCGCCTCCCTCTCGCCTCCCCGACGTGCCCCAGGGATTCTCCTCGTCGCCTTCGTCCTCATCGTCAAGCCACACATCGCCGGGAGCTCTGCTTCGCCATCAATTCCGTCGTCTTCAACCTCTCGGCCGCCGAGATCGCCGGCGCCCGTCCGTCATCTCCGACTCGTCCCCGGGCCAGCTGACCATCCTGTTGCCTCCGCTGTGAGATTCTGCATCTGTTCCCCCTCTTCCCGAGCTCGTTTACGCCCCGCAACCGTTGCCCCCTTGTCGACCGAACCGCGCCGCCGCCCGAGCTCATCGGTGGCAACGCTCCGGTGACCATTTGGTCCCAGACACGTGTCCACCGAGCTTACTGCCCCGCGCTGAGCCTCGCTAGCGCCTCCCCTTACCCGCTTGCACCCCACAACGCTAACCCCGCGCGCACCCGAGCTCCGGTCGCCGCACTCGTCGTCGGCGGCGCCACTCCAGCCGCTCCACGGTCGCGCCACCACCACGGCTGGATGCGGACGAGCGTTCGCATCCCATAGCTGCACTCCGCGTGCCAAATGGCCCCCTGTGCGCAAAACCCGTAGCGCACCGCCGCGCCTGGCCTCGCCGGCATTGAGCCGCCGGCAGTTTTGCTCGGTTGACCAGGGGATTTGACATCCCCTGGGTCTATGACATGTGGGCCCCGCCCGGTTAATTAGTTTAGATTAGGTTTAAAACTAATTAGTTTAACCTAGGTTAGTGCTAATTAAACTAGGTTAGTTTACTGACCAGTGGGTCCCACTGGTTAGGTTTGACCAGGGTCAACCCAATTGACCAGCTGACGCAGTGCTGACCTCAAGCTGATGCAATAATTGATTTCTGGAATTATTTTAACTTAGGAAATTCCGGAATATTGCCTAAACTTCAAAAATTCATAATAGTTCAACCGTAGCTCAGAATGAAATACATTATATATGAAAAATTATCATAAAAATGCAAGGAATCCATTTATGCCAGTTACATGCATGAAAAAACAACTTATACATGTTGTGTAAGTGAAAACATAATATGGGCATTTTAAATGCTTCATTTTGAATTGCATTTGAATCTTTGATTCAAATGGGCTTCAACCAACTTGGTAGCATCTTGCATTAGCCCAAACACTAGCATTTGCACATGTCATGTTCATGCATCATTTTGTTGCATTTGTTTGTTTGTTGATCGCCGGCACCGTTTCTTCTCGATAGGTTCCACACCGGAAGGTGTTCCCGAGTACCTGTCAAAGGAGCCGTACCCCTTCATCGTTCTATCTGGCAAGCAACACCCTTTGAGCAGTTCGATAAATCCCACTCTCCCGCTCCTGCTCCTTTTACTGCATTAGGACAACAACGATTCAACTGCTACTTTCTGCTGCGGTAGTTGAACCCATTCCTCTGCATGACCTGTCATTGCCACGGTAAATAGTTGAAACCCACTAGCATGAGTAGGAGTTGCTTGAGCCTTGATGTGCCTACTCATCCATGCTTGTTTTCTTTATGCCAGCTATGCTTAGAGTTGTGTCAGGTCTGATTCATCGGGAATGAATCGGAGTGGTGAACATGTCCTACTGATAAAGGCTATGTGTGTGAACACGTTTTGGTAAAGGTAGCGATGAGAGGCCATGTAGGAGTAAATGGTGGGTTGTCTCATTGGAACCGTCCCTAAGCACTGAGTTATGTGTATGTTATCCAAGTCTAGTTACTACCACACATTGGGTTCCGGTTATCCAGCCCCTCTCGACTTATTAATCCATTTGATCTCTGTCTAGGAGTTGCAACTAGTTTCTGGCGTTTGTAGGTAGTGCTACTTGTCTACCAGGTGGTGTCCGATGGGACGGGCTTGGGACATACTAGGCACCGTGGCACAGTGTACCAAGTGGCACCTGGATGGTGGGCTTGGGAACCCTTCTCACATCGTTTGGGGCCGTGAGCGACACCCCGGCCGGATCTCCTTGCGGATGGAACCCAAATAGGCGATAAACCTAGATGAGCGACTTGTGTGGTCAGGTCGTGGCCGGCACCCTCGCCCGGCTTCCGCTTGAAGGTTGCCGAGGTACATGACGTGTGCAGGGCGATAAGTGGCTAGAGCGTGTGTGAAGAAGTACACCCCTGCAGGGTTAACATTATCTATTCGAATAGCTGTTTTCCTCGGATATGGAAACTTGGAGGACTTATGTAGTACATAGAGAACTTAAAGTGGATACTCTAAAATACACAAGATAAGCTTGAGTGCTATGGATGGCCTTCTCGTAGGGAGACGGGAACAGATCCATAGTGGAGTATTGATATGGTGAATATGTGGACTCGTGTGCGTCTCCTCACCTCAAAGAAGTTTTTGATACTTGTAGTATAGGCTAGCCACTGAGTCAAAGCTGGCTTGCTGCTGTTAAAACTCCACCACCCCCTTGTTGATAATGTTGCATATGTAGATAGTTCTGATGTAAGACTTGCTGAGTACCTTTGTACTCACGTTTGCTTATTTATGTTTTGCAGTTGGTTACACTAGTGACCTCGACGAGTAGCTTGTATCCCAGCTACGATCATGTACCCTTGGAAGGGTCATGTTTAGTCAGGCTTCTTAGTCTTTTCCTTTTGTAGTTGTGTGTACTCAGACATGTAATGCTTCCGTTGCTTGTATGCTTTGAATGGTGGGTCATGAGACCCGTGTTTGTATTGAATGCTATGTGGCTCTTCTGGGCCTTTATCTATATGAATTTGAGTTATGTTGTGATGCCATGTTGTACAACACATACTTGCATGTTATGCGTACGTGTAACGTGTATTGCTATGTGTGGGATCCGGCAACCTAGTTGTTTATCCCTGGAAGCCTCTCTTATGGGGAAATGTAGTCTAGTGCTTCCGTGATCCATAATAGTCCGCTACAGGCCGGTTCACCGGAGTCCTGCTAGCCTAGCACTACTGCTCCGGAACACTTGACTGGCCGGCATGTGATTCACTTCGTTCCTGTGTCTGTCCCTTCGGGGAAATGTCACGCGGTGACATCCGGAGTCCTGCCTAGCCTGCTACAGCCCGAGTTCCCAGAGTCCTGTTAGCCCAGTGCTACAGCCCGGATTCATACGCTGTTTACCGACATGCTCGAGGTTGATTCAGGTATGCCTGTCCCTGTAAGTTAGTGCCACTTTGGGTTCATGACTAGTCATGTCGGCCCGGGTTCTCTGTCATATGGATGCTAGCGACACTATCATATACATGAGCCGAAAGGCGCAAACGGTCCCGGGCCAGGTAAGGTGGCACCCGTGGGAATACCGTGCGTGAGGCCGCAAAGTGATATGAAGTGTTACATGGTAGATCGGTGTGACTTAGGATCGAGGTCCCGACACCCTCGTTCATCCTTTTCCCCCACAAGATAAACTACTCATACAAATGCATCTTGATGTTCCGTGCAACGCATGGGCATCTTGCTAGTTGTGGAAAAAATCCCATGTGTGTGTGAGAGAGTGGGAGAGTGGAGGAGGATGGAGTGCATGTGTGACAAAGACACAAGGAGTGTGTGTGCGATAGGTATCAGCTTAAAATGAGGTGATAGTGTGTGTGTGCACGATCGAGAGGGCGTGTCTCAAGAAGGGAAGAAAAATCTACATAGATACAAGGAGCGGGAGAGAGACATGTATGCGATGGTGGAAACACGAGTGTGCGGGTGTATAAACTTATCTAGAGGCTAGCTAGTCGATAAATGTTTGTGAGAGAAATACGAGTCGGTGTGCGAAAGCGAGAGTTTTGTGTGTGTGAGAGAGACGGTAGTCGGGAAGGGGAGTGGAAGAAGGAGTTGTGTGTGTGTCTTTGTGAGAGAGAGGACACGGTAGCCGGGGTTGTCTGATCGGTAAACAAATGAATAATGTCAGTCTGGGATGGAGACGAAAAGGAGACCGCAACAAATGTTGTGTCTATAGGAGAGAGAGAGAGAGAGTAATTTTAGTGGTACGAGTCATATGTAGAGACATATAGGGTGTGTGAGAGAATCCCATAGAGAGAAAGACAAAGTGAAAGACGTGAGAAATAATGAAAACCGTGTAATGTATAATGATAGGGAGAGTGTGACACTTCTCAAGGGAGACGTCGAGAGACCATGTTTGCGAGGATAGGAGAAACATGAAGTGAGCGTGCAGGTGAGCTGGAGAAAAGAGAGTGATAGCTACCTGAAGGAGCAAGCATGCGAGGGAGATGGGCGTGAAAGGAGTGAACAAAAAAGGGATTCAAATATTTGAATTCGAGATGATGATACATGTAATCCATACTCGAACCAAAATTGATCTATCAAACATGCATACTCATATGAATTCACGCACATCTATGTTATTTAGTATGTAGATATTACTGATCCATACATTTTAGTAGAACATAATTTGGTTAATTTTTTCAAATTGAACCTTAAGATTTCGAGATCATTGTATTTGTAAATCATATTATACATATAAGGAGCAGAATTCTTTGTTATGCTTTTGAAAGTATATATAAAAAATGATGTATATAGAATGTAATTCCAATTGAAAATGGATCCCGCCCGAAAAAAATAGAATACAAATAGGATTAGAATTGTGTTTGCACGGTAAATGTGCACTCTGCAAAATTTGAACGAAGCGGGGAAAGTCGCAGTAACCGCCCGAAACCAAAATCTGCGAGATGGAAATCACTACTGCCTATCCCTGCCATGCAAAGCCTATCTGCTGTATTTCTATAGGTTTCAATAGGGGTAGGTTTGTAATTTCACCCAAACGTGATGTAACCGCCTCTCACTCGGATTCATACACGGTGGGTGCCAAAACACAGTGTGTCCTCGGCCGAAATTGACTCCCTCCCCGATTCATATTCATACACGGTGGGCGCCAAAAACAAACTCTCGTCGGCAAATATTCGGTGTATGCGAGATTACCGTCCTATCCCCAACCGACTAATGGTGTTGTGATGTAGTAGAAATTTGAAACGCGGGCTAAGTTTCTAAATTTCCTCGCATTTGAGACAAGCGCGCCCTGAATACATGGTTCCCCCCTTCCTCTCTACCTCCCTTTTGCCCATTCGTACTCTGTGGGCGCCAAAACAACCTCTTCACCCCACCCTCCTCCGTCCGCTGCCGTTCGCCACCCCATCCACCGCCGTCCTCCTCCACCATGTCGTAGGTGATATCCCGACGCCACCGTCCATTACAATAGATCGACCTCTCTCATCCACGTTTCGGACCGGGATCCTTGCATCCCGTCCTCTCGCTTCATCCCCGCCGTTGTCCACCTTGCCGGCGCCGCTCCTATGACCGTCTTGTCCATCGCGCCCCGCCACCACCGTCTACAATCCTAGATCTGCTTCCACACCGCCGACAGCCATCGCTACTGCAGCACCGTCAAATTCTCAGCAGATGCGTACACGGCGCTGCACCAGAGTCGCCTTTGTCCGGTTTGCACCTTCAGATCCGCCATGGCACGCTCAACACTGTACTCCCAATGCTTATGGTTTTCCCCTTTTATATTCCACTCTAATTAAATCACAGTAGACTAAGTTTCAAAATTGGGTCAGTCGATTTTTCAGAGCTCGCCAGAGATCGCCGGTGCGATGGAAGAGGCTCGGGTGGTTGTGGGGCCTCACCAAACGAAGAAAACTCGACGCGGGTGGGGGTTGGGGTGGGGGTGTGGGTGACAGAGGAACACAGGCGGTGGGGGGCGGTGGTCCGGCCGGCAGCCCGTGCGGTGTTTTGTATGGGAAGAATCAGAGAGGAGGAAGAAGAAGGGTTAGGAGATGCAGGATCTTCATCCAACCGCCTGAAATGGCCGAGAGACAGCTGGGAGTTGTATTCTTAATACGCTCTGGTTCATCATGTGTGGGCACTACACAACCAACATTTTATTATCCAAAATCTTCTTGCTCTTCTTTACCATGTTCCTCTTCCGTTCTTCTTTAATATGTACTCTCTCCCCGTTCCTAAATACAAGTCTTTGTATATATTCCACCATGGACTACATATGGTGCAAAATGAGTGAATCTACACTCTAAAATGTATCTGATACATCTGTATGTGATCCATAGTGGAAATCTCTACCAAGACTTATATTTTGGAACGAAGGGAGTATGATAGTAGTACAGTATGTTCCTTGTACTGAAGATGAGAAGGGGCATTTGTAGTGTAGAGGTCTATATGGTCGGTTGTGATGGACACTTTGAGCCTCTTTGATTCGTAGGATCCTGCAAACATAGGAATAGGATTTGTAGTGGCATGCCCACTTGAATCCTATAACGCATCAAATCTTACGAATCCTATGCGTAGATGTTATATGCACAAGTAGAACACAAAGAGTTGTGGGCGATAATAGTCATACTGCTTACCAGCATGTCATACTTTGATTAAGCGGTATTGTTGGATGAAGCGGCCCACACCGACAATACATGACCGCGTACTTGAGACTGGTTCTACCGCCGTGCTTCGCACACAGGTGACCAGTGGGTGTCTGTTTCTCCAGCTTTAGTTGAATTCAGTTTGACTATGCCCAGTCCCTGTTGAAGGTTATAACAACACATTTGATGCGTTGTGGTTTTGATGCGTAGGTAAGAACGGTTCTTGCTAGATGCCCGTAGCAGCCACGTAAAACTTGCAACAACAAAGTAGAGGACGTCTAACTTGTTTTTGCAGGGCATGTTGTGATGTGATATGGTCAAGATGTGATTATATAAATTGTTGTATGAGATGATCATGTTTTGTAACTGTTATCGGCAACTGGCAGGAGCCATATGGTTGTCGCTTTATTGTATGAAATGCAATCGCCATGTAATTTGCTTTAGTTTATCACTATGTGGTAGCGATAGTCGTAGAAGCAATAGTTGGAGAGACGACAACGATGCTACGATGGAGATCAAGGTGTCAAGACGGTGACGACGGTGATCATGACGGTGCTTTGGAGATGGAGATGAAAGTCACAAGATGATGATGGCCATATCATATCACTTATATTGATTGCATGTGATGTTTATCTTTTATGCATCTTATTTTGCTTGGTACAGCTTTAGCATTATAAGATGATCTCTCACTAAATTTCAAGGTATAAGTGTTCTCCCTGAGTATGCACCATTGCTAAAGTTCATCATGCCAAGACACCACATGATGATCGGGTGTGTTAAGCTCTACGTTCACATACAATCGGTGCAAGCCAGCTTTGCACAAGAAGATTATCAGGTTAAACTTGACGAGCCTAACATATGCAGATATGGCCTCGGAACACTGTGACCGAAAGGTCAAGCGTGAATCATATAGTAGATATGATCAACATAGTGATGATCACCATTGAAAACTTCTCCATCTCACGTCATGATCGGACATGGTTTAGTTGATATGGATCACATGGTCATTTAGATGACTAGAGGGATGTCTATCTGAGTGGGAGTTCTTAAGTAATATGATTAATTGAACTTTAATATATCATGAACTTAGTACCTGATAGTATTTTTCATGTCTATGTTGTTGTAGATAAATGGCCCGTGATACTATTCCTTTGAATTTTAATGCATTCCTAGAGAAAGCTAAGTTGAAAGATGATGGTAGCAACTACACGGACTGGGTCCGTAACTTGAGGATTATCCACATTGCTGCACAGAAGAATTACGTCCTGGAAGCACCGCTAGGTGCAAAGCCCGCTGCAGGAGCAATTCCAGATGTTATGAAAGTCTGGCAGAGCAAAGATGATGACTACTCGATAGTTGAGTGTGACATGCTTTACGACTTAGAATCGGGACTTCAACGGTGTTTTGAACGTCATGGAGCATATGAGATGTTCCAGGAGATGAAATTAATATTTCAAGCAAATGCCCAGATTGAGAGATATGAAGTCTCCAATAAGTTCTACAGCTGCAAAATGGAGGAGAATAGTTCTGTCAGTGAACATACACTCAAAATGTCTGGGTACCACAACCACTTGACTCAACTAGGAGTTAATCTTCCAGATAATAGTGTCATTGACAGAGTTCTTCAATCATTGCCACCAAGATACAAAAGCTTCATGATGAACTATAATATGCAAGGGATGGATAAGACAATTCCCGAGCTCTTCGCAATTCTAAAGGCTACGGAGGTAGAAATCAAGAATGAGCATCAAGTGTTGATGGTCAATAAGACCACTAGTTTCAAGAAGAAGGGCAAAGGGAAGAAGGGGAACTTCAAGAAGAACGACAAGAAAGTTGCTGCTCAAGTGAAGAAGCCCAAGTCTGGACCTAAGCCTGAGACTGAGTGCTTCTACTACAAAGGGACTGGTCACTGGAAGCGGAACTACCCCAAGTATTTGGCGGATAAGAAGGATGGCAAAGTGAAAGGTATATTTGATATACATGTTATTGATGTGTACCTTACTAATGCTCGTAGTAGTGCCTGGGTATTTCATATTGGTTTTGTTGCTCATATTTGCAACTCAAAACAGGGGCTACGGATTAAGCGAAGATTGGCTAAGGACGAGGTGACGATGTGTTTGGGAAATGGTTGCAAAGTTGATGTGATCGCCGTCGGCACGCTACCTCTACATGTACCTTCGGGATTAGTTTTAGACCTGAATAATTGTTATTTGGTGCTAGCGTTAAGCATGAACATTATATCAAGATCTTGTTTGATGCGAGACGGTTATTCATTTAAATCCAAGAATAATGGTTGTTCTATTTATATGAGTAATATCTTTTATGGTCATGCACCCTTGATGAGTGGTCTATTTTTGTTGAATCTCGATAGTAGTGATACACATATTCATAGTATTGAAGCCAAAAGATATAAGTTCAGGGGCGGAGCCCAATGGGCTGACCCCGAGGCACAATAATACGGGTCCAATTTCATATATACTAGTACATGTCATACTGAAAAAGGCTTGGGTATCAGGGTTGAGGTGATGTGGTGCATCAGGGTCCACGATCGCAGCCGCATGACGGCCTACGCCCGCACACGTCCGCAGCCCACAGCCCACAATTGGGTCGTACGCTTAGTACGGCCTCTCCACGCGTGGCTATCCATTACCTGTGCGCAGCCACACAACGGTTTCCAATCCCCACTCCTCGCCGCCAAGTGGGAGCGGTCGATCGAGGCGACGCCATGCCCAGGAGTGGCCGTGCCGATCGACGCGACTACGCCGGCTTCGTGAATCGATCTCGGCAAGAACGTGATCTACTTTTTCCAATCGTTCGTCTACACTTCAGATTGCAGCCAATTCTAGTTCTGTCTGGGTAACGCCCTTGCCTCTTGTCTAATTCTTTTCAATAATTATTCTAAATCCTTGTAATTTTTTGTATGAATTTGCAGTCAATAGATTCCAAAAAAGGCAAAGGATATATTCACTGCCTGGCATATATACATCTGTCCTTTCGTTTTCCTTTGCATAGTAAATGTTTTGGGCATCCCACGTTTGGCTTCTATGACTCCATTTAAATCAATGGGTTTTGGCCGAACATAGGCATTGGAATTTGTAGTTGTCAAATTTTTCATGTCCCATGTGGAATTTTGCTAGTCAAATTTACATATACCATGGGATGTCCTTATTCAAAAGTAAAGTATTATCACGAGATCTCCGAAAGAATTGAATTGGGAAGAGGAGATCCATTTTGATAAGGGCAAAAAGGAAATTGATAAAACATGAACATCCTAATTTGAAATATTTGGTAAGAAGAAAGTAATTGGCTAATGAACATTGCTAGCTAAGAGAAAATAATTTTTAAATATTTGAGAGTTTGGGACTAAAAATATTGGTTTCAAGAATTAAGAGCCCGGCTTGAATTTAGCTACTTAAATATTTTCATTTCACCATTCTTCTTTGTTCCGCTGGAAAATTTAATTTTATTATTTTTATATTGTAGGATATTCAATCTTAGTATGTGATGACGTATTTTGGAGTTTCGAAATGGAAGACATCATTTTCAAGTAATTTTGTTCGTTGTTTCCTTGTTATTCTAAGCATTTGACGGCTATGTTTTGCATTTAATTAGTCTTCTATTATGTCAGGTATAAGTTATAAAACACACTTTTATTTACTATTGTCGTTACTTGAAATTTTACACCATCTTAAAGTGGTGCATCAGGGTAACATTTGCTGCAGCTCCACCCCTGTATAAGTTTAATAATGATAGTGCAACTTATTTGTGGCACTGCCGTTTAGGTCATATTGGTGTAAAGTGCATGAAGAAACTCCATGTCGATGGGCTTTTGGGATCACTTGATTATGAATCACTTAATGCTTGTGAACCGTGCCTCATGGGAAAGATGACTAAGACTCCGTTCTCTGGAATAATGGAGTGAGCAAAAGACTTGTTGGAAATAATACATATTGATGTATGCGGTCCGATGGATGTTGATGCTCCCAGCGGGTGTCGTTATTTTCTATCCTTCACAGATGATTTGAGCAGATATGGGTATATCTACTTGATGAAACATAAGTCTGAAACATTCGAGAAGTTTAAAGAATTTCAGAGTGAAGTGGAAAATCATCATAACAAGAAAATTAAGTTTCTACAATCTGATCGTGGAGGTGAATATTTGAGTTATGAGTTTGGTCTTCGTTTGAAACAATGCGGAATATTTTCGCAACTCATGACACCTGGAACACCATAGCGTAATGGTGTGCCCGAACATCGTAACTGCACTTTATCATATATGGTGTGATCTATGATGTCTCTTACTGATTTACCGCTATCGTTTTCGGGTTATGCTTTAGAGACGGCTGCATTCGCGTTAAGTAGTGCACCATCGAAATCCGTTGAGACGATATCATGTGAACCGTGGTTTGGCAAGAAACCCAAGTTGTCGTTTCTTAAAGTTTGGGGCTGCGATGCTTATGTGAAAAAGCCTCAACCATATAAGTTCAAACCCAAATCGGAGAAATGTTCCTTCATAGGATACCCAAAGGAGACTATTGGGTACACCTTCTATCACAGATCCGAAGGCAAGATATTCGTTGCTAAGAATGGATCCTTTCTAGAGAAGGAGTTTCTCTCAAAAGAAGTGACTGGGAGGAAAGTAGAACTTGACGAGGTAATTGTACCTTGTCCCTTATTGGAAAGTAGTTCATCACAGAAATCAGTTTTAGTGATTCCTACACCAATTAGTGAGGAAGCTAATGATGATGATCATGAAACTTCTGATCAAGTTACTACTGAACCTCGTAGGTCAACCAGAGTAAGATCCGCACCAGAGTGGTACGGTAATCCAGTTTTGGAGGTCATGTTACTTGACCATGACAAACCTATGAACTATGAGGAAGCGATGATGAGACAGATTCCACGAAATGGCTTGAGGCCATGAAATCTGAGATGGGATCCATGTGTCCGAACAAAGTGTGGACTTGGGTTGAATTTCCCGATGATCGGCATGCCCTAGAGAATAAATGGATCTTCAAGAAGAAGACTGACGCTGACAGTAATATTATAGTCTACAAAGCTCGACTTGTTGCGAAAGGTTTCTGACAAGTTCAAGGAGTTGACTATGATGAGACCTTTTCTCCTGTAGCGATGCTTAAGTTTTTCAGAATCATGTTAGCAATTGTTGCATTTTATGATTATAAAATTTGGCAAATGGATGTCAAAACTGCATTCCTTAATGGATATCTCAAAGAAGAGTTGTATATGATGCAACTAGAAGGTTTTGTCGATCCTAAAGGTGCTAATAAAGTGTGCAAGCTCCAGCGATCCATTTATGGACTGGTGCAAGCCTCTCGGAGTTGGAATATACGCTTTGATAGTGTGATCAAAGCATATGGTTTTATACATACTTTTGGAGAAGCTTGTATTTACAAGAAATTGAGTGGGAGCTCTGTAGCATTTCTAATATTATATGTGGATGACATATTGTTGATTGGAAATGATACTGAATTTCTGAATAGCATAAAAGGATACTTGAATAATATTTTTTCAAGAAAGACCTCGGTGAAGCTGCTTATATATTGGGCATCAAAATCTATAGAGATTGATCAAGACGCTTAATTGGACTTTAACAAAGCACATACCTTGACAAAGTATTGAAGAAGTTCAAAATGGATCAGTCAAAGAAAGGGTTCTTGCCTGTGTTACAAGGTGTGAAGTTGAGTTAGACTCAATGCCCGACCATTGCAGAAGATAGAGAGAAAATGATAGTCATTCCCTATGCCTCAGCCATAGGTTATATCATGTATGCAATGTTGTGTACCAGACTTGATGTGTGCCTTGCTATTAGTTTAGCAGGGAGGTACCAAAGTAATCCAGGAGTGGATCACTGGCCAGTGGTCAAGAACATAAAATACCTAAAAAGGACTAAGGATATGTTTCTCGTTTATGGAGGTGTCAAAGAGCTCGTCGTAAACGGTTACGTCGATGCAAGCTTTGACACTGATCCGGATGACTCTAAGTCACAAACTTGATACGTATTTTTATTGAATGGTGGAGCTGTCAGTTGGTGTAGTTCTAAGCAGGGCGTCGTGGTGGGATCTACGTGTGAAGCGGAATACATAGCTACTTCGGAAGCAGCAAATGAAGGAGTCTGGATGAAAGAGTTCATATCAAGGAGGGAGACATCAAGAGACGCTTCAATTCCATCTGCGATCAAGTCAAGGAGGGAGACATAGAGATTTGCAATATACATATGGATCTGAATGTTGCACACCCGTTGACTAAGCCTCTCTCACGAGCAAAACATGATCAGCACCAAGACTCCATGGGTGTTAGAATCATTACTATGTAATCTAGACTATTGACTCTAGTGTAAGTGGGAGACTGAAGGAAATATGCCCTAGAGGCAATAATAAATTTGTTATTTATATTTCCTAATATCATGATAAATGTTTATTATTCATGCTAGAATTGTATTAACCGGAAACTTAGTACATGTGTGAATACATAGACAAATAGAGTTTCCCTAGTATGCCTCTACTTGACTAGCTCGATAATCAAAGATGGTTAAGTTTCCTAGCCATAGACATGTGTTGTCATTTGATGAAAGGGATCACATCATTAGAGAATGATGTGATGGACAAGACCCATCCATTAGCTTAGCATTATGATAGTTTAGTTTATTCCTATTGATTTCTTCATGACTTATAAATGTTCCTATGACTATGAGATTATGCAACTCCCGAATACCGGAGGAACACTTAGTGTGCTATCAAACATCACAACATAACCGGGTGATTATAAAGATGCTCTATAGGTGTCTCCGATGATGTTTGTTGAGTTGGCATAGATCGAGAATAGGATTTGTTACTCCGTGTTTCAGAGACGTATCTCTGGTCCCTCTCGGTAATGCTCATCACTATAAGCCTTGCAAGCAAAGTGACTAATGAGTTAGTTGCGCGATGATGCATTACGGAACAAGTAAAGAGACTTGCCAGTAATGAGATTGAACTAGGTATGATGATACCGACGATCGAATCTCCGACAAGTAACATACCGATGACAAAGGGAACAATGTATGATGTTATGCGGTTTGACCGATCAAGATCTTCGTAGAATATGTAGGAACCAATATGAGCATCTAGGTTCCGCTATTGGTTATTGACCCGAGATGCGTCTCAGTCATGTCTACATAGTTCTCGAACCCATAGGGTCTGCACGCTTAACGTTCGACGACAATTTGTATTATGAGTTATGTGATTTGATGAACTGAAGGTTGTTCGAAGTCCCTAATGAGATCACGGACATGACGAGGAGTCCCGAAATGGTTGAGACATAAAGATTGATATATTGGACCATGTTATTTGAACATCAGAAGTGTTCCGGATGGTTTTGGGTAAAACCTGAGTGCCAGAGGGGTTACCGGACCCCCCAGGGGAACTAATGGGCCACCATGGGCCTTAATGGAGAGAGAGGAGGGCAGCCAGGGCAGGCCGCTCCCCCCTCCGCTTGCAGTCCGAATTGGACAAGGGAAGGGGGGCGGCGCCCCCCTTTTTCTTCTACCTCTCTCCCTCTCCTTCCTTCCCCCTCTCTCCCTCTTGGTGGAATCCTACTAGGACTATGAGTCCTAGCAGGACTCCCCTCCTTGGGTGCCCCCTAGGGCCGGACGGCCTCCTCCTCCCCTCCTTTATATACGTGGGAGGGGGCACCCCATAGACACACAAGTTCATCTTTAGCCATGTGTGGTGCCCCCCTCCACAGTTTTACACCTCAGTCATATTGTCGTAGTGCTTAGACAAAGCCCTGCGTCGGTAACTTCATCATCACCGTCATCATGCGGTCGTGCTGACGTAACTCTCCCTCAGCCTCAACTGGATCAAGAGTTCAAGGGACGTCACCGAGCTGAACGTGTGTAGATCGCGGAGGTGCCGTACGTTCGGTACATGGATCAGTTGGATCGGGAAGACGTTACTAAATGCTTCCGCTTTCGGTCTACGAGGGTACATAGACACACTCTCCCCCTCTCGTTTCTATGCATCTCCTAGATAGATCTTGCGTGATCGTAGGTAAATTTTTTGAAATACTGCGTTCCCCAACACAAATGTCGTCATTATTTCCTTTCACTTGCACGACCGAATTATACGAAAATAATAATAGCTCAAGAGTGTCATGGACTAAGCTGGAATCTATAAACATTTTATTCAAAAGGAGAAGACAAAGCAATTTGGGCTCTTTGTTAGATCAACAATAATGCATATGAGACCCACTCAACATTTTAATCGTGATCTTCTCCTTGGTATGTCTCAATAAACAGAAAGAATTTCAGAGAAACACACTAAAATATTTTTGGAGTTTTTAGTTTTCTTGAAGAAAGAAAATTAAAGAAAGAAAAACAAAAACGAGAAAAACTATTTACACAGGAAAACTCCCAACAAGCAAAAGAAGAATCGAAAAATCTTTTTGTTTTTTCTTTTTAATACTACAAATAATTAAACTAGAAAGAAAAACTGAAAAGAAGCACGAAATATTTTTGGGCATTCTCAAAGTTTTTCAAACACACAAGAAGAAAGAAAAAAAATCTAGCATGGATAATACAATTAAAAAGTGTGAACATCGACGACTGGAATGAACTGTGTGAACATGAATGTAATGTCAGTGGAAATACGTACTCCCCCAAGCTTAGGATTTTGTCCTAGCTTGATAATCACCATCCGTAGCCTGCATAGTAGTCAGAGTGGTAGCTCGCGGAGGCTCTTGGTGCAACCACCTCAGCTCGCCGAGCTACCTCGATCTCCGCCTTGTACGAGCGGGCCTCGCTCTCAAGAACATAATATCTTCTTTTGCTGTCATAATCAAAAAGAGCATGCGTAGGCAACGCAACATGCACAATGGTTTCTTTATTGAACCTCAAGTTATAAGTATAATCACTGTTTTTTCCCTTAAGGAACTTATGCTGCTTCATGTCCTCAAAGTCTAAGTACTGAGTAGGTAATATGGGGTCATAAGGAAGAGGTGTAACACCGACCTCTTTAGCTAAACGAGAAGCATAAATCCCACCATAGAAATAACCACTACCAGCGTTATGTTGCAGCCTATGTGCAAAAATCGCTCCAAGATTATAACTTTTAATTCCGGTCAGGGTAGTGTGTATAAGGCTCAAGTTAGGAGCACATGGTGTGCTACAATCTTTCTTGCCCACGATGCATTTTCCATTAAAGAGTGCAAAGTATTGAATTGATGGGAAATGAATACTTCTTATTCTACCTTGTGTCACTCCTCTATCCTCACCGTAACAAAGACTAGTCAAGAATATCTCATATTCAGCTCTTGATGGCTCATCTAGCGAACCCCAAACTAGAATTTTGCGGATATTAGAAAACATCTCTAGAGGCATGGTATAAGGATGATCATACAGGTTAAGCGAAACTCTAGACTCACAAGGAAAATATTTAAATTTCTTCGTAAAAGTTTCTGTGAGGTTGAGATGTTGGTTGCACTTATCTTTAATGTAGGGGCCGAGCTCGGTATTGTGAATATACTGCTCAAATTCTTCCTTAATACCTGCTCTAACCGTGAAATCGTTACATGGCCATGAACAAGATTTCATAGCCACATCCCGCATTTTGCTTCTGCTTGTTTCAACATAAGATCGATGCATCAAGCCACTACTTGATGATGCTCCCGTGGACATCCTCCTCGAAGAACTCCTAAAGAAACTCATCTTATTCCTATAAATTAAATTCTAAAAATTTTAGTCCACAAAAAAATTTGTCAACAAAACTTCACTAGATTGATAGCAACTACTCATAAGGATGCATAGAGGCTATACTAAGCATTCAAACTACTTAGAACTCTAAGAATTCAACATGCAAGCTCATCTACAGCAGCACCAAGCATAGCTAATTATTCAAAATAGAAACCACTAAAGCAAAAACAAATTGGAGAAATGGAGGAGTCACATACCAAGTAGCAATCCCCCAAAATAGTTTTGGAAAGAGATCTTCGAGCAAAGAGATCGAAATCCGCAGGTTTGAGAGCAAGAACACGAGGGAGGGAGAGAGAGAGAGAGCAATGGTGATTTTTTTCTGGAGGTAGGAGATGACATGAGCTAAAGAGATAAGTGAGGGGGACCACGTGGGGACCACAACCCACCAAAGCGTGCCTGGGGCTGCTGGCGCACCCAGGTGGGTTGTGCCCACCTGGTGCACCCCCCCCTATGATGTTATCTGCATAATTTTTTAGAAATATTCAGAAAAAATGTATTAAATTTTCAAGGCATTCTGAGAACTTTTATTTTTTGGGTCATTTTTTTATTGCACAGAAAATCAAGAAAACAGGATAAACATGGCATTTTATTTTATTTAACTAAGAAAAGCAGATAACAAAAGGTAAGGACATAAGGTAGTGCCTACTAAATTCATCAACATGATACCTCTCAAAAATGATCCATTAATAAGGTTGATCAAGTCTTATTAACAACCACCTTCGATTAGCATGAAACCGAAGAAATTTCGTAAAACACTAAGTTACCTCAATGGGGATATGCATGTCCCCAACAATAAGTATATCATATTTCTTTTCAGAAGTAGGTAGAGGTAGTTGAAAACTTCCAATAGTGAGTGTCGGAAATTTTTCAATAACATTAATACCATTCACCTGGAATTGTTTCTTCGGAAAGTGCACCACATGATCATTGCCATTGATATGAAAAGTGACTTGATGACCCACAATTATAGGGGATCTATCGTAGTCCTCTCGATAAGTAAGAGTGTCGAACCCAATGAGGAGTAGAAGGAAATGACAAGCGGTTTTCAGCAAGGTATTCTTTGCAAGCACTGAAATTATTGGTAACAGATAATTTTGTGATAAGATAAATCGTAACGGGTAATAAGTAAATAAAGTAACTAAGGTGGAGCAAGGCGTCCCAATCCTTTTGTAGCAAAGGACAAGCCTGGACGAACTCTCATATAAAGCAAAGCACTCCCGAGGACACATGGGAATTGTTGTCAAGTTAGTTTTCATCATGCTCATATGATTCATGTTCGTTACGTTGATAATTTGATATGTGGGTGGACCGGTGCTTGGGTGCTGCCCTTCCTTGGACAAGCCTCCCACTTATGATTAACTCCTCTCGCAAGCATCCGCAACTACGAAAGAAGAATTAAGGTAAACCTAACCATAGCATGATACATGGATCCAAATCATCCCCTTATGAAGCAACACATGAACTAGGGTATAATCTTCTGTCACTCTAGCATCCCATCATCTACTTATTACTTCCCAATGCCTTCCCATAGGCCCAAATCATGGTGAAGTGTCATGTAGTCGACGTTCACATAACACCACTAGAGGAAAGACAACATATATTTCATCAAAATATCGAAAGAATACCAAATTCACATGATTACTTATAACAAGACTTCTCCTATGTCCTCAGGAACAAACATAACTACTCACAAAGGATATTCATGTGTAAGTGCGTCTAGTGCCACCCCTAGTTGGTTTTGGAGTATTGACGATAAACTTGGTTGAGGGACTAATGTGTTTGTGAGAATTGTAGGATAACATAGGTAGTAGTCCCTTATTGATTCAGTTTACCTACCAGAGATGACCCGTAAAAATGTGTGAAGACATTGAAGACAATGGTGGTTCATGAAGACATTCACGATGAAGATTATGACATGTGAAGACATTCACTTGAAGACTATGGAGTGCAAAGACATAGTTGTTTCGTAGTTTCCTTCTCTTCTTTGTTGAGTCATAGGAACCACCGTACTGTTAAGTGGGGTGCAAGTGAACAAATTCAGAGTGACTCATGTGATGCTCAACCAAAATCCTATGTCTTCGAGCGAAGACAATGAGAGCAAATCTTATCCAGAGCTGGATGAGTCAGCTTTTCTTGTAGCCCAAGTAAAGCTGTCGCGTGTGTTTGAAATCTGACCATTGGACACGTGTCGGTTCCTTAGTGACCCAGGGTCATTTCAGACATATCAGGTCAGTTTGCCTCCTGGCTATAAAAGCCCACCCCCTACACCATAAATTGGTGGCTGCTTAGAGTTAGTGCATGGCTTTTGTCATTTCCAAGCAACCCACCTCCAAAGCATTTGAGGGAGAGATCCTTGCAAGGGCAAAGCCCAAAACACCTAGAGCCAAAGAGTGTTAAGCATCACTGAAGTCTTTCTGTCTGCGTGATCTGAAGACTTGTTACACTTGAGGACTGTGAATCCTCCAGCTGGTTAGGCGTCATGTTCTGAGCATCCAAAAGTCATTGTGGATCGCCGGTGAACAAAGTATGTGAAGGTTTGGAAGTCTACCTTGAAGACTTACCAGAGTGATTGGGCGAGGATTGGGTGTCCTTAGCTCAACGGGAATAAGGTGAAGATGCGGTCTTCTAAGTTAAATCTCAGCCTCCCTCACCAGACGCACAGTTGTCACAACGACTGGAACTAGCCTACCAAATCCTTGTCTTCACCAAGCAACTGGTTCTATCCCCCACTTCCCTTTACTTTATAGTTTGTCTTTGTGAAGTCATTGCTTGCTTGTCTGATCTGTTTCACTTCACTGAGTGAAGACTATTTACTGTTTGGCTTCATAATGTCTTCCATCCTGATCCATACTACCTAGTTCCTGATAGTCTTCATACTTTCACTAAATTGCTTACTTGACTATGGCTTGTCTAGTGTAGTCTATCTTCCACTTCATATCAATAGGTTGATTTCTACTATTTGTCTTCAAAGACCTCATGTTTTGAAGACTTTCATAAAAATCTCCTATTCACCCCCCTCTAGTCGATAACTAGCACTTTCAATTGGTATCAGAGCAAGGTGCTCCCTTGTTCTGTGTGATTCGGTTTAACCACCTGGAGTTTTAGCTATGTCGGCCACAGGGATAATCAAGGTCTATGCTGCGTGCCCGGTCTTCGATGGCATTGATTACCCCTACTCGAAGAATAGGACGCACATGCATCTTCAAGCCATTGATGTCGACCTCTGGTGTGTCGTCAAGAATGGCGTTCCCAAGGTCGGTGAAGGTGTCACCGTTGCTGATGTAAAGAGGTTCATTCAACTGGATTCGACTGCCAAGAAGAACATCTGTGGTCATCTGACCAAAGGACAGTACGGCCATGTGAGTGCACTGGAAACTATGAAGCTGGTGTGGGACTAGCTCTCGAAGGTCAACGAAGGCGTGTCAACTCAAAGAGATTCAAGGATTGATGTTCTTCGCAACCTCTTCAACCGCTTCAAGAGAAACGATAATTAGAAAATCTAGCTCACATTTGACTGCCTCACTGATATCACAAATGAGCTTCGCGCACTTGGCGCCACTAAGATCACCAAGCATGAAATCATCAAGAAGCTCCTGAGATCACTTGACAGCTCATTCGACAGCCTGGCCCTGATGATACAAGAATGTCCTGACTTCAAAGATCTCGATCCATCTGACATACTTGAGAGGCTCAACACACATGAGTTCCGGTTATCTGAGAAGAGAGACATCTATGGCCCCAACTATGGCCGACCCGTGCTTTGAAGGCAAATGTTGTTTACTCATCTGAAGAAGAATCTGACTACAGTTCTGGGGATCTTGAAGACATTGGAAAGGAGCTAGCTATGCTCGTGAAGAAGTTCCAGAAGTTCTCCAAGAAGAATCGCTTCGGAAAGTCTTCAAGATCCAGCTCAAGAAATGATGAAGCTTCCACTCGTGACCACAAGAAGAGAACATGCCACAAATGCAAGAAGCATGGTCACTACATCTCTGAGTGTCCTCAATGGGACAAGGAATCTAAGAATAAGAAGAAGATCAACGAATATGATTCTGACGACAAGAAGAAGAAGAAGAAATCCTCCAAGTCTTCTTCAAAGTCTTCATCTCACAAGAAGAGCTCATCCAGCAAGGCTCATATGTTTGTCGGCAAAGATGGATTCAGAGGAGGAGTCTGCTTCTAAGGAGGCAGAGGTGGAGTCTGAGGAGGAGTCTGATTCAGGCATGGAAAGTCTGGCTCTAGCTTCAACTAACGTCGCCAAGACCATCTTCAACACCGAAGAAAATGGCCACATCACCGACACTGAAGCCGATGATGAGAACGACTCTGCTCCGACCTACTGCTTCATGGCACGTGGTGCCAAGGTAAACTCACGTGATGCTTACTTTCAAACATCCAGTGAAGATGACTCTGAATGTGAATCCAAACCTAGCTACAAAACACTTGCTAAAATTGCAACTGAACAACAAACTGCTATGGAACATATTCAAAAGTTGCTAGACAAAAGCGATGACCTGTTGGACACGAAAATGAATTGAACTCAGTCCTTAATTGAAGACATTAAAAATCTTCACATTAAGTATGAGGAACTTGAAAGTCGTCATGAAACTCTCTCAGCTACTCATGAGAAGCTTTCCTATGATTATCTTCAAAGGAAGCAAGAACTTGAGAACCTGAGAGCATCTCATGAAGATCTTCAAAAGGAGAACAATTCACTTCGTGCTCAACATATCAGTTCCACTTAGGGATACTTTGAGCCACCATGTTTAAAATGTCTTGAGCGTGATAATGCTGTCTATGTTGTTGAATGTTCTACTTCTGCTACTATTGCAATATAATCAACTGCTGATGTGGTAACTAACCCCTCTTTTGAGGATACCACCACTATTGCTGATGAGAATGCTAGGTTGAAGACATTGCTTCAAACAGGGATGTACAAAAGCCTCAAAGGGCATCAAACACTATGTGGTGTCCTCAAGAAACAGATTCTGAATCGAAACCCTAGGAAAGAGGGTGTTGGGTTCGAGAGGAAAATGAATGTTGATGGTTCATACATGAAGCCTGAGTTGTACCCCAAAACCACATGGGTTGCTGCAAAGGGACCTTCAGTGGATCCATCTATCTTATCTGGCTTCACTTGTGCTAACCCTATTATCATTGATGAATCCTTTGATGCAAATTATAAACTATTCAAAAATGAGAATGGTGAAGTGTTTTCCAGGTATATCGGTACTAACTGCAGGAATGGACCACCCTTGAAGAAGATCTGGGTGCCCAAAAGCTGTCTTGAGAAGCTTCCTGTGAATGTCATCATGACACCACCTGGGAAGAAGACAAACCCCTGACCAAAGGATTCATATGATCCAAAGGCTTCATATAGATAGAGGACCAACTAGGGTCACCCTAACGCCAATGTTTTGCAGGGAAACCATACCCAGACTTATGAATATGAGTGTGTTTCATCAAACCTCTATGTTCATAAGACCAAGGACATTTCTGCTTATTCTTATGAGTATTATTCACCTCCTGCAAGGTTATTTGCTAGGGCTCCAAAGCCAAAGTTCTCAGATGTTGCACTTAGACTCATTGCTTCTAAGTCACCCCTGCAGATGTTGGTGGTTAAGAAGAATTAACTCTCTTTTGTAGGGAATGGTCTCCAGCCGGAAATCAAAAGCTTCTAACGCTTACCTAAAACATCTTGTGGGATGCAAGATAAAATGCCAAAATGTTCTTACTATGTATTTCGTCCCAGGATTTCTTGACAACCATCCTATCTACCCTAACAAGTATATGAACTTTGATAGTATGCCTGTTCGTCAAATGTTTATGCTTCACACTTCCCTTTGTGAAGCCTATCCCCCAAACTGCACTGTAGGGTACAACTCCGAAGGCTACTGAGTGGATTATGGACAATGGATGCACTAACCACATGACTGGAGACCGAATTCTTCTTATGAATTCAACCCTACGTCCATCTGACAAAAGTCACATCACATTTACTGACAGTAGTAAAAGCAAGGTATTGGGCCTAGGTAGAGTTGCAATCTCAAAGGATCGGCACATGGGTAAAGTGATGCTAGTTGAATCCCTTGGTTTCAACTTAATGTATGTCTCAATGCTTTGTGATCTAAACATGATTGTGATATTTGGAAAATATTGTTGCCTTGTGCTTATGGAATCTGAAAAATCTCTAGTCTTCGAAGGATATCGAAAAGATGATCTGTATATGGTAGATTTCTCCGCAAGACCATAGCTTGCCATATGTCTTCTAGCAAAAGCTTTAGTGTGATGGCTCTGGCATCGGAGGCTAGGGCATGCGGGCATGAGGAACTTGCACACTCTTGCAAAGAAGAAGCATGTCATAGGCATTGAGGGCGTCAAGTTCAAGAAGGATCATCTATGTGGTTCTTGCGAAGCTGGAAAAATGACTACGACCAAGCATCCCTCGAATACAATCATGACAACAACACGTCCCTTCAAGCTACTTCACATGGACTTATTTGGCCCTAATCACTACTCTACCCTTACTACCACTGCATGCCTCTATGTCTTCGTCATTGTTGATGATTACTCAAGATATACATGGGTGCACATAATTCTCTACAAGAATGAAGTGCATGATGTCTTCAGACGATTCGCCAATCGTGCCATGCCCAACTATGGCATCAAGATCAAGCACGTCAGAAGTGACAACGGCACATAATTCAAGAACACCAGTCTCGGCACTTATCTTGATACATTGGGAATCACATATGAGTTCTCTACTCCATACACACCTCAGCAAAATGGCATCGTGGAGCTTAAGAATAGAGCCCTCATTGAGATGGAACGAACGATGCTTGATGAGTACACGACTCCAAGGAAATTCTGGCCTGAAGCCATTGATACTGCATGCCACATCATCAATTGTGTTTATCTTCACAAGTTCCTAAAGAAGACATCATATGAGCTCCTGACCAGTAAGGATCAAGGATCCGCATCACACTTCAAAATTCGCAGCAAAAGCACATGAAGGTTTTATGCTTGGCTACAGAAAAGATTCACACTCCTACAGAGTCTTCAACCTCTTTCACTACAAAGTGGTTGAAACTGTGGATGTGCGGTTCGATGAGACTAATGGCTCGCAAAGAGAGCACCTACCAAATGTGCTAGATGAAGCTACACCAAGTGAATCTATCAAGCTTATGAGTACTGGAGAAATCATACCTTCAAAGGAACAGGCTGAAGAGGAAATCAACATTTCTGCACCTAATTAGCATGAAGACACTGCTCAGCCTGAATCTAATGCTGAAGATGAAGACAATGATCAGCAAGGGCAAAATCTTCATCCAATTCATCCTCGCGTTGTAAATGAAGTCTAGATTGAGAAGATAATTGATAACCTTAATGCACCTGGTCAACTCACCTATTCAAGAGCAACATAGCTAGCAAATTTCCATGGGCACTTTGCATTTGTCTCTAAATCTGAACCCAAGAAAGTTGATGAAGCCTTCATGGAACCTGAATGGATTCAAGCTACGCAAGAAGAACTTCAACAGTTTGAGCTAGACAATGTATGGGAGCTAGTAAAGCGTCCAGATCCTCGCAAGCACAACATCATCGACACCAAATGGATCTATTGCAACAAACAAGATGAGCATGGTCAATTTGTCAGAAACAAGGCTTGTCTCATTCTCAAGGTTACACACAAGTTGAAGGGATTAACTTCGATCAAACCTTTGCTCCTACGGCTAGCCTTGAAGCCATTCGCATACTGCTAGCCTATGCCAACCACAACAACATTCTTCTATACCAAATCGATGTAAAGAATGCCTTCCTCAACGGCAAAATTGAAGAATAAGTGTATGTTGTACAACCACTTGGCTTTGAAGATCCAAAGCGTCCTAATATGGTATACAAGCTCAACAAGGCACTGTATGGCCTCAAACAAGCCCCTCGCGCTTGGTATGAGACACTCAAAGACTTCCTTGGGAGCAAAGCCTTTAAACCTGGTTCCCTAGATCCCACTCTCTTCATGAAGACATATGATGGTGAACTGTTTGTATGCCAAATCTATGTGGATGACATTATCTTCGGCTGCACTGACAAGAGATACAGTAATGAATTTGGGCATATGATCCAAGAGCAATATCAGATGTCCATGATGGGTGAGCTGAAGTTCTTCCTTTGTCTTCAAATCCGTCAGCAGAGAAATGGCATCTTCATACCACAAGAAAAATACCTCAAAGATTGCCTAAAGAAGTTTGGAATGCAAGACTACAAAGGGTACACGTCGCCAATGCGAACCAAAGGCCAATTGGGCCCCGACGACAATGATAAAGAATTCGATCAAAAGGTATACCACTCCATGATTGGTTCTTTACTCTACTTATATAAATCTAGGCCTGATATAATGCTTACCGTTTGCATGTGTGCCCGGTTCCAAGCGGCACCAAAGGAATCCCATCACTTGGATTCTCAGATGCTGATTATGCTACTGACAAGGTTGATCGCAAGTATACATCAGTCACATGTCACTTTCTTGGACGATCTCTTGTCTGTTGGTCTTCAAAGAAGCAAAACTTTGTATCACTCTCCACTGTTGAATCTGAATAAATTGCTGCTAGATCTTGCTGTGCTCAGCTTCTATGGATGAAACAAACTCTCAAGGACTATGGCATCCACCTGAAGCATGTGCCACTCTATTGCGACAATGAAATCGCCATCAAGATTGCCAACAACCCAGTTCAGCACTCGAAGACAAAGCACATTCAGATCCATCATCACTTTCTCAGGGATCATGTCATGAAGGAAGACATTGATATCATTCATGTCAACACTGAAGAGCAATTGGCAGATATCTTCACAAAGCCCTTGGATGAGAAAAGGTTTTGCTAAATATCTTAGAATCCTCGAATGTCCTTTGAATGGACACACATCCTAATGCTTATGCATGTTGATGACTTAGATGTGCACCACACGAAGTAACATATATCTTCAATAAATGAAGACTTACCCTCTAAGTGTGAATACATTAACACGGAATTTGACTTCAGAGCGCCACGATAATTGTGCATCATGTCTGGGTCTAATACTTCCTATACGGTGGGTAACGCCACCACCAAACTTTCCTGGAGATTTTCATTTGGCCTCATGACTGCATTATCTTCATATTTGGTTTGTCTTAAACATTGATTTGTCCTCAAGGTTTATCTTCGCGGTGTTGATTTGGTCTTTTCTGATATATAAATCAACATCGCGAACATATATATATATATATACATAAACACTATTCTGGTCACGAGATCAGAATAATATTCTGAACACAACCTGAACTGCCTGAGTAACGCGCCTGAACTTCCCTGTGTACTAATCTGACCTTCTGGCTATCTTCGCAACCGTGGCTTCCCTTGCGAGTTTTTCTGATCATTCGTGTTGCTTGTGATGTAAGTGTAATGTGGACACGTTTTTTAGAGTCTAAATGATTGTTTTGATTCGGATTCTAGCACGTTGGCGGATTTGCTCTCGGGGTCGTGATGAACTTGTTTCTGTTACAAGTTTAATGCATGTTTTGGATGTTGTCGAAGTTCTAGAATGATGGGGATTAGGTTTTAGTACGATTTTGGAGCACAAATTCTTTGTTATTTCATACAAATTTGAAAGCGCCCGTGTTCTTCATCCGCCCGAGATGCAACCCGCGCTTCTATTGATTTCTCATTTTTCTTTAAAGTTTGCTGCCTGATTTGCATCCTTAGTGAAATTTGAGGCTTAATAATCCGTAAATTTTAATCAGGAGGGTCCTTACGGTTTGATTTCTAGCGATTTGATGTTGGCACTCCTGCGGGTTTCTGCACATGTTATTTTAGCGGTTTTTAAATTTACCCTCTGTTCCTTTCAGTTGTAGAAAGGTAGTTGCCAGATCATTTCCAAGGGGGTGCGGACGTGTTGCAATCTTGTGGAGATGATTTTATGCTTCGGACGAATTCATTTGTTCATTATTTCTAGATCTTCTAATGGTCGTTATACAAGCTGGACTTCTGCGTTTTCATACATGAACTTCTTCTTTTCCTTCGTTGGATCCTGTCGGGGCTGGGGCGGCTCGGGATCAGGATCGGGGGAGGATCAGGTGGATCCTGTTGGGTCTGTCTGGGTTTCTGTGCTGGACTTCTGCGTTGTCATACCTGAACTTCTTCTTTTTTCTTTCACTGCAAGATAATGCAGCAAGTCCTTTGAATCAGAAACCCTTACTAGATTTTCTTCTGCAATTTTTGTTGTAGCTAGTGTGTAAGCATGGAGCTGGACCACAGGAACATGCATCCTATTTTTTCCTTAGTCTATGTTTTGGTATAGTTTTTTGATCATCCACTTATCTTTGGTAAGATCTGGACTTCTCCTTTTTATTAATGGTTGAACTTCTGGTTTTCCAGATTACATTCCACATTTGCAAGTCGAAGGCGCATGGTGCTCTATATTTTCTGGTTTCCTTTTTATAATTTTGTCTCGTGAGCAATCATGGGATTAGCCCAAGTATGCATGCACTTTTTCCAGATCATGTAAGGGTCATTTGTAGAAGCTGGACTTCTATGTTCTTTATACGTGAACTTCTGCTTTTTCCTTCTTTGCAAAGTAATAAAGCAATTCCTCTGTATTTCCTTCTTTTTTATGTTACTTTTCATTCTTTGCATTGGTTTGGATTTTTTTGACTTAGTCCCGTGAACAGCCATGTAATTGGGCGATGGATATGCGTATTTTTTTATTTTTTTCTACTATGTTATTTGTACTTATAATAGTTGTTGTTCTTCACTGAATAACTATCCTGAACTTCAGTGTGATAATCGTTTTTAACATGTTAAATTTGAGGTTGTTATTTTTTGGATTTAAATATTTTGTAGATATTGAAATCGGCATTGCGCGTATTAACCAATGCGGTAGTGCGAGGCCGAGCAGGGGGGAGGGGGGTCGGGACCCCCTCCCCTCCCCCTTCGAGGCCGAGACAGGAACGATCCGAAGCAGGCGACGACGCAGCGTTCCGCGTCGTCGCATCCGGAGGCGAGTCCGTCACATCCGTGACCCCCACTATCTATGTAACACCCTTGATGCGACTATATCTCCCACGTGTCGAGGCACGACTTAGAGGCATAATCGCATTGAAGGCATATGTCACAAGTCAGGCAATCTTCACAACATCCCATGTAATATAGATAATAAAAGGGGAGATAACATAGTTGGCTTACACTCGCCACGTCAATCAAGTACATAAATAACATTACATCAACCAAACACTCATGGCCCGTCTACGGCGCCAAAATAAAAGATAACCCAACAAGCGACACGGTCCCGATCACCCCCAACAGGGCACCACTACTGATCATCAGGAAAGGAAACATAGTATCGTTGAGAGTCCTCGTCGAACTCCCACTTAAGCTCGAGCGCGTCACCTGGAGCAGAATCATCAGGCCCTGCATCTGGTGTAATAGTAATCTGTGAGCCACAGGGACTCAACAATCTCGCACCCTCACGATCAAGACTATTTAAGCTTATGGGTAAGGCAAGGTAAATGTAAGTGGAGCTGCAGCAAGCGACTAGCATATATGGTGGCTATCATGTTCGCAAAAGAGAGCGAGAAGAGAAGGCAAAGCGCGAGCGAGTAACTAGAGGACAGCCTGCGCAAACATTACTCCAACACTGTGTCCACTTCCCGGACTCCGCCGAGAAGAGGCCATCACGGTAACTCACACTATTGATTCATTTTAATTAAGTTAAGGTTCAAGTTATCTACAACCGGACATTAACAAATTCCCATCTACCCATAACCGCGGGCACGGCTTTCGAAAGTTCAAATCCCTGCAGGGGAGTCCCAACTTAGCCCATGACAAGCTCTCACGGTCAACGAAGGAATAGACCTCCTCCCGAGACGTTCCGATCAGACTTGGTACCTCAGTTCTTCAAGACACTTCGGCAGGTTAAAACTAATCCAGCAACACCGCCCGAATGTGCCGACAAATCCTGATAGGACCTGCACATATCTCTTTCTCAGGGCACACTCAGATTGTCCTAGGTACAGGTAGGCCAGCCCAGAGTTGCCCCTGGTGGCCACCAGCAGCTGACAGGTGGACCAACACTCAGAGGAGCACTGGCCTGGGGGGGTTTAAAATAAGATGGCCCTCGGGCTCCGGAAACCCAAGGGAAAAAGAGGCTAGGTGGAAAATGGTTAAACCAAGGTTGGGCATTGCTGGAAAAGCTTTAATCAAGGCGAACTATCAAGGGGTTCCCATTATAACCCAACCGCGTAAGGAACGTAAAACCCGGGAACATAACACCGATATGACGGAAAACTAGGGCGGCAAGAGTGGAACAAAACACTAGGCGAGAGGCCGAGCCTTCCACCCTTTACCAAGTATATAGATGCATTAAGATAACATGGCAATATAATGATATCCCAACAAGTAAATAAATGTTCCAACAAGGAACGGTCTCCAATCTTCACCTGCAACTAGCAACGCTATAAGAGGGGCTGAGCAAAGCGGTAACATAGCCAATCAACGGTTTGATAGGACATGGTGGGTTAGAGGTTTGACATGGCAATTTGGGAGGCTTGAAAGCAAGTGGTAGGCATCGTAGCATTGGCATAGCAAAAGAGCGAGCATCTAGCAAAGCAAAGATAGTAGTGATTTCGATGGTATGATCATCTTGCCTGCAAAGTTGTCAGAGTTGACTGGATCCTCGAAAGCAAACTCAACGGGCTCCTCATTAGCGAACTCGTCTCCCGGCTCTACCCAAACAAGACAAACAAGCAAATGGAACACAATCAACCACTTGCAAAGCTCAAACAATATGATGAAAAGATGATATGCTATGCGGGATGCGATGCGGAATGCATATGCAAGATTTGACAAGGAACGCATGAACCTGGCCTCAACTTGGAAATCCAAGTGTGCCAATCGAAATATGAGATGAAATCGCTTGAAAACGATATAAAGAACGCCGGAATCGGAGCTACGGTTTGGAAATGGCAAGCGATTCAAATATGGCCACGTTCTGCGATTTACAGCAAGTAGCCATCTAAATGCAACAAGATGAACATGCTACAGCACCCAAACATGGCATAAAAATACATGGCAGGGATGCATTCAATATGCTTAACAAAAGTCTAACACTGAGCTACGGCCAATTCATCCATTAACAGGTTCAAACAAGCATGGCAAAAATGCATTTGACGAACATATTTCAGACTTAGTGAAATTAACACTTGTCTGGAATTTCAGATCAGATAGCACTCTTTGGAGCAATAAAACTACATGCTATAGGACCTGAACATGGCAAATTAAAGCATGGCATGGATCTAATCAAATAGCTTAACAAAAGTCCCTTAGTGACCTTGAGCCAAAAGGGATCATAAAATTCAATTGCAAGCATGTGAACTTGGCAAAAACATAATCAGATCACAGACTTAGTGAAAACTGGAGCATGCTGAAAATAGATATCAAGTAGGCATGTTTACGAGCTCGATGCACTCACTACGGAGCAAGTCATGATCATCTAAGCATACACCCACCAAGAATACACAAAATGCAAGCTAGACATGGCAAGAACAATAGCATAGCATGCACGGATCAACTATAACATCATCGGCAAAATCGCTAACAAGTAGACAATCTGCCCAGATTCACGAAGTAGCAAAAGTAGAGCTCGATTGACTCAAGCTAGGTTGCTCCATAATTGCAAAAAAAGAAATGGATGGATAGAGCACTACAATATCATCAAAACATCCTTACTGATCATCCTCAAAAGAGGCACGGATCACTAGGAAACAACATGAACATAACGCCATATGAGATAAACAGGTCAAGGACTTGGTGGAAATGCTAAGTCCCTGAAATCGGCATTACCAAGTGCCTCACTTTGCAAGCTAGTGCTAGTCACCACACACATCACAAAAATACATGCGTTGCACCTCTGGAAAGATGGAAAAACCCTTAACAAAATATATGTAGAGCTCATGGGCATATCATGCACACAATAATCATGGCAAAAATGACAAATATCTAAATGAAGCAGCAGATCTGACAATTATCTCAAGTTGCACTCTTCTACAAGCATTTCGGGCATCAAGATGAACTCAAATGAAACTGATGCAATGGAATGAAATGATGTGCTCTCTGAGGCAAACATTTTGATATGCTATATGCCCAAAACGGAGCTACGGGTGCAAAGTTACGATGCGATGAACATGAGCATTTGAATCTGGGAATCTCGGGGACTTAGAAGAATTTCAACCTTGCAAAAGTCAATCCGGGATGGCGAGAAGCGGGACGGCGCGGATCCGGGACGGAGGACGTCGTTTGGTTGGAGGGATGGGTGGATCTCGTCCACCCTCCTCGGATCCGACCGGAACCTAGCTCCGGCGAGCTCGAACGCCGGCAAGGAGGAGCTCCGGCGGCGGAGCTCGGCGAGCCCGGGCGGCGAGGCGCATATCCGATGGCGGCACGGGGAGGCGCAAGCGACGGCGTCGGAGCCACGCGGCGGAGGCGGCGGCGCAACTCTGGCGGAAGCCGAGGCGGCGGCGAAGGCGACTTCCGGCGACAGCGGGCGGCGCAACTCCGGCGCGAAGAGGCGGTGGGGAGGAAGAGGCACTCGGGCGGCGGCGCGGGATCTGGCCCGGATCGGCCCCGCGCGGGCCGGATCTGGGCCGGAGGGCGGCGCGGTGAAGTGGGGTGCGGGGCAGACAGGTGTCAGGCGGCGATTGGCGGCGGAGATTTTTGTCCGGCGCGGATCCGGACACGTCCGGCGGCGCGCGAGGAAGAGAACTAGGGTTTCGGGGAAGAGGAAACGGGAATTTCGGAGGGGGTGTATTTATAGGCATAGAGGGAGCTAGGAGAGTCCAAATGAGGTGCGGTTTTCGGCGACGCGATCGTGATCGAACGCTCTAGATGATGGAGAAGGTTTTGGTGGGTTTTTGGGCCAACTTGGAGGGGTGTTGGGCTGCAACACACACGAGGCCTTTTCGGTCCCTCGGTTAACCGTTGGAGCATCAAACGAAGTCCAAATGGTACGAAACTTGACAGGCGGTCTACCGGTAGTAAACCAAGGCCGCTTGGCAAGTCTCAGTCCAATCCGGAAATGTTTAATCCCCACACACAAAAGAAAGGTAGAAACGACCACCGGAGGAGAACGGAGCGCCGGAAAGCAAAACGGACAACGGGGAAAATGCTCGAATGCATGAGATGAACACGTATGCAAATGCAATGCACATGATGACATGATATGAGATGCATGACAATGATAACAACACACGGACACAAAAACCCGAACCCGAGAAAATAAAATAACTTAAGGCCGGAAACGGCAAGAGTTGGATTACATATTGGGAAAGTCATATGCGGGGTGTTACAATCTATCTTAGGGTTTTTAGGGTTTAGGGTGCGTGCGGTGGGGGTGGAAACAGAATAACCGCATTGCGTCCTGTCAAATCCTAGCGCGCAGCAATGCGGTCGCGCGAGGCCGAGCAGGGGGGAGGGGGGTCGGGACCCCCCCCCTCCCCTCCCCATGTGAGGCCGAGACAGGAACGAGCCGGAGCAGGCGACGATGCGGCCTGCCGCATCGTCGCATGCGGAGGCGAGTCCGTCACATCCATGACCCCACTATCTATCTTAGGGTTTTTAGGGTTTAGGGTGTGTGCTGTGGGGGTGGAAACAGAATAACCGCATTGCGTCCTGTCAAATCCTAGCGCGCAGCAATGCGGTAGCGCGAGGCCAACTAGGGGGGAGGGGGGTCGGGACCCCCCTCCCCTCCCCCTGCGAGGCCAAGACAGGAACGAGCCGGAGCAGGCAACGACGCGGCGTGCCGCGTCGTCGCATGCGGAGGCGAGTCCGTCACATCCGTGACCCCACTATCTATCTTAGGGTTTTTAGGGTTTAGGGTTAGATATGAACTTCATCTGTTTTTGTAGTTGAAGTTCTTCTTTTTGTTTCTTAGGGTGTATTTATTCTTATGCCATTACTTCTTTTATTAGAGTACTTGAACTTCTGTTCTTTATTTTTTGAACTTCTTTCTGTTGTTTTTTAGGTGCATATTTATGTATGTATTTTTCTTCCTTTGGTAGTGCATTTGCCATCTATTTTTGGTTTTAAGGATATCAGCGGTGCTATTGTGTGAAGTTATCTCATTATAATAGATGCATTCAAATGGTGCATTCATTTATATATAGATGTATTTACTTTTTTAGCTATTAGGGGGGGGGGGGGTAAAACTGTAAATTCAGTGGCGCTGCAATTCCCACGATAGATAGGCATTAAGTGAGCATCTCCCTCGCCACCACCTGTCAGAAAACCCCTCTCCCCCTGTCGCTCGCTCTCTTCCCCCTCTCTGTCGCTCCGCTGCCTTCCTCACCTCCAACTCCCCCTGATTTCTTCGCCCCTGTCCCCTGCCCTCGTGCTGGAGTAACCGGCGCACGCCCCCGCTCCTATTTCTCCCCCACGCCCCGCTCTCCCTCGCCCAACCCGCTCTGTTCTACTCTGAAGTGAGGGCGGCAACTGCCTGCGCGGTTGCAAGGTGCGCGTGGCGTCATGGGGAGTGGAAGAACCGCCGCGGATTCATGTGTGCGGGGGTTGTTTCGAGAGGTACAAATGCTACCCCCCGCCCCCCTAATGCTTGCTTTTAGTTTCGCCAGATCTGTCGAGTCCGCCTCCTGTGTGCTCTCGCGTCCGCCTCCTACCCCCTTCTTCTGATGGTTTGATGGGAGATTAGGTAGGGTTCTTGTGCGTGTGGTGGGTGGATTCCATTCCCCCGTGGTCAGATTTGTCTATGAGATGCTTGTGTGTGCTATTTCTCCATTCAGAGTTGATTGGATTTCATTTCCCCTTTGGTGATTTCATTTCCGCTAAATCTGATGTATCTAATTGTCTTAGTATTGTTGATTTCGAGGTCTAGATTGTGTCTGTCACATGCTAGTTAGTTTCTGGATTCTTCTTTTGTTTGTGCTTGCCTATATGTGCTACTGTTCATGTTTTCATACTTGTTGATATTATCTAGTTGTTTCATCCTAGGGTTTCATTTAGTTGTTTTTTGTATTTGTTGTATGATTTTCTACCTGCTAACTATATGCATTCTATCCCCTGTTTTTAGTAGGTTGTTCTAGGGTTTGGAGTTTCATTCGTCAAGGGGGTTGTGTTGTCGTGGCTTCCAAACCTTCTCCGGGTATCTTAATGTAGTTGGATCTTGTATTTTAAAGCAGTATTCTTATATATGTCTGCCCATATCTTCATTTAGTTTTCTTGTTGGACTGCCATTCTTATTAGTGTGAACTTCTAAGAAAGGTTATGTGTATGCTTTTTACCCTTAGCTTGAGTTAGTAGTGTTGCTTACTTTTTAGTTGATGATTTGCAGGTGAAACTATGTCACCAAGTGTTGTTGGACTTCCCAAATGATTCATATTTATAGTGTATATCTTTGTTTTTTTATTTGTTATCATGTTCATGGTATTGATATTTAGTTTGGCTGTGAAATACTATTTGTGGTCATGCTACATATTTTTATGTGCTATTTGCTTGGGTCACATAGTTGAACTTCTGGTTTTAATTATTGTTTGTTCATAATGAAATTTGGTTGAACTTTTGTTATGCACATTTTGTGTTTACTACTTTGTTATATATCGTTGAACTTCTGGACATTCATGTTATATGTAGTATCCCCTTTGAGTGTAGATTGTTTTTATAGTTAGTGTGTAGATTTTAGTTTGTTTGTTGTGTTTACTGCTTTGTTAGGTATTGTTGAACTTCTTGTTATTGGACATTGTTGTCAAAGTAGAAGTCCCTTAGGTGTAGGATTGTGCATTAGAACTCAGCTGCCTTTTGACTTGCATTTTTTGTAGTTGGTGATGAGTTGAATAGTTCTGAAAAAAATGCCTGCGGTCAAGATGGAGCTTCAGAGGTTAATACTGATGCTCCAATATCTGATGCGGCTAAATCACCCATTATCCCTTTGACTTTGATTGCCGAGGTTGCTTCGAGCCTTGAGAATGTTTCAAGCCTCGAGGATCTTGCTTCTGCAGCTCTTGCTTCACCTAGTATGTGAAACCCCTTTTCTTTTCATTTTTAAAGTTTCCAGCCATGTTTTTTTAGCTTGTTCATGTCGTTTGTTTTTGTTTTTGTTCATGACTTTTTTTATTTTTTGCTTCGATTTTTTGTGTTTTTTGCAGATGTGTCCCCAGAGGAGGAAGCTGTGAACACCATCAATGATGTTTTATCTGAGTTGGGTTTATCAGAAAACCCTGCTGCAGCTGAGGAGGGGGCTCCCTCAGTCAAAGGTTGTGATTCCGTTCCGGATCCTTTGTGCTCTCTTCAGATGTCAGAGACGCAGTCGCAGTCTGTTGATGGCACTGAACCTGTCACGCAACCCGAGGATGTGCCTTTTCAGCTTCTCCTGGAGGACCAACGTAAGAGGAAGAAGCAAGAAAATTTTGACAAGAAGAGGGCGGCCTGCCTTGAGAAAGGTTCTGATGTTCCTGGATCTGTTCATGTGGCTGAGCTCACTGTTGAGGAAGACGTGTCGTGTGGTAGTGATGGCACGGTTGTCCCTGTTACGAAGAAAATCAAGAAGACTACTACGAGGAAGCTAGTAGTTGGTGAAGTTACTCCTCGGAGGAGCCCACGTGTTTCAAGGCCTGCAGAAGTTGTTGAAGATGAAGGGTTAGGCCTTGGTGGTACACCACGCCGTAGTCCTCGTGTGCTTGCCACTGCCACGCCTACACCTTCTCCGCTTGGTGCTGGTGCATCTGGTAAGGGGAAGAAATGCGACGTGAAGCGCAAGGTTCCACCTGCAAAGGTCAACAAGGGTGTGAAGAAGCGTTCTCGTGTTAATCCAGAGGACAAGGATGATGTTGATTTCAATGCTGATGATGAGGACGATGACGATGATGATGATGCCGCTAATCAGGTATGAATGTCTCATGTTTACTATTTTTTAGAGCATTTGTCATTGTTGCTGTAGTTTTATTGTTTTTAGCACTTCCTTGGCGTACATAGCTGACCTTCTGCTCCATCTCAATATAGACGAATAAATTAGCCGATGTGCTTTGGTTTTATGGCATTACTGCCTTTGTGTACATAGTTGGATTTCTGGGTATATACATGAAGAAATTAGCTCAACTTGTTTTGTATACATGTTTGATTACTGCCTTAGTGTATATGGTTGAACTTCTGCTTTTTAAATTTCCATCATTTTTGAAAGCATGTTGACTAGTGTTCATACATGGTTGTACTGCCTATGTAGACACAGTTGGACTTCTGAGATACATGTTTGATTACTGCCTTGGTATACATGGTTGAACTTCTGCTTTTGTAAATTTCCAACATTTTTTTGAAAGCATGTTGACTAGTGTTCATACATGGTTGTAGTGCCTATGTAGACATAGTTGGACTTCTGAGATACATGTTTGATTACTGCCTTGGTATACATGGTTGAACTTCTGCTTTTGTAAATTTCCAACATTTTTGAAAGCATGTTAACTTCTGGTCATACATGGTTGTACTGCCTATGTAGACATGGTTGGACTTCTGAGATGTAGTGCGTATATGTAGGCATAAGTGGAATTTTGGTGAAGGTTGTGTGTCTCATTGTTCTGCCTTTTTCCTTGTCAATGTATTTTTTTTCAGTATCAGCTTGTGCAGCAGCCTGAGAGGAGGAAGAGAGGAGGCAAAGCACCCGAAGAAGGTGGCCAAGGAGGAGGTGAGGCGAAACGTTTTAACAAGACGGTTCGCTGCTCACTAGGAGAGGTCAAGACGTGTGCGAAAATGCTACAAGATAGGCATAAGGCGAGGGTTATCGAAGCTGATTTTGGTTGTGTGTTTGACTTGAAGGTTGATTCCAACATTTCTCGTCCTTTGATGGGCAACATCTACACGAGGATTGACCCTTCAACCATGATTTTGGACATGGGTGAGGTGAACAAGGTTATACGTATTACAAGTGATGCTATTCACCATCTCTTTGGGTTCCCTCAAGGTAATCGTACCCCCCCTAGGCCCTCGAATGATGGTTTTGATGATGCTATTATGAGGTTGAAGGGCAAGCTTGGGTATGCTAGGAGTGACGACATCAAGACAAAGTATTTGTGGAATATCCTCGCTGAACTTGTGAAGGATGGGACGAAGGATGATCTTGCTCTGCAGGTGTTTTACCTTATTGTTTTCCTGAAGGTGGTTATCCTTGGAACGTCTACACGAGTGTCCAGGGAGGCAGCAATGGCCGAGAACCTTGTGTTTGAGGATATGGCAGACATGGACTACTGCCAGTTGGTTGTTGAAGATATTCGGAATGCTGTTGTTAGGTATCAGCAAGGTACTACCAGAGGAAAAGTTGTCACAGGCTGTGCCATCGCGCCGATTCTTATGTATCTGGACTGCCTTATCATTGGCAAGATGCCTAATATTGACTTGAGGACCCCTCGCATCAATTTCATGGATCAGGCCAAGCTTCTTGAGCTTGCTGCGGCTGACTTGGTCACGAAAGGTGATGATGACCCAGCCAACTGGGTGTTTGGGAGACTGCCTGTGAGTGTTTCTATGCATTATTCTTTCCTTGAACTTCTGGTATTGTCTTGTATATTTTTTGTTCCCATGTTCCTTCATTTGTTTTCTGACGCGTTGACTTTTGTTTTTGTATGCAGTGGAAGACACAGGCTGAGGTTGTGTTCTTTAGGGTTATCGAACGTCCTATTCTAACTATGCCTCGTTCTGCCAGCCTAGGGAGTAGAAGTTCCCCAAGATTTGAATTCTCCCGGGATGTTAATACTGGTGCCCCCTGTAGATCCAGGAGGTTCTTCTGCCCGTGTGAGTGCTGCAGGTGGCGTTTCTTGTGAGGATTTGTTTGAAGCTGCCAATGTTTCTCTGGTTAGGATTGACAGTCTTCTTGAAACTGTTTGTGGGGAGTTGGCTCGTGTTCCTTCGACTGCTGAGCGTCTTAGTCGCGTTGATGGGATTCTTCCTCCCGGCACGGGTTTGATGCTGAGTCTTTGAAGGAGGTCTTATGTATTGAAGCTAAATTTCTTAAAGAGCTTCGTCAAAGCACTTCCCACCTCCGGACTAGCGTTGGGCTGTTCAAGGAAATGCAGGATGCTCGTTGCAAGCCTTTTGAAGATGAGGCAAGTGTTGTTGTGAGACAGATTCAGAGGCAGGATTCTATTCATTCGGGTCGTGAAGGAGGCCACGTGGAGCATAACAAAGAGGTTTGCACTAATGTTCAATGTTAAATGTTAGCTTTCAGTTATTACTGTTTGTGGTCATAGGCGAGCGTTGTTGATTTGATGTGTCGTAAACTGTTTCTTTTTAGCACTAGTGTTCCTAGGTGACCTTATCTGTTTATTGAACCTGAACTTCAACTGCTACAGCACCTGAACTTCCATGACTTCGATGACTGGCCCTTTTTTGTTCCCTTTTGTATCTTGGAGTAGTTCGATATCTGACCTGCTATGTTTACTGTATTTGGACTTCCATTATGTGTCAGTTGTGATAGCTGACCTTCTCTGATTGTGCAATCTGAACTTTTGCTGATTAGGTATTTGTTTTCTAAATGATTTTTTTTATTTTTTAGGCTGTTCATGATGATGCTAGGGTTGAGGAGGATGTTTTACCTGCGCATGAAGCTGCCCCTATGCATGAGGCTGCCCATGTGCATGAACCTGCTCCGGCTAGTGGCGTAATAGTTGATGAGGTTCATGGCAGTGAAAATGAGGTACCATTTTTCTTGTCCATTTGTCTTGTTGCCCCTGAGACGGACTTGCTGCTCATGTGCATGAGGTTCAGTCAGCCCTTTGTAATGACTTTCTGTTTCTTTTTGCAGCAGCAGAATGATGATGTTAGTGTTCCTCCGGAGAAGGTTGCAGACATATCCGTCTCAGGCACCGGCTGCTCCGACGGGGGGGTCCTGAATGAACCTCAGTCGTCCATTGTCGCCGAGGTTTCAAATGCTGAGCAGGGCAAGACAACTGGAGACATCATTTTGGAGAAAGATGTTGTTGAGTCTGCTGTTGAAACTGGTGGTAGTGCTGCTGCAAGCCCGGAGAAGTCTCCTGCAGCAGAGCCATCAGTTGATGTTAATGCTATACAGGCACAACCAAAAGTTTTTTTTGTTTCAGATTCTCCAGCTACTCCAGCTACTGCTGGTGTCCTTCCTGACGATGCTGCAACGTCTGCTGGAGATGACGATGAAGATACCGAAAGCGATAGCTATGGAGAGGAGGTTGATCATTCCAGTGCTGCCACTGGTCTAGGCAAGGATCCATGAAGAGAGGAGCATGCTTATCTCTTCTTTCCCCATTCCCTTCCCTCTTTGTTGTTTGGTTTAGTCCATGATATCCCCTGTGAACTGCCTGTGTGGTCTAAGTTGAACTTCTGGTTTTGTTGTTTGTCGTGTGGGTTGTAAAGAATGTTAAGTGAACCAGTTTTCTATGTGAGTGGATGTTTGTAATGCATGGGTGTGATGTCTATGATGCTGTGTTTTATCTTTTCTGATGTAGCAGCTGAGATGTGCTTATGTTTTGAATGTTTGTGCTTGAATGTTGGTCTTAATTGAAACTGACGTGAATCTATGTGCTTTGAGTGTTGCTGTTAATTGCTATTTTTTTGGTGAGCAGATAGCGACCTTGCTGTCGTGCGAAAGAAGGTTGATGACTTTTATTACAGTGTAACTAGGCTTAGGAACGACCGTTCCAAGAGGTGAGTGCAGCTGCTCAACATTTACATCATCCATGTACCCCCTGTGAACTGCCTGTGGTTTCATACCTGAACTTCTCAACTCTATGTACCTGAACTTCTTGTTTTTTTGCTTCTCTGGTGCTGAACTTCTGGCCTCTTTTATACTGTACTGCCTGTTGTGATATAGCTGAATTTCTGTGCTAACATGTGTTATGAACTTCCTGAGTTCCTGCTGCTTAACTTGTTTTACTTTCTATTCGCTTGTTTTAGATCAATGATTATGTTCCAAAACAAGGAGTGTGAAGCTTCTGTTCAAGAAGTCGCAATATATTTTGGTCCTCGCGGAATGCTTACATCTAATGTGGCTGAGTGTGCACTCTATTGTCTACGTGCGAAGTACCAGGGATCGGATAAACTCATCCTGCCGTATTGGGTTTGTGTAAGTCAACCATACAGTGATTTCTTTTCTGTTTTGTTCCTTACCATTTTAGTTAAAACTTGTTCGTCTCATTTTTGTATTTTTTCATATGTTGGTGTTGTCTGCATTATTTTAGGACAAGATTTTCAGAGGTCATTTTGATTCCCGTGTGAGGAAGTACTTCATGGCGAGTGGTCCAGATAGCATGGATGCACATGATTTGGTATGCAATATCTTGTTCTTTGCCTCTGTATTAGTTTTGCAGTGCGATCCACTGTGTTAATATTTGTTTTATTTTTCTTTTGTACCGTTCTGATATTAATTCTCATTTTTTAATGATTCGTGTGTTTATGATGCTTCAGGTTGTTTTCCCTACTTTTGACCCGCCTGATCTTCCTGCTTCCATGGGTGGTGTCGGTCATTGGGTGTCGGTGTTCCTTGACCTGAAGAATTCAAGGTTCCAGCTTCTCGATTCCTACTATGGACCAAAAGATGAATGTGCGGTACGCCTGTTTCGACAGATGACCGACAACATCAAGAGGCTTTGGAAGGATGCCAGCAACGACAGGGAGACACCCTTCAGTCCTATTAGCATCGACAATTTCCCTCTAGATTGGATTGATGTCCCGCAGCAGCAAAACAAGTATGAGGTCGACTTTTTCTCTTTATCACATCTGTTTAACTGTAGTTGTACTTAAGCTGCGACGTGTTTAATTCGTTGGCCTTCTTTTTCTGTCCTAACACTATTTCTTTTACTTCGTTTGATGGCAGTATCGACTGCAGATTCTTCATGCTTACGAATGTTAATTAGTATCATGACGGGGTTCTTGCAAATTATTCCCATGACAATATCGGGGATATCAGGAAGACGTGGTTGTACTCAATCGCTTCTTCTAACCTCTTTGAGACAGACTTCCAAGCTCTGTTTGGCTACTACACATGTAAGTATTTTGGAACTTGTACTGCTTACCTACACTGCATCTTTTTATTCTACCTGAACTTCATATTTTTCTCTGAACTTGGACTTCTGCTTGAGGTCTGGCTGGGCTGCTAGTTTCGGAAGGAGAGGAGCATTTTCTTTGTACATGAACTTCATTTCTATCTTTTTTAATTTTGCTTGTGTGTTTTGTTTTGCTTAAATGGACATGAGCATTTTATTTTATAATTGAACTTCAGAGATGATGCCTTTCTATGGTTTTGTTAGCTGTAGTTGAATGATTTACAATTCATCGGTTTATCTTGAACTGTGCCTCTGGTTGTGCCTGAACTTCATTTAGTTTTTTACTGCAACTAATTTTTTTAGGTCAGCTTGAGTAGTAACCATGTCA
The DNA here is from genome assembly GCF_003073215.2 of Triticum urartu. Taxonomy (NCBI): domain Eukaryota; kingdom Viridiplantae; phylum Streptophyta; class Magnoliopsida; order Poales; family Poaceae; genus Triticum; species Triticum urartu. Next base: position 341,323,687 of record NC_053024.1, on the reverse strand, counting down.
TCTTTATTAGTTGGACTGCACATTGTGATGTTCCTGAACTTTAGTTGTTTTTAATGGTGATGTTTTCTCTTCCTTTTTTCTTTGACAGTGGAACCGTTGGAGCTGACCGATTACCACTACTCATTCCTCGGGTCACAGGAATACCAGCCTAGGGAGGAACCGACGAGTACAGCTCCGATAGGAGATGATAGACCTCGGACCCTTATTCCTTCCAAGTTGGGGAAGCAGGCTGGTGGTATTCGTGGTACTCCAAAAACCCCTTGCTACAGGAAGGCTGATGCAATCGAAGCAGCCGAAGCAGAAGTGATTTCGTCCGATGATGATTTTGAGAAGATTGCTTACACGAAGAATGCTAAATGTGCTGCTGGTACAGTTGCTGGTAGAGGTGGGAAGAATGTTGTGATCACCAGGAGGAAACCGGCAGTTGAGTCTGGGAACATAACTTCCTCCAAGAGAGCATCAAGATTGCCTTTGAAGTGGCGTTCTCCTGTCGCTCCCCTAGAAAAATACAGTTACCCTCATCTATCCGAGGCCCGGAAGTTGAAACAATATGTGTTGAGTAAAGACGGTCTGGAGAAGTATTCTGAGTGAGTTACCCTCATCTGTCACTCCCTTGCCTTAGAGTTGTAGTGTCTGAACTTCTGTTGTTGTATTGTCTGAACTGCTGTTGTTGTAGTATCTGAACTTCTGTTTTATGTCTCCTCTTGCCTTTTGAGTTATAGTGTTTGAACTTCTGTTTGTTGTTGTATCTGAACTTCTAATATTTTTTTACCATCATTTTGTATTCTGCAGGACAAGCTACTACATGTTTACCATCCCTGCGAATGTGATTGACCTCACAGGACGTGTCCTTTATACACTTTTCGGTGAAGGGCAGGAGATGGAAGGAGACATAATGGATTATCTCATAAATTTGTGGAAGGATAAGCCGGAGACCTCTGAGATATTCACTAGTGCTGACAGGGTTGTACTTAGTCCCTACTTCATACAGGTTTTAGTTCTTTGCACCCCTATCTCCTTCTTTTTGCCTTAGTTTTGTTGTAGTAGCATTTGGGAGGTGTTTTAATTGTGTTTTTGTGAATGCACAATACTGCCTGGAGTATGATTTCTTCGGTGCAACAGTTCCAAAGTTTGATGCAAAAAAATCTGCTGGTCTCCTCCCAATGTTTGTTCGCCAGGAAGAAGACCTTCTTAACACAAAGCTGGTTAGGTTTTCATAACTCTTGCTTTTTTTAATTTCATGTGCATCCTTTTGCTGAGTTTGTCAAGAAATTTTTGTTCATGTCGGTTCTTGAGTACATATGCTTTTATAGTTTGTGTTCACCGGTCCTTTCATTCTTGGCAGGTTTTCTTGATTCTATTCAAGCCAATTGGCACAATGGCGCACTACAGTGTGTATGTGTTGAATAGATATCGTGGGAGCATTGACATCCTTGATTCACTTTCTTACGATAATATGCAAACGTCGCGATCGAGTTTCCACGGGGACTGCCAAAATATCATGAGTGTTTCTTAGCCTGAACCTCCTTTCACATTCTCTTGTTTGACACGAAGTTTATTATGCCTTGTGTTGACAAAATATGTTGCTGTCTCTGTTTTGGTAATACTGCTTGAACTGACTGTCATTTAGAAGTTGAACTTCTACTATTTTGTTTAGGTGGATCTTATGCAAGTGTCGCTTTTTTATGTACCTGAACTTAACTATTTTGGTTAACATGTTTTTGACTTCATCTAATTTGTTATTTCCGACAGATGAAGAGATTTGTTGGGTTGCTCGAGGAGGTGTACGGCAAGGCTGCATACAAGGCGAGCAAGCAGCCTAACTGGGTGACTATTGCAAAGAGGCCGACTTTCATCGATGTTCCGAATCAGAAGAGTAATGATTGTGGTTTCTTTGCCGTGAAGTTCAGCTCTTCGTATGATGGCGATGAGATTGTTGAAGATTTTGGTGATGTGGAAGTATGTTCTGTCTTTGTTCTAGTCTCATCATCCTTTGATTATTCTTGTGTGTTTTTGCTGAGACGCTCCTGTTGTGGTTTTAGATATCCGTTACTAAACCATCGTTTTCATCTTTCTTTTGTTTGCAGGCTGCTGCAGATGACTGGAAGGCTAAGTTCATGCAGACTCTGATTTTTAGCGAGAAGAATGAAGTCGTGCGTTCAGAGCTCCCTAAAGAGATCCAGTCCTTTGGCCCATGAATTCGAAGCATTAGTTTCATCTGTAGATTTGATTTCGTACAGATTTTTAGGTTTGATAATGATTGGAACAATTCCGTAAAGATTTGGTTGTAAGAATGTTTTTAGTGATTTGTGTATCTATAGGTGCAGCACTATTACTTATGATATTGTGGACAAATGCATTTGGTGTGAAGAATGATTTGGCTTTGTGAATTTCAATGTACTGCGTCGTTTTTCAGTATCCATGTGTTGAATGTTTTTGCCCCAACAGATGTACCTGAACTTCTGCCTCGGTTTTGGTTTAACTGCTTGATTTTTTTTCGTGCTGTTTATTTTCGGGCTCCCAACATATGATCGTAGACTTGAACTTCTGCTTTGAGATGTGGCTGGGCTGCTGGTTTCAGATGGAGAGGATATTTTGTGTTGTGTAATGTATTGGTAATGTTCAACCCAAACAATATGTATGCTTTTGCGTAGAATCTATATTTGTTTTTTTGTGTTTTTTTCAAGTGCGAACGTATTTCATATGTAAATCTGTGCAGAAATATTGTTGATGTTTCTTTATCTTTCGTCGGCATTGTACATGAACTTCTGCACGTATCCAAGCAGAACTTCACATTTGAACGCGTTGTCTTAGGCTTGCTAACCTTAGTTTATGCGGTGAAACTTTATTTTTTAAGCATATTTTTTTCCTACATCGATTTTATATACCAGAACTTCTTCTATAAGCTGACCTGAACTTCAATACTATATGATTATTTGCTGGTTGCACTTTTATGGAATACAACACGAGCACCTCCTGCCATAATATACCAGGACTTCTGCAATAAGCTTACTTGAACTTCACATTATATGTTTTTCATGTTTGTTCTTGCTTGCACTTTCATGCAATACATCACCAGCACATCACTTCATCCCATAACATACCAGGACTTCTGCAGTAATATTACTTGAACTTCACAGTGTATGTTTTTCATTTTATTACTGCTTGCTCTTTCATGCAGTACATCATCAGCACAACACTTCATCTCATAACATACCAGGACTTCTGCAGTAATACTACGTGAACTTCACAGTGTATGTTACCAGGACTTCTTTGAAAGTTCAACAATAAAAGGGGATGACATAATATTCTGGACATTGACATGACATAAGTTTGCATTGTGTTAATTGACCTATTCTAACTGTTCATCAGCCTTGCGCTCCTCCTAGGCTTTGGTTGTATAGGTTTTTGCTTGACATGTACCTCTTTCTCTTCATCTTCCTCTTCATCGTCCTCTTCCTCTTCATCATCCTCTTCCTCTTTCTCTTCATCGTTCTCTTCCTCTTCGTCTTCCTCTACTTCAACAGTGTCTTCGTCTTCGTCTTCCTCTTCCTCTTCCACCTCTTTCTTGTTGCTGGCTCTGGGTTTTGCTTTTTGTTTCTTCTCTGGCTTTTTGCTTGTCTTTTCAGCATCTGCTCGCTTCGAGCATGTTCTTGCATTATGTGGTTCATACTCCTTTGCATATGTTACAAAGTCTGGTGCTTGCTTTCTGTGGGTGTGGTCCCTTCTTTTGTTCCATAACTTCGGGTTGCTCTTTTTGAGATTTGGGTTGCTTGACCTCCTCGGCATTGTTTCTTTCCAAGAGTGTTGGACAGGTCAGCTTGTTGTGTCCCACAACCTGGTTGCACACACTACATTTCCTGTGTCCAAGTGGCACTCCATTCTCATCGAGCACCACGACTCTTCCTGCAGGTGGTGCCTTTATTTGCGCTCTCTTGTCACTTTTCTTTGCTGCAGTAATTTTCTTCCTACCCTTTGTTTCAGAATACAGCGGCAGTTTCATCATCCCTTGCTGTCGCTGCTCCATTGATTGGCCATCACCCTGCTTGCATTGGTTGGCTTCAGCGGCATCGTTGAGCATTTCAGCTGCATAATAGTGAAGGTCATCTTCAATTTTAGCGTCCTCTTCAGCCATCCTTTCATCAGCATCCACACGATTTGCTGAATGTATTGCATCAAGCTCTTCCACGAGCCTCTTGAGAACATAGTAGGCTCTGTCATACTGCTGGTCACATCTCATCGCTTTCTTGTTAACCATCAAATTCAGCTGCAGCAAGATGTCTTGCTTCGATAGCCTTGAGCTGCCATCCAATGCAGTTGTGTTGTAGTCCCTTGTATCAAAGGTTGGTTGTGATTTTGCAGTCTTTGTGTACCGTTTGAGGATATACTTGTTTGGAAATTTGTCAGGCTTCAGGTAGTCCAGTATGTTCATGATGTGAAGGTAGAATAGGCCTGCATTTTGCGATGAATGTAGAATACATAGTTTGTGAGCCAGCAATGAGTTTCATAAATTTTGATATGATACTACTAGTCTAGCTATTTAATGAGTTTGTTTTCCCGCTCACCTGTGTGTGTCCAGAGCTTGCATTCACACTCATATATTTCATTGTCTGGGTCATCTACAACCTGGAATTCATGCTTTGACCAAGAAAATCTTTCTTCATCATCAGGGCCAGGCTTGTTGTGGTAGTACACAAGGTACTTAGTGGACTCTGCTGTATGCTTTGCGTGAAATAGCATGGCCTTTCTCATCCTAATCCTCATCTCAGTGTACACGGCTCTCGTGTACTTGATAGACATGTCTTCCTCGTAGCCGTAAGTTGTCTTTGTCACATGATTGGTCTGCACATGTCAAAAAGTAAGATATTAGTCGAAGCAGAATCATGGGTTTCATTTTTTAAAATTCAAAGTGCACATGTTGAAGGTAAACAGAACATGATGGTGGTGTTTTGTACTTGTCATCATACCATGCTGGTCATTGTTTGCTCGTTCTCCTTCTGCATCCGAGTTTGTTTGCAAGCATTGACCCGCCTAGCAAACTTGTGTAGGTTTTGGGTCCCCTTGACAAATCCTTTCTTTAGCACGTGGTTCATGCTCTTGCTTTGTTGTGTGGAAGTCATTCTAGCACAGAAAATGTTCTTATAATATGCTGAAATCCACATCTTCCTATCACTCCAGAGCTGCATCATCATCTGGTCGTTCTCCAGGTGGTACTTGTGCACGAGTTCAGCCCAGACATCTTCAAACTCCGTTGGCATCAGCGGCCAGTTCAATATAGTTGTGAACTCCTCTTTGAATGTTTTATACTTTTTGTACAGCAACGCGAGGTATTCCCTGTACTTCTTCAATATGTGCCAACGGCATAGCTTGTGGACGGTGTTTGGAAATGATTGTGGTATAGCTTTCGCCATCGATGGGCACTGGTTTGATCGAATTAAAAACTGAAACTTGATTCTTTTTTGTACTGATGGTGAACTTATGTTGCACAAGTAATTGAACTTCACATCTAGTAGTATGGCTATCTAAGAATGTCACATGTATTTTTTTCTTACAGCAGTGTTACTGAACTTCTGTGGTACCAGTGCTTGAACTTCACAGTTAGTAGTATGACAAACTAGTAGTGTCACACTCAAAAATTTTCTTACAGCAGTGTTGTTGAACTTTCTGTGGTAGCAGTGATTGAACTTCACATAAATAACTATGTTTTTCTGAACATGCTACATATTTTTATCTAACAGCTTCGTCCTTGAACTTCTATGATTCATGTACTTGAACTTCACATTCATAACTAATTTTTTTCTAAACATGTGACAGATAATTTTGCTTTCTTGTATTGCTAGTTGGACTTCTGTGCTAACAGTGGTTGAATTGCATTTTTTACATATTTTTCAGAAAAAACAAATGTACCCAACCAACAGAGACCCATAGACTGAAAAGATGATGAAACTTGAGGAGTTTTTTTTGAACTCACCTGTTAGAATGCAAGTTGGGTGCTTGTTATTCATGCACCGTAGAAATGTATCGAACAACCACTTGACTGACTTTGCATCTTCGTCTCTTACCAGGGCAACAACAAATATCGTTGACTGCAAGTGATGGTTTTTTCCAACAAACACTCCCAGGGGCATATGAAATCTGTTGGTCTTGTAAGTCGTGTCAAATGTTACGCAATCGCCGAAGTCTTGATAGGCTCCTCGGCAGCTTGCATTGGACCAGAAAATGTTTTTAATTGACTTGTCCTTGTCCACTTGGATGTCATAGAAAAAATCATCATTTATTGCCATCATGTCTTTGAAGAATGAAACAAGTTTTAATACATCATCCAAATCATCTTTCCTTGCATTCATGGCTTTCCTGCAAATCACACGCCAACATGCATTTATTATTTTTGCTATCAAAGGGGTTGTGAGCTAGGATGCTTTTTTACATTGCAGCATGTGGGTGTTTGAATACTTACTGGTTTAGTAGGTCTCGTCCGGTCATGCTTAGGAAGTAGCTTCCATCTTCATTTTCAGATAGCATGGACATGATTGGTGTGTGCTTGACATCATGGTACTACACGAGCTTTACATACTCCAGAATAGTGGGGTCATAATTCTTGTGTGAGTGCAAGAATACCAGCATGTCATCAGTTTGCATGAGCTGGTGATTATGATTGTACTCAATGTCCACTGCCACGCATGTGTCATCCTCCTGCACCTTCACCCTCATTCTTGCATTGCAGCCCATCCTCTGTGATGTTTTGTTTCGCTTCCTGTTGGCCTCTGAAACAGAAGATGTGTGTATCCCTTGGAAGGCGCAAACAAAATACTTGTGGTTGTCATTTCCACCTGTCTTCCTAATTCCAAAACCAGCGTGCCTGGCGTATCTGTTATAAAATTCCCTTGCTTTCTCTACATCTTTGAATCACATCTTTAGTCTTGGTATTAGATAATCTGGTAGATCCGGCGTCTGCAGAAAAAGAAAAAAAATAATCCAAACAGCATGTTAAAATGCAGTTTATGAACTTGTTATTCTGGAGGGAGCAGAAAATGTGCAGATAATACAAGATGCGTATATAAATATTTTTTGTTTCACTTACGTGCGTGTATGATCGCAACTCCGCCGGTGTCAGCTGCTGTCCCTCTGGGATGGGGCATGGCGGAGTAATCATAGCAGGATGCATGAAAGTGCAACTATCCCTAGGTGGTTTTGGTAATTCATAACAACATATAGCTCATTGAGCTAATGCTATTCCAAGATGATTATTTCAGGAAAGCTCAATGATTGGCATGGCATGGATGGTGAAAGTGGAACCCTCAAAATGATAAGGACAAAGGATTGGCTCAAGCTCAAAAGCTCAAGACTCTTCATTTTATATTTTAGTGATCCAAGATGACATTGAGTCTTTAGGAAAAGCCAATACTATCAAGGAGGGATGAGGTGTTGCTTAATGAGCCTCTTGCTTCATGTGCTTAGTGATATGCTCCAAAACCCTCAACTACTTTCCCATATCCACATTTGACCTAAACCCTAAGCCAAACTCGGCCCTATCGATTCTTTCAACCCGGCGTCACCGAGTTTCACTTGTCATAGCCATTGCCAAACCCTAGCAAATCGGTTCTACCGATAGGGATCTCGGTCTCACCGAGATGGGATTGCAAACTCTCTGTTTCCCTTTCGTAACTTTTCGGTCTCACCGAAAGAGCGGATCGGTCCCACCGAGATTGCAATGTAAATTCAGTGTTTCCTTTTTGTAACTTTTCGGTCTCACCGAAAGAGCAAATCGGTCCCACCGAGTTTGCCTGACCAACTCTCTGGTTAGCTTATTACCAAAATCGGTCTCACCGAGTTTGTGTAATCGGTCTCACCGAGATTACGTTATGCCCTAACCCTAACCATATCGGTCCTACCGAGTTGCATGTCAGTCCCACCGAAAATCTCTAACGGTCACTAGGTTTACTATTTCGGTCTGACCGAGTTTGTTGATTCGGTCCCACCGAGATTGGTAAATTGTGTGTAATGGTTGGATTTTGTGTGGAGGCTATATATACCCCTCCACCTCCTCTTCACTCGTGGAGAGAGCCAACAGAACACATCTACACTTCCAACTCATATGTTCTGAGAGAGAACCACCTACTCATGTGTTGAGACCAAGATATTCCATTCCTACCATATGAATCTTGATCTCTAGCCTTCCCCAAGTTGCTTTCCACTCAAATCTTCTTTCCACCAAATCCAAATCCTGTGAGAGAGAGTTGAGTGTTGGGGAGACTATCATTTGAAGCACAAGAGCAAGGAGTTCATCATCAACACACCATTTGTTACTTCTTGGAGAGTGGTGTCTCCTAGATTGGCTAGGTGTCACTTGGGAGCCTCCGACAAGATTGTGGAGTTGAACCAAGGAGTTTGTAAGGGCAAGGAGATCGCCTACTTCGTGAAGATCTACCGCTAGTGAGGCAAGTCCTTCGTGGGCGATGGCCATGGTGGGATAGACAAGGTTGCTTCTTCGTGGACCCTTCGTGGGTGGAGCCCTCCGCGGACTCGTGCAACCGTTACCCTTCGTGGGTTGAAGTCTCCATCAACGTGGATGTAGGATAGCACCACCTATCTGAACCACGGGAAAAACATCCGTGTCTCCAATTACGTTTGAATTCTCCAAACCCTTCCCTTTACATTCTTTCAAGTTGCATGCTTTACTTTCCGCTGCCAATATACTCTTTGCATGCTTGCTTGAATTGTGTGATGATTGCTTAACTTGTCCTAAAATAGCTAAAATTTGCCAAGAACTAAAATTGGGAAAAGGTTAAGTTTTTATTTGGTCAAGTAGTCTAATCACCCCCTTCTAGACATACTTTCGATCCTACAATGCAGCAGTGGATCACGAGGAGGAAGGAGGGCTGAAGATGGCCTCTCTCTTGTTTGCGTCCTTTTTTGCTTGAGGTGGTTGTGGAGGTATTGTGATCCTAGTCTTGGTTTGCTCTTTTGTTTTGTGAAGCAATCCATCTACCTTATGCCCCGTAGAATTCTGACTTGTAGCAGCAGCAGGATCAAACGGTGGTAGTGTGCAGATCACTCTCCTCCGTGTGTGTGTTGCTGTTGGATTTGTCCTGGGATCCGGTTTAGTTGCTTCGCTTTGGCATTGATGAGGCACACCAGGATAACCTCCAGAGTTACACGCAGGACTTGAGCTACCCCCCTCCTCCATCGGCGTGCTTGCGAGTCTGCTGGTGGATACAAAGAATCCGCGGGGGATTTCCGGTGTCACCCAATTAGGTGGAGGCGCAAACCTGTGCGGATAGGGCTGTGACCCAGCATCTTGGAAGTATCCGTGTGTTTCGAGTGTCATCCATTTTTGGTCTGGAGCAGTTTTATTCAAGGCGAACTGTCATGGGGTTCCCATTATACCCAACCGCGTAAGGAACGCAAAATCCGGGAACATAACACCAATATGACGGAAACTAGGGCGGCAAGAGTGGAACAAAACACCAGACATAAGGCCGAGCCTTCCACCCTTTACCAAGTATATAGATGCATTAATTAAATAAGAGATATTGTGATATCCCAACAAGTAAACAATGTTCCAACAAGAACGAGCTCCATGTTCCAACAAGGAACAAAGTTCAATCTTCACCTGCAACTAACAACGCTATAAGAGGGGCTGAGCAAAGCGGTAACATAGCCAAACAACGGTTTGCTAGGACAAGGTGGGTTAGCGGCTTGGCTCTACAATATGGGAGGCATGATAAGCAAGTGGTAGGTATCGCAGCATAGGCATAGCAAAAGAGCGAGCAATTAGCAAGCAAAGATAGAAGTGATTTCGAGGGTATGGTCATCTTGCCTGAGATCCCGCAAGGAAGAAGAACGAGTCCATGAGGAAGACAAACGGACGTAGCCAACGGATCCTAACAAATGCAACATTATCGGAACCACCCCGAAGAAGCAACACCAGAAAGAAGCAAACAACATAGTAAACAACCATCACATAATCATGGCATGATGCACAATCAAGTATGATGCATGTCCGGTTTAATGAAGCATGGCACGGCAAAATGCACAAACAATCCTACAAATTAAGTGGAGCTCAACATGCAACTCCGTTACATATCAACGAAACACCACGTGACTTATTTAGTTCGATCTTGTTTATGTACCCAACAATATTAAATGTTGTTAAACATGGCAAGAGGGTGAAGCAAAGTAAAACTACCTATCTAGTCAAGTTTAAATGAGGCCGGAAGCAACGAACAACAATTCCGGTAAATCCCCATATGCATATATTAGGTTTGGTACTGTTCTGCCCTAAATACAATTTTAAAGTTGTTTAACATTCTAGGTGAGTGCATCATGTTAAACTAGGCATTTTTCTACCCCATTTACATATAAAGTTTGTTAGGTTTGGAGCTACGGTTATTTATTTATGAATTAAAACATTTTAGCAAGTTAATTAAGCAAGTTTAAACAAACAACATCTTAAGCATTTTAAACATGATTGAAAGTTGCAAATTATTAATCTACACAAAATTCTAAGCATTTTACATATATAACTTATTTCAATATGATGCACGGTTGGTGAGTTATAATATGCATGATGTTTAGGGACTTTTATGCAAAATGGGCGTTCTCTTGAATAATAGACAAAAACATCTAGAGGGAAAAAACATGACATGGGCCAAAACTACACTTGGGCCAACAGTGCAAAAGGTGGGGGCAGCAGAGCTCACCCTGGGCTTGGCCCGGTGGGTGGAGAGGGGAAGCAGGGCGAAGTGGGGCTGGCGACACGCTGGGCCTTGGCGCCCATGCAGCCCACTCTCGCGTCGAGGATGCACGAGAGGCCTCAGGCGTCGCCCCTCTCTGCGCTCGATGCAGAGACTGAAGCCGACCGCGGTGGCTTCAGGTGAGACAGGGGAATGATGACCACTCGGGGAACACAAGGAGGCGGCGAAGGCGAGCGGGTCCAGGCGCGTGACAGTGTTCTCCGACGAAGTGGCGCGCGGGCGAAGCTTAAGGAGCCGGCGCATGCCCTCTGTTCGCCAAAAAGCAGAGCAGCGGCGACGTCTTGGCATGGCTACAGGCGGCACGGCTCCACATCGGCGCCGGGAACGGGGAAACAAACGGAGGTGGCTGGAACGGGAAGGAGCTTTGGTCGCTGGCGACGGATCCAGGGCCGATCCAGGCGGGCACGACGGCCGGAGATCCATCGCGGGATTCCCTGGCGGCAACTTGATGAAACGGGACATAAGCCAGAGGTTAGAGGAGCAGGAGATTCAGGAAAAGGAAAAAGGGGCATGAGGCAGGGGACCTATTGGTCCGGCGGCGGCGCCCTGGTGGTTGAGGCCACCGGCGACGAGCGACAAGCAGCGCTACTGGACTTGGTCGTCGGCGGGGATGGCGGGGCTTGAGAGACGGGGCACGGCGAGGGATGCCGGGTCGCTTGCGAGGCTGCTTGCGGGGAGGGCCAAGCGGATCGATGGGGTGGATGGGGCAAAGGGGATCGGGTGATGCTCTGGTTGGCTCGATGGAGGATTCAAGGGAGAGTGGGTGGCGGCTGGAGGTTGGCCAGCACGGATCCCCAAGAAGATGGTGGCGGCGGCGGGCACGGAATGGATGGGACAAGCGGGCTAGAATTTAGGGATTTGTCTAGGGTTGCCACTATATATATAGCAATAGGATTTTAGGTAGGGGCTAATCCGGTCCCTCCGATCGTAATCGGACGGATGGAAAAAAATAGCTTAGGTAGCCCAAATAAGGAAACGGTGATATTTTGTAGATGTTTGGGGATGTTCCGGATCCAACGGTGACGACTGTCCGGGTCGGGTCCGGGACCGATTTCGGACGCGCGCGGGAGGAGGGCCGCGGGCTGACGAGAGAGGTTAGGTTGGGCCTGGCGGTAGGTAGTGGACTGTGGAGACGTTCTCGAGCTGAGAGAAGAGAAGAGAGGGAGGCCCGGCAACAGTTTTCGGAGACCGAAAACGTCCGACGTTAGACCGGCTATACTGCCGCTATAGTTATCCGTTGGGGCATCAAACGATCTCCGAATGCGATAAAACTTGACAGGCGGTCTATCTACACTATAATAAGACCACACGTCAACTCTCGTCCCATTCCGAGAATATTTTCTGGCCACTTATAAAATACTATTTCGGACATGCCTCGGGTGCGTGCAAGTGTGTCTGGGCTCAGAACGGACAACGGACGAAACAGGCGAAACTCGGACGAATGCAAGTTTTGAAAACATGATGATGCAATGCATATGATGACATGATGAAATGCAACATGCAAGAAAATGACAAGGCAACAACAGCGAATAACTGGAGGACACCTGGCACATCGGTCTCGGGGCGTTACAACACTCCACCACTACGAGAGGATCTCATCCCGAGATATAGAATGGCACCGGAGGGACAACGGAAAAAAGGAAGATAAGCGGTAAAAACTAAGTTGCTTCTTTGACCAATGAGTGAAACCAAGGAACCTTGAAAAAGGTTAAGCCATTTCGAGAAAAGAATACAACGGAGATGAACGAAGTTGAAAACGCTCCGTTATACAAGAGGGACAAGGAAGAATAACTTCGAGCAGCACTCCGGTTGAGAAGTTATGCAAGACTTGATACGGTGAAAAGAACTTGAGCAGAGGACACGACACTCCGGTTACACAAGATAGAGAAGGAATAAGACTGATATAATTTGGACAGCACTTCGACTGTAAATGGAAGAAATTGAACATGATCTTGACAAACCGAGATGAGGAGTGAAAAGAGCAACATCACTAGACCTCCGGGAGAAAGAATAAAATAAAGATAATTGAGACAAAAGAATGTAGAATAAAATGCCAACTTCCGCTACAAAAGAGCTTGAAAAGGTATCCTTAGGAGAAGGGTCGAATGGAGTTGTTGGAAAAAAACCAACAACGAAAAGAATAAGCTTGATATGGTCTTATGGAATACATCTCAGATTATGAGGTGACAACCTGCCACTCACGGGAAAAAGGATTGGATTGCTATGAGCAAGGAGACAAGAAACTTATTTCACCGGAAGGATGAAAGAAGAACTTGGGTCATTTATGAGCACCGTAGGTAGCAACAATCCTTAGGGAACGCTCTAGGTGAAATATAACCCAAGATAATTCCAACGAATAGGTTGATGGATTTAAAATACCTCATTCTTAACAATATGTGAATCATGAAACATGAGCTCAAAATATCAAGAATGACATAATACCACCTCCAATGATATGGAAGAAAGAATTGCACTCCGGATTGCAAGATGAAGAAACTTAAGCTCCTTAGAAAAGAATCTTGATGAACGCTTCGAGAAGGAAATAAATCCATGATGAACCATCATGTATAGCCTCCATGAAGAAACTCCGGTAACAAAAGAATAGAAAGAAAGAGAAATTTGAAAACACAAGGTGAATCCTTGCAATGATTTAGATGGATCTTCGTGATGATATAATGCGGAAAACATGGAACTCCGGAAAAGAAAAGATAAGAATCCCGAACTGAGAATGTGATACGATGAACCACTCCGGAAAAAAGAATTAAACACTTGGATGGGACAAGAATAATAATTATGTTATGCGTATCCTTTAACAATTTAATTGGTGACAAGCAACGGATTTGGCATACTACTTATCCTCGTAGAAAGATTAAGATAGATATAGCGCAAACTTGAGAAAGTCTTCAACGATCCACCGGTAGAATTTGAAAAGCACGAATGCATAGATATGATACACGAAGGAAGAAAAACTCTTGAACGAACCACCGTAAGAATTGAAAATGAACGAATAAAAGATGAAGAAACACCGGGAAGGACTAGTAAATAAACGAAGATGCTTGAGAGAATTTAGATACATGAGAACGAAGAGATCGCAAGCTGGTAAGAGAAAACTTGAATGATGCACCGGTAAGATTGGAGGATGATAAATGCCAGCTGAGAATGAATAAACCTGAATTGAAGGACTCCGGATAAACAAACTGAGAAGACTCTTGAATTGCTCCGGAAGGGTGAAAAGAATTCTCACAATCAAACAATTATGAGAGGATGGCCTCGAACTAGAGCCACGAATCTCTGAGAGAACGGATAAGATATGGAGGTAAAACTCTTCTTCGGTCTTCAAAACCTGAGAATGACGACGAGAAACACCAACAAAAATTGTTGAGGCACTCCAGAATGAAGAATAGAAAGGTTGAGCCAACGATGAAAAGAATTTGAAAGATCTTGGAGAAAAGCATTTGACTGATGATAAATCATTCTTACGTCAAACTTTGAAAAGAACTTGAGAAGCTCCGGAAAAGAGAAGAGTCAGGTAAGATCCTGGGAAAAGACCTGTGGGTTAGGGCCCACTCAAAAGAAAACACTGATATAATGATTTAAAAGAGAGAAAGCACCGGTTGAATTAAATGACTTGAATGAGGGAACATCCTCGAAAGATCTTGCACGACTGTAGAGTGGAAACACGAATCTTCGAGATATCTTGAGCACTCCGGAACAAATGAATAGCGAGAAGTGAATTATTCTGAGGTGCACCGGTATGAGAAGGTATTGAAATGAGGAAAGGATATGATCAACAAAGTTTGACTAGAATCCACCGGAGAAGAAAAGAATGACGAATGACGAACTTGAAGCTCCGTTAGGATCTTCATGAGAATCACCGTATAAGAATATTGACGGAAAATGATGGGGAGACTTCACAAGAATAAAAGGATACTTGATAAATACATCGGATTCCTTGAAAAAAAAGGGGGGGGGGGGGGGAAAAAACAAAGGCAACTTGAGGACGGATGAAGACAACACCGTTGAGAAGAACTAGTAATAGATCTTGCTGATATTGGAATGATCGGATCCACTTGAAGAGAAGCACACCGGATGAAAAGGATTGACATGACAGTCTCGATTATCAAGAAGGATAAGTATTCCCATCGGAGTATGAGAACACCATTTGGGGAAGGTATGGAATCAACACTTGACTTCGAAGCAACTCGAATACCACAACTCAAAACAAAACAAAGGATTGGCTTGCAGAATAAGCCGGAACAAACATATGACTAGGATTTCGTCCGAAGTTTTCATGGTGGGGCCTACACGGGCTCGATCGTACAACACCATCATGTACAAGGCAGTGCACATGACATACGAAGCGTCCCCGAGTCGGCATAGCCAAGGACTCTTTAAGACACAACAAGACCACTGTAAAACCAACCGTGAATAGGCGGACCACTAAACGTCGAACCCCAATTTCAAATCATACATCTGTTGGAAAGATATCCTAAGAGCTACCTGAATTCCCACTTATAAACTCCCGAAATTTTCCGGTTATGCAATCAGGTGTTGGGGATACAGGGGAAGCATAATATCTCACCCAAAACTAACAAATCCTACATCCAGCTGTATCCATCCTTCAACACATAACCGAGAAAAACTTCAGAAACCATCTACCTCAACCTTCGAAAAGCATCCGTTATACAAGTTATGGCGATACTCCCGAACTCCCGCCCCAGTACTGGGTGGCGTCGAGGTTATCTCACCAACAACTGCATAAAAGAGATTTTCGATGTCGGCATACTAAACTCAGGTATTCCAGAACTGCAACGATAAAATTGTGACGACAACACCTCAGAGCTCAACTCCCCGGGACACTTCCACAAAACCCCTGACAGGAGGCACCAAGAACAATGTTCTCATCACAAAACCATCGGAACGATTCAAAGATACCCGCGTGATCCTAAATTTTTTTTAGTGAAATTTGAGAAGAGAAGAGTCAAAACTCTACGTCAGGATGCCTTACCAGAGCGATGAAGGGACTGGGGAGTAAAAAGAATTCCTAAACTATCCGATATATATAATCCTAAATGACTCAAAACATTTTTCTAGACTCAACAACGGCAGCTAATTCGATCAAGCAGTGGGGGCTCCTAAGGTCGGGGAAGGCTCTGATTACCAACTTGTAACGCCCTCAATGCGGCTATATCTCCCACGTGTCGAAGCACGACTTAGAGGCATAACCGCATTGAAAGAAATGTCGCATGCGAGGTAATCTTCACACAACCCATGTAATACATAAGGGAAAAGATACATAGTTGGCTTACAATCGCCACTTCACACAATTACATGAATAAAGCATTACATCATCCAAATACACTCAAGGTCCGACTACGGAACCAAAATAAAAGAAGACCACCCCAAATGCTACACAGATCCCCGATCGACCCCAACTGGGCTCCACTACTGATCAACTAGAACGAAACAACACAAAGGACACGGTGTTCATCGAGCTCCGCCTTGAGCTCGGTTGCGTCATCTGCACGGTTCAACGGCACCTGCAAGCTGGTTTTGGAAGTATCTGTGAGTCACGGGGACTCAGCAATCTCACACCCTCGCGATCAAGACTATTTAAGCTTATGGGTAAGGTAAAGGTATGAGGTGGAGCTGCAGCGAGCGACTAGCATATATGGTGGCTAACATACGCAAATGAGAGCGAGAAGAGAAGGCGAAGCACGGTCGAGAAACTATGATCAAGAAGTGATCCTAGAACAACCTACGTCAAGCATAACTCCAACAGCGTGTTCACTTCCCGGACCCCGCCGAGAAGAGACCATCATGGTAACACACGCGGTTGATGTATTTTAATTAAGGTCAACTTCAGGTTTTCTACAACCGGACGTTAACAAATTCCCATCTGCCCATAACCGCGGGCCTGGCTTTCGAAAGTTCATAACCCTGCAGGGGTGTCCCAACTTATCCCATCACAAGCTCTCACGGTCAATGAAGGATATTCCTTCTAGCGGGAAGACCCGATCAGACTCGGAATCCCGGTTACAAGACATTTCGACAAGGTAAAACAAGACCAGCAAAGCCACCCGAATGTGCCGACAAATCCCGATAGGAGCTGCACATATCTCGTTCTCAGGGCACATCGGATTGTCCAAACTTCCGGTAGGCCAACCCAGAGTTGCCCCTGGTGGTCACCGGCGGCTGACAGGTTGGACCAACACTCAGAGGAGCACTGGCCCAAGGGGGGTTAAAATAAAGATGACCCTCGGGCTGGCCGACCCAAGGGAAAGAAAAGGCTAGGTGGCAAATGGTAAAACCAAGGTTGGGCCTTGCTGGAGGAGTTTTATTCAAGGCGAACTGTCAAGGGGTTCCCATTATACCCAACCGCGTAAGGAACGCAAAATCCGGGAACATAACACCGATATGACGGAAACTAGGGCGGCAAGAGTGGAACAAAACACCAGGCATAAGGCCGAGCCTTCCACCCTTTACCAAGTATATAGATGCATTAATTAAATAAGAGATATTGTGATATCCCAACAAGTAAACAATGTTCCAACAAGGAACGAGCTCCATTTTCCAACAAGGAACAAACTTCAATCTTCACCTGCAACTAACAACGCTATAAGAGGGGCCGAGCAAAGCGGTAACATAGCCAAACAATGGTTTGCGAGGAAAAGGTGGGTTAGCGGCTTGGCTCAACAATATGGGAGGCATGATAAGCAAGTGGTAGATATCGCAGCATAGGCATAGCAAAAGAGCGAGCAACTAGCAAGCAAAGATAGAAGTGATTTCGAGGGTATGGTCATCTTGCCTGAGATCCCGCAAGGAAGAAGAACGAGTCCATGAGGAAGACAAACGGACGTAGCCAACGGATCCTCACAAACGCAACAATATCGGAACCACCCCGAAGAAGCAACACCGGAAAGAAGCAAACAACATAGTAAACAACCATCACATAATCATGGCATGATGCATAATCAAGTATGATGCATGTCCGGTTTAATGAAGCATGGCATGGCAAAATGCACAAACAATCCTACAAATTAAGTGGAGCTCAACATGCAACTCCGTTGCATATCAACGAAACACCACGTGACTTATTTAGTTCGATCTTGTTTATGTACCCAACAATATTAAATGTTTTTAAACATGGAAAGAGGGTGAAGCAAAGTAAAACTACCTATCTAGTCAAGTTTAAATGAGGCTGGAAGCAACGAACAACAATTCCGGTAAATCCCCATATGCATATATTAGGTTTGGTACTGTTCTGCCCGAAACACAATTTTAGTGTTGTTTAACATGCTAGGTGAGTGCATCATGTTAAACTAGGCATTTTTCTACCCAATTTACATATAAAGTTTGTTAGGTTTGGAGCTACGGTTATTTAGATATGAATTAAAACATTTTAGCAAGTTAATTAAGCAAGTTTAAACAAACAACATCTTAAGCATTTTAAACATGATTGAAAGTTGCAAATTATTAATCTACACAAAATTCTAATCATTTTACATATATAACTTATTTTAATATGATGCACGGTTGGTGAGTTATAATATGCATGATATTATGGACTTTTATGCAAAACGGGCGTTCTCTGGAATAATAGACAAAAACATCTAGAGGGAAAAAACATGACATGGGCCAAAACTGCACTTGGGCCAACAGTGCAAAAGGTGGGGGCAGCAGAGCTCACCCTGGGCTTGGCCCGGTGGGTGGAGAGGGGAAGCTGGGCGAAGTGGGGCTGGCGACACGCTGGGCCTTGGCGCCCATGCAGCCCACTCTCGCGTCGAGGATGCACGAGAGGCCTCAGGCGTCGCCCCTCTCTGCGCTCGATGCAGAGACTGAAGCCGACCGCGGTGGCTTCAGGTGAGACAGGGGAACGACGGCCACTCGGGGAACGCAAGGAGGCGGCGAAGGCGAGCGGGTCCAGGCGCGTGACAGTGTTCTCTGACGAAGTGGCGCGCGGGCGAAGCTTAAGGAGGCGGCGCATGCCCTCTGTTCTCCAAAAAGCAGAGCAGCGGCGACGTCTTGGCGCGGCTACAGGTGGCACGGCTCCACATCGGCGCCGGGAACGGGGAAACAAACGGAGGTGGCTGGAACGGGACGGAGCTTTGGTCGCCGGTGACGGATCCAGGGCCGATCCAGGCGGGCACGACGACTGGAGATCCATCGCGGGATTCCCTGGCGGCAACTTGATGAAACGGGACATAAGCCAGAGGTTAGAGGAGCAGGAGATTCAGGAAAAGGAAAAAGGGGCATGAGGCAGGGGACCTGTTGGTCCGGCGGCGGCGCCCTGGTGGTTGAGGCCACCGGCGATGAGCGACAGGCAGCGCTACTGGACTTGGTCGTCGGCGGGGATGGCGGGGCTTGAGAGACGGGGCACGGCGAGGGATGCCGGGGCGCTTGCGAGGCTTCTTGCGGGGAGGTCCAAGCGGATCGATGGGGTGGATGGCGCAAAGGGGATCGGGTGATGCTCTGGTTGGCTCGATGGAGGATTCAAGGGAGAGTGGGTGGCGGCTGGAGGTTGGCCAGCACGGATCCCCAAGAAGATGGTGGCGGCGGTGGGCACGGAATGGATGGGACAAGCGGGCTAGAATTTAGGGATTTGTCTAGGGTTGTCACTATATATATAGCAATAGGATTTTAGGTAGGGGCAAATTCGGTCCCTCCGATCGTAATCGGATGGATGGAAAAAAATAGTTTAGGTAGCCCAAATAAGGAAACGGTGATATTTTGTAGATGTTTGGGGATGTTCCGGATCCAACGGTGACGACTGTCCGGGTTGAGTCCGGGACCGATTTCGGACGTGCGCGGGAGGAGGACCGCGGGCTGACGAGAGAGGTTAGGTTGGGCCTGGCGGTAGGTAGTGGACTGTGGAGACGTTCTCGAGCTGAGAGAAGAGAAGAGAGGGAGGCCCGGCAACAGTTTTCGGAGACCGAAAACGTCCGACGTTAGACCGGCTATACTGCTGCTATAGTTATCCGTTGGGGCATCAAACGATCTCCGAATGCGATGAAACTTGACAGGCGGTCTATCTACACTATAATAAGACCACACGTCAACTCTCGTCCCATTCCGAGAACATTTTCCAGCCACTTATAAAATACTATTTCGGACATGCCTCGGGCGCGTGCAAGTGTGTCTGGGCTCAGAACGGACAACGGACGAAACTGGGGAAACCCGGACGAATGCAAGTTTTGAAAACATGATGATGCAATGCATATGATGACATGATGAAATGCAACACGCAAGAAAATGACAAGGCAACAACAGCGAATAACTGGAGGACACCTGGCACATCGGTCTCGGGGCGTTACACGGTGGCCGTCGTCTGGGTCAAGCAACGACACCGCCTCTCCCTGCCCTTGGCCTGCATCTGCGCGTCGGGAACACGGTGGCCATCGTCTCGTGCGACTGCGGTGGCGGAAGAGCAGCCGTGGAACCCTGCAGCTGCGCACTGTGCACGGGGACGATCCCGAGGTGCGCCCACGTCTTGGTGAGCTCGCACTGCGTGGGCTGAAATCTCCTCCTGCAGCTGGTTGATGATCCCGGTGCATCCGTACACCGGGTCCTCCACCCGCCACTGCGCATGCGCCTCCATCGCCATCGTCTCTGCTGCCTGAGCTCTCTCATCCACCGGCAAGCTCTGCAAGTGGCAACCAATCTTAAATGTCGAACCATGCAAGAACGAACTAGCTGATGGTTTGTCAATGGCGGCCAAAATGATTGATTACCAGAGATCACGTACCTCGAGCAACCTCGCGACTTTGCTAGCGCCGAAGACCCGGTGGACGGTGGTGTAGCGGTGGGGTTGCGACACGGGGTGAGCACACAGTCGGGGGCGGACCGCCGGCACAGGTACTTGCACGCCGCGCACCTCCCCGGGTTACTTGCCGCCTGCCTGGTCTTCCTCGTGCATTTCCATGTTGCCGGTTGTCGACGTGATGATCTAGTGCTAGATCCTGGCATCGTGCATGCTTATATACATACGTGTCGCGCATGGAGTCCCTCATCAATTAAACCCAAAAATTGAAGCATCGCGGAAGTGGCAGTCCATGGCACTGTCCTCCGGAGAAGACACAGAAAATATCAGTTCACCTGGGAAATCATATCAGTCCAACGTACCCAGGCTGTCCGTTCAAGTTGGGTAATAGAATAATATTCTGTTACGCGAAACATAATAGCCCAGATGTATATATATATGTATATATATATATATATCTATGTGTGTGTGTTTTCTGTCCTCTACATCATTCACTTATAGATATGTCTTCAAACTTGCCATTTTCTGAGCTTAGTGAATGTGATCGGACCCTAACACCTTCTGTGCTTCTTCCTCAAATTCTGTCTATCTAGTCATATGCATTCTGTTGAAATGTGCCAAATGTCTTCACTGCGTCCTTGTCAGCTGAAGATACAGAGTCAGACATTTAAACCTGCTTTTAATGCTATATCTCTTTTGCTTGAATACCAGAATAATCAGAATGACCACACGACAAACCAGGTGTGCGTGGGAGCATGGAACAACTCTCAGTGAGTTGCATGCATACCACGTGTCCATCAGATGTGAAACGCCAGGGTCACCTGCGTAATTACGCTGCACAACCCTTTACCTAATAAATACACACCCACATGGTCATTATCCCCTCTTCCATCTCGCCATCTCACTCAAACCCTAGCGCCACTGCTAGTTCACGTCAACGCCAGAGACAAAGTGCTTAGCTACCACGACCTCTTTGACGTGGTCCTCACGCTGGCCGCGGACCATGTCTTCTCTGCCTTGGCAGTAGGTGTCTTCCGCCACCAAGTTAGGGCGTGGGAGATTGGACTGCTTGGCATCCATTTTGCCTCGTCTAGCAGTTCTTCTGTGGTAAATAAATCTCACTTTTTACAGCCCTTTTCGATCTGCCTAATCCATCCACTTTAACCAACAATGGTTTCTACACTTCCAAATCTGGATCCTTCTCTTTCTCAATCTCATATCTTGCAAAGATTATTCACTTATGATTCATAACTAGTTAGATTCCTCACTTTTACTTATTCATGGATTCGTACAAATCTGGAAACAACTCACTTCAAATAAGTGAATGTCTTCACACTATGAGGTCAATGTCTTCAAACTGATTTATCTTCAAAATCTTCTGAGAATGCATATGACCTCTTCCCCTTTCCTCACATCTCAATATTGTCACAGGTACATGTCCGTGGGAGAATCCCTTGGTTCTCATAGTCTGCATTCATTTGCAGAATTCTTACAGCATCATATTGACTCTCCTGACGCCAGTTCTTGTTTGACAAGTAGATGGAAGCCCTTCACTGTCTTGAAGCCTCTCTGTCTGAATATTATGAATACTGAAAATCTGCAAGGAAGGGTGGAAGGCAGTGCCGTGGCAACACTACTATAGATCTGCCTCCCGATCTGTTTGAACTACACAAGTCAGATCCCGAGGAGAGTTACAATCAGCGCAAGACCAGAATACAATGGATCCGAAGATATTGCGCTGAACAGTGGTTCAAGTATAACTTTGTCACTCCTGAATATGCTGAAAAGAATGCTATCAAGCACCCGTGGGGTGATGTTCTTTACAAGAATCTGCAACCCAAGTCTAAGCCTGAAGCTATTGCCCAAGGCTTCTATCCTTGCATGGTCCGAGGACCTCAGCCAAAAAATGCCGATCCATCATCTCTTCTATCGTGTCATGACTACAATCTCTTCAAGCGCAACTTTCAGTTCACAAAGGAGTCAGCTGCCAAGAACAGGAAGGAGCTCGGACTCCACTTCAACCCTGGTCCGTCTGCTCCAAGGCAAGATGGCACACGTGACGCCAATCCTAATGTCATCGGCCCCTTCAATAGTTTGATGGACTCCTCTCCCATATTGTTGTTCAGAGGGCCACGGTGGAACAGTCTACCGATGATGCAGACTCTAAAGATGCACCTACACCACCAAAGCAGAAGAAGAAGAAGTCAAAAGCTTCAAAGCCCTTTGTAGCACCAAAATCTTCAACTGTGAAGCCATTAAAGACTGCACCTCCTGAACTCAGTGTGCAGTTCGAAGACTTGTCTCGTGTCTCCAAGAATACTAAGAAGACCAAGAAGTTCAAGAAGATTTAAGGGATGACCTAACTCCTATTGTCGTTCTGCGCAATGAGGAAGACACCATTGATCCGTCTAGTGATGATGATCTTGGTGATGAAGCTCTAGAGATGTTGATCAAGAGCAAGCAAGAGGCAGAGATCTTTCATGATCTGCCTCTCTTTGATTTTGACATTCTAAACAACTTCATTGATCAATGGTTTGAGGACCAAAGGATCAACATTGATGATCTGCAACTGCCACTGGACATCAGTGTCACCTTTCATGGAGCCATTCCAAATGAACTTGCTCTCGCTCAGAAAATTGTCGAGCTCAAAAACAAGATTGATTATGAGAAGGCACACTTCAATAAGCACATGGCCAAGCTCAGTGTGGCTGATGTGCAAATCTTCAAGAAGATGATGAATGACCTCAAGGCCGAATTCAACAAGAAGCATGAAGAAGCCAAAGGCTCAAGCGAGCACATGAAGTACTACGCGCAGAAATGTGTGCAAGCACAGAATGAAGCTGAGAAGAGAAAGGCTCTTGGGCCTCCTGGCATCGACCCCAAGATGGCTGCCAAGAAAAACAAGTCTGTTGAAGCCATACCCGAAGCTCAACGGCAGGAACAACCCAGCATTGTCTTCCCTGCCAGCATGACTGGCTCAAAGCCAAAGGTCCCTTCAGTATCTTCTGAACAGAAGATGACCAGGAAAGCCGAAGCCGAAGCCATAAAGAGGAAGCTCAAAGATACATCTGATGATGCTCCCTCCAAGAAGTTGAAGACTAAGGCTTGAAAGCCTTCAAAGAAAGAGCATGCCTTTACCCAGAGCCCTTCATCATTGAACCAATCTATGTTGCTTTCCCTGCCTCTACCAATCAAGAGCGCCGCCTGGTGATTCATGAGCCTGCTTCCACAAAGGCTCCAAAAAGTGAGGAAGTTCCAGTTGTTGATCCCAATGCAGCTGAAGACATTGATCATGAAGACAATGTGAATGATGATGAAGTCCTTCCTCAGCTTGAACCCAAGTTAGTATCATCGCCTGCTCCCACGAGCAGTGAAATTATTAGCATTGGTCCTCCATTGACACCAGTTGCTCAAGATGACTCATGGTTAAGCAACCACAACAAGACACCCCTCTGCAATACGAGACCCCATGTACTCCACCACCTCAGGTCACCACTCTGGTACTTGATGATGACAATTACATGGAACAGACCACTCCTCCAAAGGCGTGGCCAGCATTTTGCAGGCTTCGCAAAGGCCTCAAGCCATAGGTCTCCATGACAAGCACTCCATAAGAGGATGTGCAACACACCAACTCAGTAGCACGTCAAGTGTTTCATGAAGCCACCCCTTCTGCGTCTGCCTCTGAGTCTGAAGCCAGAGCTGCTAAAGACATTCCAGCCGCACCAGCCGAAGAAGAAAAAGAAGAAAGGAAAGGAGATGAAAGAGAAGCCACACCCCCTGCCAGTAATCCAGTCCAACCTGTTGAGAACGTGATCGTGCCCGACCCTCCAGTTGTTAAACAGATGGAGGTTGAAAACAATGAGGCTGCCACAACCAACAATATTGAAGCCAATGACACTGTCATGGCTCAAGATAATATGGATCTCGAAGCCAACGCGACTACTGACACCATTGTCCCACAAATCATCTCTGATGACGCCGTTCCTCCACCAAGGCCTCATACTATGGAACGCATGTTCAATCATGGTGAGTTCGTGACTGTCAGATGGCCTATCATGGTTCCACCCACTTAGTACAAAAAAAGACAAATCCATGACATTTTGGGCCAAACGAATTTTTTTCCTGTCATGCTTATGACACTTCCATGACGATAATTGTGAAAAAACCCGGTATCATCATAGATATGGTGGGGTCCTACTTCTATGACAAAAAATCATGACAGAAAATGGGCTTTTCGTCATGGGCGGGCCGGAGACGCAGTTGCATGACATTCTTTGGGCCGTCCATGACAGAAAAACTGTGGTAGAAGCGAGGGCGAGGAAAATATCGGGGGAGTTCCCGGTTACGGTGGGTGGTCGGGGGCCGAGAGATGCACATTTCTCTCATACGTACATGCGTGTGTGTGAGGCGTTGCGCTCTAACTGAACCCGAGTGAGGCATTGGGCTCTAACTGAACCCGAGCGATTGCACTGCAGGCTACGCGTTACTGAACCCGAGCGATCGATCGATCTCTTCTTGTTAACTGAACCCCGGTGATTCCTTCGCTACTGCTGCTAATTGAAGCCGATCGATGCTGCCTCTGGATGAACAGTGAGCATTGTTGGGGCGGTTTGGATGAACAATTTCCGGTGGGGGGTGGATGAACAGGACCCCATGGTGTTGCCGCTAGATGAACAGGACCCCGTGGTGTTGCCGCTAGATGAACATGACCCCGATCGAGCCGGTTGGGGGTGGATGAACAGGACCCCGTGGAGGGCTGGATGAACAGGACCTCGTGGAGGGCTGGTTGAACAGTAGCCGGTGAAGGGCTGGATGAACAGTAGCCCATGGAGGGGTGGTTGAACAGGACCCTGTGGAGAGGGTTGGTTGAACAATAGCCGATGGAGGAGTGCGCGGTGGAGGCTGGATGAACAGGAGCCCGTGGATGATCAGTCACAGGTCGAGGCTAGAGGAGGTCGACGGTGGATGAATAGTAGCCCATGGAGGCAGTTGACGGTGGAGATGAATAGTATCCCATGGAGTCCCGTTTTGCGGTACGCCACACCCCTCCCGATGAACATGACCCCCATTTCAACCGTAGCGCTCCAACACAAGTCCGTTTCCTCCGTTTTGCAGTACGCCACACCCCTCCCAATGAACAGGATTCTGTTTCAATCGTGGTCGATCGAACACTATGCCGTTTCCTCCATTCTGCGGTACGCCAGACCTCGTTTCCATCGGCTGTTCCGTCCAAGCTGGTTGGCTCCCGATGAACAACACGTGTTTTGTTGCCTCTCGATGAACACGACGCATTCCATTGCCTCCCCATGAACATGACGTATTCCGTTGCCTCCCCATGAACACGACGACGACGCAATTTCTCCATTCCGACCCAGCCATGTACACGAGCCCTGGCCGTATGTATGCGCGAGTAGGCATTCGAGACCCCGCCCGTATGTACATACGTGGCCGTCTTTTTTGGCGTGTGGCTGTATGTACGTGTACACACTTTAGACGGGAGAGCCTGAACTGCTACGTGGGGGCTCTACTATGACATGTGCCGCTACTTACTCGGCCACGGTTCATCGTTGCAAAGCGACCGATCGACCAGTATGTACGTACACGTTCGCGACCAGAATAACAACGCTACATACGCTTCGACCAGGTGGGTCCCGACTGCCAGGCACTTCCTTGCGTGCGAAGATGTAGCTGGTGGGTCCAAGAAGTCAGGGGGCGAATCAGTTTTTGCCCGTAATATGGACGCACTTCCTTGCATGCAAAGATGTAGCTGGTGGGTCCCAGTAGTCAGGGGGAAACATTTTTCGCGTAATAAGGAGGCACTACCTTGCTGCGGCCATGGACCCAGCTGTCAGCCTCTCCACGTACAGTACTCTTCTGATGGAAGTCGTTCCTTGGCCACGTTTACCACACCACACCGAGAGCACTAGGGCGATGGATGACGCCGAGGCCTAGGAAGGGGACGACGCGGAGCAGGGGAAGACGTGGCAGTGGATGCCCACGCTGAGAGGAGTATGAGGGTTCACTGGTTTGGCTGCGGTGTGAGGCTGCTGTTACCGCATGGCCTGGCCAGTGGTGTGAGTAGTAGGGGGCAGTGAGGCCTCAATGGTAGCATAGCCGTCCACTGGAGGCAGGAGCAGGCAGTCTCGCCAGCTGGTTTGGGCTGCTGGTGCAAGAAGAGCAGCGATTGAAGAAGCAGCATGACCGTTTGATTCAAATCCAATGGTAACTGCTGCTAGAATCGTTTCTTGACTAAGTTGAGAACCCCTGCGTACGCGTCAACTTAGTAGGCCCACAGGTCAGCCTCCCAACCGGTGCGCCCCAGATGTCAGTGGGAGGAATCATTTTTTTGCGTAATAAGGAGGCAGTTGACTGCGTGCGGCCAGGCCAACAGAGGGAGTAGGGTGGGGCAGTGAAGCCTGCGCGGCATCACAACGGGCCACAAGAGGAGGGAGCAGGCAGTCCCGCCGGTGCCAGTTTAGGCGGCTGGAGCAGGAAGATCAGAGATTGAAGAAGCACATCGGCCGTTGGATGGTCATCCAACAGTCACTGCTGCTAGAATCGTGTGTTGACTGACAAAGCCTTGCGTAAACAAGTCAGCCTCGAAATCTGTGGCATGTACATCCCATTTGCTATTATTTTTATATTTTTACTCATTTTCTAATTCATATGGAATTTATTGCAGCCCATTTTCCATTTTTAGAATTGATGCCCATTTTCTGGTCAGTACCAGGGTTAAAAAATTAAACTAAATATGTGCGAAATTTTGAAAATTCGCAAATTTTTGCTGGGGAACAAAATATTCTATATCCAAAAATTAGTAGCCATACTAAAACAAATTTTGAAATAAATTAGTACTATGTCATGTTAAATCCAATGAAATATAAAATATCAGTGAAGAACAAAAACAAAAAAAAAGAAACTAATTTCCCATTTGGTATAATTTTTGGAATTTTCAACCCCTTCGATATTAGTTTTAACAGACAATGACCATGCTCTTTGGCCAGGCCAGAATGCATCCTTTCTTGTCTTGAAAGATTTGCAGCCCAGTAAGTCGGAGAAAACAAATAGGCCTAGCATGGTTATTCTTCAAAAAGAAATACTGGGCTACCTATTTTCCCAAAGCAAAAACTGCTGGGCTGGTCATGTTGTTAGACGGGCCACAGAGACCGCACAACCTAGTTTATAGCCTGCTCCTGCGAATTACCACTCAAAAAAAGTTGTGCAATTTTGTCGTTAATTGACTATATCTTGAAAATGATGTGGGTCCCAGATATCTGCAGGGTGGATTAGAGTAAAAACGAGGGGTTCATCTGAGTAGTAAAATAGGCGCTTGCTTGTGTTCGGGAGTGGACCTGGTGGGTCCGTACTGTCATACTCACAACTACAATCCTCTCCCGATTCACTATGTTGACAGGGCCGGACGGCGGCGCCGCGACGAGCGCACCAAGGTGGAGGATAAAGTGCTATCGCCAATGTGCTGGGCTAGGTTGGACATTCTTATTGAAAAATAAAAATGGACCGGAACTATTTACGACGTTGACTACGATTTGCATGGGTCAGCTAGTTGCAGGAAGAAAATGGTGGGAGAAAGAAGACTGGTCGCTATCTTTGCCTAAGAATAATATCGACTGAATGCAACGACACTATCATAGGAAATAATATCCTCCCGTTAAATCATAAATTTAAAGAACTGGTGCATGAGCATTTAGCTTTATTTATTAATTTATTTATTTATGTTTAGGGGACCATGAGCATGTACCTGGGCCGGATTCATGTGAGAACCTCCCTTCCAGTTAATTATGGGCTCCTCTATTGGGCCTTCATCAGTGGGCTGCATGTTATCAATAAGTGGAAAATGTGTTCCATACCAAAAATAGTATGCTCTACGTACGGTATGGGGCACTAAAGGATCAGACAGTGCAACGACTTCCAAAACATTGTGTTTGTTGTTCTAACAACACATTTGTTGAACCAACAGATGAAATATACTACTGATTGTACATTGAAAACAGCAGCAGCAGCAGCTGCAGCAACCAGGGCTAGGGGTGCAACAAAAGCAGTAAGCAGGCCAGAAGAGTTAAGACGCAGCTCTCTCTTCCAAACCAAACATCAGCCATCATTACAAAAGGGCTACCAAAAAAGAACAAGTGTATGCATCAAACTAAATAAAGATCCTACTACACCAAGTGTACGCATCTAACTAACTGACTTAGTTAGACATTACTATTTATTAAGCTGCGAAGATTGGTTGACGGCTTGAACCAAATGGGTGCATGATGGGGGAAACTCCAGCCAGCAGGTCGAAGTATGATACTTGCAACCCTCTCTCCTACTTTGGGCTGCAGAGCATGGTGGCACATATCAGGGTATGGTGCATGCAGAGATGCATGCCACACTGTGTACACACAGTTTTGCCTGATGAACGAAACCGCGCTGCCATCATGATCCTTACCGTCGGTTATCTCCTGGTTAATCAGATAATTCAGTCTAAGAAATAGAGAGTGTGTACCAAGGCTACTTACCAGCCTCCAGTCAAAAATTCCTGAAGGCCCAGAGAAGCTGGGATCCTGCCCAAAGACCTTGCAATGACTATGATTATACTCCGCGAAACAACACGTCCGGTACGTGCGAACGATCATCAATCGTTCGCCATTGTCTGATCGAGCCAGGAACCACCTGCAACTGCCATGCCGCATTTCTTTGAAAGGTTCTGGGATTAGGAAGGGTAGGGACACTAGGCGGCCTACAACATCATATCAAGTTGGAGTCAAATAAAAAAGGGCTCTTAAAGTCAATCTTAAGAACATCATGTTATGAGCATGCATATTTTTTCAACAAATGTTGACAATAATATAAGCAAGCCATCATGATATCATAGGAAAGTAACATACTATTGTAACAACCATTTATAGCGATGACTAGAGTAGGCCAACAATACGTCTAGCCATAGAAGCAGCCGACAACGTAAATGAAGCCCTTGTGTTCAATGGAATCAGAGAACCATGGAGGATGTATGATCCTGTGATGGACGTGCAGATTTATCCACTTACCAAAGTGACCTGTTAGACAGGCGGGACCGCGGTTGAAGAACGCAATTAGCCTAAAGTCTTTATAATTCGCAGATCTTGTGGGCACTTGGCAGATTACAACCTTGAGCAAATCAAACTCGGTATCATGTTAGCTACTGTAAGATCTTGAGTATTCTGGGACGCGGTGCCAAAGAAGAGCAGTGTTAATCGAAGGAAGGGGGATTAATCACCGGGTGTAGAACTCCACGAGCATCCAGCTATCGCGACCGTCGACGAGTAACATCCAAGACGTGTTCATGCCGACCCAGTACATACTGTTAATGTAGTTGAGGGTGATGGGGATCGGATCGCAGTCAAGGGGGTTGATGCTTGCCACCCTACGATTGTTATGCTGCGTGAAACGCCGTTTCTGAAGATCAGGCGGCATCAGCAAGCAAGGAGCTGGCTTAAAAAGCTCCTGCCTGAGGGCTTTGAGTAAACGATACAGCCCCGACGAGCACGCAGCGAGCGGCATGGTACTGTGAGTGTCCACACGCGAAACAATGAGCTTGATTACCTCTGTGGGGAGCGAATTCCAGCCACTCTTTCGGTGGACGCTGCTCGATTCTGCCATTGTTAGTGCTTGGGTTTTGGAGGAGGGGGAGGCGCCTTAGCGGGGAAGGAAGATTGGACGAGATTATGTGCGGACAAAGATGGAGAAGCGAATATGTGTTGTGGGAAATGGATAGGTGATGATGACTACATCATGCCGCTTGACTTATGAGACACATACCAGCAGTGTAGGGTCATATGGAAGCAAGACAACTTGCTTGAGTGATCATAGTATGGGTACTCCCTACAGTACCTACTACTATGCCCTAACTTGCTTGAGTAGAGTAGTAGTGGAGTAGGACTCTGCTCTACTACTAGGACCGGAGGAGTAGTATATTCTAATCTAAAATAGTTACAAATTTCAATGCCTGAGCATGGAACGACTACGAACCGCCATCGATGCTAACTCCAATCCCCAGCAAACGTTCGCTGGGAGACATGGCAGTTGCAAACGCCCGCAACACAATTACCGTACATGTGTAAGGGTGGCGGTTTTATCAAATACTATGGCTTAAAAACAGGCCACCGTCGGATGGAAATCTGACGGTTAAATGGGATTCGCCAGGATTGAGCTCGTGGTGAACAATCACCAGATATCATTACTAAAAAAAGGTTAAAACACCCAGGGCTATAACTTGCACCGGCTGATCACTAACAATGATACTAACATAGTTGTAAAATGGTGAAAGACCGTTTCTACGTGGTGTTTGGAATTATGTGCAAAAAATTAGCAAGATGCCCGTGCATTGCACGGAACATCAAGATGCATTTTTTTACAAAACACCTGTTGTGATTGACCCGTGCAGGAGTAATCCCATGTGTAAAAACTAATGACATCTCGAGAAAGATGATAGATAAGGTGAGGAGGAGTGGGGCGTAGTGGTGACTAGTGGTCGTACTGGGCGGAGGCATGGGGATGGACGGCGCCGGCAGCAGCCACCATGCCAGATTGTTCCAGAGACTTCCTTTTTTAATTGCTCAGCAATGAGGTTGTGGGAGATAAGGATGAACGAGGCAAGGCCTTATGTGTAAATGTGGAGAGAGGTGAGGGTATCTTTTGTAAAATTGTCATATTTTGCTTTCTATACGTCAGATATAGATCGGACAGTCTATATTATAAGATTGCAGGCACACCATCATCACCAACTCGGTTTTTTCTCTACTCCTACTCCTATAAAAGACTAAGTTGGTGATGATGGTGTGTCTTCCATCCGCCATTTCTAACCATTAGATCTGCATCTAACGGCTGTGATGTAAGTTGTGCCTTTTGCAACAATTCCCACTTCTCTGCTCCAGTTTACACAAAACCCCTTAGTATCTTGAAACCAACCACATTCCTCCCTTACTTCATCAAAACAGCCCAAAGAATATATTTCAAGTGAAACATAAGATATTTTTAGTGATATGTATATCAAAACTAAACTGTTTTCTTTCAAATTTGTGAATATGTATTATTCTACTTTGGATCCGTTGCAATGGACGGGCTCATTGTTATAAAGGTTTATCTCTTGCATCGTCCGCAACGAACACCAGGTGTACTGGTCCGGGACAGATGCTCACAACGCGATGAACTGAGTTCGAATTCTGTCCTAAACTTTAGCTTTATATATATATTTTTAATATATACTTCTTTCGCTACTATACTGGCAGTGGTACCCACAGAGTACTTAGAATACAAGATTAAGGATGGATTTGTTTCTTTTTAACTCTCTATACGAATGTGTAGCCAGCCCGCTAGTCGTGTACACTATACTGACAATGCAACCCACAGAGTACTTAGAATACAAGATTAAGGATGTAATTAAATTTTTATAGAGGGAAAATCATACACGCAATTAACTCAAATGGATTGGATGTGACTATTATTCCCCAATGGCAACCGGAAAATTTCCTCCCGCGGGACGGAGTAGGTTTCTCGGTTTGGATGCGGGTTTAACGAAGGCATTTGATGGAGGCGAGGAGGCGTGTTCAGCCGGGCGTGCAACAGACGGTGTAGTACTATTTGATTTGTTATAAAAACAAAGAAGAGTAGTAGAGATAGAGATAAGAGTAGAGATAGAGACTAGGGAGGAGCACCATCCACTGCTTCGTGTGCTACTCCTGTGCTCCATTCGGCGGCCGCAACATCCCCTATAGCCACTCCCTCCTGCGCTCCATTCGGGGGGCGCTGTTGAAATTTGGGGATTGCACTCTCGCGATTGTTGGAAATGATGACTTTACCGACGACGACATCTTCCCCGACCTCGGCAACCTCTTCCTCAATGACATGTGCGACAACCTTAATGCCAATGGTGCTGCTCCCGTTGCACCGTATGTGTTTCTGTCCTTCCCATTCAAAATTGTGGTAG
The DNA here is from genome assembly GCF_003073215.2 of Triticum urartu. Classification (NCBI taxonomy): domain Eukaryota; kingdom Viridiplantae; phylum Streptophyta; class Magnoliopsida; order Poales; family Poaceae; genus Triticum; species Triticum urartu. Next base: position 341,291,199 of record NC_053024.1, on the reverse strand, counting down.
AATTCATGTTTCTAGACCGTGTCCTAGATTCTATCTGTTCATCTACTATGCTAGTCCACATGATTAGTTTAATCTCTGTTATAGCCATCATGCTTTATTTTGAGCTTATTCAGACTAAATCTTGTAGTAACTTGCTCATATATTCAACTGGCGCAGCGTCCCCTACAGCCACTCCCGTTTCATGGACAGCCTGGTAGATGCCTCCAAGGAGCCCTTTGTCTACTGCTATGAGTGCCCGATGCCGTTTTGGGGCTCGCCGGTGGACATCGTGCATCACCTCACACAGGCGTGCGGCGATCACTACTGGCCCTTGGTGGAGAACACCATGTATGAGACATGCTACCCGTTCACCATGCTGAAGTCGCTGGAGGATCACCGCCACCTATTATTCTTGAAGGAGGATGATAGAATCTTCCTCTTGATCGTGGGCACCGACGAGGCCCGCGCAGGCCGCCGCCCCATCTCTGTAGTGTGCGTCAGGGGCGACGCCGCTGACACTGACACTAACACTAACATGAGGCCGATGTACGGGTGCGTGCTCACTGTTACTACCCCTCAGATTTACGTGGGTGGCGACGCTGGCTACATGAGGCTGACTAGGACTGTGCCGAGCCGGGACCTTCCGCAGATGTGGACATGGAACACGCATGGTATGATTTTAACCCCCAACGTGGTGCACCGGGACACCAAGGAAGTTCACCTCGACATATGCATTACCAAGTTAAATGTTGATCATTAGTCTTTGCTCAATGTAATCCATTGTCTAAGCATGTGGAGACTTCCATGCATGATCTTTCTCTATTGAAGCATCACACATGAATAAAAGTGTATCCATTTATGGTTTAGTCTAGAATCTTCCATGTATGAGTTTTTACTATAGTACTGGTGAAAGACTTACGATGAACCATTTCTTAAATCTCCTCTGCCCCCTTCCAAGTCATCCTGATTTAATCCCTCCATCTAGGTGTATAAGGGCATGGATAATACTTAATAGTATAGCCAACTGTTGACTATAAGAAAGTGCCATGTCATTTGTAGCCAACATGTATAACAATCGATACTCAAAAACTAATTCTTAAAGATCATTTCTTGCAAAGCACAATTAGTGTTATTTCTTCACAAGTTTTGGATGCAGGTTGAACAGTTGAATGCTTTTGTTTGCAAAAGATACTTTTTACCTATTTCACCTGGGTGTTGGTGAGCTCTAGAGATGAAATAATATCCGAAGAAACCTATTGATACCCGTTACACATGAGATGACCCCACATCCTTTGTCAAAATAAACAACTCCCCGATCAATGCTTTTCACTCTTCCGTGCAACACACGGGCACCTTACTATAGATTAGTACGACCAAAATTTGAAATAACATTATATATAGTATGATATATGCTGGTGCATGTCACCAAAAATTATATCATTGAAAACTATGTTCAAATACGAATCCAACGATAGAGTTTTTGTTGACATGCACTAACATTTTGTCAGTTAAATATTCAGTCAAATTCAATGGGGGACTAATAAACCACGACCGATGTAGTACTATAGTAGAGAGCGGCACTACACGGGAGTCTCACCCCGCTTGTGGCACGGCAGTAAAGCCATCATATCACAGAACCCAACCACTCCCAATAATAAGTGGCCCGGTAAAATAAACGGACAAGCAACCATCACATCCCTCCGTCTTTTTTGCATGTCATCTCTCTGCATTTACTTTCTCCAGTTCATCTCGCACACTCGATCCCTAGCTACTACTCCTAGTAACCCTAGCTACTACTCCTAGGGTCAGTTCTTTTGGTGGCTGAAAAAATAATCCGTCTCTTACCCAGCTTTTCCCATTAGACTAGTCAAAGTGGAGAGTAACATTAAGGCGCCTCACTCATTTATTTGGGCTTCTAAACTACTTCTAGTACCTTCATCCTGGTTTATTCGTCTCCATTGTAGTTTGTGCTAAATTTTGACCAAATATTTAACTGATAAAATGTTAGTGCATGTGACATGCATAAACATTTCACTAGTTAAATTTATGATCAAAATTTGACACAGATCACAATGGGGACCAATAAACCATGACGAAAGTAGTAGTTATGGGATTACTAATATAGAAGCCTAAAAGAACTGGCCCTTGGTACTCCTACTACTAGTAGTAATCAAGTTGGAATTCCAATTGCACGGCACAACATGTTAGGCAAAAAATTCGATACAGGGTGTAGGAAGCAGTTTGGGCATTTGCATGCCTTTCCGACCAGTGAGATACTCCGTACGAAGTACGACAGAGAAATAACCACAGAGAAGGAAGCTAAAAGTAAACAATCAAATGAGCATTTTTGCATTTGTTTGGCATTGAATCGTTTCACAAGGTTGACTAGTGATGTTTTTCTACTTTTACATAAACCGCATCATAATGTTAAAACGTGCATTTGCACGTACATAAGTAATAAGTAATAGTAGTACTCCCTCCGTCTAGGAGTATAAGTCTTCCCTCCTTCTTGGTCATAGTGCACAACCAAAGATGACGTATTCACCTGGATGGAGGGAGTGGCACAGTCTTTAAGCGTATATAGAGAGAGACATGTAGTGCGATAATATATAGTAAAGTTTGTGCTATATGCACGTACTTACAAAATGTGTACGGATACACAAGGTTTTCAAAATTTCCCTTTTACATACTTAATTAAGGATGCTAATAATTCCTGAACATTCAAGATTTATCATTTGCGTCCCAAAACTAATGAGATCACCTTACGAAACTAAATTATACTCCTACTGGAAGCCACGACGCTCGCAGGAGCGCTTGCGGCGTGCCACGAGTGCCCTGGTGCGCGTCCATTTCCCAGCACGCCGACACAACGCCTCTTCCTCAGCCTCGCAACTCGCGAGGTGCTGATTGGCGGCTTGTCGGCGGGCGAGCGCGATCTCACCGGTGTGGTGATCCGGCGCCAATAGGTACTCCTCCTCCCTGGAAGTGTGCACCCGGTCCACGTACCGCCAAGCATAGACGAGGCTCTTGGGCCCAACTGCACTCAGGGCTTTGGCATGGGCGTCCTCCGACAACCTCACGGCCCTCGCACGAGCCTTCTTCCAAAGAGCCAATTTCTTGACTCTCTCGGATGTGACATAGGCCTGCCAGGCAGGTTGCCCCGTGGCGCGCTTCTCTTCCTCGGCCTTCTTCTCCACCTCTATTTTGGCGCGCTTTGCCGGAGGTAAAGCCTCCCAAAAGGCGACATCCATTTCTTCGAAAGCTCCTCAAGGTTGGGGGGCTCGGCGGGCGGCGTGGCGTTCTCCTCGTAGCGGGGAGCCGACGCGTCCTCCGACGCGCGTGCTAGCGAGATTGGGAACGCCGACGCGTCCACCTCGACGCGTCGCGGCGAGGAGCATACCGATGCGTCCTCCTCGACTAGTGGTGGCGAGGAACAGAACGATGACACATGACCGTCCGCGCGGTGCAGCGAGGGGCCCCTAGGGCTTGGGAGGGGCGATGCCATGGTGGTCGATGCGAGAGGAAGGGGGAGGAGATAGCGATGAACGTGAGCATTCTTCAGAATGCCGAGGGAGGAGCATTATTTATAGCGAGAAATGGCACACCTACATAAGAAATGGACTGAGCTGCACTGACTTAACTGCAGGTCCAGTTGCATCACTGACATGTGGGCCAGACCCTTGTTGGGCCCATATGTCAGTGACCCAATGCACTTGTAGTTAAGTAACTGAAGCAGCGCCCCGTAAGATATGTTGTGTGATTAATGTAACAGCTACATGGGCATATTTGTTGGAGTAAATTACGGGGGATGGAAGGGGTGGAAATATTGCTGGTCACAGCGGATTGGACGAGCGCGGGGGGGGGGGGGGGGGGGGGGGGGGGGGGGGGGGGGGGGGGGGGGAGTCTTGCATGCAGATTTTATCCACACGGGGTGGAGTGGTGGGACCGCCGGAGGGAGGAGAGTCAAGCAGGCATATTGTTTTCACACATGGAGAGGAAATGATTTGGAGACGAACGGCCTTCCTGCAGGTATGGGGAACGGTGCATAATAAGTCATCTTGCATGCCGGGCTAGGTATAGTCTCAAGTCATTAAAAGAATACACGCCCAAGACATGTCCATATTTCAAGGTGCACTAAATTATTGCATGCGATGATTAAGGCTGGCCATAATGGTGGTATCTTAGCTGGTATCATGCACACGGGAATAGCAAACATGCTAATGTGGCAGAGAATTAAAGAAGAGAGGGGGTTAGAGTAACTAGTGTTCATGCATGCATGCAATGTGATAATGCATTGGTAAACACATATTTTTGTGAAGAATAATAGCATTAGTTGAGTACTTTTGCAGACTACAAAAACTATTCCACTGCCTCTATCTTGGTAAGAGTAGGTGAAATTTTTGAATCGAGCCCTTTAAACTAGAAGGGAGGTAGTAGTACTCTAATAGCTAACCTTGTTGTGATGACTAGATAGGACATGGCACACACCTGGACGGAGGAACTAGTCTGCATTGTGCATTTAAGTTTTGTCTGAAGTTAATGTACCTCTACTTTGACCAAACTTATAGAAAAATGTATCAACATTCACAATGTCAAATCAATATTTTTATACTCATTATAAAACCATAGTTATTATACTCATTATAATCAGTATTGTAGATATTGATATTTTTTGTATAAATTTGGTCAAACACTTTGCAAATGGTTGACAGAAGTAAAAAATGACCAGAGAGAGTATCATGCATGCGGAGTAGGAATTTTTTTTGCTCATTTATAGCCGGTCGAAGTCTCAAAGGGCGTGACTTCACGAGGGAGGCGAAGGTCGTGGGAGGCGCGACGGTTGAAGGAATTAAGTTAAGTTACATCCATGCACCGGCATGGCGTGCGAACATGCAGAAGCTATACCATCAGGCCTATGATATGGGTCTAGTAGACATGACATCTAGTGGGTCCCGCATAGTACTCGATAACTCTTTGGGGGCTTGCACCCGTTTATCCACCGGGCAAGCCAACAACCCCACGCCATTCGCACGCCCTACTCGTCCCCATATTCTACTACTACCTTAAAACAGTTCGCTCCCAGTTGTCCCGTCCTTTCACATTACACCAGTTCAACTTCTCCTAACCCTCCTCCAAAATCCATGGCCTCCCAAATCTCCATGGTCGCTGCTGAGTACGAGGTTAGAGCCATCATCAGCGATGAGTTCATCTTCATCTACACACGTGGATCTGCGACGGTGAAAGCATGCCTTGCTCACTTCCTATGCATGTTCAATAGTTCAAAGGATGAGTGGGTCGCTGGGCTAGATGTTGAGTACACCATAGTCCTGGAAAGAGAGAAGATTCTAAAGGAGGCAGAGAAGAAGAAGCCCGCCATGATCCAGGTTTGCGTACATAACGTGTGCTTGGCCTACCACATATGCCATGCCGACGTTGAGTGCCAGGATTTTAAGAACTTCCTCAAGGACGAAAGAGAAATTTGTTACTGTAGACTTTAGGAACGACAGGGATGTCCTGGGTCGGATAGGCCTCGTTGTAGGCTAGCCCTTTGATCTCCAGAAGGCAAGCCTGGTGTCCTCCTCTCAGCCTTTAATGCTGACCCTGGCAGCAGCCATGATTGATGCTTCGTACGCTAAACTGAAGAAACCTCACCACGAGTTTCATCATGCATGGGAGTCGAAGACAGTAGGTGAAGATCACATCCTGTACGCAGCAATGGATGCCTACCTTTGTTTAAATATCTACAAGGGTTGGATGAAGAAGCAGAGCCCAGAGTCCGGTTCAAGCAAAAAGCGTCAGCGAAGAGGAAGAGGGACGAGGACGAAGTCGAGGATGTGGACTCGGACTCCGAGTAAGGTGGCAGTGTCGTCGCTCATGTTGGTTCTACTACTGTGTCAAGTAGACTAGTTGCTTAGTTTTATTTCAGGGTGTGTTGTGCTGAGCCCCCAGCAGAACTATGTTTATGTTCTTTCTCGTTATTTGAACTTTATGTTCTTTCTCGTTATTTGAACTTTATGTTCTTTCTCGTTATTTGAACTTTATGTTCTTTCTCGTTATTTGAACTATTTAGTACGTACAGTAGTACTAGAAGTATGTCTTACTATTGTTCTTCTTGTAGTTGGTACTACTGCTCGTATCTTCGTGTTCCAACTGTAATTAATACGTTTGTACTAGTAGTATAATTTGGGTCAGTCGATTTGTGAAAGAAGTTCGACGAAGCGAAGGAAGAAGACGGCAGAGAAGCTAGCCCAATATCTATATTAGGCTGGTAGGGTGTCCATGATCTATCTTATGAGTGTTGGGTGTGGAATGTAGTTCGCCAGAAAAAATGGATCATACCCGGGGTTAAACGGATGGTGAGGGTGGGGGGAGCATGGCGGTGGCAGGCAGTTCAAGGGAGGGCGGGACGGCAGCGGGAGGCGGTTAGGCGTGTGGTGGGCTAAGAAGATGAGCAATGCATCAAGTTCGGAGGTTGAAGAAGCCCTTCTAGCCATCCATGTTGCATCCAACGGCTCACAAGAGTCGACTGACCCAAATTTCTCCTTCAGATTGCGTGATCCATGTGGCATTCAACATCTCGAAGGTAGATTCCACGTCCGCAGCCGGTTTCCGGGCTCGGCGCCGGCGCGACCGGCTTCCGCCGCGATAGCCACCATGCGCGCCTCCTCCTTGCGGGCAGAGACGACAATGACATGCTGGTTCCTCCTCGCCGGCGTGCTGGAGCACGCGCTCATCCTCCTCTTTGTATGTTGCGTGCATAGATGCGGCTCCACCAGCTGCTTGCGTTCTTGGCAGCGTGGCGGCATCGCGAGGAGGGACCGCAAACGACGTGAGCGGGCGAGCCTTCGGCTTCATGGCACAGGGATGGCGGTGACACGGCGGTGATGGGCAAGAAATTGTTGGCCGGAGCAAGTGGGCGCCGGCATGCGCAACAATGGCGGTGACATATTGATGAGTGCGTGTATGGGAGATTAGTTTAGTGTTATATAGGCTTGGTCAAACTTAAAAGAAAACCGTACTAGTACATGTAAAAATTAGACTGAGACATCACTTATATTAGTTACCAGAGCCACGATACGAAATCATGTGCAAGCGCGTAAACCGCGGCCGCGCGGTCAATCGAACGGTGTTTCACCGTGTCGCGCTCAAAGGACATCCTCTGAACCTTTTTGTGTGTGTGAAAACAATCCCCGAATATCACTCTTTTTCCTTGAAAAGTTCTTGATGCTACAATATTTCCATATATTTTAATTTAGCTCTAGTTCGTGTTTATTTGGATATGGACGTTTTAGGTGCGCCCTAGTTTTTTTAATACTGATTTTGTGTGTGTGACTGAGAGAGAACGTGTGTATGTGTCCATTTGCGTGTTGTGGCGGAAGGGCAATGTGGAGATGATGTGTGTGTGATAGAGACATAGAGAGGTGTGAATGTGCAAATGATCATGCATGCGTGAGACATAGATAGATGCCAATACATTGTGTGTACATGAGAGAATGGTCTTCTATTTTACTTGTGTGTGTGTGTGAGGGAGAGGAGCATCCGTAACACAACAACCATATCTCTCGATTCGTCCATCCCTCGCACGATCGCATGTAACACATGCATCAACGCACACATTTTGACACCCTCGCCCGGCTCCTACCGACCTCAAAGCCCGCACATCGCTCTCTATCTCACATGCACAATCTCTTCGTGAAAACCCTATTTAGCATGTAGCTTTCTGTCACATACACACACACTTCTCTCCACAGGTTTGATTTCTCTCAATATCTAACACACACACACACCACACACACACCCCCTCCACCGAGCACACAATTCATCCCCATCCAAGGTTATATGGCGACCATTCCCGCTTGTGCTTCTCTGCACCCCAACATGCACAACACCTCAATCTTCAAAGAGGGCATCGAGGAGATCGAAGACGGTGACCACACTGCACTAGAGAATGCAAGGCCATTTGGAAGCAGGATGATGTGACGACGGCTGACTGACTCCTCCCCCCGCCTCTCTCCCGCACAAAATTACCAATCCCTCTCTCCCGCGCACAAAATTATCAATCCCTCAACCCACGAGATCCTTCCCCTCTCATCCATGTTTTTCCAGCACTCTCATCAAACATGTTGTCTCTTCTCCTTCCACGTGTACAGAATCCAGATGCACACGCATCTCACGTATATTGCATGTCTCCATCTTTATCACAGACCTAACTTCTTCCTCTCTCTTTCTCTCTCTATCTCACTCTAACTCGTTAGGTTTGTCTCCTACTCTCTCGTCCACATACATATGATCTTTCCTGCCCTATCTGCTCCATCTTTGCGAGCTCTCTCTACATGTTTCATTCACACATTGTGATGTGTTCAAAATGTTGCTTTTTATAATGGATGATGTAGAGTTATGGTTGGTTTTGTTGCATCCTACAAAGTAATAACTATGAAATGCATTTAGATTCTCATTTGACTGGGATTATGTGAGTTTGAGCATATTGTGAAGTACTATAGACCTCGTATACATCTTGGAATTCAACAATGATTGTAACTATTGAATTGTATATACTATTACATTCAAAGTCAGTAGCCTAATATATTTATTACTCAATTACAGCAAATGATTAATTCACTACAAACTAAGAAAACAAATGTGTACTCCCTCCGTTTTATTTAAGTCTGTGTATTAGCATTGGTCAAAGTCAAGTTTTTTAAACTCTCAGAAAGTTTATAAAAAAATATTAACATATACAATAACAAATAAATACCATTAGATTAATTATTGAATATACTTTCACATCATACATATTTGTTATGGTAAATGTTTATATTTTTCTATAAAATTGGTCAAACTTTAGGAAGTTTGACTTCAATCAAACCTAATATGCAAAGTTAATAAAAATGGAGGGAGTACTAGTAGTTACTAGTACTACTCGCTAGTTTCTTAGCCCAACCACCCAGCATGCAACACGGCGAGTTCAGTGTCACAAAATTTTGAGGTCGGCGGGAAAATCTCCCGCGACCCTGATTCGAGCAGTGCGAAGTTATCATCATAGCCTTCGGAACAGGCCTACAGATGACGCTTGGTAGGGGGCTGTTTTCGTAACTTCAGGTTCACCCTACCTAGCCAACCCCACCCTAGCACCCAGAGTAGTAGACTTGAATACTCCCCATTTTCTATCCCCACCGCAAAATAGACTTCTCCATGGCACCGCAGCCTTCGTGCTCCTCCCCTTCTACATCGGCACACTCGTCCACCGCAACGCATCTACCTCATCGACGACCTCGTACGTCGCACTGGAGACAATCCACCGTCGTTGTCGTACACGGAGCCTCTTCCCCGGCACCGTCTTCCACGGTGTCAGATCTGCTTCCCGGAAGCCGACGCCAAGCGCAGAAGCACCACCGTCATGGACAATGAACTGACTCCCGTTACCGACCATGATGCACAGAGGCCGCCGCGACCATCGTTCTCCTCCTCGATTGGTAATGTGTGTATTGAATCACCTAGCAGTACATGTGCAGTTCCCATTTTGTTCATACCTACCCTTCAAATTTCCTGGTTGCTATTGTTCCCGTAAAAGTAATTGGTTATAGCCTCCATTGTCCAAAAGAATATCAGCTTGTAATTGTGCGTCGCTCCTGTATCGCGTTGTGCTTGGGTAGGTTCTTCATCTGCAACCAGTAGTTTGGCAAATGATGGAATGTTTTTTAGAACTACCAAGATGCCCATGCGGTTCACATATCAAGATGCATTTGTATGAGTAGTTTATCTTGTGGGCAAAAAAAATGAACGAGGGAAGACCTTATTTGCAAATCAGGAGTGGGGTGTGGGTATCTTTCTGCAAAATTGTCATAGTTTCCTTCCTATCCGTCGGATATAAATCGGATGGCCTATATTGCAGGATGGCAGGCACACCATCATCACCAACTCTGTTTTTTTCTCTACTCTTATAAAAAGCAGAGTTGGTGATGATGGTGTGCCTGCCATCCTGCAATATAGGCCATCCGATCTATATCTAATGGATAGGAAGGAAACTATGAAAATTTACCCGCACTCCTCTCCACATTTATAGATACGGCCTTCCCTCGTTCATCCTTTTCTCCCACAAGACAAACTACTCATAGAAATGCATCTTCATGTTCCGTGCAACGCACGGGCATCTTGCTAGTAAAAAAAGTAGAGAGTAGAGAAGTAGAGATAAATAGTAAATATAAAATAAATATAACAGTAGAGAAGAGAGTAGAGATAGCAGGGACGTCGGGAAAGGATCGCGCGCGCGGGGGAAAAAGTTGTCGGGTGCGCGTTAGTTTTGGCGCGCGGCGTCCGGCGCGCAAAATAAAATCCAACGCCCTTCCACCGCTCTTTGCCTTGCCAGCACTCTCTCCCCGCTCTGTGCCTCGCCACCGCTCTCTCCCTACTCTTTGTCGCCTCGTCGCTGCCGCGCCACCATGCCGCGGCGTCACCGGGAAACTTGGGGATACCGCGGAGTCCGTGCGCGCCCCTCCTGCGGCTTCTCCGCCGAGATCCGGTTCCATGGGATGTGCCTTGGCCTTGGGAATTTAGACACTGCAAACGACGCCGCCCGTGCGTATGATGCGGCGGTGTGGCACCTCCAGTGCCCTCATAGAACATTGAACTATCCCAACGTGCCGACGCAGGAGTGGGCGTAGGAGCTCGTGCCTCTGCCGTGGCTTATCACCGACGAGGATCGTTGCGACAACCGGAGGTGGGAGCACCATCTCGGCATTGCCAAGATGGACGAGGAAGCCATGGCGCTGTGGAGCCAACGCTTCCCACAGGACATCATCAACAAGCGCGAGTTCTACGCATAAAGGAGGGTGGAGAGGGAGAAGAGGAGGGCGGAGCGAGCCCCCTATCGCGAGGTCAAGCGTACGCGAAAAGCGGACTCTCAATTCAACATGAGGTTAGGAGCAACGTCGCCCTGGGAATCCGACGACGATCTGTATCTTCACACCTACATTGTGACGTTAGAGGAGAACATCACCGAGGAGGAGTCGGACGACGAGGAGTAGTTGAACTATCTATTTTTTTATCTATCTATGCTATATATATGCTAAGAACTATCCTCTACTCTTTATCTCTACTTCGCGATCTCAGCATTGTAAACGCTTTTTTAAAGCGCTGCACGTTGCGCTTCTGTTGGAGATGCTCTAACATGGTAGACGAGTGCTTTAATGTTGCCCACAAGATGAGTGAGTATTACTAGTAGTATATTTTTCTTGCCATGTTGAGATTTTAAAACCACGAGTGCGAACATGCAGAGGAGCAATGAAGACCAAACATGGGATATTGGGGACATCTTCAAGGAGTGTGGAAAGTTAAAGAGGAGCTGCACCGAACCTATAAAACGAGCTTTGGTAAGTAACACCCTTTCAATTACTTTCATTTAGCCTCGTGTTCTTCGATGTGTATATGTTGTAGTTTCTGTTTCTCTTAGCCTCGTGTTCTTCGATGTGTAATAAGAAGAGTCTTAATTGTCCTAATGCTTTCGTTTTTAGCTTGATGTAGGAACTAGGTGTTCTCACATTGTAGCCTGTTTTTATATTTTTCCTTTTGAATTCACTTCTCCGAGTCCTGTTTATCTGGCTTCTACTAAATGGATTTGGGTTGCTCCGAGTATTGATCTAAAAAAAGAAGTAACTTCATGTCAGGATGCAGTTCATGCAAGGAGGGAAGCATGGTCAACCTCGAGATCATGTTTCCAAAATGAGGCTGGATTACACACAAGGTGCGAGTTCCCTAATGATGCTGGATTAGACACAAGGTGCAAATTCCCAGATGATGCTAGATTACACACAAGCCAGGTGGAGTCGTCAGCTGTTCGTGTCCTCGTGTCTCTAGTAAAGGCTGAAAGAAAGCATGCAACAGCCCTTGAGAATGTAGCTGAGTTCCTGAAGAAGCGAAAATAGCAATCAGATGCTCTCTTCACCCAAGCCAAAGAAGAGATGGAAGAAGCCAGAAATAAGCTAGGAGAGGCAGAGCAGGCTAGGCGTCTCCTGCTATCTAAAATGGTTGTCAATACAAAATTACGTTCATAATAGCTAGGTTCAAATGTTTATCCAGTCAGCATGCCTATTGTGATGTCCGTGCATCTACTGATGTGGTATAAAATAAATTTTTTTTGGGTCATGTAATAACAGCAATTACTTTCCAAACAATAACAGACGAAGCATTGGACATGGTATAGGTCACGCGGAAGCCCGACATTCCAAGTTCAGCTTCAAGATCAAACTCATGTTCAAAGATATTTGCACATTCATAGATAAGGTCCACAACCATGATTCACTTCAAAGGCAAAAAAATGTGAGAAGAGTTATAAATAAAAAACCTATAGTTACTGCTACCAGTGCGAGCACAACTAGTCAAGACCATATGTAACTAATTATATTTTGGTCATTTTTTGTGTTCTAAAATGCCGGCCGGCTCATGGAAGGACGTGTTGCTGGCACACACGCGGATTCAACGGAGGCAGGAGGGGCAGTCTAAAGCCGGTTGCATGCAGTGAGGAGGCGTGTTCAGACGGGCCTGTAGCGAGTGGGGACTCTTAGCCGGCGCACCGGTTCAATGCCTGCGCTATGATAGGCCGCGTCCGTGTTAGAGCATTCACTCCCTCTAGTGCTTTTTTGTTTGGGTATAACAGAATCTCATTTTCCATTCACATTTTAGAAGTAAAATTCGTCGACAAACTTTGACCCAAACTACGATGGGGACTAGTAAACCAGAACAGAGGTAGTAGTTTTTTTTATCAAAGAAGGGTTTCCCCCTTCCGATTTTCATTACTGAAAACCAACATATAAACCATAGTATTTTCCCTAGAACTACCAGGTTCAACATCTCGCAACATAAACCCATACAACCATACGCCAAGGAGGTAGTAGTTATGAATTCCATTTTTGCTCCATACCAATCGTTCTAAACACTACTTAGTAATTATAATGCACCATTGAAATCAGAACTCTTACCCCGCTAAAAATGATATTTAAATGTGGCTACTCGATCCGTGGCAACTGGCGAGCCACCGCCTCCAGGTCGTTCACCTATCGCCCCGACCATAAACTCCTACAGATCAAGTTATCACGCGAGCAGACTATTCCTACAAATGTGCGCTCCACCACGTACCTGGTACCCGCGGATGCAGCAATCGTGCACCTAGGGTTTTAGGATTTATTTATTAACGGTGCTTTTACGTAACTCTCATGTGTGCGAGACAGCGAGAGACTGACTGACTGCGTGCGTGCGCCTCTTCTCTTCGTATATGTACTCCACCGTTTGTCTGGTGTCCAAAAAATTATAGAGTGGTAATAACTACTAGCAATGTGCCAATGCGTTGCCACACGATCAAAGTAGATTAATACATATTCACCAATTTGATAGAAAATAGAGTCTAGTTTTGAAATATGTATATCACTAAAAATATGTTATGTTTCACTCAAAATATATTCCTTTGGCGGTTTTGATGAGATAAGGGAGGAATGTTGTTGGTTTCAAGATACGAGAAGTTGTATATGTCTAATTTATACTCTGACTAGCAAGATGCCCGTGCATTGCATGGAACATCAAGATCTTGTGGGAGAAAAGGATGAACGAGGGAAGGTCTTATCTGCAAATGTGGAGAGGAGTGCGGGTAAGTTGCCATAGTTTCCTTCCTATACGTTAGATATAGATCGGACGACCTATATTGCAGGATGGCAGGCACACCATCATCACCGACTATGCTTTTTATAAGCTAGAGATAAAAACAGAGTTGGTGATGATGGTGTGCCCGCCATCCTGCAATATAGGCTGTCCGATTTATATCTGACGGATAGGAAGGAAACTATAGCAATTTTGCAAAAAGATACCCACACCCCTCTCCACATTTGCAAATAAGGCCTTCCCTTGTTCATCCTTTTTTCCCACAAGATAAACTACTCATAAAAATGCATCTTGATGTTCCGTCCAATGCATGGGCATCTTGCTAGTTGTTGCAAAAAGCCCATGTGTGTGCGAGAGAGAGGGAGAGAGGAGAAGGACAGAGTGCATGTGCGACAAAGACACAAAGAGTGTGTGTGTGAGAGGTATCAGCTTAAATGAGGCGATAGTGTGTGTGTGCACAATCGACAGGGCGTGTCTCAAGAAGGGAAGAAAAATCTACATAGATACAAGGAGCGCGAGAGAGACATGTATGCGATAGTGGAAGCACGAGTGTGCGGGTGTATAAACCTATCTAGAGGCTAGTCGATAAATGTTTGTGAGAGAAATACGAGTTGGGGGTGTGAAAGTGAGAGTTTTGTGTGTGAGAGAGAGTGACGGTAGTCGGGAAGGGGAATGGAAGCAGGAGTTGTGTGTGTGTGTGTGAGAGGGGGGTGTTTGTCTGATCGGTAAACAAATGAATAATGTCAGTTTTATAACTGGGATGGAGACGGAAAGGAGACCGCAACAAATGTTGTGTCTATAGGAGAGAGTAATTTTAGTGGTATGAGTCATATGTAGAGACATATAGGGTGTGTGAGAGAACCCCATAGAGAGAAAGACAAAGTGAAAGACGAGTGAGACTGTGTGTGTGGCGGTGAAAAAGAAAGCTTAGGTACCTAGTGATACCAGAGAACGGTAGAGACGTGAGAGATAATGAAAACCGTGTAATGTATAATGATAGGGAGAGTCTGACACTTCTCAAGGGAGACGTCGAGAGACCATGTTTGCGAAGATAGGAGAAACATGAAGTGAGCGTGCGGGTGAGCTGGAGAAAAGAGAGTGATAGCTACATGAAGGAGCATGCATGCGAGAGAGATGGGCGTGAAAGGAGTCAACATAAAAGGGATTCAAATATTTGAATTTGAGATTATGATACATGTAATTCATACTCGAACCAAAATTGATCTATCAAACATGCATACTCATATGAATTCACGTGCATCTATGTTATTTAATATGTAGATATTACTGATCCATACATTTTAGTAGAACATAATTTGGTTAAATTTTTTGAATTCAACTTTAGGATTTCGAGATCGTTGTATTTGTAAATCATATTATACATATAAAGGAGCAAAATTCTTTGTTGTGCTTTTGAAAGTATATATAAAAATGATGTATATAGAATTTTATTCCAATCGCAAATGGATCCTGCCCAAAAAAAATAGAATACAAACTAGATTCGAATTGAGTTGGCATAGTAAACATGCACTCTTGCTCTGCAAAAATTTGAACGAAGTGGGGAAGGTCACAGTAACCGCCCGAAACCAAAATCTGCGAGATGGAAATTACTGCCTATCCCTGACACGCAAAGCCTATTTGCTTGATTTCTATAGGTTTTGATAGGGGTAGGTTTGTAATTTCACTCAAATGTGACATAACAGCGTCTCACCCGGATTCATACACGGTGGGTGCAAAAACATAGTGTCTCCTCGGCCGAAATCGACTCCCTCCCCAATTCATACATGGTGGGCGCCAAAAACAAACTCTCGTCGGCAAATATTCGTTGTATGCGAGATTACCGTCCTATCCCCAACCGACTAATATTGCTATGATGTAAGAAATTTTAAACGGGGGCTAAGTTTGTAAATTTCCTCGCATTTGAGACAAGCACGCCCTGAAGACATGGTTCCCCTTCCTCTCTCCCTCCATTTCCCCATTCGTACTCCGTGGGCGCCAAAACACCCTCTCCACTCCAGCCTCCTCCGTCTGCCACCCCATCCACCGCCGTCCTCCTCCACCATGCCGGAGCTAATACCCCGATGCCGTCGTCCAATACAAGAGATGGACCTCGTTCATCCACGGCTTCAGACCGGGATCCTTGCATCCCGTCCTCTCACTTCATCCCCGCCGTTGTCCACCTTGCCGGTGCCGCTCCTATGACTGTCTCATCCATCGCGCCCCGCTGACACCATCTACCCTCCTAGATCTTCTTCCGCGCCGCCGACAGCCATCGCAACTGCAACACCGTCAAATTCTCAGCAGATGCATACACAACGCCACATCAGAGGAGGTACTCTTTCGTATCTGCTCAACTTATTTATCGTAGCAAGAAAATAGATCACCACTGCTTTACTCTGATTTCTTGTCCATCACTTACTTGTTAGTTGAAAGCAAACATTGGTTGCGAAGTTGCCTTTGTCCGGTTTGCACCTTCAGATCCGCCATGGCACGCTCAACACTATACTCGCAATGCTTATGATTTTCCCTTTTATATTCCACAGTAGTTAAATGACAGTAGACTAAATTTCAAAATTGGGTCAGTCAATTTTTGAGAGCTCACCGGAGTTCGCCGATGCGCAGAAAGGGGCTCGGGTGGGGACGGTGGTTGGCCGAACGAAGAAAACTCGACGCGGGTGGGGTGGCGGAGGAACACAGGCGGTGGGGGCCAGTGGTTCGGCCGGCGGCCCGTGCGGTGTTCTGTATGGGAACAACCAGAGTCGAGGAAGAAGAAGGGTTAGGAGATGCATGATCTTCATCCAACCACTTCAAATAGTCGACTGACCCAAATGACAAAAGTCACGCGACTTGGATGAAGACATGCCTTTATATTCAGTACCATCATCGTACCTTCTTTGCACTACTCCTGAATCCATCAAGCTAAACAACGTGCCACTCATAATTCCAAACTTGTTGCTCAAATACAAATCTTATATGATGCTGATATTACTAAAATAGATAACGTTTATTTGGTCAGCTAATGTTCCTACTTTACTTTCGAAAAGCATGTGCACCACAACTAGAGAGACAACAGGGAGTTGCATTCTTAATGCGCTCTGGTTCATCATGTGTGGGCACTGAGAAACGAACATTTTATTATCCAAAATCTGCTTGCTCTTCTTTAGCTTGTTCCTCTTCCGTTCTTATTTAATAAGTACTCTCTCCATTCCCAAATACATGTCTTTGTATAGATTCCACCATGGACTACATATGGAGCAAAATGAGTGAATCTACACTCTAAAATGTATATGTATACATATGTATGTGATCCATAGTGGAAATCTCTACAAAGACTTATATTTTGGAACGGAGGGAGTATCATAGCAGTACCGTATGTTCCTTGTAGTGAAGATGAGCAGGGACATTTGCAGTGTAGAGGTCTATACGGTCGGTTGTGATGGACACTTTGAACTCTTCGGGCCTCTTTGATTCATAGGATTTTGTAAACATAGAAACAAGATTTGTAGTGGCCTTCCCACTTGAATCCTATAATAATAGCAAGGAAATGCGGGGAGTTGTGTCGCCTTTGAGAGTTACACTGATATTAATAGTACCGCGCCTTCAGTTGAAGAGAGATGGTATCTGAAGCCTTTCTAGCTGTACCGGCAATACTAGCACATATATTCCGACAAGTTCCACTTTGCTGATTTTACTCTGATGCTTGCGGCTTTCCCATTATATCTATACTATGATCTGTGTAGCTACTTTGTGTCGCACTAGCAGCAGTCTACTCTTGAAGCCAAACACACCAATCATAAGTCCAAAGCTTACTTCTTCAAATACGAATTGTGATATGATACTGATATTAGTTAACAGACACACATTTAATTGGTCAGGTAATGCTCCCACTTGATTTTCCAAATGCATGTGGCCACATAAAGAGAGACAACATGGAATTGCATTTCTTTGGGCGCTATGATTCATCATGAGTGGGCAACCAACATTGTATGCAATGATGCGGAACCTCAAGAATATGCTTCCTTTTCTGTTCTTTAACATGTTCCTCTTTTGTTATTCTGTATTTAGTACGTATAGTATGTTCCTTGTGAGGAAGGGGAGCAGGGACATCTGCAGTCAACAGCTGATAGAGCTGGCCTGTATGTGATCGATAGGCTTTCAATTAGTAGCAGCAATACAACACCGTATTTTCCAGCCAGTTCCACTTTCCCGATTTATATATCATGGTTATGGTGTACCCCTTTTATGTACACTACGATCTGCCTAGTTGTTGTGTGCTGTTCTTATCATGGTTTGGCAATAAACTTTCTATACAGTATATTATGAACCTATCATCTGCCAACTATCCTTACTTCTGGAGCCTATTTTTTGTGTACTTGTGCCAGATTATATTAATGCACGCACCATATTACAGCACACATGAGCTCTCTCATCAGAATCCAATGATAGCACACAAGGGTTTACAGGGGCGCCCCTTCATTAGAATATCCTCTGCATTACAAAGATAATCTAACTACTATTTATGTTTTCATGGTTCTCATATATGTTTTCATGGTTCTCAGATATTATATGTAATTACAATGAATATCAGAATCAGCACTTCAGAAGAATATTGTGGAACACTGCACTGACTTACAAAATTGGCACCAAGGCATTGAGTGCCATTCTGGATGCAATGAAACACATACGCTCCCCACCTGTAGATTCTTGTTCAGAATATGATCCTAATGACTATTCTAACCTCGAGGAGTCAAAGGCAGATGGCCTGTCCTATTCACCCATCAAGGTGCCTGTTGTAATTTGGCAAGGTTTTATTGATTGCGCGTATCTTGCATATGTTATCTTGCATTTCTTCTACTTTGTTGCACCTCCATCTGCTTAGTTTACTCATCATATATGTCGAGATGCCATGCCCATCCCTTATCAATACATATTCCATCTGCCATCATACCATGTTTTTCTACTCAAATGTTGTTCATGTGCATCAGACATCAAAAAGGAAGAGGGTGACTGCCAAACCTGAAGGAGCACCAGCAAAGTCCTTGAAAAACGTGGTGGTGCCGGAGAAATCTGACAGCACCCCACTTATGTGGGTTGTACAACCAGTGATACAAAACGTAGGACCGACTCCAGAAGACTGTACCCATACTCCACTAGCCACACCACTAGCCCCACCACACATGACCTGCACTCCAGCAAAAGGTATGCCGATTTCAGTTTCCATAGCACCAGCCGTACCACAGAAAATCCCACTCTAGCAAAAAGTACAGCAAGTCCACCGATCGAAGACCTGTCCCAACTGCAGAGACGGCTAATTCCTGTAGATTGGAACCCCATTCCACTTATTCCCAGTTTAAAAGATAATGCTTTCAACGTTGTTAGGGACTACATGCATATATTACCATCATGGGAAGTTTGTAGTGAAGACAAACATCATTTTCACATCTTCTTGTCCCACTTACGTGTCAGTGCTATTATTCATGGTGCTTATTTTCCTATTTTCTGCTGATTGAACACATCAATGATTTACATTACATTGTTGTAAGTAGGCGAGGTCCTATTTGGATAGTCATGACGAGCAAAGCTTGCTTGCGCTTTTCAAGGAAGCATTGCAGCAGTATTAGTGTTACATGAGGAAATCACACTTTGATGGCAAGTCTATAAACGAATTTCCGGTGAAGTCTCTTTTGCTAAATTTAGAAGACATTGAATGGAAAAACCTTGTTATGCACTAGTCTCGTTCCCAGGATTAGGTACTGTCTATGATATCACATGACAATTTGAACTTCTACTTTTCCACATGTGCCTTACGGATCTTTTTTGCAGGAAATCTGCTCGAAGAAGAATTCTGGTTTGAAAAGAACGACAAGATATCACAAATATGCTGCGCACTGCTTTGCTGTTGTTAGTACCTGTTGTCCTATATCACTGTACTTGCATACATACCTGGTTCATTATGTGACAGCACTATGCATGATACCTGGCTTATCAATTGTTCGTTCCAAATTATTTGATCTGTATGAATGGTTACATTAGTGTAGAATATATCCAATGCCAATGAATTTTTTTAGCTCTGCATTGTTCTTGTAAGTACCTGTTGTCCTTTATCTGTGTACTTATATTGACAGGTAGTTGTTCATGTACCATCACTCTGCAGCTTATTTGCCTTTACCTTCCATTTTCTACACATCATATATATATTTACTCTTACCATAATGTTGGATAACACCGATAGTACTGAAGAAGTTTAGCTCTGCATTGCTCTTGCTTGTACCTTTTTCCTGTATCGCTGTACTTACATTTATAGCTAATTGGTTATGTAGCATTACTCTTCATCTTATCTTAAATATTCTCCATTTTTCTTATAATTTCACATCTATATTTACTCTTAACAAAATGTAGAATAAAGGCAATGCTTACGAAGAAGATTATGTGGTAAACTTATTGAATTGCCCCCCATCAGCATGGACAAGGGCTTTATGGAGCCTATTTTCACCAATAATGTAAGTTTCTCCTTCTCAAGCCTTCAAACTTTGTTGTGTATATTTGGTTAGGCATGACTGCAAAAGCTATTTATTTATGGTGTTTGCATCAAATTGCATGTTTAAAGTTTATTATGTAGTTCATAAATAAATGTTTGTCCTTCTCAATTTAAGTTTTCAGTTGTACAACCAAGTTCCTTCTTCATACCATGTAAATTAAACTATACAGAGCAAGTGATCTTCTTTTGCACTGCATGTATGCTTATGTTCTTGATCCGTAATCCAGTGTTGTGGTGAACCTACCAACTACAGCACAATGTCATAATCTACAATGTCTTAACTATGAACAATGTCATATCATTGTACTATTATTTAAGACATCTCTTTATTTGCCAATCTGAAATGGGATAAATTGACAGCACATTAACCATTGATACTTATGAGTTCTTGATCTGTAATCCAGTGGTGTCGTGAAGCTACCAACTCCTTCACAATGTCATTTCCTGCCATGTCTTGACCTGAACAATACCATATTGTGTTAATGATACTGTGTCGCTTTATTTGTCAGTAAGAAATGTGATGAATTGTTAGCACTGATACTTACATGTGCAAAACCTGTCATTTGTCTGCTTGTTTATCTTTCAGAGTGAGGAGGATACAAGTGTCAAACAAGCGCAGTCTCATCAGATTGATCAGCTGCTTGCGCTGCAGCTCCTAAGAAGGGCTAACCTTTCTTGAACTCTATTGAAGTGCTGTCAGTTTTGTATATTATTTTGTCGACGTGTTAATTCACACTAGTTGCGATCTTGGATGCCCAGTGTATGTAATCTGTTGTCTGCTTGTGATTTATTATCATAGTGGCGAACTTTGATGCCCAGTGGACGTAATATGCCGTAATTTCTTTTATTGTGTAGTCTAGATTTTTTCTTATTCACGATGCTGCAGTTATTTTACTATACATACATCCTGCCTTCGCATTAAACCGACCAAACCGTAAAATTACGGTACATAATTAGGCCGTCATGCAAATCACTATGTATGATCCACATCATGGGCCCAGTCATCTTGGTTCATTAACAGGCCCAAATGTAAACTGGCCCACTAGTAGATTCTGGCCTTTAATACGCCGAGTAAACCGCTGTCCCTATTTTCGCAAGAAAACTCAATGGGCTTTTAGGAGGCTGAAAAGTAGGTTGGGCCTGAAACGTGCCGAACAGCTCACGGGCCGGCAGCGGGCCGAAATAGACCACGGCCCATGATTGTGTCAATCACATCACGGGCCGTTAAAAAGCCAGAATTGTCTCGGTCCTTATTTATCCCAATCAGATTATCGGCTGTGAGCAGGCCGGATGCAAACCGGGCCATAGTTAGCCCAACTATATGACGGGCTTTTAACAGGCCAAAATAAATATAGGGCCGAAATGTTAAACGGGCCTTTAACAGGATGAAACTAATATCAGGCCGAATTACTAAATGGGCCATTAGCAAGTGGGCCCAAAAGCATAGCGTCCAGTTGACTGGCCAAATCTGATATGGACCATAATTTAGCCCAAAGCCTCTTAAAGGGCCGGATCTGATCTGGGCCGAAATTTGGCCCATAACATGGTAGGCTTTTAACAGGACAGATCTCATATGGGCCTTTATTAGGCCCGAAACATGGCAGGCTGTTAAGGGACCAGATCAAATATGGGTAGGCATTTGGCCCAAAACATGGCAGCCTGTTAATGGGCCGGCCCACTAGTGTCCTCAAAATCTTGTGGGCCTTTAGCTGGGCTGGCCCATTATGGCCGGCGAAATCTCATGGGCCTTTAGCCGTGCTGACCCATTATGGTATGCAAAATCTTATGGGCCTTTAGCTGGGCCTGCCCATTATGGTCCGCAAAATCTTGTGTGCCTTTAGTTGGGCCAGCCCATTTAATCTTTATGGGCCACTTTTGGGCCGGTCCACGTGTCAACATATCATAGGCGCATCTAGCCCATTCGATGAGTGACACCTGCGCCAACGCGGAGCTGACATGTGGTTCCGTCGGCCAATGAGAATTTTACACATGGAAAAACGACATTGGTCGTGCCTGTTAGCGGGTTATCGGATCCAAAACCGGACCCGATAGCTTAACGGCGACCCGTTACGGTGGATGCCACGTGTCGGTCACCCTTGACGAAAGCACTTCCATGACACGACATTTATCGTCATGGAACTGAACACTTCTCTGATAATAATTTTGGTAATGTCATGGAACACTTCTAAGACTGCACAAGTATGACTATCTTGATTCTGTCATAAAATCGTCATGGATGTACATGCATGACAGAAAACGTGACCTACTGTGACAAACACGTATCATCACGGAAGTGTATTTTTTGTAGTGACTGCTCCTAGACCGCAATATGATTATCTTGTGGAGCAGATGCCTCATGTTCAGAAGACAATGCCAAGATTGCCAAGGCTTCCCAGTGCTGCAACAACACATGGCTCGTTCAATGTGCTCAGCTTCAGAGAGCACAACACTTTCTTTGACATTGCCAAGAACCCGTACACGAAGCCAAAGATATCCTCTGATAGGTTTTGGAGCCATCAACAGCACATTTACTACTCCTGTATCCTATACAACCGGGCCGTATTTTTCCGCATAAGCATCTGGATTGTGATGCGCTGGCTGGGCTGCCATGCCTCGAAGAGGCCCTTGATTACTTTTCGTGATGTTGGGATGCTATCATTTGTGACTGACAAGGAGCACTGGAATGAAGAACTTCTGCTCCAGTTCTATGCAACACTACACATTCGAGGCTACAACAGGTGTCCGAAGACACGGATCCTTGAGTGGATGACAGGAGATATTCATCATGAAGCCAAAGCTCATGATATCATCGAGCTTACTTCCCTTCCCACTCCAGTTGACTTGTATGAACTTGGTTGTCAGCTTCATCAGAACGAACTGCAAAGCATATTCCAGAAACTAGAGCCTAACATGAGCCAAGTGCTGAGCATGATGAAGCCATTGCCCCATGACGCCGAATATCCCAAGGAATTCTTTGTTCAGGTCCTTGAGTACTTGCCACGCATAGTCTATCATATTCTAAGGCTCACTCTCTGGCCCACCAAAGGAAATTATTCTGAAGCTATACTCGAAGGCGCCATGAAGACATTGGTTTTCTATATCATCAATGGCATCAGATTCAACACTCAGGATTTCTTCATCCTACAACTTGCGGCTTCTGGAATTGGTCTGTTTGGCTTGAAATTTTATGCTCCATGGGTGATGAGCTTGATCAAGCTTCATTCAGCCATCGACTATCAACCTTCAGCGCGCAACCATATTGTAATTCTGCCCGATGTTGACATGTCCATTGAAGCCATCTACCCCGAGCCAGCAAAGACGCCACTCAAGCTTCAGAATGTAGAATTCCAAAGCTTCACGCGGCCTATTGAAGGGATTCATCTGCCAAATGCAGCAACTCCTTATCCTCTAGCTGGCAACTTGCGTGTGCCGCACCGTGCCAACACTGATGCTACTGCCAGCACCATTGCTCAAAGGACTCGGAAGCATCCTCGTGTCCTCAACGACCGTGAGGTTCTGGTGTCTTTACATAAAAAGCAGGACAATCATCATGACTGGCTGAAGCGTCACATGTAGAGCATCTTGGTGTATGTTAATCGCATTCGCAACTTAGCCACCAAGAACTCTTTCGTTGCGCATGAAGCCTGTCGGTGGTCATGGAAGAGCCCGACACTGCTCTGCTCTGAAGATGATCTTCGTGAAGATGGCTTCACAGAGAGCTTCAAGTTTGACTCCAGGCCTCCACAAAATGCAAGCTGGTGTCACACACCATCCATTGAAGATTATAAACATTCGTCTTCGGCTGTAACTGTTGTTGCGAGAGTCGTCGATGAAGATGAAGATGCCACTTCACCAGCTCTGGCTGCTTTGCACCAAGATTCTGCGTCAGGCCCTTCTGCAACTCCGAACATGTAACGCCCCAAGACCGTTGCGCCAGGTGTCTTCTAGTTATTCGCTGTTGTTGCCTTGTCATTTGCTTTCATGTTGCATTTCATCATGTCATCATGTGCACTGGATCATCATATTTTTGAAACTTGCATCCGTCCGGGTTCCCCCAGTTCCGTCCGTTGTCCATTCTGAGCCAGACACACTTGCGTGCGCCCGCAGCACGTCCGAAATATTATTTTATAAGTGGTCGGAAAATGTTCTCCTATGTAACGCCCTCGGTGCGGCTATATCTCCCACGTGTCGAAGTACGACTTGGAGGCATAACCGCATTGAAAGCAATGTCACAAGTGTGGTAATCTTCACACAACCCATGTAATACATAAGGGAAAGAGATACATAGTTGGCTTACAATCGCCACTTCACACAATTACATGAATAAAGCATTACATCAACCAGTTACAAACAAGGCCCGACTATGGAGCCAAAATAAAAGAAGACTACCCCAAATGCCACACAGATCCCCGATCGTCCCAACTGGGCTCCACTACTGATCAACTGGAAACGGAACAACATAACGAAACACGAACTCCATAGAGATCCTCCTTGAGCTTGGTTGCGTCACCTGCACGGTGTCATCGGCACCTGCAAACTGGTTTTGGAAGTATCTGTGAGTCACGGGGACTCAGCAATCTCACACCCTCGCGATCAAGACTATTTAAGCTTATAGGAAGGGTAAAGGTATGAGGTGGAGCTGCAGCAAGCGACTAGCATGTATGGTGGCTAACATACGCAAATGAGAGCGAGAAGAGAAGGCAAAAGCACGGTCGAACAACTATGATCAAGAAGTGATCCCAGAACAACCTACGTGAAGCATTACTCCAACACCGTGTTCACTTCCCGGACTCCGCCGGAAAGAGACCATCACGGCTACACACGCGGTTGATGTATTTTAATTAAGGTCATCTTCAGGTTTTCTACAATCGGACATTAACAAATTCCCATCTGCCCATAACCGCGGGCACGACTTTCGAATGTTCATAACCCTGCAGGGGTGTCCCAACTTAGCCCATCACAAGCTCTCACGGTCAACGAAGGATATTCCTTCTAGCGGGGAGACCCGATCAGACTCAGAGTCCCGGTTACAAGACATCCTCGACAATGGTAAAACAAGTCCAGCAAGACCGCCCGATGCGCCGACATCCTGATGGGAGCTGCACATATCTTGTTCTCAGGGCAACACCGGATGAACACTACGTACAGCTAAAACCAGCCCTCAAGTTTCCCCGTGGTGGTGCCGCAAGTGGCTCTGTTTCAGACCAACACTTAGACAAGCACTGGCCCGGGGGGGTTAAAATAAAGATGACCCTTGGGCTGGCCTAACCCAAGGGAAAAAGAGGCTAGGTGGCGAATGGTAAAACCAAGGTTGGGCCCTGCTAGAGGAGTTTTATTCAAAGCGAACTGTCAAGGGGTTCCCATTATAACCCAACCGCGTAAGGAACGCAAAATCCGGGAACATAATACCAATATGACGGAAACTAGGGCGGCAAGAGTGGAACAAAACACCAGGCATAAGGCCGAGCCTTCCACCATTTACCAAGTATATAGATGCATTAATTAAATAAGAGATATTGTGATATCCCAACAAGTAATCATGTTCCAACAAGGAACAATATCTCCATGTTCCAACAAGGAACAAACTTCAATCTTCACCTGCAACTAACAACGCTATAAGAGGGGCTGAGCAAAGCGGTAACATAGCCAAACAACGGTTTGCTAGGACAAGGTGGGTTAGAGGCTTGGTTCAACAATATGGGAGGCATGATAAGCAAGTGGTAGGTATCGCGGCATAGGCATAGCAAAAGAGCGAGCATCTAGCCAGCAAAGATAGAAGTGATTTCGAGGGTATGGTCATCTTGCCTGAAATCCCGCAAGGAAGAAGAATGAGTCCATGAAGAAGACAAACGGACGTAGTCGAACGGGTCCTCACAAACGCGACATTACCGGATTACCGAGAAGAAGTACAGCAGAAAGAAAGCAAACAACATAGTAAACAAACATCACATAAGCATGGCATGATGCGCAAACAAGTAGGATGCATGTCCGGTTTAATGAGGCATGGCATGGCAAAGTGCACAAACAACCCTACAAATTAAGTGGAGCTCAATATGCAACTCCGTTGCATATTGACGAAACACCACGTGACTTTATTTAGTTCGATCTTGTTTACGTACCCAACAATATTAAATGTTGTTAAACATGGCAAGAGGGTGAAGCAAAGTAAAACACCTACCTAGTTGTAACACCCCGGATATGACTTTCCCAATATGTATTCCAACTCTTGCCGTTTCCGGCGTTAAGTTATTTTATTTTCTCGGGTTCGGGTCTTTGTCTCCATGTGTTGTTATCGTTGTCATGCATCTCATTTCATGTCATCATGTGCATTGCATTTGCATACGTGTTCATCTCATGCATTTGAGCATTTTCCCCGTTGTCCATTTTGCATTCCGGCGCTTCGTTCTCCTCCGGTGGTTATTTCTACCTTTCTTTCATGTGTGGGGATTAAACATTTCCAGATTGTACCGAGACTTGCCAAGCGGCCTTGGTTTACTACCGGTAGACTGCCTGTCAAGTTTCGTATCATTTGGACTTCGTTTGATACTCCAACGGTTAACCGAGGGACCGAAAAGGCCTCGTGTGTGTTGCAGCCCAACACCCCTCCAATTTGGCGCAAAACCCACCAAAACCCTCTCCATCATCTAGAGCGTTCGATCACGATCGCGTGGCAGAAAACCGCACCTCATTTGGACACTCCTAGCTCCCTCTATGCCTATTTAAGGACCCCCCCCCCCCCCGAAAATCTCCTTCTTCTTTCCCCGAAACCCTAAAAATTCGCATCGCGCTGCGCCGGCCATGTCCGTTCCGGCCGGACATTTCGCCGCCGCCGCCCTCATCCAATAAGGGCGTGCCACGCGTCCCGGGCCGGTCCCCACTTCCCCGCGCCGCCGCCCGGCCCGCCAGGCCCGCGGGAGGCCCTCCCGGGCCCAGCAACGCCGCCGCCCCGCGCCTCTGTCTCCTCCGACGCTGTCCGCCGCATCCGCCATCATCGGCCGGATCTCGCTCTGGCGCCGGCAGGCCCCGCCGCGCCCCGCCACCGTGGTCGCCATCGCCGGCCGCCGCCGCCTTGCCCGGCCGCCGCCTCCGCCGCCTCCGCCCCTCACCGCCCTGGCCGGATCCGGTCAAGGGAGGAGCGGATCCGACGTCTCCGGCGAGCTCCACGTTTTCCGGCGAAACTCGTAAACTGCGCCGGCCAGATCTGGATCCGGATTCCGTCTCGGTTGACTTTTGCCTCGAAACCCTAGTTCATGTTGCCATGTTCATCGTGCCGTAACTTTGCATCCGTAGCTCCGATTCCGGCGTTCTTTATATCGTTTTCAAGCGATTTCATCTCATCTTTCTAGTGGCACACTTGGATTTCCAAGTTGAGGCAAGGGTCATGCATTCCTTGTCACATCTTGCATATGCATCCCGCATCGCATCCCGCATAGCATACCATGTTTGCATCATATTGTTTGATCCTTGCACGTGGTTGATTGTGTCCTTTTTGCTTGTTTGTCTTGTTTGGGTAGAGCCGGGAGACGAGTTCGCTAACGAGGATCCCGTTGAGTTTGCTTTCAAGGATCCAGTCAACTCTGACAACTTTGCAGGCAAGATGATCATACCCTCGAAATCACTACTATCTTTGCTATGCTAGATTGCTCGCTCTTTTGCTATGCCAATGCTACAATGCCTACCATTTGCTTTCAAGCCTCCCAAATTGCCATGTCAAACCTCTAACCCACCATGTCCTAGCAAACCGTTGATTGGCTTTGTTACCGCTTTGCTCAGCCCCTCTTATAGCGTTGCTAGTTGCAGGTGAAGATTGGAGACCGTTCCTTGTTGGAACATTATTTTACTTGTTGGGATATCATTATATTGCCATGTTATCTTAATGCATCTATATACTTGGTAAAGGGTGGAAGGCTCAGCCTCTCGCCTAGTGTTTTGTTCCACTCTTGCCGCCCTAGTTTCCGTCATATCGGTGTTATGTTCCCGGATTTTGCGTTCCTTACGCAGTTGGGTTATAATGGGAACCCCTTGATAGTTCGCCTTGATTAAAGCTTTTCCAGCAATGCCCAACCTTGGTTTTACCATTTTCCACCTAGCCTCTTTTTCCCTTGGGTTTCCGGAGCCCGAGGGTCATCTTATTTTAAACCCCCCCGGGCCAGTGCTCCTCTGAGTGTTGGTCCAAACTAGGCAGCCTGCGGGGCCACCTCGGGGAAACTCGAGGGTTGGTTTTACTCATAGCTTTACCTATCTGAGTGTGCCCTGAGAACGAGATATGTGCAGCTCCTATCGGGATTTGTCGGCACATTCGGGCGGTGTTGCTGGATTTGTTTTAACCTGTCGAAGTGTCTTGAAGAACCGAGATACCGAGTCTGATCGGAACGTTTCGGGAGGAGGTATATTCCTTCGTTGACCGTGAGAGCTTGTCATGGGCTAAGTTGGGACTCCCCTGCAGGGATTTGAACTTTCGAAAGCCGTGCCCGCGGTTATGGGCAGATGGGAATTTGTTAATGTCCGGTTGTAGATAACTTGAACCTTAACTTAATTAAAATGAATCAACTGAGTGTGTTACCGTGATGGCCTCTTCTCGGCGGAGTCCAGGAAGTGGACACGGTGTAGGAGTAATGCTTGCGCAGGTTGCCCTCTAGTTTCTCGCTCGCACTTTGCCTCCTCTTCTCGCTCTCTTTTGCGAACAGGATAGCCACCATATATGCTAGTCGCATGCTGCAGCTCCACATATTTTACCTTGCCTTACCTATTAAGCTTAAATAGTCTTGATCGCGAGGTTGCGAGATTGCTGAGTCCCTGTGGCTCACAGATTACTATTACACCAGATGCAGGGCCTGACGATTCCGCTCCAGGTGACACGCTCGAGCTCAAGTGGGAGTTCGACGAGGACTCTCAACGATACTATGTGTCTTTCCCTGATGATTACTAGTGGTGCCCAGTTGGGGTGATCGGGACCGTGTCGCATGTTGGGTTATCTTTTATTTTGGCGCCGTAGTCGGGCCATGAGTGTTTGAATGATGTAATGTTATTTATGTACTTGATTGACGTGGCGAGTGTAAGCCAACTATGTTATCTCCCCTTTTATTATCTATATTACATGGGATGTTGTGAAGATTGCCTAACTTGCGACATATGCCTTCAATGCGATTATGCCTCTAAGTCGTGCCTCGACACATGGGAGATATAGTCGCATCGAGGGTGTAACACTAGTCAAGTTTAAATGATGCCGGAAGCAACGAACAACAATTCCTGTAATTCCCCATATGCATATATTAGGTTTGGTACTGTTCTGACCTAAACACAATTTTAGAGTTGTTAAACATGCAAAGTGTTTACACCATGTTAAACTAGGCATTTTTCTACCCCATTTACATATAAAGATTATTTGAAACCGAGCTACGGTTATTTAGTTACGAATTAAACCATTTTAGCAAGTTATTTAAGCAGATTTATACAAACAGCATTTTAAAATTTTAAACATAGATGAAAGTTGCATATTATTAAACTAGACAAAATTCTAAGCAACTTTCATATATAATTTGTTTTAATAAGAAGCACCGTTTGTGAGTTAGGATATGCATGAACATGAGGGGTTTTTCTGTAAAAACTGCAGCTCACTGGATTAAAACTAAAACGCAGAACTAAAAAAAACTTATGCGGGCTGAAACTAAGCAAAGGCCCAACAGGGTAACAGGCGCAACATTAAGACGAAAAAAGAGGGCGCTGCGGTTCTCACCAGGCCTCATGGGCCTTGGGGAGGCACTGGCCCATGATGCGCTGGAGGCACGCAATCGGTCAACACGAGGCGCCGGCGAGCTGGCAACCTGCTCGTTTCTGAAGACAGAAACAGCCACACCTCATGGCGATGCAGAGATTGACAATGGGGTTCCTGGCAACGGGGTTGAAGGGAACTGGCCCAGAACGGGCGGAATGGAGCGCGGGGAGGTGCCTGGAGGGGGAGGCGTGGTCCGGCGAAGGCGGCTGCCGACGGCGAACTCCAAGGGCGCCACGAGTGGTGGAGGCAGAGGCGACCTCCTCCTCTGTCCGAGTTGCTACTGCTCGATGCAGCAATGGGGCCGAACATCTAGAGGAACTTGGCGCGGTGGGCGAACTAGGGCTTGAGGAGGTCGAATCAGGCCGGATCCGGTTGCGACGTGGTGGAGCAGCAGCGAGGCCAAGAGAAGAATGGCGTCGGGTGGCAAACACCGAGGGCAGCGACACGAACTGGTCGACTCAGCGCATGGGGTCTTGTTCAAGGCGTCTTGCGGGAGCTCCTGGTGAAGAAAAGAGAAAGGGCGATGAGAGATTGAAAAGAACGGGGGAACACCGGGAAGGAGAAGAAGAAGGTGCAGCGGTGCTCATCTTGAATGGAGCTCATCGACGGAGACGCTAGGTGATCGAGGAGGGCGGCTGGCGCTGGGGTTCTCGGAGTGAAGAAGAGGAGGTCGGAGGTGCTGGTGGTCCGCTCCAGCAAGCTGGCCGGTGCTCGGGCGTCAAGAGTGGCACCGGGGCTAGTCTGGCCTGGTTGATGGCGGTCAACAGGGTGCCGGCGTGCTCGGGCTTCGCAGGCGATGAGGAGGAGGCAAGGAGCAGGGGGCCTCGGTTGCTGCTGCTGCGATTTGTGCGGCGCTGAAAAACAGGGAGGGGTCGGAGAGGACTAGGATCGGGAGAAGAACAGTGGCTAGGTTGGTTCGATCGGATCTGGGAGGATCCCGAGGGGAACCAGAAAGATTGGCGGCGGCGCGAGGTAGGATCCCTTGAAATTAGGTGGGTTGTCTAGATATATATGGTAGGTGGGTTTGAGTTAGGGCATCTGGTCCCTTCCGATCTTAATTGGACGGTCGTGAATAAAATAGCTAGGGAGTCCAAAAAGGAAAATGGTGACGTTTTGTAGATGTTTGGGGATGATCCGGACACAACGATGACGACTGCTCGGGTCGGGTCCGGGACAACTTCCGGACGCTCGCGAGGGGTTCGGTGCACTGTGCAGAGAGGGTTTCGGGGCCTAGCGGTTGACAGCGTACTGTGCAGAAAGCTTTGGGTTGAGAGAAGAGAAGAGAGATGCAGCCTGGCAACTGTTTCCGGAGACCGAAAACGTCCGACGTTTGACCGACTATATTGCCGCCATAGTTATTCGTTGGGGCGTCAAATGAACTCCGAATGCGACGAAAATTGACAGGCGGCCTACCTACAACATAAAAACACCGCACGCCAACTTTCATCCCATTCCGAGAACATTTTACGGCCACTTATAAAATAATATTTCGGACATGCCTCGGGTGCGTGCAATTGTGTCTGGGCTCAGAACGAAGAACGGACGGAACGAGGAGACCGGGACGGATGCATGTTTTCGAAAACATGCAGATGCAATGCAGATGATGACATGGCAAGATGCAATACGCAAGCGAAAGATAAGGCAACAACAGCAAATAACTGGAAGACACCTGGCGCAATGTTCTCAGGGCGTCACAACACTCCACCACTACGAGAGGATCTCGTCCCGAGATCTAGGATGGCACCGGAGGGAAAAGGAAGAGAAAGAGAAGAGGTAAACTAAGTTGCTTCTTTGACAAACGAGTGAAACCACGAGCCTTGAGAGGTTTGAACAAATTGAAATAAAGAATGCAACGAGAAAGAGCGAAGTTGAAAGCACTCCGTTAGGAAAAGGAACAAGGAAGAAGAAATTCGAACAGCACTCCGGTTGAAAAGAGATGAAGGACTTGATAAAATGAAAGAACTTGAACAGAGGACACAACACTCCGGTTAAATGGGATAAGCAAGGAAAAGAATATGAACTTGGCAAAATGAGTTGATGGGACGAAGACAGCAACATCACAATGCCTCCGGAAGAAAAGAGATAATGGAATGGAATGAACGGAAGGAGAAAACAGTATCTATTATCTAGAATGAGCTTGGAAAAGGCATCCTTAGGAGAAGGGTCGAACGGAGTTGTTGGAAAAACAACAACGAGAAGGATAAGCTTGATATGGACTTATAGAAGACATCTTAAAATTATGAGGTGACAACTTGCTACTCACGGAAAAGATTTGATTGGATTGATATCAACAAGGAGACGAGAAACTTATTTCACTGGGAGGATAAAAGAAGAACTTGGGTCATTTATGAGCACCATAAACCAGACACAAGATAACTCCAACAAAGAGGTTGATGGATTTAATATATCTCATTCTTAACACAAGTGAATCATGAAGCATGACTCAAAATATCAAGAATGACGTAATACCACCTCCAATGATACAGAAGGAAGAATAGCACTCCGGATTGCAAGATGAAGAATGGTTGAGCTCCTTAGAAAAGAATCTCAATGAACACTTCGAGAAGGAATATAAATCCTTGATGAACCATCATGTAGAACCTTCATGAAGAACTCCGGTTAAAAGAATGATCACAAAGAAGTGAAGGATTAAAAGAATAAGGTTGAAGCCTTGCAATGATTGATGAAGCTTGCGACGAGATAAAAGAGAGATCTTGAAACTCCGGGAAAAGAAAAGCTGAACACAATTGGAATCAAGAAGTTGATGGACCTCCGGAATAAGGAATTAATCGCTTGGATGAACAAGAATACAAATTAAGTTATGCGTATCCTTCACCAATTTAAATTGATGACAATCAACGTATTTGTCATACTAATTATTCTCGTAGAAAGGATTAAGATAGATATAGCGGAAACTTGGCAAAACCTTCAACGAACCACCGGTAGAATTGAATGAACGAAGATAACATAAAGAAAACACCGGGAAGAATTAGCAAATGAACGAAGATACATGAGAGAGTTTAGATACAAAAGAACGAAGAGATCATGAACTGATTAGAGGATATTTGAACGATGCACCGGTAAGATTGGAGAATGATAACTGATAGCTGAGAATGAATAAACCTGAATTGATGGACTCCGGATAACAAACTGAGAAGGCTCTTGAATTGCTCCGGATAGGTAAAAGAATTTTCACAATCAAAACAATTATGAGAGGATGGCCTCGAACTAGAACCATGAATCTTGAATAGAAAAGAACAAGATTGACAAAAAAAGACTTCTTTGGTCTTCAAATGATGAGAATGACAACGAGAAGCTCCACCAAGAATTATTGAGGCACACCTGAATGAAGAATGGAAAAGTTGAGCCAACGATGAAAAGAATTTGAAAGATCTTGGAGAAAAGCATTTGACTGATGAAAAATTCATTCTTACGTCAAACTTGAAAAAGAATTTGAGAGTAACGCTGGGAAAAGAGAAGAGTCAGGTAAGATCCTGGGAAAAGACCTGTGGGTTAGGGCCCACTCAAAAGATACACCATTTAACGATTTGAAGGAGAGAATGCACCGGTTGAATTAAATGGCTTGAATACGATAGGAACTCGAAAGATCTTCAATGAATGCAGAGTGGAAAACGAATCTTTGAGATATCTTGAGCACTCCGGAACAATTGAATAGCGAGAAATGACTGAATATAAGGTGCACCAGCATGAGAAGGCATTTGAAATAAGGAAAAGAATATGATAAAACACCGAAAGCTTGAATTGAATCCACCGGAGAAGATAAAAGAACAAGGAATGATAAACTTGAGGCTCTATTAGAATCTTCATGAGCATCACCGGGTAAGAACATTGACGGAAAAGGAATGGAGAGACTTCAGAAGAATAAAATGGATACCTAATGAAGAAATCTGGGTCCTCGAAAAAAAAAAGGGAGGGAGGGGGGGAAAACAAAGGCAACTTGAAGACGGATGAAGCAAACACTGTTGAGAAGAACTGATAATTGATCTTGCCGATGTTGAAAATGATCGGATCCACTTGAAGAGAAACACGCCGGTAAAAAGGATTGACAAGATAAACTCGACAATCAAGAAGGATTATTATTCACATCGGGGTATGAGAACACCGCTTAGGAAAAGGTATGGAATCAACATTTGACTTTGGAGCAACTCGAATACCACAATCCAAAACAAAACAAAGGATTGGCTTGCAAAATAAGCCAGAACAAACATATGATAGAGATTTCATCCGAAGTTTTGGTGGTGGGGCCTACACGGGCTCGATCGTACAGCACCATCATGTACAAGGCAGTGCACATGACATACGAAGCGTCCCCGAGTCGGCATAGCCAAGGACTCTTTAAGACACAACGAGACCACTGTAAAACCAACCGTGGATAGGCGGACCACTAGACGTCGAACCCCAATTTCATATCATACATCTGTCGAAAAGATATCCTAAGAGCTACTTGAATTCCCACTTATAAACTCCTGAAACTTTCCGGTCATGCAATCATGTGTTGGGGATACAGGGGAAGCATAATATCTCACCCAAAACTAACAAATCCTACATCCAGCTGTATCCATCCTTCAACACATAACCAAGAAACCTTCGGAAATCGTTTACCTCAACCTTCGAAAAGCATCCATTATACGAGTTATGGCAATACTCCCGAACTCCCGCCCCAGTACTGGGTGATGTCGAGGTTATCTCACCAACAACTGCATAAAAGAGATTTTCGATGTCGGCGAAACTAACTCAGGTATTCCAGAACTGCAACGATAAAATTGTGACGACAACACCTCGGAGCTCAACTCCCCGGGACACTGCCACAACCCCTAAATGTCAGGAGGCACCAAGAACAATGTTCTCGTCACAAAACCATCGAAACGATTCCAAGATACCCGCGTGATCCTAATTTTTTAGTGAAATTTGAAAAGAGAAGAGTCAAAACTCTACGTCAGGATGCCTCACCAGAGCGACGAAGGGACTGAGGAGTAAAAAGAATTCCTAGCTCTCCGACATATATAATCCTAAATGACTCAAAACATTTTTCTAGACTCAACAACGCTAGCTATTCGATCAAGCAGGGGGGCTCCTAAGGTCGGGGAAGGCTCTGATACCAACTTGTAACGCCCTTGGTGCGGCTATATCTCCCACGTGTCGAAGCACGACTTAGAGGCATAACAACATTGAAAGCAATGTCGCAAGTGAGGTAATCTTCACACAACCCATGTAATACATAAGGGAAAGAGATACATAGTTGGCTTACAATCGCCAATTCACAAAATTACATGAATGAAGCATTACATCAACCAGTTACAAACAAGGCCCGACTACGGAGCCAAAATAAAAGAAGACTACCCCAAATGCTACACAGATCCCCGATCGTCCCAACTGGGCTCCACTACTAATCAACTGGAAACGGAACAACAAAACGAAACATGAACTACATCGAGCTCCTCCTTGAGCTTGGTTGCGTCACCTGCACGGTGTCATCGGCACCTGCAAATTGGTTTTGGAAGTATCTGTGAGTCACGGGGACTCAGCAATCTCACACCCTCGCGATCAAGACTATTTAAGCTTATAGGAAGGGTAAAGGTATGAGGTGGAGCTGCAGCAAGCGACTAGCATGTATGGTGGCTAACATACGCAAATGAGATCGAGAAGAGAAGGCAAAAGCACGGTCAAACAACTATGATCAAGAAGTGATCCTAGAACAACCTACGTCAAGCATTACTCCAACACCATGTTCACTTCCCGGACTCCGCCGGAAAGAGACCATCATGGCTACACACGCGGTTGATGTATTAATTAAATAAGAGATATTGTGATATCCCAACAAGTAAACATGTTCCAGCAAGGAACAACATCTCCATGTTCCAACAAGGAACAAACTTCAATCTTCACCTGCAACTAACAACGCTATAAGAGGGGCTGAGCAAAGCGGTAACATAGCCAAACAATGGTTTGCTAGGACAAGGTGGGTTAGAGGCTTGGTTCAACAATATGGGAGGCATGATAAGCAAGTGGTAGGTATCGCGACATAGGCATAGCAAAAGAGCGAGCATCTAGCAAGCAAAGATAGAAGTGATTTCGAGGGTATGGTCATCTTGCCTGAAATCCCGCAAGGAACAAGAACGAGTCCATGAAGAAGACAAACAGACGTAGTCGAACAGGTCCTCACAAACGCGACGTTACCGGATTACCGAGAAGAAGTAAAACGGAAAGAAAGCAAACAACATAGTAAACAAACATCACATAAGCATGGCACGATGCGCAAACAAGTATGATGCATGTCCGGTTTAATGAGGCATGGCATGGCAAAGTGCACAGACAACCCTACAAATTAAGTGGAGCGCAATATGCAACTCCGTTGCATATTGACAAAACACCACGTGACTTTATTTAGTTCGATCTTGTTTATGTACCCAACAATATTAAATTTTGTTAAACATGGCAAGAGGGTGAAGCAAAGTAAAACTACCTACCTAGTCAAGTTTAAATGAGGCCGGAAGCAACGAACAACAATTCCGGTAAATCCCCATATGCATATATTAGGTTTGGTACTGTTCTGCCCTAAACACAATTTTAGAGTTGTTAAACATGCAAAGTGTTTACACCATGTTAAACTAGGCATTTTTCTACCCCATTTACATATAAAGATTATTTGAAACCAAGCTACGGTTATTTAGTTATGAATTAAACCATTTTAGCAAGTTATTTAAGCAGATTTATACAAACAACGTTTTAAACATTTTAAACATAGATGAAAGTTGCATATTATTAAACTAGACAAAATTCTAAGCAACTTTCATTTATAATTTGTTCTAATAAGAAGCACCGTTTGTGAGTTAGGATATGCATGAACATGAGGGGTTTTTCTGTAAAAACTGCAGCTCACTGGATTAAAACTAAAATGCAGAACTGGAAAAAAACGCATGCGGGCTGAAACTAAGCAAAGGCCCAACAGGGTAACAGGCGCAACATTAAGACAAAAAAAGAGGGCGCTGCGGTTCTCACAAGGCCTCATGGGCCTTGGGGAGGCACTGGCCCATGATGCGCTGGAGGCAGGCAATCGGTCAACGCGAGGCGCCGGCGAGCTGGCAACCTGCTCGTTTATGAAGACAGAAACAACCACACCTCATGGCGATGCAGAGATTGACAACGGGGTTCCTGGCGACGGGGTTGAAGGGAACTGGCCCGGAACGGGCAGAACGGAGCGCGGGGAGGTGCTTGAGGGGGTGGCGTGGTCCGGCGAAGGCGGCTACCGATGGCGAACTCCAAGGGCGCCATGAGTGGTGGAGGCAGAGGTGTCCTCCAAGGTCTGTACGAGTTGCTGCTGCTCGATGCAGCAATGGGGACGAACATCTAGAGGAACTTGGCGCGGTGGGCGAACTTGGGCTTGAGGAGGTCGAATCAGGCCGGATCCGGTTGCGATGTGGTGGAGCAGCAGCGAGGCCAAGCGAAAAATGGCGTCGGGCAGCAAACGCCGAGGGAGGCAGCACGAACTGGTCGACTCAGCGCATGGGGTCTTGTTCAAGGCGTCTTGCGGGAGCTCCTGGTGAAGAAAAGAGAAAGGGCGATGAGAGAATGAAAAGAACGGGGGAACACCGGGAAGGAGAAGAAGAAGGTGCGGCGGTGCTCATCTTGAATGGAGCTCATCGACGACGACGCTAGGTGATCGAGGAGGGCGGCTGGCGCTGGGGTTCTCGGAGTGAAGAAGAGGAGGCCGGAGGTGCTGGTGGTCTGCTCCAGCAAGCTGGCCGGTGCTCGGGCGTCAAGAGTGGCACCGGGGCTGGTCTGGCCTGGTCGATGGCGGTCAACAGGGTGGCGGCGTGCTCGGGATTCACAGGCGACGAGGAGGAGGCAGGGAGTAGGGGGCCTCGGTTGCTGCTGCTGCGATTTGTGTGGCGCCGAAAACAGGGAGGGGTCGGAGAGGACTAGGATCGGGAGCAGAACAGTGGCTGGGTTGGTTCGATCGGATCTTAGAGGATCCCGAGGGGAACCAGAAAGAGTGGCGGCGGCACGAGGTAGTATCCCTAGAAATTAGGTGGGTTGTCTAGATATATATGGTAGGTGGGTTTGAGTTAGGGCATCTGGTCCCTCCGATCTTAATTGGACGGTCGTGAATAAAATAGCTAGGGAGTCCAAAAAGGAAAACAGTGACGTTTTGTAGATGTTTGGGGATGATCCGGACACAACGGTGACGACTGCTCGGGTCGGGTCCGGGACAACTTCCGGACGCGCGCGAGGGGTTCGGTGCACTGTGCAGAGAGGGTTTCGGGGCCTGGCAGTTGACAGCGGACTGTGCAGAAAGCTTTGGGTTGAGAGAAGAGAAGAGAGATGCAGCCTGGCAACTGTTTCCGGAGACCGAAAACGTCCGATGTTTGACCGACTATATTGCCGCTATAGTTATTCGTTGGGGCGTCAAATGAACTCCGAATGCGACGAAAATTGACAGGCGGCCTACCTACAACATAAAAACACCGCACGACAACTTTCATCCCATTCCGAGAACATTTTCTGGCCACTTATAAAATAATATTTCGGACATGCCTCGGGCGCGTGCAAGTGTGTCTGGGCTCAGAACGAACAACTGACGGAACGAGGAGACCGGGACGGATGCAAGTTTTTGAAAACATGCAGATGCAATGCAGATGATGACATGGCAAGATGCAACACACAAGCGAAAGATAAGGCAACAACAACGAATAACTGGAAGACACCTGGCGCAACGGTCTCGGGGCGTCACATCCTAATGGGTTGAAAGTTGTCATGCGGTCTTATTATAGTGTAGATAGACCGCCTACCAAGTTTCATCGCATTCAGAGTCCGTTTGATAGCCCAACCGTTAAACTATAACGGCAATATAGTCGGTCAAGTCGTCCCACGTTTTCGGTCTCCAAAAACTGTTGCCGGGCTTTCCCTCTCTTTCCTCCCTAGACCATATACACTGTCCACTACCTACCTCCAGGCCCAACCTAAGCTCTCTCGTCAGCCCGCGGACCTCCTCGCGCGCGCGTCCGAAAGCTATCCCGGACCTGACCCGGGCAGACGTCACCGTTGGATTCAGATCATCCCGAAACATCTACAAAACATCTTCGATTCTTTTTTGGGCTCCCCTAAGTTATTTATTCTCGTCCGCCCGATTATGATCAGAGGGACCGAGTAGCCCCTAAGCTAACCCTTCCTATAAATAATAGATGCCTAACCCTAATCCGAGGAGCCGTCCCATCCATCCCTTTCTTTTAGTCGCCACCCCACCAACTCCTTTCTCTCTCGGGATCCTCCCAGATCCTATCTAGCTAACTAGTTGCCTCCGACCATCTCCTTGATTTCCGCCGCCACCAAACCAGTTCATCCCTTCTGGTCCACTCTTCCCGCGCCTCCCCTCTTGATCCAGGAGCCTGAGCTCCCCCGCCTAAGGTCGCTGTCTTCGACCGGCCTTGCCAGAGACCAATGCAGCCGCGCCCGATCCCCTTGCCTCCTCGTTCCCGCGCCTGGGTCTGAGTCCCGCCTTGACTGCGTGCTTCTGGAGAAGCTCCAGTGAGCCAAGCCGCGCCCGCTCCCTGCTTCTTCCTTCTCCTTCTCTGTCAGATGTCTTCCCTCTCTCTGTTGCTTTCACAAGGGAAGCATCACCCTCGCCCGCCGTCCCGCGACCCGGATCCGTCGTCGCTGTCATCTTGCTCCACCCTCGTCGTCGTCATGCTGGTGAGCAGCACAAGCAACACCCAGATCTGCCCGCCCTTCATTCCCTGGACCTCCGCGTCGCCCGAGTAGGAGCTCCATCTCCTGCCTCTACCCTGAGCTTCCTCGCCGTGCTCGGGCGTCCTCCACCGAGGGATCGACGCTGATGCATCCTCCATGGCGCTCGGCCTCTTGCAGCTTCTTCGAGCTTAGTCCTCGGCCTCACGCGCGCCGCCGCCCAGGAACCCCAGCGCCGCCCCACTGTACCTCATCGTACCAGAAGGAATGAGCTCCAGGGACGCCCCTCTCCTTGTAGCACCAGCCGCCGCTGGGAGCCTCACCTTGCGGCGCCCGGGTTCTGCGTCCTCTGCCGGACCTCCCCTGCTTCGCATTGGTCCGTCGCCACTGCCCATCGCGCCACCCTTTGCCAAGTCCTATCAGCCGCCGGCGACCTCTGCTTGCTCTGCATCGAGCAGAGGAGCTCGCTTGACTCTCTCGGGCTCGCCCCCCTCGTTGACCCGATCCGGTGCCAGCGTGGACAAACGCCCAGGCCGAGCTCGCCCTCCATCTCCCAGCGCCAGCTCCCATCTCCATCGACTGGGCCAAGGCCCAAGGTGAGAACTCTCACCCCAACACCCCAAATCACTATTCACATTCGGCCTGTTACGTTTTTTTTTCAGTTCAGGGTTTTTTCCTAATTATTCAGAGAGAGTAGTTTTGCAGAATAACCCCTAAACTTCATGCATATAATAACTCATTAACTGAGCATCGTATTAAAATGATTTATATATGAAAAAGACTAGAATTTCATATAGTTTCATAATATGCCACTTTCAACCTTGTTTAAAATGTTTAAACTGTTGTTTGCATTAATTTGCTTAAATGCCATGCTATAATGCTTTATATCATAACTAATTAACCGTAGCTCCACTTTAAATAAACTTTATATGTAAATGGGGTAGAAACATGCCTAGTTTAACATGGTGACATTACCTTGCATGTATAATAACTCTATAATATGGTTTAGGGTACAACAATACCAAATAAAAATATGCACATGGGGATTTTCCGGACTTGTTGCTTGTTGTTCCGGCCTCATTTAAACTTGCTTGAATGTCTAGTTTTCATATGCTTCACCCCTTGCCATGTTTCATAAAATTTAATTTTGTTGAGTACATAAACAAGAGAGAACTAAATAATTGATGTGGTGTTTCATCATGATCTCCACTTAATTTGTAGTTTTGTTTGTGCACTTTGCCATGCCATGCCTCATTAAACCGGACATGCATCATCCTTCGTTTTGCATCATGTAATGTTTATGCGTGTGTGTTTACTATGTTTCTTGCTTCTTTCCGGGTTGCCTCTCTCATTAGCTTCGGTTTCGCTCCGGAGTTGTGAGGATCCGTTTGACTACGTCCGTTTTTTTCTTCATGGACTCGTTCTTCTTCCTTGCGAGATATCAGGCAAGATGACCATACCCTCGAAATCTCTTCTATCTTTGCTTGCTAGTTGTTCGTTCTATTGCTATGTCGCGCTACCTAT
This sequence comes from Triticum urartu, assembly GCF_003073215.2. NCBI lineage: Eukaryota > Viridiplantae > Streptophyta > Magnoliopsida > Poales > Poaceae > Triticum > Triticum urartu. The sequence continues at coordinate 341,250,031 of NC_053024.1, read as the reverse complement.
CACTTGTTATATCATGCCTCCCATATTGCCATGTCAATCCTCTAATCCACCTTCCTAGCAAACTGTTTTTTGGGTATGTTACCGCTTTTGCTCAGCCCCTCTTATAGCATTGTTAGTTGCAAGTGAAGCTGGAGTTTGTTCCATGTTGGAACATGGTTATGTTGGGATATCACAATATCTCATATTTAATTAATGCATCTATATACTTGGTAAAGGGTGGAAGGCTCGGCCTTATGCATGGTGTTTTGTTCCACTCTTGCCGCCCTAGTTTCCGTCATACCGGTGTTATGTTCCTTGATTTTGTGTTCCTTACGCGGTTGGGTATTATGGGAACCCCTTGACAGTTCGCCTTGAATAAAAATCCTCCAGCAAGGCCCGACCTTGGTTTTACATTTTCCTAACAACTTATTACCTTTCCCTTGGGTTTTCGCGAGCCCGAGGGTCATCTTTATTTTAACCCCCCTGGGCCAGTGCTTCTCTAAGTGTTGGTCCAAACTGGGCGATGTCCGGCGCCCGCTGGGCAACCATGGTCTATGCCAACCCGACATCTTGCCGATCCGGTGTGCCCTGAGAATGAGATATGTGCAGCTCCTATCGTGATTTGTCGACACAATCGGGCGGCTTTGCTGGTCTTGTTTTACCATTGTCGAAATGACTTGTAACCGGGATTCCGACACTGATCGGGTCTTCCCGGGAGAAGGAATATCCTTCGTTGTCCGTGAGAGCTTGTGATGGGCTAAGTTGGGACACCCCTGCAGGGTATAAACTTTCGAGAGATGTGCCCGCGGTTATGTGGCAGATGGGCATTTGTTAATATCCGGTTGTAGAGAAGTTGACACTTGACTTAATTAAAATGCATCAACCGCGTGGGTAGCCGTGATGGTCTCTTCTCGGCAGAGTCCAGGAAGTGAACATGGTTCTTGTGTTATGCTTGAATGTAAGTAGTTTCAGGATCACTTCTTGATCATTTCTAGCTTCACGACCGTTGCATTGCTTCTCCGCTCGCTCTTATTTACGTATGTTAGCCACCATATATGCTTAGTTCTTGCTGCAGCTCCAACTCATTACCTTACCCTACCCTACCCATAAGCTTAAATAGTCTTGATCTAGTGGCTGTGAGATTGCTGAGTCCTCGTGACTCATAGATACTTCCAAAAAGTTGAAGGTGCCGATGATAACAGTGCAGGTGACGCAACCGCGCTCAAGTGGAAGCTCGATGAAGATCTTAGTTGTTCTTTGTGTCTTCTCCGGATGATCAGTAGTGGTGCCCAGTTGGGGACGGTCGGGAATCTAGCATTTGGGGTTGTCTTCTTTTATTTTGGTTCCGTAGTCGGACCTTGATTGTACTCTGTATGATCTATGTTTAACTTCTTATTTGTGTGAAGTGGTGATTGTAAGCCAACTCTTTATCCCTTTCTTATTCAGTACATGGGATTGTGTGAAGGTTACCCCTCTTGCGAAAAAACTACCATGCGGCTATGCCTCTAAGTCGTGCCCCGACACGTTGGAGATATAGCCGCATTGTGGGTCTTACAAGTTGGTAATCAGATCCATCCCCGACTTAGGAGCCCCCTGCTTGATAGAATCGCTGACGTTGTTGAGTCTAGAACAAAATGTTTTGAGTCTTAGGATTATATATATCAAAGAGTCGGATTATTTTACTCCCCAGTCCCTTCGTTGCTCTGGTGAGGCCTCCTGACGTAGAAGTTTTGACTCTCCTCTCCTCAAATTTCATGATTTTTTTAGGATCACGCGGGTATCTTGGAATCGTTTCGATAGTTTTGTGACGAGAACATTGTTCTTGGTGCCTCCTGAAATTTAGGGTTTGTGGCAGTGTACCGAGGAGTTGAGCTCCGAGGTGTTGTCGTCACAATTTTATCCTTGCAGTTCTGGAATACCTGAGTTCGCCGACATCGAAAATCTCTTTTATGCAGTTGTTGGTGAGATAATCTCGATGCCGCCCAGTACTGGGGAAGGAGTTTGGGAGTATTGACATAGCTCGTATAACAGATGCTTTTCGAAGGTTGAGGTACATGATTTTTGAAGGTTTCTTGGTTATGTGTTGAAGGATGGATACAGCTGGATGTAGGGATTGTTAGTTTGGGTGAGATATATTGCTGCCCCTGTATCCCCAACACCTGATTGCATAACCAAAAAGTTTCGAGAGTTTATAAGTGGGAATTCAAGAAGCTCCTAGAATATCTTTTCAACAGACACATGATACGATATGTGATCTATCATATGTTTGTTTCCGGCTTATTTTGCAAGCCAATCCTTTGTCTTGTTTTGAGTTGTGGTATTTGAGTTGCTTCAATGTCAAGTGTTGAATCCATACCTTTTCCTAAATGGTGTTCTCATATTTCTATGGGAGTGCTGATCCTTTTTGATCATCTAGATGGTCATGCCAATCCTTTTCGACCGATGTGCTTCTCTCAAAGTTAATCCTATCCTTTCAATATTTACGTGATCAATACCCAGTTTTCTCAATGGTATCCATTCCATCTGCCCCAAGTTGCCTTTGTTTTCCTGCCCTCCCACCCCTTGTTTCTTCAAGGACTCGGATTTCTTAATCAAGTATACTTTTATTGATGGGAATTCTCTCCATTCTTTTCCGTCAATGTTCTTACCCGATGGTTCTCACGAAGATGTTCTTCAAGTTTATCATTCTTCATTCTTTTTCTTCTCCGGTGGACTACATTCAAGCCTTCAATGTTGATCACATTCCTTTCCTTGTTTCAAATGTTTTCTCATTCCGATGCACCTCTTAATCATCCACTTCTCGCTATTCAATTGTTCTGGAGTGCCGATGATAACTTAGAAGATTCACGTTTCCATTCTCGATCCGTTCAAGTTATTTCGAGGTTGTTATCTCATTCAAGTTATTTAATTCAACCGGCACATTATCTCTTTTAAATCATCAATGGTGTTTCTCTTGAGTGGGCCCTAACCCACAAGTCTTTTCCCAAGATCTTACCTGACTCTTCTATTTTCTCGGATCTACTCTCAAATTCTTTTCATAGTTTGACGTAAGTATGAATTGTCATCAGTCAAAAGTCTTTCTCCAAGATCTTCCAAATTCTTTTCACCGTTGGTTCAACCTGTCTAACTTTCATTCCGGAGTGCCTCAACAATTTGTGGTGGTGTTTCTCATCGTCATTCTTTGCATTTGAAGACCGAAGAAGAGTTTCTCTTCAATCATATATGTTCTCTTGAATATTCATGGTTCTAGCTTGATGCAATCCTACAATAATTGTTTTTGATTGTGAGAATTCTTTTCACCCATCCGGACCAATTCAGGAGTCTTTTTCAGTATGATTCTCCAAAGCCCATCATCTCAGAATTATTCATTCCAGCTTTCAGCTATCGTTCTCCAAATCTTATCGGTGCATCATTCAAATATCCTCTAATCAGTTCATGATCTCTTCATTCTCATGTATCTAAATCCCCTCAAGTATCTTCTTTCATTTTCCAATTCTTCCCGGTGATTGGTGCCTTTGCTATTTTTCATTTTCAATTCTTACGGTGGTTTGTTCAAGATTCCTTTCCTCCTGTTATCATATCAATTCATTCGTCGTTTCCAAATCGGACCGGTGATTCGTTGAAGACCTTCCCAAGTTGAGCAATATCTCTCTTCAATCCTTTTTCAACGAGAATAAGTAGTATGCCAAATCTGCTGCTTGTCATCAATTTAAATTGATGAAGGATACGCATAACGTGATTCTTATTAGTGTTTCATCCAAGTGATCTAGTTTCTTCTTCTCAGAGTTGTTCATCATGTCACATTTCTTGGTTCAAGATGTATCATCTTTTATTTTCCGGAGTTCCAGGTTTTCCGCATTATCTCATCGCGAAGCTCCATCTAAATCATCGCAAGGCTTCACCTTATGTTCTCAACTTCTCTTTCTTTTTTATCATCCTTTTATTACCGGAGTTCTTCATGGAGGCTCTACATGGTGGTTCGTCAAGGATTTTTTTCATTCTTCAATTGTCTTAAAGATTTCTCCCGGAGTTAAGATCTGCCAAGCCATACTCTAAAATAAACATGGTGCCCAACACATGTTTTGTTTTGAGTAGTTCAAGCATTCTTCATCTTGCATTCCGAAGTGCAATTCTTTCATATCTCATCTTTTGACATGGTGTTATGTCATTGTTGATAATTTCCCTTCGTGTTTTCATGATTCACAAGTTTCAAGAGTGACATATCTAAATCCATCATTTTCTCTTCGCTCAAGACATCTTCTGAATCCATCAATCTCGCCATTGTAGTTATATTGGGTCTTATTTCACCTAAAGCTTTCCCTAGGGATTGTTGCTATTTATGGTGCTCATAAATGACCCAAGTTCTTCATTTATCCTCCCGGTGCAATAAGTTTTCTCGTCTCCTTGTGGATATCAATCCATTCTTTTGTTTTTGTAGTGGCAGAATTTCACCTCATAGTTTCGAGATGTTTTCCATAAGCCCACAACAAGCTTACTCTTTTGTTGTTGGTTTTCCAACAACTCCGTTCGACCGTTCTCCTGAAGATGTTTTTTCAAGCTCATTTGAGGTAGAAGATGTTGTTTTCTCCTCCATTCTTTTGATTACATTCTTTCATTTGTTCCGGAGGCATTGTGATGTTGCTCTCTTCGACCCATCATCTTGTTTTGACAAGATCATGTTCAAATCTTGCCATTTACAATCGGAGCGCTGCCCAAATTATATCATTCTTTTTCCCTCTCTATCTTGTTTTAACTGGAGTGTTGTCGTAATTGATCTTTATCGTTCCTCGTACATCTCGTTTTAACCGGAGTGCTTGCATGTACTTCTTGTCCATTGCAACCCTTTTCTTATGTCTTTCAACCTACAAGGTTCTCGTAAGGTTCCTTGTTCCTCTTTTCTAACGGAGTGTTTTCAACTTTGTTCATCTTCATTGTATTCTTTCTTTCAATTTGTTCAACCTCGCAAGGTTCATTGGTTTCACTCATTTGTCAAAGAAGCAATTAGTTTTACCTCTTCTCGTCCTCTTCCGTTTCTCTCCGATGCCATCCTAGATCTCGGGACGAGATCCTCTTGTAGTGGTGGAGTGTTGTAACGCCCCGAGACCATTGCGCCAGGTGTCTTCCAGTTACTCGCTGTTGTTGCCTTGTCATTTCCTTACGTGTTGCACTTCATCATGTCATCATGTGCATTGCATCATCATATTTTTGAAACTAGCATCCGTCCGGGTTCCCCCAGTTCTGTCCGTTGTCCGTTCTGAGCCATACACACTTGCGCGCGCCCACAACACGTTCGAAATATTATTTTATAAGTGGCCGGAAAATGTTCTCGGAATGGGTTGAAAGTTGGTGTGTGGTCTTATTATAGTGTAGATAGACCACCTTCTAAGATTCATCGCATTCAGAGGCCGTTTGATAGCCCAACCGTTAAACTATAGCGGCAATATAGTCGGTCAAATCGTCGGACGTTTTCGGTCTCCGAAAACTGTTGCCGGGCTTTCCCTCTCTTTCCTCCCTAGACCGTCTACACAGTCCACTACCTACTGCTAGGCCCAACCTAAGCTCTCTCATCAGCTCGCGGACCTCCTCGCGCGTGCGTCCGAAAGCTGTTCCAGACTCGACCCGGGCAGTCGTCACCTTTGGACTCAGATCATCCCCAAACATCTACAAAACATCTCCGATTCTTTTTTGGGCTCCCCTAAGCTATTTATTCTCGTCCGCTAGATTACGATCGGAGGGACCGAGTAGCCCCTAAGAAAACCCTTCCTATAAATAATAGACGCCTAACCCTAATCTGAGGAGCCGTCCCATCCATCCCTTTCTTTCAGCCGCCACCCCATCAACTCCTTTCTCTCTCAGGATCCTCCCAGATCCGATCCAGCTAACCAGTTGCCTCCGACCATCTCCTTGATTTCTGCCGCCACCAAACCAGTTCGTCCCTTTGGGTCCCCTCTTCACACGCCTCCCCTATCGATCCAAGAGCCCGAGCACCCCTACCTGAGGTCACCGTCTTCGACTGGCCTCGCCGGAGACCAGCACAGCAGTGCCCGATCCCCTTGCCTCCTTGTTCCCGCGCCTGGGTCTGAGTCCCACCTTGACCGCGCGCTTCTAGAGAAGCTCCAGTGAGCCAAGCCGTGCCCGCTACCTACTTCTTCCTTCTCCTTCTCTGTCACACGTCTTCCCTCTCTCTGTTGCGTTCACAGGGGAAGCATCACCCTTGCCCGCTGTCCCGCGACCCAGATCTGTCGTCGCCGTCGTCTTGCTCCGCCCTCGCCGTCGTCTCACCGGTGAGCAGCACAAGCAACGCCCCGATCTGCCCTCCCTTAGTTCCCTGCACTGCCATGTCGCTCGAGCAGGAGCTCCATCTACTTCCTCTGCCCCGAGCTTCCTCACCGTGCTCGGGCGTCCTCCACCCGGGGACCGACGCTGTTGCATCCTCCATGGCGCTCAGCCTCTTGCAGGTTCTTCGAGCTTCGTCCGCGGCCTCACACGTGCCGCTGTCCAGGAACCCCAGCGCCGCCCCGCTATACCTCATCGCACCAGAAGGAACGAGCTCCAGGGACGCCCATCTCCTTGCAGCACCAGCCGCCGCTGGGAGCCTCACCTCGCGCCGCCCGGGTTCTGCGTCGTGTGCCGGACCTCCCCTGCTTCGCCTTGGTCCGCCGCCGCTGCCCATCATGCCACCCTTTGCCAAGTCCTAGCAGCCACCATCGACCTCTGCTTACTCTGCATCGAGCAGAGGAGCTCACGTGACTCCCTCGAGCTCGCCCCCTCGTTGACCCGATCCGGTGCCAGCTTGGACAAACGCCCAGGCCCAGCTCGCCCTCCATCTCCCAGCGCCAGCTCCCATCTCCATTGACTGGGCCGAGGACCATGTTGAGAACTCTCACCCCATCACCCCAAATCACTGTTCACATTCGGCCCGTTATGTTTTTTTTCAGTTCTGGGTTTTTTTCCTAATTATTTAGAGATAGCAGTTTTGCAGAATAGTCCCTAAACTTCATGCATATAATAAATCATTAACTAAGCATCGTATTAAAATGATTTATATATGAAAAATGATTAGAATTTCATCTAGTTTCATAATATGATACTTTCAACCTTGTTTAAAATGTTTAAACTACTGTTTGCATTAATTTTCTTAAATGCCATGCTAAAATGCTTTATTTCATAACTAATTAACCGTAGCTCCATTTTAAATAAACTTTATATGTAAATGGGTTAGAAACATGCCTAGTTTAACATGGTGACATTACCTTGCATTTTTAATAACTCTATAATATGGTTTAGGGCAGAACAGTACCAAATCAAAATATGCACATGGGGATTTTCCGGACTTGTTGCTTGTTGTTCCGGCCTCATTTAAACTTTCTTGAACGTGTAGTTTTCATATGCTTCACCCCTTGCTACGTTTAATAACATTTAATTTTGTTGAGTACATAAACGAGAGAGAACTAAATAATTGATGTGGTGTTTCGTCAATATGCAACTCGTTGAATATTGAGCTCCACTTAATTTGTAATTTTTTGTGCACTTTGCCATGCCATGCCTCATTAAACTGGACATGCATCATCCTTGGTTGTGCATCATGCAATGGTTATGCTTGTGTGTTTACTATGTTGCTTGCTTCTTTCTGGGTTGCTTCTCTTGTTAGCTTTGGTTTCGTTCCGGAGTTGTGAGGATCCATTAGACTACGTTCGTTTGTCTTCTTCATGGACTCGTTCTTCTTACTTGCGGGATCTCAGGCAAGATGACCATACCCTCGAAATCACTTCTATCTTTGCTTGCTAGTTGTTCATTCTATCACTATGTCGCGCTACCTACCACTTGTTATATCATCCCTCCCATATTGCCATGTCAAGCCTCTAACCCACCTTCCTAGCAAACCATTGTTTGGCTATGTTAACACTTTTGCTCAGCCCCTCTTATAGCGTTGTTAGTTTCAGGTGAAGCTGAAGTTTGTTCCATGTTGGAACATGGTTATGTTGGGATATCACAATATCTCTTATTTAATTAATGCATATATATACTCTGTAATGGGTGGAAGGCTCGGCCTTATGCCTGGTGTTTTGTTCCACTCTTGCCGCCCTAGTTTCCGTCATACCAGTGTTATGTTCCTTGATTTTGCATTCCTTACTCGGTTGGGTGCTATGGGAACCCCTTGACAGTTCGCCTTGAATAAAACTCCTCCGGCAAGGCCCAACCTTGGTTTTACATTTGCCTAACAACCTATTACCTTTCCCTTGGGTTTTCGCGAGCCCGAGGGTCATCTTTATTTTAACGCCCCCGGGCCAGTGCTTCTCTAAGTGTTGGTCCGAACTGGGCGATGTCTGGCGCACCCTGGGTAACTAGGGTCTATGCCAGCCCGACGTATTGCCCATCCGGTGTGCTCTGAGGACGAGATATGTGCAGCTCCTATCGGGATTTGTCGGCACATTCGGGCGGCTTTGCTGGTCTTGTTTTACCATTGTCGAAATGTCTTGTAACCGGGATTCCGAGACTAATTGGGTCTTCCTGCGAGAAGGAATATCCTTCGTTGACCGTGAGAGCTTGTGATGGGATAAGTTGGGACACCCTGCAGGGTTTAAACTTTCGAGAGCCATGCCTGCGGTTATGTGGCAGATGGAAATTTGTTAATATCCGGTTGTAGAGAACTTGACACTTGACTTAATTAAAATGCATCAACCGCGTGTGTAGCCATGATGGTCTCTTATCAGTGGAGTCCGAGAAGCGAACATGGTTCTTGTGTTATGCTTGATCATATGTAGTTTCAGGATAACTTCTTGATCATTTCTAGCTTCATGACCATTGCGTTGCTTCTCTTCTCGCTCTTATTTGCGTATGTTAGCCACCATATATTCTTAGTGCTTGTTGCAGCTCCACCTCATTACCTTACCCTACCCATAAGCTTAAATAGTCTTGATCTCGCGGGTGTTAGATTGCTCAGTCCTCGTGACTCACAGATACTTCCAAACAGTTGCAGGTGCCGATGATACCGGTGGAGGTGACACAACCGTGCACAAGTGTGAGCTCGATGAAGATCGTAGTCGTTGTTTGTGTCTTTGCCGGATGATCAGTAGTGGTGCACAGTTGGGGACGATCGGGGATCTAGCATTTGGGGTTGTCTTCTTTTATTTTGGTTCCGTAGTCGGACCTTGATTGTACTCTGTATGATGTATGTTTAACTTGTTATTTTTCTGAAGTGGCGATTGTAAGCCAACTCTTTATCCCTTTCTTATTCAGTAAAAAACTACCATGCCGCTATGCCTCTAAGTCGTGCCCCGACACGTGGGAGATATAGCCGCATTGTGGGTGTTACAGAACACCAACGTTGACCCTGCTCCATCTTCTACTCCAACTGGGAACAAGTAGATCCTCTATGTCTTCAAAGATGTCGGGGTTCTGGAACGACGCCTATGGGATCCCTCGACGGAATCCCTTCTACGGTTGCGGGGTGTGGGGCTGCACAAAGAGCGGGTCTAGAAGATCAACTCAATGGGATTTTTACCCAGGTTCCGGCCGCAAGCGATGCGTAAAACCCTAGTCCTGCTTTGTGTGTATTTAGTGTTCTTGAGCCATTAAACTAGCTGCGGTGCATGCCTAGTACAAAAAGTCCGAATCCTTCCTCAGTACACCTTGGGCCTCCTTTTATATGTCAAAGGGGTTGCCACAGTGTCACACAGGAGGTGGAAAGTATGTATAGTGTACAAGTTTATCTCCTGACATCCTAGGACAAACGCATTTAATGCGCTGCCTATGTGTCCTCTTGCTTTATCGAGGACGGTAGAGAGGCTCATCCCGTCCATCGCCGCCTCGCCTTGCTTCAGCGCGTGTCAAAGTGACGAGGCATGCAGCACCACGCTGGTTGGCTGGCTACTGAGTTGGCGCGGTGACAGGGTGTTCACGAAGATCTGGATGCCACCACGCAAGTGCTTGGCTGGTTGGCCTAGAAGCTGCATGCTGCCACGCAAGTGCGTGCCTAGTTGGTAGGGTGGTTGCCACGTCAGAACGGGCGTGGGGCAGCGAAGCTCTGGCAAGTGTAGGCCTGGGCTTGGCTCCGTAGATGCTCCTAGCAAGGGTCTTGCCGGGGTCTCGCGGGCGTTGCCGGAAAGGGCCTTGCCGAGGGTCTTCGTTCGTCCCCGGCAAGATCTTGCCAGGGGTCTTCGTCTTCTAGTTCTCATCTAGGCCTGCAGGCCTTTGGTTTTCACCAAGATCTGCATGCCACCATGGAGGCGCTCCTGAGCCTTGGTCTTGACGTTGTCGATGGCGTCATAACTCTCATGCTCAAGGGTGCCGGTCATGCTGGTGTTGGGCAAGTTGCCCTGGCAAGGCTCTTACTGGGGCCATGCAGGCCGTCCCGGCAAGGCTCTTGCTGGGGGAAACCCATCCTGTCCCTTTGCACTTTATGCTTCTGGCTTGGGCGCTGCCTCAGTAGCCTTGTATCTTCGCTTCCTCTGCCCTGCCGAGCCCGGCCACAGGTGTGGCTAAGACTTCTCGTGCACAAATAAAGGGGTACAGAAGGGCCCCTACTTTTGTACACTGACAGAAGCCCCCGGGCCTGGGCCACACATAAGCCCGAAACGTTGTTGGGCCAGGCCTAGAACATGCGGGGGCAGGCATGGAAGAGTTTTAACTATGGTAACTCCCTACCAGTTGCGCTTCCCCACGACCCGCATTGAGTGCGTGACGTGGGGGTCATGCATGGAATGACCGCAGCATGCTTGCGTCACCCCCGTGGTGAATAGTAAAGGGGCGGCCTGCATCTTCCCCAAAAAAAGGGCAAACTATAGGTCTGCTGCTCATTTACTCTCCTCGCTTCCCTCATCCTTGGAACCGCCATTCCACGTTCCCCACCATGCTCGTCTTTTTTGCCACGTACGCTGCATTCATGGCATGGGGTAGGTGACGGACACACGGAATATGGGAAGGCGCGCTGAGGGAGTCCTGGACTAAGGGGTCCTCGGGCGTCCGGCCTATTAGCCATGGGTCGGACTGATGGGCTTTGAAGATACGAAGACCACAGACTGTACCCATGTCTGGATAGGACTCTCCTTGGCGTGGAAGGAAAGCTTGGTGTCAAATATGTAGATTCATTTCTTTGTAACCGACCTTATGTAACCCTATATCCTCCCGGTGTCTATATAAACCGGAGGACTTAGTCCGGATAGAGGAGACTCATTATCATAGCTATACACACTAGACCTCTAGGGTTTAGCCATTACGATCTCGAGGTAGATGAACTCTTTTAATACTCATATTCATCAATATCAATCAAGCAGGACATAGGGTATTACCTCCATAGAGAGGGCCTGAACCTGGGTAAACATTGTGTCCCTTGTCTCCTCTTACCAACGACCTTAGACGCATAGTTCGGGACCCCCTACCCAAGATCCGCTGGTTTTGACACCGACATTGGTGCTTTCATTGAGAGTTCCACTGTGCTGTCGCCAAAAGGTTTGATGGCCCCTTCAATCGTCAATAATGACGCTGTCCAAGGAGAAACTTTCCTCCCCAGACAGATCTTCATATTTGGCGTCTTCGCATTGCGGGCCAATTCGCTTGGCCATCTGGAGCAGATTGAAAGCTACGCCCCTGGCCATCAGGTCAGATTCAGGAGCTTGAACTATGTTGCGTACATCCATGGACACTTGATCTTCGCCGGATTCGAGACCGTGGTAGCCGCTCCCGGTCACCCCGATGATCATGACCTAAATCTGTCGTCTGGTCGCATCCAGGAGATTGCTCCTGTATCCGCTCCGGCCCTAGATCCGGAGCGAGCTACGCCATACAAGGATGGGATGATCAACCCCACCACGGAGGCCATAGATTCCACAGTGTTGGAGCCGCACATAGAATTAACCTCTCACAACGTTTTTGTCAGCGGAACTCCGGACTCGTATCCGGTCGAAAGTTCCGAACCACGTGAGCCCGCGGACGCCGAGCTTGATCGTTTGTCGATCTTCGAATTCAGCGCCGCAGACGTCTTCCATCACTCACCTTTGGGCGATGTGCTAAACTCATTAAAGAACCTGTCCTTGGCAGAGGACTCACAGCCGAACTATATTCGGCTCGAACTAGGGGCTGACGGTGGAGAATTTTGCTTCCCACCCGCCACCCACTTCATAGCCACGGTCGAGGATTTGACCGACGAATTTGATTAGGACTCCGAGGACATCGATGGTATGGACGACAATGCCGGAGAAGAAGAGGTCCAGAACCCACCGTTCACCGGACGCTGGACGGCCACTTCCTCATATGATGTATACATGGTGGATGCACCAAAGGAGAACAACGGCAATGACAAAGATGATCCAGCTGAGGATAAACCCTCCGGAATACAATCCAAGCGCCGGCGTCAGCGGCGCCGCTCTAAGTCACGCCGCAGTAAAGACATCAACAATGGCACGGGAGAATACAACACTCTGGAGGGTGCCGAAGACAATGAAGACCCCGTTGAAACAGCTAATGAACAAGATGAACAGGAAGATGGGCAGGCTAGCCCTGGTAAGCAGGCCAGGCACGAAGACTCAGAGGATGGAAGTTATCTTCCGCTCTTCGAGGATGAGGTGAGCCTCGGCGGCGACAATTTCATTGTGCCTGAGGAACCTCTTGAGCAGGAGTGCTTTAAGAGCCAGCTAATTGCCACTGCAAGGAGCCTGAAAAAGAAGCAGCAACAGCTTCAAGCTGACCAAGATCTACTCAATGATAAATGGACCAATGTCCTAGCAGCCGAAGAGTACCGCCTCAAGCACCCAACCAAAAGCTACCCAAACCGCAAATTGCTACCTCAGTTCGATGAGGAGGCGCCGGAATACATACGTCCATTGTACAAAGCGGCCGACCGACCACCACGTGGTCGGGACAAAATGGCAACTCACGCCGAACACCAACCAGCCCAGCCTCATCACATAGGTAGAGGTAAATTAGCCCACGGTCATACATATGACCTCCGGCAAAGCCTGAACAATAAAGTAGGACACACTAGATCAATCTACGGATCGCAAGGACGTGCCTCGACACGCAACGACGGCCACCTATTCGGACATGACAAATTTAGTCATGTGCAGGCTGAAAATCGCAGACAGACTCCATCAGAGCTACGTCGCGATATGGCCCGATATAGAGGCGCCGCACACCCTCATTGCTTCACCGATGAGGTCCTGGATCATGAATTCCCAGAAGGGTTCAAACCCGTGAATATAGAATCATACGATGGAACCACGGACCCCGCTGTGTGGATCGAAGACTTTATTCTCCACATTCATATGGCCCGCGATGATGACCTCCACACCATCAAATACCTCCCTTTAAAACTCAAGGGGCCAGCTCGGCACTGGCTCAACAGTCTGTCTACAAATTCTATTGGCAGCTGGGAGGACTTGGAAGAGGCCTTCCTCGATAACTTCCAAGGTACATATGTTCGACCTCCGGACGCTGATGACTTAAGCCATATAGTTCAACAGCCCGAATAGTCCGCCAGGAAATTCTGGACTAGGTTCTTAACTAAAAAGAACCAAATCATCGATTGTCCAGATGTCGAAGCCCTAGCAGCCTTCAAACACACCATCAGCAACGAATGGCTCGCTCGCCACCTCGGCAAAGAAAAGCCAAAATTCATGGCAGCCCTCACGGCACTCATGACCCGCTTTTGTGCGGACGAGGACAGTTGCCTGGCCCGTAGCAAAAGCAATGCAAGCGATGCTGGCACCCCAGAAGCTAAAACTAGCAAAGACAAGTCTCGACGCAACAGATACAAACATCGAAACAGCAGCGATAACACCAAGGGCACGACAGTCAATGCCGGATTTAGGGGCTCTAAGTCCGGTCAACAGAAGAAGACATTCCAAAAGAACAATTCAGGGCCATCCAGCTTGGACGCATACTTGATCGTCCGTTCCAAATTCATGGCACCCCAGACAAACCCATACAAATAGAGATTTCTAGGTTTTTAAACAGGCCGGCAAATTAAACGCTAAAAACAAGGAAAAGGGATCGCAAAGCGAGGACAATGACGAATAGCCCCAACAACCGAACACAGGGGGATAGAAGAAGTTTCCCCCTCAGGTCAAAATGGTGAACATGATATACGCTACACACATCCCCAAGAGGGAGCGCAAGCATGCGTAAAGGGACATCTACATGATAGAGCCAGTCGCCCCGAAATTTAATCCATGGCCGTCATGCCCAATCGCCAGGATCATCCGACCAATATCCGTCCCGGTGGCTCAGCGCACTTGTCCTAGACCCAATAATTGATGGGTTCCACTTGACTCGCGTCCTGATGGACGGAGGTAGCAGCCTTAATCTGCTCTATCAGGATACAACGCGAAAAATGGGCATTAACCCATCTAGGATCAAGCCCACCAGGACTACCTTCAAAGGAGTCATACTATGTGTCGACGCCCGCTGTATGGGATCAATCACACTAGAGGTTGTCTTCGGATCTCTGGACAACTTCCGAAGTGAGGAGTTAATCTTCGATATCATCCCCTTCGGCAGTGGCTATCACGCACTGCTCGGATGAACTGCATTCACTCGATTCAATTCAGTACCACACTATGCTTATCTCAAGCTCAAGATGCCCGGTCCATGCGGCGTCATAACAGTCAACGGAAATACGGAATGCTCCCTCTGTACAGAAGAGCACACAGCTGCCTTAGCAGCAGAAGTACAGATCGGCCTTCTCAAGTAGAGCCTTAAATCGGATGCCGAGCCCACGAACACCGTTAAGAGGGTCCGAACTACTATATAGTAGGAGAGCTCGGCTTGTCAGGAGCTCAACTAGCAATCCAGCCTCCGTCGCAGTTCCGATCAAGTGGTAGCATTCGTGCCGCGCGTACATAACTATGCACTCAAAATCCCATGGGCATCGACGGAGGCATAGCTAGCTTGTGGTCCATAGTACGGCTCAACCGACATCGGATACACACATACTCTCACTTTTACTTGTTTCCTTTGCAGGTCTCAATCCCACATGCACCATCTGGTGGTCTGGTCATTGTCCTCTTGAAGGATAAACACACCAAGATGACGAGAAACACAGACTTATGGGGGACTTTTTAGGTGATTCTGTTAACGATAACTCTACCTATTTTTCTGGACCCATATGCAGCTCTCCCTTGGTTTCGGCATGTCAAATAGCCCGTTGCTTATCACACTACCTTTATCAAGGCGCTTTGACGTACTAGTTAAATCACAATGGGAACAGTTTGCAGATGGAGCTGTAGGACTCCAGCTTTTTCCTTTGTATCTTTTCTATTTTCTTTCCTTTTTCTTTCTTTCAGCTCCCCTGTGGATAATCCTACCAGGTAGCACTCATACACTTTGGTACGTTTTCATGTTCGCCAGGAGCTGCATAGCACCCGACACTATGGAAACAAAAGTCCGAACACTTTTTATAAGTATAGTTCGGCACCCCGAATTTAGCATTATATGGATTGGCTCCGAATCATGTCTTTGGTCAATAGTTGGGTTGCCGGCTCTTGTGCTTGCTACCTTACGTTCTTCTATATCGCCCAAGGTAGTAAAGGGAGAACTACTGCGATTGTGCTTTGGTTTATCCAAAGGAGCACCTCAGTAGACAAAGCCGAAAACTGACTGTCATGATGCGGCGAGAGCCGGTCAGATGTTCGGAGGTTGCAAATCGTTGGAGATTTCTCCGACATTACATGAAGGATTGGTACTTCCCGATCAGACGCCTATAACACTCTAGTTCAGATACTAGGGGATGCGCCCATGTTTTTATTGTCGCACTCCTTTGGCTAAGTGAGGGCGTTACAACCACATAGTCTGGTTGCCTGGTTCGTTGCGGTAAACAACTCCTTCAAGGACCATCTAATTGGATCAAGATTGTTTAGATTCCATCCCGAACACCCACATACTACCTACATCGGGGCACAAAACGACGACTGGTTAACACTGAGATTTCATACAACACGGCCACATATGAAGTAAAAATTTATAAACATAACAAGCATTATATTGCATAAACAACTTGTTTTATACAAGGCAGAGGGAGCTCGAGTACATTCATTCAAAGATAATGTCTTTCGCACAGTGATCCGCAACAATGCGGGACCCCTCTAGGACACCATCAAAATACAACTTTGGTCGGTGGTGCTCCTTTCCCCAGGTGGCCCCTCGGTCATTACCTTCTTGGCATCCATCTTCGCCCAGTGCATTTTGACGCGGGCAAAGGCCATCCGTGCACCTTCAATGCAGATCGACCGCTTTATAACCTCAAGCTGGGGGAAGGCATCAACAAGCCGCTTCACAAGTCCGAAGTAGCTGCTAGGTATCGGCGTGACAGGCCATAGTCGGACTATCAGCTCCTTCATGGCTAGCTCAGCCGCCTTGTGTAGCTCGACTAGCTGTTTCAGCTGGTCGCTGAAGGACACCGGATGTTCGGGTCCATGATATTGGGACCAGAACAGCTTCTCCGTCGAACTCCCTTCCTCGGCTCGATAGAACTCGGCTGCGTCTGATACGCTGCGTGACAAATCCGTAAACGCCCCTGGAGAGCCCCAAATTTGGGTAAGTAAAAGGAACGCTTCCTCGATAGACTTGCTTTGCACACTGAAAGCCTTACCTGCCGCGATCTTCTGGGCCGCCTGGATTTCCTGATGGGCGCTTCGGGCTTCGGCCTGAGCCTCCTGCACGCTCTAGAGGGCCTTCGCAAGTTCGGACGCTTGCATCTTAGAATCACACTCCAAGGACTAGCACTTCTTGATAGCGTCCTGGAGCTCTTGCTGAACCTTGCCAACCCGGGCCTCGTGCTTCTCGCGCGCGGTGTCGGAGTAATGGGCCACGGGTAGGCTAACCCAGGCCCAGAACCTTTCAAGACATTAAGGCAGACTGCGCCCCTCGAGATCCCAGGACGAAGAGCCGCCTTCTGAGAGTCGGCGGCGAGGCGGCTGGCTGCCCACTCGCGGCCGAGTCCTAGGGACGACTTCAGGATGAGCCAACTCCTGACTGGCGACTTCCAGAGAAGCCGGCCTTGGCGAGTCGGCCCGCGACGCCAACAACCCCCATGCCCTCATAAAGAGGGGCAGGATGGGGAGTGGCCACAATAAGGTCCACTCCCACCCCTTTTCCAAGGGCAGGCGTGGCTACAGTACGCCGTACCCACAGAGATCTCCTCGCAGCGTGACACTGTTGCCATGCCGGCCCTGAAATCAGCCCCAGGGGCGGAGCCCTGTGCCCACGACGGCCTGCTGGTACGACCCATGGATGATGGGTCCCACCAGTCAGCGGGCGTACGAAAGACGGCAAAAGAACCACCAGTCGGCCCGGATGGGAGTCGGCCACCAGAAGTCGGCCGGCCCCTCCCATGGGCCCCACACGCCATTAATCAGACACGACAAGTAGTGGCCACAGTGATCGCCCGCCAGACGGCGGGGCTGTCGCCACGACCTCATGACCGAGCCTGCATCATTAGAGGCACGGCTACAGTAATCTGCAGCCGGCAAAGACCCGCCCGCGGCGAACGCGGCCTGTCGGCTCCACCCCAAGCCAGTCGGCGGGCCCCAGGAGTCGGCGGATAAGACGGCGGCCAGAGAGACTGATGGTGGGCCCGCGCCCAACCGGATTACCATTGTACCCCTGGGGGTAGGCCTATATAAACCCCCAGGGCATCCATGCAAAGGGTTGGTATCCATTAGCACTAGACCAGATCATATAGGAAGGAGAGAGCTAGCCTTACCTTCTCCTACCTCCAGGAAACAGCTCAAGGAGCAACCGTGTAAACACTTTGCCATAGTGATCATGCGGAGACCCCGTAGAGCAGCAGTAGCGGTATTATCTCCCCGGAGAGCCCTGAAGCTGGGTAAGATTCACCGGCATGCATGTCTTCGCCTTATCCCGTTTCCAGGCACCGGCAACGTTCTACTCGCCCCCACCATGATAAGCCATCCTTTGGCATATGTCGCACCCAACCCCCGACATTTGGCACCCACCTTGGGGCATGGTGCATCATCATCTGGAGACCTGCTCTGGACGGGAACCCTTTTTCTCCCTGGCGAGTGCAGCCAGCCCGGCACGCCAGACGGAGTTTGCGTTGACGCGCGACGACGTTGAGATCGCCTATGCAGCCAGCTGCCTCGCTGATCTTGTCAGCAAGGTTTGCCTCTCCGACAAACCTGCATCCAACGCAGGCACGGGCGGCCCCGAGAGCCTCCTCGCGGGCCTCCTCGACCAACTCCACGTCGCCGGCAAGCCTGCCGTGGACTTGGAGTCTGTAGGCTCCACCGACCCGATGCTGGTTGACACTGACACCGCGTCACTCGACGCGTTCCCCACCAACGTGGTGGTCTACGACGAGCCTCTCCCTCGCGCAAAGAGCGACGGAAGC
Organism: Triticum urartu; assembly: GCF_003073215.2. Lineage (NCBI taxonomy): Eukaryota > Viridiplantae > Streptophyta > Magnoliopsida > Poales > Poaceae > Triticum > Triticum urartu. The sequence goes on along the minus strand of NC_053024.1, from coordinate 341,231,706 downwards.
AACGTCACCGAGGTGCTTGTCATCGGTCATGACGAGCCTGCCGGTGGAGGAGCGCATGACCCACTTGGCGCGGCACTACAAGACCTGACTGCGCCCATTTCGGAAGACGCTGACGCGGAGACGTTGGAGGCGCGCCGCCTTCAGCTCGTCGAAGGCGCAAAGAAGCTGGCTAGCATGAGACGCTTGTCAAAAGCCTACCAGCGTGAGATGGATCTCGCTGTGGGTGGCTCGCCAGCCCCAGCTGGGCCCAGCCGCCCTGGCGCGGTCCAGCAGCGCGGCGTGGCCATCGCCAACCTGTTCGGGGCAAGTCGCCCTGTGTACTCCACGCCTGCGGAGAATATTCGAGCCGCCCAGGCGGCGGCGGACGAGCTGGACAACTTTGAGGGCGAAGAGCGCCGCCTGATGATGGAGCGAGTCCAGCGGCTCCTCGACGCGGCTGCCGCGTAGAACGAGGCCGACTACCGCACGGAGGCGCCACAGCGGCAAAACGACGACCTTCACCGAGATCAAGGCGCGACGTCTCGAACGCCGACTGGCGGCGCCCGAGGAAGGAAAGACAAGGATCCGGCTGTCAGCCACAGTCGGACTCACATTACCATAGAGCGCGACCAAGACGGCCGGCCGATAGCAGTGGAACGACGGGACGACTGCCCGCCTCCTCCTCCTCGCAAGGAAAGTCGAGTCTCCCCGCCGCCTATTGACCATCCGACTCTCGGCGACCGCCTTGGCCGCCGAGAGGGAGTCGGAGAAAACGACGCCCGCCACCGGATCGACCGACTTCACCGATCCCTGGTGCCGGAAGAAGAAGACGAGTTGGGTCTGCCTTGTTTCGGGCACCGCATTCGAGATGAGCCCTTTCCCAAAGGGCTCACGCTCCCAAGAGACACGCCCAAGTACACCGGCTCCATGAAGCTGGAGGACTGGCTGGTTGACTACTCCACGGCTGTCAACATAGCGAACGGCAACAAGCGTGTCACCGTAAAATACGTTCTGCTCATGCTCCAGGGCACAGCCTGGACATGGCTGAACAACTTGAAGCCCCGCAACATCAACAGCTGGGTCGACTTCACCGAAGCATTCGTCCGCAACTTCATAAGCACATACAAGCATCCTCCCAAGCCTCTTGGGCTTTACTTGTGCATGCAAGGCCCCAACGAGTTGACTCGCGACTAATTCACGCGTTGGGCCGAGCTTCGGAACTCCTGCAAGGGCGTGAACGAGGTGCAGGCTATCGAGTACTTCACCGCTGGGTGCAGAGAAGGCACCCTCCTCAAGCACAAGCTCCTCTGTGATGAGCCAGAAACCCTTGACGAGCTACTGATCATAGCAGACAAGTATGCCACGGCCGACTCCTCCATGAAGGCAGAGATTCAAGTTAGCGCAACTGGCAAAGTAGCCCCTCAGGCTCCAAGAACTCCGGCAGGAGACGCCAGTTGGCGGCAACAGCAGAACGACCACAAGCGCAAGGCCCAGCAGCCGGCTTCCAGCAGCCGCCAGGTCACGACAGTTGAAGACCAGCAGCCGGATGGGCAGTCTCCACCCAAGCGACAGAAAGGTGGCAAGCCCAACTGGTTCCTGGCTTTCTCATACGAGCAGACTCTGGATGGTCCTTGCAAGTTCCATAGCGGCGCGAAGCCGTCGAACCACACCACCCGGAAGTGCCACTGGCTCACCAGGATCGCCAAAGGAGATGGCTTCCTACCTCCCCCGCCTGCTGGCAGCAGCCTCCGCCTCCGCCCAGCAGCCAGCTGTCAGGCCAGTCGGCGCAGTACAAGACGAGTACCCCGAAGAGCACGGGGCCTACGTGATATTTACCAGCGTGGCTGATGATCGACGCAGCAGGCGGCTGCAGCGACAAGAGGTGAATGCAGTAGCATCAGAGACGCCAGAGTTCATGCACTGGTCCGAGAAGCCTATCAGCTGGAGCAGGGCTGATCACCCATAGGTGATGCCGAGTCCGGGCTCTTATGCCTTGGTCTTGGATGCCACCTTTGCCATGGATAGACGAGCTACTCATTTCTCGCGAGTTCTGATAGACGGAGGCAGCAGCATCAACATCCTATACAAGGACACCATGGAGAAGTTAGGAATCAAGCAAAGACAGCTCCAGAACAGCCGGACTGTGTTCCACGGCATTGTTCCTGGTCTTTCCTGCTCACCAATCGGCAAGATCCTGATGGACGTCCTCTTTGGAGACAAAGATCACTTCCGCCGGGAGTCAGTTTGGTTTGAGGTGGTGGACCTCGAGAGCCCATACCATGCATTACTTGGCCGACCCGCCCTGGCCAAGTTCATGGCGGTCCCCCACTACGCCTACCTCAAAATGAAGATGCCCAGTTCCAGGGGGATTTTGACCATAGCTGGCGACTACCAGAAGTCGTCTGCCTGCGCGGCTGAGAGTAGTCGGCTGGCCGAGTCCCTGGTGATCGCGGCCAAGAAGCGGCTCCTTGACCGGGTTGTGGCTATGGCCGGCAAGCAGCTAGAGGTGTCGCCTAACCCAAAGGATTCGGAGGCTGAGGGTTCGTTCAAGCCAGCCAAAGAGACAAAGAAGATACCCTTGGATCCAGAGAACCCAGAGAGGTACGCTGTCGTAGGCGCAAACCTCAACAGCAAATAGGAAGGCGAGCTCGTCGATTTCCTCCGTGAGAATCGGGACATCTTCGCATGGTCCCCCAAAGACATGCCAGGTGTACTGACAAAATTCGCCGAGCACATGTTACATGTCTGATCTGATGCAAAGCCGGTCAGGCAGCCCTTGCGCCGCCTATCAGAAGAAAAGAGAAGAGTTGTCGGAGAAGAGATAGCCCGACTCCTAGAAGCCGGCTTCATTATGGAAGTATTCATTCCAGAGTGGCTAGGCAACCCGGTCCTGGTACTGAAGAAGAACAAGCAGTGGTGAATGTTTATTGACTACCCAAGCCTCAACAAGGCTTGCCCCAAGGACCCGTTCGCTTTACCAAGAATTGATCAGGTGATAGACTCCACGGTCGGATGCGAGCTGTTGAGCTTTTTGGATGCATATTCAGGATATCACCAGATCAAGCTGAACCCGGCTAACAGACTGAACTGTAAAAATAGGATAGGTTCGATCTATGGTCATTGAGGGCCTCCTAAAAGGATCTACTAAATTCATCGAGTTGTTCTAAAGAATCAAAACGGTCGATTATTAACGGAATTCCTTTTCGGCTTTCCGTGAAATAGACCGCCTTCAGCACGCCGTTTGGAGCCTTCTGCTACCTCACCATGGCGTTCGGCTTGAGGAATGCCGGCGCCACCTTTCAGCGTTGCATGCAGAAGTGCCTCCTCAAGCAACTCAGCAGAAACACCCACGTCTACGTGGACGATGTGGTGGTGAAGACGGAAAAGCGTGGAACACTGCTGGAAGACCTCAAGGAGACCTTTGAGAACCTGCGCCGATTTCAGATCAAGCTCAACCCTGAGAAGTGCGTCTTCGGAGTACCAGCCGGCCAACTCCTTGGCTTCCTGGTCTCTGAACGCGGCATAGAGTGCAACCCTGTAAAGATCAAGGCCATTAAGAGGATGGAGGTACCCAACCGACTGCTGGATGTGCAAAAGTTCACCGGCTGCTTGGCATCCATCAGCCGATTCATCAGTCGGCTGGGCGAGAAAGCTCTCCCCTTATACCAGCTCATGAAGAAGACCACTTTTTTCGAGTGGAAGCACAAGGCGGACGAAGCTTTTCTCCAGTTGAAGAAGATGCTGACTACTCCACCCGTTCTGGTGGCTCCGACTCCTAAGGAACCTATGCTCCTGTACATTGCCGCCACCAGCCGGGTAGTCAGCACAGTCATTGTAGTGGAACGCAAGGAGGAAGGCAAGGCACTACCTGTCCAGAGACTAGTATATTACCTAAGCGAAGTACTGTCAGCCTCCAAGCAGAACTACCCCCACTACCAGAAGATGTGCTACGACGTGCACTTTGCCGCCAAGAAATTGAAGCCTTAGTTTCAAGAGCATCCAATCACTGTGGTCTGCACGGCCCCACTTGCCGAGATCATCGGAAGCCGAGATGCTTCTGGCCGAGTGGCCAAATGGGCCATAGAGCTGGCTCCCTACACCATCCACTACCAGCCCCGCACCGCCATCAAGTCACAAGCATTGGCCGGCTTTCTCGTCGACTGGGCCGAGACCCAGTACCTACCTCCAGCGCCCGACTCCACCCATTGGCGGATGCATTTCGACGGCTCCAAGATGCACACCGGCTTGGTAGCCGGCGTTCTCCTCACTTCTCCTAAAGGCGACAAGCTCAAATATGCACTGCAAATCCATTTTGCCGCCTCCAACAACGTCGCCGAGTACGAGGCGCTCATTCACGGGCTCCGGCTTGCCAAAGAACTTGGCATTCGCCGGATCCTGTGTTATGGCGACTCGGACTTAGCGGTCCAGCAGTCGTCTGGCGACTGGGACGCCAAAGATGCAAACATGGCGAGTTACCGTTTCCTCATGCAGCAACTCAGTGGGTATTTCAAGGGGTGCGAGTTCTTCCATGTGCCAAGAAATGACAACGACCAAGTAGATGCCTTGGCACGAATTGGCTCTACCGCCAAGCAATACCATCCGACATCACCCTTCAACGCCTCCTCAAGCCGTCTGTCAAGCCTTCACCAGAATCAGACTCCTTCTTTGTGCCGGCTCCTCCCGAAGAAGTCGGATCCGACTCCAGAGCCCCGGCGGACGGTACGGGGATTTTGGCAGATGGCTCCAAAGCCGCCACAGTCGACGCCGGTCCAGGGGCTGCGGCGGCCAGCCCGAAGACTCCAGAACTCGGCCCAAGAGCTGCGCCAGTCGGCCCGGGGACTTCATTAATCCAGCAAGTGGTTGTTGACTCCAGCTCACCGCCTCCCAGCCCAGCCGCCCTCGTCCAAGTCACAGTTCTGGCAGTCGAAGAAATAGCAGCATCCTCATGGGCCTAGCCCATCCTCAAATTTCTGGTGAGCAAAGAGCTGCCGAATGATGAGACCTTAGCTCGGCAAGTACAACGCCGAGCAGCAGCCTACACCATAGTCAACAGAGAGCTGGTCAGGCGCAGCCTCACTGGTGTCTACCAGCACTGCGTAGAGCCAGAGCAAGGCCAAGCAATTCTCAAAGACATCCATCAAGGCGAGTGCGGCCACCATGCGGCTTCAACAGCACTCGTCGCCAAAGCTTTCCGACATGGTTTGTTTTGGCCAACGGCCTTAGAAGAGGCCAAGGAATTGGTCCAAAAATGCAAAGGGTGCCAGATGTTCCGCTCCAAGCCGCATCAGCCGGCTTCTGCACTCAAGATCATCCCCATTGCCTGGCCTTTCGCAGTTTGGGGTCTAGACATGGTGGGACCATTCAAGACGGCACGAGGTGGCTTAACTCACTTACTTGTCGCGGTGGACAAGTTCACCAAGTGGAAAGAAGCGAAGCCAATCAAGAAACTGAACGGTCCGACTGCCGTGAATTTCATCTCCGACATCACAATTCGGTATGGCATACCACACAGCATCATCACCGACAACGGCACGAATTTTGCCAAAGGCGCCTTGGCCCGTTTCTGTGTGACACATGGCACCCGACTGGACCTAGCATCCGTCGCCCATCCACAGTCAAACGGCCAGGTGGAGCGAGCAAACAGCCTCATCCTGTCCGGCATCAAGCCCCGACTGATCGAGCCTCTGGAGCTCTCGGCTGTGCGAGAAAGCTCTCCCCTTATACCAGCTCATGAAGAAGGCCACTTTTTTCGAGTGGAACCACAAGGCGGACGAAGCTTTTCTCCAGCTGAAGAAGATGCTGACTACTCCACCCGTTCTGGTGGCTCCGACTCCTAAGGAACCTATGCTCCTGTACATCGCCGCCACCAGCCGGGTAGTCAGCACAGTCATTGTAGTGGAACGCAAGGAGGAAGGAAAGGCACTACCTGTCCGGAGACCGGTATATTACCTAAGAGAAGTACTGTCGGCCTCCAAGTAGAACTACCCCCACTACCAGAAGATGTGCTACGGCGTGCACTTTGCCACGAAGAAATTGAAGCCTTAGTTTCAAGAGCATCCAATCACTATGGTCTGCACGGCCCCACTTGCCGAGATCATCGGAAGCCGAGATGCTTCTGGCCGAGTGGCCAAATGGGCCATAGAGCTGGCTCCCTACACCATCCACTACCAGCCCCGCACTGCCATCAAGTCACAAGCACTGGCCGGCTTTCTCGTCGACTGGGCCGAGACCCAGTACCTACCTCCAGCGCCCGACTCCACCCATTGGCGGATGCATTTTGACGGGTCCAAGATGCGCACCGGCTTGGAAGCCGGCGTTGTCCTCACTTCTCCTAAAGGCGACAAGCTCAAATACGCACTGCAAATCCATTTTGCCCCCTCCAACAACGTCGCCGAGTACGAGGCGCTCATTCACAGGCTCCGGCTTGCCAAAGAACTTGGCATTCGCCGGATCCTGTGTTATGGCGACTCGGACTTAGCGGTCCAGCAGTCGTCTGGCGACTGGGACGCCAAAGATGCAAACATGGCGAGTTACCGTTTCCTCATGCAGCAACTCAGTGGGTATTTCGAGGGGTGCGAGTTCTTCCATGTGCCAAGAAATGACAACGACCAAGCAGACGCCTTGGCACGAATTGGCTCTACCGCCAAGCAATACCATCCGACATCACCCTTCAACGCCTCCTCAAGCCGTCTGTCAAGCCTTCACCAGAATCAGACTCCATCTTTGTGCCGGCTCCTCCCGAAGAAGTCGGATCCGACTCCAGAGCCCCGGCGGATGGTACGGGGATTTTGGCAGATGGCTCCAAAGCCGCCACAGTCAAGGCCGACTCAGGGACTGCAGAACCCGGCCCGGGGACTGCGGCAGCCGGCCCGAAGACTCCAGAACTCGGGCCAAGCGCTGCGCCAGTCGGCCCGGGGACTTCCATTAATCCAGCAAGCGGTTGTTGACTCCAGCCCGCCGCCTCCCAGCCCAGCCGCCCTCGTCCAAGTCGTAGTTCTGGCAGTCGAAGAAATAGTAGCACCCTCATGGGCCCAGCCCATCCTCAAATTTCTGGTGAGCAAAGAGCTGCCGACTGATGAGACCTTAGCTCGGCATGTACAACGCCGAGCGGCAGCCTACACCATAGTCAACAGAGAGCTGGTCAGGCGCAGCATCACTGGTGTCTACCAGCACTGCGTAGAGCCAGAGCAAGGCCAAGCAATTCTCAAAGACATCCATCAAGGCGAGTGCGGCCACCATGCGGCTTCAAGAGCACTCGTCGCCAAAGCTTTCCGACACGGTTTCCTTTGGCCAACGGCCTTAGAAGAGGCCAAGGAATTGGTCCAAAAATGCAAAGGGTGCCAGAAGTTCCGCTCCAAGCCGCATCAGCCGGCTTCTGCACACAAGAACATCCCCATTGCCTGGCCTTTCGCAGTTTGGGGTATAGACATGGTGGGAACATTCAAGACGGCACGAGGTGGCTTAACTCACTTACTTGTCGCGGTGGACAAGTTCACCAAGTGGATAGAAGCGAAGCCAATCAAGAAACTGAACGGTCCGACTGCCATGACTTTCATCTCCGACATCACAATTCGGTACGGCATACCACACAGCATCATCACCGACAACGGCATGAATTTTGCCAATGGTGCCTTGGCCCGTTTCTGTGCGACACAGGGCATCCGACTGGACCTAGCATCCGTCGCCCATCCACAGTCAAACGGCCAGGTGGAGCGAGCAAATGGCCTCATCTTGTCCGGCATCAAGCCCCAACTGATCGAGCCTCTGGAGCGCTCAGCTGGCTGCTGGCTCGATGGGTTGCTAGCCGTCCTCTGGAGTCTGCGCACGACTACAAACAAGTCAACCGGCTTCACGCCCTTCTTCCTCGTCTACGGTTGTGAAGCCGTCATGCCAACGGACATAGAATTCGATTCCTCGTGAGTCACCATGTACACCGAGGAAGAAGTAGAAGAATCACGACAAGACGGCGTCGACCTGCTGGAAGAGGGCCAGCTGTTGGCACTCAGCCGGTCCAGCATCTACCAGCAGAGCCTGCGCAGATACTACAACAGGAAGGTCAGGCCGAGATCTTTCCAGGAGGGCGACCTCGTGCTCCGATTAATCCAGCGAACAGCCGGCCAGCACAAGTTGTCGACACCTTGGGAAGGCCCCTTCATCATCAACAAAGTGTTGGCCAACGACTCCTACTACCTGATCGACGCTTAGAAGCCCCGAGCACGCAAGAGGGACGACTTCGGCAAAGAGACAGAGCGGCCATGGAATGCAAATCTCCTTCGAAAATTTTACAGTTAAACGCAGTATGTATCACACTACCTTTTGTATTAAAAGTACCAAGACTACAGGCCCCCCGAGAAGAGCTCGGGGACTGCCCTCTTTTATCTATAGGATAAGAAATATGCCTTCGAGTATATTACTCTTTGTTATGCCGTTTGGCACCGGGTTCGACTAGTCGGCCCGGGGACTTGCCGACCTGTGCTATGAAATGCTTCCTACAGCCGGACAAGTAGTGTGTGGCGTCTAAACCGTCTCCTGCCAGAAGCCGCAGCTCGCAGAGTGACTGTCTGGTGGGCAGGAGTAAGGAAGAATTGGCGTCCACATGAAAAATGGTAAGGACTCAAACCACAAACATAGCTTAAGGCCGGCTTCCAGCATTTTTTTTCCGCAAACCGAATCTTGAATAGTCGGCTTGCCGCCTTCTATCCGACTTGTTAAACAACCCTAAAAACGGCTAAGTACTTGCCTTCCCAAAGTGACCAAGAATCTGATCTAGTAGCAGTCCACGGAGCGGCTGTCTGACTGACAAAGACAGCAACTGAGGGAAGACGGCAAAGGAAAAAGCCAAAAGAACAATGAGCAAGAAAGATAGAAGTCGGATGAATATTTACATAACAAAGGCCCTTGGCCGAATCTTCAAGCAGAATTTCAAAATGCATCCCGCGAGTGGAATTGTGCGGATTAACGAGTTCTTCAAAAACTATTAGAACAGATAAAACAAAGACAAGGTGGCAGCCTAAGGGGCGGCAGACGGGTTTGGAGGATCGGAGGAGACGGCGGTGTTGGATGTTGGGGCAGCCGGCTGGGCGGTCTCGGCTTGATCACCTCCGGCAGCAGTCGGCTCGGGCGGGCATGGCTCGTTGCTGGAGGCACGGTCGAGCTGAGGCTGGCCGTCTGCTCCGTCTTCCGGTGCCTCCGTCTTGCTTCCGTCCTTTGCCTCGTCTTCCTCCTCGACGCTGGAGCCGATCACCTCTGCCGAGTCCTCGCCGTAGTCAGGGTCCAGCCCAAACCACTCCGGCGGCACCTCCTCGCTGTCTTCAGCCCGCTCAGGGACAAAGATGCTGGTGTCGGTGTACTCGGCGATCACCGCCGCATGCTTGACAAGGGCATCTTCTTCGGCTGCCAGCTCCGGCTGGGCCTCTGACCGGAGTGTGGCCAGCCGGTCTAGGTCCAGCCCCGGATACCACGCCTTGACGAATTTCAAGGCTCGGCGCGCTCCGGCCCGGGCCGAGGAACCCTTACAGGCCTCATGACGGCCAACCGCGACCTCCAGCCAGTCGGCAGTCCGACTGGGGGTGCGCGGAGCCTGCACGTCTGGCCACAGGGCGGATATCGCTTGGGCGCCGACACGTTGAAGCCGGCGCCGCATCTGGTGGGCCGGCCGCAGGCGAGCCCCAATGCTCAGAATGTGCTCGTCAAGAGTCCGAGGGGCATCAGCGGCGATCTCCGCGCCACCCGCCCTCCGCTCCTCGCGGTCGGCCTCGATAGCTTGAATGGCGGCCTGCGAGTGGCCGGGGAAGAAGTCTGCCAAGACGGAAAAAATGAAGAACAAGTCAAAAAAAAACAGGAGTCGGCTCGACATATAGTCGGCGAAGGAAAGCAAAGAAGCTCACCGTCGACGAGGTCCTCGATCTCGTGGAAGCCGAAGACCAGCATTGCCTCCTTGTTGGTCAGGAGGAGCGCTCGCTCGTGAACTCGGCCAGGAGGGCGGCTTCCGCCTCTTCCACCTCCTTCTGCGTCTTCGTAAGCAGCTCCTTTTGCTCTGCCAATTGCGCGGCCAGCAGATCGCGCTCTGCGGCGAGCTTGCTGCACTCCTCCCCCTTGGCGCGCAACACGGAGTTGGCTTCGCTCAGCTGCTGTTGAAGAGCGGCGTTGGCCTATGAAGAGAAAAAAGAAAGAAGGCGTTAAGTCATCAACGAAGAAGGTCACCGGGGAGATCCGGCCCGACTGCTCAGCAGTCGGCCCGAATCTCGGGGACTACAGCCCGCGGGTGCGCTAGCGCGCCCCCGCAAAGAAGAAAAAGGACTCACTCCAGCTCTCCGACAAGTCGACAGTCCGCTTGCCCAACTCTTCAACGTTGCGGTTGAAGGAGGTGACACGGAGGTTGTGATAGTCCTACAACAAGTATTTCGGAACAAAGGTTAGTACCCAGAACTTACCAATTGGAGTTCCGGGCCGCCTGCTCAGCAGCCGGCCCAGAACTCGGGGACTACACCCAATGGGTGCGCTGGCGCGCCCCCACAGAGAGAAACAAGAAAACATGGACAAAGGAGAAAGCATACCCGGATGGCTGCCCGCGACGCCAGGTGCGCCTTGGTGCAGTTCTGGATGGCGTCGCTCTCAGCTCGTAGCTTCGTCTGGACATCCAGAAGTGCCTGGTTCAGCGGGCCCGTGCCGCCTCCTCGTACCCACCCAATGGGTGCGGCGCTTGTCGCTTTGGCGTCTAGAATCGTCGAGCTGGCGGTGCCGGTCTCCAAGGGGCATGGCGCCGAAGTCGCCTTCTCAAGACGGTGGCGCGTTGGCGAGCCGACTTGAAGGAGTAGCCTTGCCACGGCCTCGTCTTCAGTTGGCGGCAAGGGCGGATCCGCCGGCTGTTTGCCTTGCGCGCCTCTCGGCCTCTGCTTTCTCCCGGCGGGCGGCCTCGTCCTCCTCGCGCTTCTCCCGCGCGTTCCGCTCCATCACCTCCCGAAGGTCGGCGGTGGGGTCAATCCGCCGAGTCGTGGCAGACGTCTCCACCGACCCCATAACGGAGGCGGCGGCAACCCTCTCAAGAGTGAGGGGAGCTCTGAGACGAGAAAAGCATATGAAAAACTTAGACAAGATCAACAAAGAGAAAATAAAGATAAGGGATGGAGGCGCTTACGCAGAGACCAGCGGCGGCTTCTTCACTTCCTTGCGGAAGCGGTTGGCTATCGCGGCCGCCTCTTCCCGCTTGGTCGCGGCGGCCGCTCCCTTGAACTTCTTCGACCGGCCACAAAGCGTACTCGGCCCGGCCCGACACTTCTTCGCAACGCCTTGAGCGTCCCAGCCGGCGGAGGAACTCGCGCTTGGCTGGCCGCCTTTTGGCTGGCGACGCGGGGCGACTTCTCCCTTGGCCTCGTCGCTAGGCCAGTCGGCGAAAGTGGCTGAAGGCTTGGAGCTGCCTGCTTCTCCTCCTCCTCTCTCGGCGTCGGCTTCCATGGCTGCCGCCCCCAAGTCGGGATCGTCGACCTCGCTCTCCGCCCGGTCGAGGACAAACTGACGAGCCGGCCCCGCGGTGCCGGCCGAAGGAGGGACGAGAGGATTCTGATTCAAAACAAAAATGGTCAGACTCGACAAGGCGGACTCGGCAGCAAAAGAAACAGAAGAAGAAGGAAGACGACTTACAATAGGCGGGGGGTTGGCGCGCGAATACGGCTCCTTGCCGAACTGCCAGTCCACCGAGAGACCGCAGTTCGCGATGTAGTTCACCATGTTCACCACCTCCCCGTGAGGCATGTCCTTAGAGCACATCCGACTCAGGTCCCGATGACCGCTCATCTGGCAGATCAGGTGAGGTCGGCCTTGGAGTGGGAGGACTCAGCGTGCCACGAAGGCGGCCAGCAAGTCGGGCCCGGTCAGGCCCTCCGACTGCGTTAGCACTCGAAGTCACATGACGGCGGCGGCACCAGCGGGAGACAGCACACTGGCTCGGTGTGACTAGCTGGGGAGCCTTCCAGCCGGCGCGCCGGCTTCGTAAGCCGGCAGGTTGACCCCGTCGCCTTCTGGGGCGACGTTCTTCACCTAAAAATATGACCGCTGCCACATCTTCACCGACTTAATCAATGTGATGGTGGGAAACGGATTGTTGGCCACTGATCTCCGCATCGTGATTAATGCACCGCACTGGGCCGGCACGCCGGCGACGTGTGTGCCGAGCTTGGATTGGAAGAACTCACCCCAGAGATCGATGGTGGGGAGAACGCCGAGGAAGCCTTCGCACAGGGTGGCGAAGGCAGCCAGCAGCACCACCGTGTTCGGAGTAAGGTGGTGCGGCTGGAGCCCGTGGAACTCCAAGAAGGAGTGGAAGAAGCCTCTCGCCGGCAGGCCCAGGCCGCGCATGAGGTGCGAGCGGAATATGACCCGCTCGCCCTCCTCCGGCGCCAGCGATATCTCTCCCTACGGCGCGAGGCGGACCCGCACTAAGTCCCTGCCCGGCAGCCGCCGTGTCTGGCGGAGGATCTCGATGTCATCGTTGTCAACCTCGGAGCCACCCCACACTCCGGAGCAAACAGCAGGAGGCACGGCGGCGGAGGAGGAGCTCATCGCTGCGGGCACGGCGTGGTTCGGAGCAGCAGCGGCAAGAAGAAGAAGAAGAAGCAAGAAGGAGCGAAAGGAAGTGGGGAGAATGGGCGCGCGTGCTTCGCCGCCCCCCTCCCCCCACCTACTTGTAGGCTCGTGGGCTGAGAAGTCGAGGGGACGGACGTGGGATTAACTGCGCCCGAGACCCCACGACCCCCACGATTTACCACACGAAGTTACCACGCGCAGGAACCCCAACCGTCCGCGCGGCTGCAACGGATCCATTCGCATGCCGAGGCGCTGTAGTGGCGGGCCCTGCCTGTAGGCCTGTCCTGTCGCGCGCGTGGGCAATCAGACTAGCTCCGCCACGTGGGGCCTCGCGATGGGTCAACCACGGGCGGCTACCCGAAAGATTATCAGGCACACCGCCTGAACTGCGCCACAACGTTCAAACTTTTTTAGGGGCAAGTCGGCCTTGAGCAAGTCCGACTCCAACTAGTCGGCTTGACAGAAGACGGCTAGCGAAGCCCAAGCCCAACTGCCGGAGAGAAGAAACTATTGAGGCTCCATGACATGTCGCCCTCGGAGCCTCACCAGCTTCGGGGACCACTGTCGGAGTAATGGGCCACGGGTAGGCTAACCCAGGCCCAGAACCTTTCAAGACATTGAGGCGGACTGCGCCCCTCGAGATCCCAGGACGAAGAGCCGCCTTCTGAGAGTCGGCGGCGAGGCGGCCGGCTGCCCACTCACGGCCGAGTCCTAGGGACGACTTCAGGATGAGCATACTCCTGACTGGCGACTTCCAGAGAAGCCGGCCTTGGGGAGTCGGCCCGCGACGCCAACAACCCCCATGCCCTCATAAAGAGGGATGGGACGGGGAGTGGCCACAGTAAGGTCCAATCCCACCCCTTTCCCAAGGGCAGGCGTGGCTATAGTATGCCGTACCCGCGGAGATCTCCGCGTGGCGCGACACTGTTGCCATGCCGGCCCTGACATCAGCCCCAGGGGGCGGAGCCCTATGCCCACAACGGCCTGCTGGTACGACCCAGGGATGATGGGTCCCACCAGTCAGCGGGCATACGAAAGACGACGAAAGCACCACCAGTCGGCCCGGATGGGAGTCGGCCACCAGAAGTTGGCCGACCCCTCCCACGGGCCCCATGCGCCATTAATTAGACACGACAAGTAGTGGCCATAGTGATCGCCCGCCAGACGGCGGGGCTGTCGCCACGACCTCGTGACCGATCCTGCGTCATTAGAGGCACGGCTACAGTAATCTGCAGCCGGCAAAGACCCGCCCGTGGCGGACGCGGCCTGTCGGCTCCACCCCAAGCCAGTCGGCGGGGCCCACCAGTCGGCGGTCCCTAGGAGTCGGCGGATAAGACGGCGGCCAGAGAGACTGGCGGCTGGGCCCGTGCCCAGCCGGATTACCATTGTACCCCTGGGGGGTAGGCCTATATAAACCCCCAGGGCATCCATGCAAAGGGTTGGAATCCATTAGCACTAGACCAGATCATATAGGAAGGAGAGAGCTAGCCTTGCCTTCTCATACCTCCAGGAAACAGCTCAAGGAGCAACCGTGTAAACACTTTGCCATAGTGATCATGCAGAGACCCCGTAGAGCAGCTGTAGGGGTATTATCTCCCCGGAGAGCACTGAAGCTGGGTAAGATTCGCCGGCGTGCATGTCTTCGCCTTATCCCGTTTCCAGGCACCGGCGACGTTCTACTCGCCCCCACCATGATAAGCCATCCTTTGGCATATGTCGCACCCAACCCCCGACACACGGCGCGTTCCCTGGCCGCTTTATCCTCGGCCATCTCTAATGCCTTCTTGAGGGCCGCCACCTCCATCGTGGCCCCTAATAAAGTTCATGGCACATTAGTCAGCACGAACCATTCATTCTTCGTAAACATACACGCAGGTTACTGCATACCTTTTGCTGTCCTCCAGCTGCTTCTTCATGAGGCCGAGCTCTTTCTCGGCCCGCTCTAGGTTCTGGTTCAGTCCGGAGACCTCCGCAGTGTGAGCGGCAGCAGCCAGCAGCGACACTTGCTTATTCAGAAAGACATATTATGTTAGACACCTGCGAAGATTATTTTGATCCCCTATTCGGCTTTTTCTTTCTGGACACTGAACAGAGCATCAGGGGCTACTATCCACATTGTGATATTTTTTCTACAATTGTTACCTCAAAGCCTATTAAAAGGCTAGTGCATGCCTCGGTCAGTCCGCTTTTGGCGGAGTGAACCTTTTCGATCACCATACCCATAAGGATACGGTCCTCATCCACAATGGAGGTGCCTCGCAGCGCCTCCAGTAGATTATCCTGTGCCTCTGGTTGGACAGAGGTCACCGGTGGAACATGCACACTTCCTCCTTTCGGGGAAAGCCATTCGCTGGACTCCGGAGCCGTGTTGGTCTCTGGAATGGTATCTAGCTGAGGGCCGATGGGAACTTGGCCCCCATTGCCAGTCTCCATGGGGGCTTTCTCCACCATGTGTCCGGCAGCCGAAGAGTTATCCTGGGGCACCGCCTTAACGATTTTTGGAACCTCCCCATGGTCTGGGAAGGTCCTCTAGGACGCCACCTCATCATCACCCTTGGGTGAGGTAGAGTGAGTGGGCGGCGGAGACATGCTAGCCATCTCCTTCGAGTCTAGCGAACCCTCTTTCGAGGATCGCGGGGAGCCGTCACGGGCCGGACTATAATGGCACAGTTTAAGCATATCAATATTATAAACTGGAAGCCAAGTATTGGGAGGTGCATAGGGTTTTTGGTACTTACGAGGCAGCACGAGGCTTGGTCCGGGGCGTTCGCTCCGGACTGCTTTTGACATCCCATGCGGAGTTATCTGCAAGGGAGCTCTTCCCCCTCTTGGGCGCCTTCGCCTCCAGATACGTGGAGGCCTCTCTTTTCTTCTTTCGCCCTCCGGGGGAAGCCGCTTTCTTCCTCCTCCTTGCCGTTGTCTGCGGCGGCCGAAGAGTCGATCTCATCTTCGGATGACATGTCCGAAGTACCCTTTCGGCATAGGCCACTCCTGCTCCCTTTGGCCGTCTTCTTGGCCTTCTTCTCCGGCACGTAATAAGGTGCCGGAAATAGCATCTTCATTGGGATAGGGGTTTCCTCACCTTCGGGTAGTGGAGCTGGACAATTAATCCGCCCCGCTATGTCGATCCAGGCCTACAAATTGATAGGAAGGCTTAGACTCCTTCTCGAAATATGCCAGTAAAGGCTATACCTCGAATAAATGAAAGAACTTACCGAATTGGTTTGGCGCTTTAAGCTGAGCCCACGATCTTTGGTCATGGGCGGTGGTGTCTCGCCGGCTTTGAAGAGTACTTTCCAGATATCTTCGGTAGCGTCTGGTGCTTGGCCGGATCGAACTCCCACAAATAGCAAGTCCGGCGTTGGCACGGAATGATCCGGCGAATGAGCATAACCTGGATCATGTTGACGAGTTTGATCCTCTTGGTTATCATGTTCTGAACACACGTCTGGAGCCAAGTTAGCTCGCTCGAAGAGCCCTAGGAGAGGCCCTTCTCTTGCCAGGAGGTGAGCCACTACGGAGCTCCGGATCGAAATTCGGGGGCCGCTGCCCAGTTGGTGTCGCGCGGCTCGGTGATGTAGAACCACCCCGATTTCCACCCCTTCACCGTCTCCCCAAAGGAGCCTTCGGGCCATGTAATTTTAGGCATCTTGCCTACCATGGCACCTCCGCACTTTGGCTGTTGGCCTCTCACCACCTTCGGCTTTACATTAAAGGTCTTCAGCCATAGGCCGAAGTGAGGCGGGATACAGAGGAAGGCCTCACAAATGACTATAAATGCCGAGATGTTGAGGACAAAGTTGGGGGATAGATCGTGGAAGTCTAGCCCGTAGTAAAACATTAGTCCACGGACGAACAGGTGGAGAGGGAATCCCAGCCCGCGGACGAAATGTGCGAGAAATACAACCCTCTCATGGGGCTCTGGTGTAGGGACGATCTGTCCTTCGGCCGGGAGATGGTGAATGATCTCCTTCGCCAGGTATCTGGCCCCTCGAAGCTCCTTGATGTCTTTCTTCTTGACAGAAGAAATCATCCACTTGCCACCAGCTCTGGATCCAGACATGGTTGGAGTATTTTCTCTGGCACGTGAATCTAGGGCTTGGGCGCTGGAGCTCTACAATGGATGAGCGGAGGAGGGACAAGGTAGGGGTGAGTAAGGATGAATCCTTATCCCCTTATAAAGGCCACGAATATCAAGCACCTCTCTGCTCGACTTAAAACTTGCCTGCTCCGAAGGGCTGTGTAAATGGCACGGTTGGGTTACCAACACCCGTATTGATGAGAATCCCATAATAAGGGGACACGATCTGTGCTTTGACAAGATGTGCCAATGGCAACCGCGTCTCAAAACGTGGAGCGGCAGGCAAAAAACGGTTCAAAATTATGACTGGATGGACGTGATGTCATGTTGTAAAAGTTGTTAGCGGATTGGACTCGTGTATTATTATATTCTCTCTACGGTTGTGTGTGGTGTGTGTTACAGGGCCGGACACGATCAATTCGTCCGAAGACTATTTTGGAGTTCGGAAGGACTAACCCGTCTTGCAATGCCGAAGACAGCACTACGCGCCGGATACCTTGTCATTGAAGCCAGGTTCAGGGGCTACTGAGGGAGTCCTGGACTAACGGGTCCTCGGGCGTTCGGCCTGTTAGCTGATACTTCTCCGTCGTATCTACTTTTCCAAACAACACTTTTGCCCTTGTTTTGGACTCTAACTTGTATGATTTGAATGGAACTAACCCGGACTGACGCTGTTTTCAGCAGAATTGCCATGATGTTCTTTTATGTGCAAAAAACAAATATTCTCGGAATGACCTGAAACTCCACGGAACATCTTAGAAAAAATAATAGAAAATCCTCGCCAAAGATGAAGACCAGGGGGCCCACACCCTGTCCACAAGGGTGGGGGGGGCGCCCCCCCTCTAGGGCGCGCCCCCTACCTCGTGGGCCCCCTGGATGCCCTCCGATGCCAACTCCAACTCTATATATTTTCTTTCAGAGAGAAAAAATCGGAGAGAAGAAATCATCGCGTTTTACGATACGAGCCGCCGTCAAGCCCTAAAACCTCTCGGGAGGGCTGATCTGGAGTCCGTTCAGGGCTCCGGAGAGGGGGATTCGTCGCCGTCGTCATCATCAACCATTCTCCATCACCAATTTCATGATGCTCACCGCCGTGCGTGAGTAATTCCATCGTAGGCTTGCTGGATGGTGATGGGTTGGATGAGATTTATCATGTAATCGAGTTAGTTTTGTTAGGGTTTGACCCCTAGTTTCCACTCAGTTCTGAGATTGATGTTGCTACGACTTTGCTATGCTTAATGCTTGTCACTAGGGCCCGAGTGCCATGATTTCAGATCTGAACCTATTATGTTTTCATGAATATATGTGAGTTCTAGATCCTATCTTGCAAGTCTATAGTCACCTACTATGTGTTATGATCCGGCAACCCCGAAGTGACAATAATTGGGACCACTCCCGGTGATGACCATAGTTTGAGGAGTTCATGTATTCACTATGTGCTAATGCTTTGTTCCGGTTCTCTATTAAAAGGAGGCCTTAATATCCCTTAGTTTCCAATAGGACCCCGCTGCCATGGGAGGGTAGGAAAAGATGTCATGCAAGTTCTTTTCCATAAGCACGTATGACTATATACGGAATACATGCCTACATTACATTGATGAATTAGAGCTAGTTCTGTGTCACCCTATGTTATGACTATTACATGATGAACCACATCCGACATAATTATCCATCACTGATCCGGTGCCTACGAGTTTACCATATACTGGTTTACGCTTATTTACTGTCACAGCCCTAGATTGGCCTTGTTTGTCTTTGCATCTCATCATGTCATCATCATAGTTATGTTTAAGAAATTTGAATTGAGGTTAGTTGAAACCCTCATAAATCATTTCAGAGATAATCAACATTAAAATGTCTTTAAAGAAGTCCAAGAAAATGTCCCTCTTAGTCTCTGAAAATATAGGCAAGAGGTAAAATTCAAACCAATGTTTTTGGTATCTCAGAAACATTTATTTTGGGCCTTTGAATTAATTCAATAACTATTTGCATTGGATATATATTCTTTATATAATTAATATATGTCCAATAATTCTGGAATATTTTATGTGGTTTTGTATATTTTAGTTCTAGCCACATAATTATATTCAGGATTTTATAAAATGGTTTGGTGTTAAAACTAAACCCAAAACAAATTGCAGAAAAGGAAATAGAAAACAGAGAAGAGAGAGAGAGTTTTACCTGGGCTTACCTGGCCGGCCCGGTGGACAGCCCAGCCCACTGGCCTGGTGCCAGTCATCCCTAACCTCTGCCAGTAGGTAGAGGCGGGACAGCGCACGCGTGCGCGAGGCGCCACGCCTCCTCCTGCTTGCCGCCGAGCCTCTGGACGCGTGGGTGAACGCCCCGGCATCGTCCTGAACCCCTTGGCGCCCTCTCCCCCGTGCCTCTCCCTCGTCTGCCCCTCTCCCCCGAGCACCACCAAGCGGAGCTCGTCGCCACCAACATCGTTCGCCACGGCCACCGACCCTCCCTCGCCCATCTAGTGTGTCCAAGAGCTCCGGGTCATCTTCCTCATCCTATCCACCGAGCCTTGGAACGAAGGACGCACCACAACGTCGCCAGCATCGTCGTTTCCATCGCCGGCCACTGTGGATCCTCGCCATCGATTCAGGAGCTACCGGGCGTCCCCGACCTTGCCCTTACGCTCGTTGGACTCGCTGTGGGCCTCCGCACCGAACCTCCCTCTCCCCGATGCCGATTCCTTCCTCTAACCGCGGGCTCCGTCGAGCCCGAGAGCTCATCGCCACCGGCCACGAGGTCGCCGTGGCTAGAGCCCACACACGTCGCGTCCGAGCACGCTGTCGTCCTCAGCGTGTTCCCAGGAACCCAGAGCACCTAACCACTCTTCCTCCCGTGCACCGTAGCACTCTGTCCATCTTCACCGAACTCTGGCCACCGCCGCGAGCTCCGTTCCCGCGAGCTCCGGTGCCCCCATAGCCACCCACCTGCTCCTCTAGATGCGGGCGAGTGAGGGCAACCCACTGGTGCCCTTGGCTTTACCCACTGCCGCCTGTAGCGCCATCTCCGCCGTTGCCCGAGCTCCGGCCACTGCAAAGCTCGACGCCGTCAGCGCTGGAGACCACCCCAGCCATTGCTGCTTGCTCCGTTGGATGCGGATGAGCACCAGCTCCATGCAGAGCCCCTCTGCCACTCGTTTGGTGGCCGGACGAGCAAACCCGACGCCTCCGCCGTGGCCTGTGGTCGCCGGTGATTAGCCGCTGGCTAACCACGCCATTAGGGCTTAATTACATTGTTTACTTAACCCCCAGACACTGACAGCCGGACCCCACAGGTTCAATTAACCGGCTAACCAAATTATTTAGAGTTAATCTAATCCAGTGGACCCATGCGTCAGCATTGACTTTGCTGATGTGGCGTTTGACCGGACCCACCTGTCAGTGACCCTGGACAGCATTGTGTCACTGACCAGTGGACCCCACTGGTCAGGTTTGACCAGGACCCGTCTAGTTGACCTGCTGACATCACCTTGACGTAGTAAAGCTTTTTCTGGAATTAAAATAAATCAAAAAATAATTAGAAATTCCAGAAAATGCTATAAACTTCTACAAATCATAGAAAATCAACCGTAACTCCAAATGAAATAAGTTATATATGAAAAATGATCAGAAAAATCCAAAGAATATGATTATTGCATTATCATGCATGTTTGAACAACTTATGCCTGCTGATCCGGTCAAATAAAATAAGTGGCATTTGAATAATCACATATGGAGTTAAATTTGAATCTTTGGTTCAAACCAACTTCATTTAATCTGGTTTTAGTTGCATTAGCTCAAATCACAACATATTGACATGTCATGATCATGTATCATAATGTGCATTGCATTGATTGTGTTCTTTCTGTGTTTGCCGGTGGTTGTCCCCTCTCGATAGACGTGTTCCGACGATGAGTTCGATGACACCGATGAAGAGCTATATTATCTTCAGAAGTGCCTGGCAAGCAAAACCCCATTTGTTCATTCCGATAAAATCCCACTCTCTCGCTCCTGCTCTCTTACTGCATTAGGACAACAATGATTCAACTGTTGCATGCTGCGGTAGTTGAACCCCTTTCCTCTGCATGACCTGTCATTGTCACAGTAAATAGATGAAACCCACTAGCATGAGTAGGAGTTGTTTGAGCCCTGATGTGCCTACTCATTCATGCTTGTTTGTCATGCCTGCTATTGCATAGAGTTGTGTCGGGTCTGATTCATCGGGAATGAATTGGAATGGTGATGAACATATCCTACTGTGTGTGAGCTAAGTGTGTGAACACGATTTGGTAAAGGTAGCGGTGAGAGGCCATGTAGGAGAACATGGTGGGTTGTCTCATTGAAACCGTTCTTAGGAATTGAGTTCTGTGTCTGTGATCCATGAACAACTACTACCACTCATTGGGATCCTTAATTGACCCTCCCGTCTTCTTAATCACCCTAGTACTCTGTCCAGGAGTTGCAACTAGTTTCTGGTGTTTGTAGGTTATGTGTTGGCTGCCGTGCATAGCGCTGACCCTATGGGTGGGCTATGATGCGGTATATACACCATGGCACAGTGTACCGGGCGCCCATTTGTGGAAACCTCGGCCGGACTCCCTGCGGATGGAACCTGGATAGGCGATAAACCTGGACTAGAGACTTGAGTGTTTAGGTAGGCCATGGCCGACACCCTCGTAGGGCTTCCGCTTGAAGGTTGCCGAGTACATGTCGTGTAAACGACGGTAAGTGGTGGCAGCGTGTGTGAAGAAGTACACCCCTACAGGGTTATCATTAACTATTCGAATAGCCGGATTCCTTGGATATGGAAACTTGGACCCCTTGCATAGTTCATAGACAAGTGAAAGTGGATACTCTAAAACTCGCAAGATAAGCGTGAGTGCTATGGATGGCCTTCTCGTAGGGAGATGGGAGCGGATCCATAGTGGTGTGTTGATATGGTGAATATGTGGACTCGTGTGCGCCACCTCAGAAGAGTTGCTTGCAGTCGTAGTTCAGGTTAGCCACTGAGTCAAAGCTGGCTTGCTGCAATTAAACTCCACCACCCCCTTTGTTGATACTGATGCATATGTAGTTAGTTCTGATGTAAGTCTTGCTGAGTACATTTGCACTCACGTTTGCTTAATTTATGTTTTGCAGAGAGACGTCAGTCTCACTAGTAGTTCCATGTAGGCTTCGACGTTTAGCTTGCTACCTCAGCTACGATCTTGTTCCCTCGGCAGGATCTGGTAGATAGTCAAGCTTCTTAGCCTTTTTCATTTGTAGATGTCTGTACTCAGACATGTTAAGCTTCCGCATGTGCTTGATTTGTATGCTATGATTGTTGGGTCATGAGACCCATGTTTGTAATATCTCGCTCCTCGGAGCCTAATGAATAAATACTTGAGTCGTAGAGTTATGTTGTGACGCCATGTTGTATTTACACATATCGAGCATATTGTGTGTATGATTGAAATGCTTGGTATGTGTGGGATCCGACAATCTAGTTGTTTATCCTTGGCAGCCTCTCTTATGGGGAAATGTAGTCTAGTGCTTCCATGAGCCATAGTAGTCTGCTACAGCCCGGTTCACCGGAGTCCTGCTAGCCCAGCACTACTGCTCAGGACACTTGACTGGACGGCATGTGTTTCACTTCGTTCCTGTGTCTGTCCCTTCGGGGAAATGTCATGCGGTGACATCCGGAGTCCTGCCTAGCCTGCTACAGCCCGGGTTCCCGGAGTCCTGTTAGCCCAGTGCTACAGCCCGGGTTCCCGGAGTCCTGTTAGCCCAGTGCTACAGCCCGGATTCATGTATGCCTGTTCCCATAGGTTGGTGCCGCTTTGGGTTCACGACTAGCCATGTCGGCCCGGGTTCTCTGTCATATGGATGCTAACAACACTATCATATACTTGAGCCAAAAGGCACAAACGGTCCCGGGCCATGGTAAGGCGACACCCGTGGGAATACCGTGCGTGAGGCCGTAAAGTGATATGAGGTGTTACCGGCTAGATCGATGTGACTTGGAATCGGGGTCCTGACAGCGTTGGTATCAGAGCCTGACTGCCTGTAGGATTACCAAGCCAACTGGTCGAAGTTGTGTCTAGAAATGCTTTAGTTATGTAAGGGAGTTGATTGTGGAAGGGAATGTAAGGCTCTTTTTACTCCTTATACCTTATACCCTTCTGATCTGGGTCAACCTCTTCTTTTCTACGGGGTTAAGAAACTAGGCCTTCTCATCTTTCTATTAGGATCACATGTTACTAATCCGTAGATTCGTAGGATTGTTGGTCTCAAACCTTAGTTCAGTTTCTTCTACTCCACTGTGTTGTTAAATGGCCTCAGAACCCTGATATGATGTTGTTGAGTGGTTATGCCACCATTTTGCAGGATGTATCAAATATTTTTGAGCATTTACAGCCGCTATGCTGTCTGAGTCATCCCAGGTTTCTACATAGTTTGATGCATTTGCAAATCCATTCTTTCCGTTCCCGATGTGCCTTTGGGCCAGTTCAACCACACTAATCGATGAGTTGAGGTACTCTATTGCCTCGACATATATGTTGGAGCTATTATTATGACCCTAGGTGTCTTAGGGAGTCACCTAGTAATCTAGCAATGCTTTGTATTCCCAGTGTGATGATTCTGGCCATTAATCCCGAAGCATCCCGTGATGCCATTAGTTAGTAGGCATTCTATTCCTGGGTTTTTGAACCCGAGATTCACCCTACTTACTTCATGTTGATAGTGTTTGCTCGTTCCTTTAGGTTATTAGTAACCTTTGCATTAGTCCTCGAGGTCTGTGGTATCTCCTTCTTCTAAATACTATGAACCGCTTATGGCAGAAGTTCTTTGAACCAAAAGATCGCAACCAGAGTGCTCTTGAGGAGTTCTCCATTCTACTTTGTGAATCTGCCAGTTCTACCTTTCTGCATGGGTTATCCGTAAGAAATATTGAGCTTTGCTCGACACACTAATCCATGCATCCACAACTCAGAAAATCAGATGTTCTTTTGAGTTGTCCCTCTTTAGTTGTCTTCTGACCTTCGTCTATCAATTGATAGTCAGGAGTAGTTGTGCATTCATGTTCATCGATGCCTTTTACTCTTATGGTATGTCAAGCCATTCTATTCCAGAATGACTAGGAGAAACAAACTCCAGTACCTCGTCAATATCCAGGATTGGGTCAAAATAGTTGTGTATCGCAGATCAAAATGCGAATCCAGCTTTTGATTCTGTTCTACCCCGAAGTATTACCGTCTTATGTCAAGAATGTCATGGGAATTGCACACCATCTTATGAATTCTTGATACAGTGATACCTCTCGCCATCGTTGTTCATTCCTCGGTTCCTGTGTTGCTGCAACCGGAATACCGACAAGTGAATCGTGATGTGTGAAATCAATACTCCTAGCAACTTCGTTGCTTGGTAGTTAAAGGACAATATTCTCATCCTTAGCATGTTGGTTACTGAACCATCGTTCTGAGATTGATCGTGCTACCTAGTCCTTATTTCCGGTGCACTTTTCGATCAATGTGTTAGGATAGTGTCAATCCTTGCTTATTTGATCATATCGTCTTGCCCTGAAAAGCAAGATTGTTCTCGAGCTTAGTGACATATCGGTGGTTCGTGATTTTCTGTATATCTTCTCGGAAGTATGACCAGGTTGTCACCTGACCGCTATGTTGAGTTCGTGATCAAGTTGGTTTCTTATAAACCACCCCTTTCTCCAAGAATCCGTGTTGGATACCCCCGAGCTAGTTGGTTAAGCTAAACAACAACTTGGAGAGTTGGAAGATAAAAGCTTGTCTGACTTAGTTCATGTTAAGGGATAACTTTTATGTGTGTGTGTGTGTGTGTTGAAGAAAGATAAAATCTTCATCGATTGGTCCTCATGATAAGTTATTGGATCTATTGTCTTATCCAAACTTTGATTTGAGTGTGGGCTATCCTCAAATCAAATTAGAACCAACAATGTTCATAATGTTGTCTTACTCGTGGTTGATCCCTCGGGCATACACCATTACATCCTTTGGTCTGACCAATGCTATCACCGTGTTCACTTAATTATGGAATTCCATCTATATGGAAGCCTTGATGGTTTGTTGTTGAGCCCATTGACAACAATTACATCTTGTCCATGATTCATGTTGAACATGTAAATTAGTGTTGGAAACTTTGTGAGCAATGCTTCGTGTTTTGTTCATGAAGCTTATGCTTGGATGGAAGAAGTGACTTCCTCGAATTCATGCGCATTCTATGCAAGTTGCCGCCGTGAATACGGGAAAGATTGTTTTTGCTTCCTTTGGAATCATCCCACGTTAGTCACGCATGTGCGAATTACTCTATGGTTGATACATTGGCCGCCTCCATTCTATATATGTTTCCTAGCACACCAAGCCACTGAATGACTTGTTCAAGCATAAGAAGTTCCTTCTTAAGAGCATGCCTAATGCAAGGACTTTGATATCCTCGACGATGGTTCTCCACCTGGACTCGGTAGTGTTTTATTATAAAGACTACTACGTGGTCATGCTTGTCTGGGACAGCTTGTTCACATGTGTGTAGCAGAACCCGCTCATGTTTTGGAGCTTGCTATCATAGTTCATTTCCCAAGAATCTCGCAACGTTATCTCGTCGATTTGTGTTGCAACTTTTCTTTTTCAGACATGTTGAGTCTGAAGTATCCTGTTACTCACCAGATCTGAATCTCAGGCAGATATGATGGTTGGAACATTCCCAACATTTGGATTTTGTTCCCAGCTTGCACCGCCATTGTGTCATCCTACTATGGACTTCCCTTCTCAGCAGTTGTTGTTCAGGATCATCTTGAAAAGTGGTCCTACCATGGATCCCATCCATTTCCGATGATAAGCAAAAATCATCCATTGCATTGTCTTCAACAAGGTAGTCCACATCATCCATTCTAGTCAGGGTATGTCATTCTTTCGAACTCCTTCAAACGATTGCTCGAGATTTTTCTGTGATGGCCTGGCTTATTAGGGATGATAGACTACTCATGTCAATAAGGAATTCCTTCTTTTCCGGGAGCCCATTCGGACAGAACTCCAAAGTAAAGCATGCTCAGCTTGGAGTAGTGTCAGGATGGGTGACCGACTGGGAAGTTGCTCCCGGGTGCGCATGAGTGAGGACAAAGTGCGCAGAAAAGACTAGTATTGATCTGTGGGGCTAGTCTAGATCCTGCCAGGAGTAACGACCACCGGCGGGTGTGTCCGGAGCGTTACAAGTTGGTATCAGAGCCGACCCTCGCGGTTACATGGATGTTTGCGGACAGGTGCGCGGTCATGTTGTTCATGACGTTTGTGACCCGTCGTGGCACCCGACATGGTGCATGTACCGGACTGGATGCACAGATGTATGTGCCAAGAGGGAACGTTCCTGTGGCCCCATGAGGACGTCGGTTCCTCTGAGTGGGGGTGTATGTGATGGCCTGGCTTATTAGGGATGATAGACTACTCATGTCAATAAGTAATTCCTTCTTTTCCGGGAGCCCATTCGGACAGAACTCCAAAGTTAAGCCTGCTCAGCTTGGAGTAGTGTCAGGATGGGTGACCGACCAGGAAGTTGCTCCCAGGTGTGCATGAGTGAGGACAAAGTGCGCAGAAAAGACTAGTATTGATCTGTGGGGCCAGTCTAGATCCCGCCAGGAGTAACGACCACCGGCGGGTGTGTCCGGGGCGTTACATTTTCCTAGGCTGGTATAGAGAATTTTATTGATCTCTGGATCAAAAGTAATTCTTTTTGCCACTTAAGGGAAAATTCTACGAGTCATCCTTCTCTAGGGTGTCTCGTTATGGTATCATGGCAACTCAAATCCTCGCTACGATGACAACCGTTCACCACCCTCTTAGGTGTGGAATTGTTGTCTACCTAGTGAACCCTCGTCATCTGTTCCACTCCACCCCTCTAGATGTGTACTTCGTGTCTCAACTCGAGAGATGTTTCAATGTCTCACTCTGTGAGTTGATCCTGAGTTGTTCGATCTTCAATAAGATCAGTCCTTCCAAAGTTTTCTCTTTCCTCTCATTGTCATGTTAGTTGGAGTTCTCGAGGCAAGACATCGAGACAATGATGGTGATCGAATCAACGTTCTTATGAAGTGCCACCTGGATCATGAAGATCGTGTTAGTTTGCGTTCCCCCTTCTTTTTTCCTCACGTCTTGAATCTCGGTCGAGATTCTTGTTTAGTGGGGGTGAGTTGTCACAGCCCTAGATTGGCCTTGTTTGTCTTTGTATCTCATCATGTCATCATCATAGTTATGTTTATGAAATTTGAATTGAGGTTAGCTGAAACCCTCATAAATCATTTCAGAGATTATCAACATTAAAATTTCTTCAAAGAAGTCCAAGAAAATGTTCCTCTTAGTTTCTGAAAATATTGGCAAGAGGTAAAATTCAAATCGATGTTTTTGGTATCTCAGATACATTTATTTTGGGCCTTTGAATTAATTCAATAACTATTTGCATTGGATAAATATTCTTTATATAATTAATATATGTCCAGTAATTCTGGAATATTTTATGTGGTTTTGTATATTTTAGTTCTAGCCACATAATTATTTTTAGAATTTTATAAAAGGGTTTGGTGTTAAAACTAAACCCAAAACAAATTGCAGAAAAGAAAATAGAAAACAGAGAAGAGAGAGAGTTTTACCTGGGCTTACCTGGCCGGCCCAGTGGACAGCCCAGCACACTGGCCTGGTGCCAGTCATCCCTATCCTCTGCCAGTAGGCAGAGGCGGGACAGTGCACGCGCGCGAGGCGCCACGCCTCCTCCTGCTTGCTGCCGAGCCTCTGGACGCGTGGGTGAACGCCCCAGCGTCATCCCGAACCCCTTGGCGCCCTCTCACTCCCTCCCGTGTCTCTCCCTCGTCTGCCCCTCTCCCCCGAGCACCACCGAGCGGAGCTCGTCGCCACCGACACCGTTCGCCGCGGCCACCGACCCTCCCTCGCCAATCTAGTGTGTCCAAGAGCTCTGGGTCGTGTTCCACATCCTCTCCACCGAGCCTTGGAACGAAGGACACACCACAACGTCGCCAGCATCGTCGTTTCCATCGCCGGCCACTGTGGATCCTCGCCATCGATTCAGGAGCTACCGGTCGTCCCCGACCTCGCCCTCGCGCTCGTTGGACTCGCTGTGAGCCTCTGCACCGAACCTCCCTCTCCCCGATGCCGATTCCTTCCTCTAACCGCGGGCTCCGTCGAGCTCGAGAGCTCATCGCCGCCGGCCATGAGGTCGCCGTGGCTAGAGCCCACACACATCGCATCCGAGCACGTTGTCGTCCTCAGCGCGTTCCTAGGAACCCAAAGCACCTAACCACTCTTCCTCCCGTGCACCATAGCGCTCTGTCCATCTTCACCGAACTCCGGCCACCGCCGCGAGCTCCGTTTCGGCGAGCTCCGGTGCCCCCACAGCCACCCACCTGCTCCTCTGGATGCGGGCGAGCGAGGGCAACCCACTAGTGCCCTTGGCTTGACCCACTGCCGCCTGTAGCACCATCTCCGCCGTTGCCCGAGCTCCGACCGCCGCAAAGCTCGACGCCATCAGCGTTGTAGACCATCCCAGCCACTGCTGCTTGCTCCGTTGGATGCGGATGAGCACCAGCTCCACGTAGAGCCCCTCCGCCACTCGTTTGGTCGCCAGAGGAGCAAACCCGACGCCTCAGCCGTGGACTATGGTCGCCGGCGATTATCCGCTGTCTAACCATGCCATTAGGGCTTAATTACATTGTTTAGTTAACCCCCAGACACTGACAGCCGGACCCCACAGGTTCAATTAACTGGCTAACCAAATTAGTTAGAGTTTATCTAATCCAGTGGACCCATGCGTCAGCATTGACTTTGCTGACGTGGCGTTTGACTGGACCCACCTGTCATTGACCCTGGATAGCATAGTGTCACTAACCAGTGGACCCCACTAGTCAGGTTTGACCAGGACCCGTCTAGTTGACCTGCTGACATCACCTTGACATAGTGCTGACGTAGTAAAGCTTTTTCTGGAATTAAAATAAATCAGAAAATAATTAGAAATTCCAGAAAATGCTATAAACTTCTAAAAATCATAGAAAATCAACCGTAACTCCAAATGAAATAAGTTATATATGAAAAATGATCAGAAAAATCCAAAGAATATGATTATGGCATTATCATGCATGTTTGAACAACTTATGCCTACTGATCAGGTCAAATCAAATAAGTGGCATTTAAATAATCACATATGGAGTTAAATTTGAATCTTTGGTTCAAACCAACTGCATTTAATCTGGTTTTAGTTGCATTACCTCAAATCACAGCATATTGACATGTCATGATCATGCATCATAATGTGCATTGCATTGATTGTGTTCTTTCTGTGTTTGCCGGTGGTTGTCCCCTCTCGATAGACGTGTTCCGACGATGAGTTCGATGACACCGATGAAGAGCTATATAATCTTCAGAAGTGCCAGGAAAGCAAAACCCCCTTTGTTCATTCCGATACAATCCCACTCTCTCGCTCCTGCTCTCTTTTACTGCATTTGGACAACAACGATTCAACTTTTACATGATGCGGTAGTTGAACCCTTTTCCTCTGCTTGACCTGTCAATGCCACAGTAAATAGATGAAACCCACTAGCATGAGTAGGAGTTGTTTGAGCCCTGATGTGCCTACTCATTCATGCTTGTTTGTCATGCCTGCTATTGCATAGAGTTGTGTCGGGTCTGATTCATTGGGAATGAATTGGAATGGTGATGAACATGTCCTACTGTGTGTGAGCTAAGTGTGTGAACACGATTTGGTAAAGGTAGCGGTGAGAGGCCATGTAGGAGTACATGGTGGGTTGTCTCATTGAAACCGTCTTAGGAACTGAGTTCTGTGTGTGTGATCCATGAACAGCTATTACCACTCATTGGGATCCTTAATTAACCCTCTCGGCTTCTTAATCACCCTAGTACTCTGTCCAGGAGTTGCAACTAGTTTCTGGTGTTTTAGGTTATGTGTTGGCGGCCATGCGTAGCGCTGACCCTAGGGGTGGGCTATGATGCGGTAGATACACCGTGGCACGGTGTACCGGGCGCCCGTTTGGTGTCTTGGGAACCCTGTTCACATCGTTCGGGGCCGTATGTGGAAACCTCGGCCGGACTCCCTACGGATGGAACCTGGATAGGCGGTAAACCTGGACTAGAGACTTGAGCGTTTAGGTAGGCCATGGCCGACACCCTCATTGGGTACATGTCGTGTAAACGACGGTAAGTGGTTGGAGCGTGTGTGAAGAAGTACACCCCTGCAGGGTTATCATTAACTATTCAAATAGCTGGATTCCTCAGATATGGAAACTTGGACCCCTTGCATAGTTCATAGACAAGTGAAAGTGGATACTCTAAAACTCGCAAGATAAGCGTGAGTGCTATGGATGACCTTCTCGTAGGGAGACGGGAGCGGATCCATAGTGGTGTATTGATATGGTGAATATGTGGACTCCTGTGCGCCACCTCAGAATAGTTGCTTGCAGTCGTAGTTCAGGTTAGCCACTGAGTCAAAGCTGGCTTGCTGCAGTTAAACTCCACCACCCCCTTTGTTGATACTGATGCATATGTAGTTAGTTCTGATGTAAGTCTTGCTGAGTACATTTGTACTCACGTTTGCTTAATTTATGTTTTGCAGAGAGATGTCAGTCTCACTAGTAGTTCCGTGTAGGCTTCGACATTTAGCTTGCTACCTTAGCTACGATCTTGTGCCCTCGGCAGGATCTGGTAGATAGTTAGGCTTCTTAGCCTTTTTAATTTGTAGATGTGTGTACTCAGACATGTTAAGCTTCCGCATGTTATGATTGTTGGGTCATGAGACCCATGTTGTTAATATCTCGCTCCTCGAAGCCTAATGAATAAATACTTGAGTCGTAGAGTTATGTTGTGACGCCATGTTGTATTTACACATATCAAGCATATTGTGTGTATGATTGAAATGCTTGGTATGTGTGGGATCCGACAATCTAGTTGTTTATCCTTGGCAGCCTCTCTTATGGGGAAATGTAGTCTAGTGCTTCCATGAGCCATAGTAGTCCGCTACAGCCCGGTTCACCGGAGTCCTACTAGCCCAGCAGTACTGCTTAGGACACTTGACTGGCCGGCATGTGTTTCACTTCGTTCCTGTGTCTATCCCTTCGGGGAAATGTCACGCGGTGACATCCGAAGTCCTGCCTAGCCTGCTACAGCCCGGGTTCCCGGAGTCCTGCTAGCCTAGTGCTACAGCCCGGATTCACATGCTGCTGACTGAGATGCTCGATGTGATTCATGTATGCCTGTTCCCATAGGCTGGTGCCACTTTGGGTTCACGACTAGCCATGTCGGCCCGGGTTCTCTGTCATATGGATGCTAACAACACAATCATATACGTGAGGCAAAAGACGCAAACGGTCCAGGGCCATGGTAAGGAGACACCCGTGGGAATACCGTGCATGAGGCCGCAAAGTGATATGACCGGCTAGATCGATGTGACTTGGAATCGGGGTCCTGACATTTACTTTCCCGCTGCTACTATTACAATCACTACAAAATACCAAAAACATTACTTTTGCTGTCTTTACTTTGGTTGCTGCTACCACCATTATCATATTACTTTGCTACTAAACACTTTGCTGCAGATACTAAGTTTCCAGGTGTGGTTGAATTGACAACTCAGCTGCTAATACTTGAGAATATTCTTTGGCTCCCCTTGTGTCAAATCAATAAATTTGGGTTGAGTACTCTACCCTCGAAAGCTGTTGCAATCCCCTATGCTTGTGGGTCATCAAGACCAATTTCTGGCGCCATTGCCGGGGAGCATAGCTCTATTCTTTGAGTCACTTGGGATTTATATCTGCTGGACACTATGAAGAGCTTGAAAGATGCTAAGACAACAATTTATCCCTCAACTACGAGGGGAGGTAAGGAACTACCATCTAGCTCTGCACTTGATTCGCCTTCTGTTATGAGTAAGCTTGCGACACCTCCACCTGCTTCTGCTATTCGTTCTGATATGTCGCATGTTATTGATGATGCCACTTCTTCTATGCATGATACTTATGATGAAACTGCTTCTATGCCTGATACTACTGTGCCGCTTGGTGAATTTCTTGATGAACAAATTGCTAGGGCTAGAGAAAAAGAAATTATTGAATCTGAATACGATGATGAAAGTGATGATGAAAATATGCCTGTTATTCCTGAGGGCTATCATTTTGATATGGAATCCTCTGCCGCTATTTTAGCTTGCAAAGATAGATATGAGCTTAAGAGGTTATTAGTTAAATGGAACAAAGAATCACTTAGAGATAAAATGAAACCCGACCCTGCTTTTGCTATCACCTATATGTGTTCCTGATAAGGATTATGAATTCTCTGTTGATCCTGATATAATTACTTTGGTTGAATGTGATACGTTTTATGGCTATGAATCTGAAACTGTTGTGGCACATTTTACTAAGTTAAATGATATAGCTGCCCTGTTCACTAATGATGAGAGATAGCGTTACCTCTATATACTCAAAATATTTCCATTCTCATTAAAGGGTGATGCTAAGATATGGTTTAATTCTCTTGATTCTTGTTGTGTGCGTAGTCCCCAGGATATGATTTATTACTTCTCTGCTAAATATTTCCCTGCTCATAAGAAACAAGCTGCTTTGAGGGAAATATACAACTTTGTGCAAATTAAAGAAGAAAGTCTCCCACAAGCTTGGGGAGGCTTCTCAAGTTACTTAATGCTTTGCCTGATCATCCTCTTAAGAAACCCGAAATACTTGATATCTTTTATAATGGACTAACCGATGCTTCCAGAGATTACCTGGATAGTTGTGCTGGTTCACTTTTCAGGGAAAGAACACCGGATGAAGCTGAAATTCTATTGAATAATATGTTGACAAATGAAAATAATTGGGCACCTCCGGAGCCAGCTCCTAAGCCAGCTCCTGCTCCAATTACCTAGCCTATTCCTAAACCAACTCCAAAGAAGAGAGGCGTTCTATTTCTCTGTCCCGAAGATATGCAAGAGGCAAAGAAATCTATGAAATAAAAAGGTAATAAAGCTGAAGACGTTAAGAATTTACCTCCTATTGAAGAAATACATGGTCTTAATTCACCGCCTATTGAAGAAACTTATGATCTCAATTCTTTATTTATTGAAGAACCTCCTGATCCCGATATCCCGACATAGGTAGTAAAGGTAAATTCTCTCTATAGATATGATAAAGCTGAAGTCCCTCCTAGTAAAATTGCTAGTCAGTGCTTGGATGAGTTTGATAACTTTATGTTTAAGCAAGACGACTTCAATGCTTATTTTGGTAGACAATTAAAAGAAAATGCTTATATGATTAGATGCTTGGGTGATTATATGGATAATATTAAAGGTGAACTTAAACTTGTTAGCAAACATGCTTCTATGGTTACCACGCAAGTAGAACAAGTGCTTAAAGCTCAAAAAGAAGTGCTTGACGAAATGAATAGTAAGAAAAATGATTATGCTGTTAGAGTGGCCACTAGAACTGGTAGAATGACTTAGGAACCTTTGTATCCTGAAGGCCACCCTAAGAGAATCGAGCAAGATTCTCAGAGAAATAATATTGACGTTCCTAGTTCTCCTAAAAGGAAGAAAAAGAAAAATGATAGAACTGTGCAAACTTCTAGTGAACCTATTGCTGAACCACCTGATAATCCAAATGATATATCTATGTCTGATGCTAAAACACAATCTGGTAATGAACATGAACGTAATGAAAATATTAATGATGATGTTCATGATGATGCTCAACCTAGTAATGACAATGATGTAGAAATTGAACCTGTTGTTGATCTTGATAACCCACAATCAAAGAATCAATGTTATGATAAAAGAGACTTTGTTGCTAGGAAACATGGTAAAGAAAGGGAACCTTGGGTTCAGAAACCCATGCCTTTTCCTCCAAAACCATCCAAGAAAAAGGATGATGAGGATTTTGAGCACTTTGCTGAAATGATTAGGCCTAACTTTTTGCGTATGCGATTAACTGATGTGCTCAAAACAAATCCTTATGCTAAATATATGAAGGATATCATTACTAATAAAAGAAAGATACCGGAAGCTGCGATTTCCACCATGCTTGCTAATTATACTTTTAAGGGTGGAATACCAAAGAAACTTGGAGATCCCGGAGTACCTACTATACCTTGCTCCATTAAAAGAAATTATATTAAAACTGCTTTATGTGATCTTGGAGCCGGTGTTAGTGTTATGCCTCTCTCTTTATATCGTAGACTTGACTTGAATAAGCTGACACCTACCGAAATATCTTTGCAAATGGCTGATAAATCAACTGCTATACTTGTCGGTATTTGTGAGGATGTGCCTCTTGTGGTTGCAAACGTTACTATTTTAATAGACTTCGTTATTCTTGATATTCCCGAGGATGATAGTATGTCTATTATTCTTGGAAGACCTTTTCTTAATACTGCAGGGGCTGTTATTGATTGCAACAAAGGCAATGTGACTTTTCATGTTAATGGTAATGAGCATACGGTACACTTTCCGAGGAAACAACCTCAAGTTCATAGTATGGACTCCATTAGAAAAATTCCATCAATTATATTTCGAGGTTTTGAATTTCCTCTTCCTACTGTCAAGAATAAATATGATGTACTTATTATAGGGGATGTGCATATCCCCGTTGAGGTAACTTAGTGTTATTCGAAATTTCTCCGATTCTATGATTATCGGAATGAGTTTGTTAACAAGACTTGATCAACCTTGTTAGTGGATTCTTTTTTATGAGCATGAGATGGATGAAACTAGAAGCACAAACTTCTGTACCCCCTCTCTATACTTTCTGTTAATTAGTACAAATAAAGTAAAAATATTATTTTTCTATCTGTTCCTGACTTATCCGTGCAATATAAAAATATCTTGAAAATAAAAGTCCTCAGAATGACATACCAATTTAATATGATTTTTTTCAGGAATATTTGAGGATTTACTGTGAAAAAATTACCGCAGGAGGCGCTGCCTGGCCACGAGGGTGGTGGGCCCCCCTCTAGGGCGCGTCCCCTTGCCTCGTGGGCCCACGGTGGCCCTCCTCCACTTATCCCAGCACCCATCTTCTTCCTCTGTCTCACACAAACCTGTCGGATTTCGGGTTCCGGCAGACCCTTGAGGTTCGAACACTGGGGTGCGTGCGGAGATTTCGCCTCCTACCTACCTGCACCCCTCTGCCACGCTAGGATCAAAGCTATGGGAAGAACAGCACAAGAGACACAGGGTTTATATTGGTTCGGGCCACCGTTGTGGTGTAATACCCTACTCAAGTGTGTGGTGTGGTGGATTGCCTCTTGGGCTGATGATGATGAACAGTACAAGGAAGAACAGCCTCGCGAGGGTCTGTTCTTGGCTGGGGCGATGAACTGCTGGGAGGATTTCAGCCACCTTTCTCTCTCTCTCTCTCTGTTTCTAACCTATCTAACGAGCCTCTTTCTTCCTACCACCCAACCCCCTTGCTCTGTGGGTGGCTGGTCCTATTTATAGAGGCCCTGGTCCTCTTCCCAAATATTGAGCGGGAAGGGAGACAACAATGGCAGGCTAATTTTGAAGGGGGACATCAAGTATCAGCTATCCTGACAAAAGTAGTCTTCGTCTGCGCAAAGCTCTGGTGATGACGCTGTCTTGGGCTCCACGGTGACCTCCATCTCGTAGTCCTCCTGGTCTTGGTATTGTTGCACCGAAATGGCAACCTTTGCCTGATGCCTCGGTACTCCGCGGCTGCGCTTGCCCCCTTTGCACCAAAGTGGAAAGGAGGACGCTGCGCGGGCTGGCACCCGCATGGCGCCCTGAGTCGTCATGGCTTGCGTCACGGGCACAAGGCGAGGTACCCCGCCTTGATCTCTCTGCCTCCTCGCGAGCCAGCCTGACGAGGCTGTGCCTGAGGAAGCTCCGTGTTGTCCGCCCCGCGAGGCTTGGCCCCTTGTGAGGGTCTTGAGTTTGTATTGGTGAAGATGGGCCGTGCTGGGCCCCCCTTTGAGCCACGCCGCAGGCCGTAGGCACGCAAGTCTGGGGACCCCCGTTCCCAGAACGCTGACAGTAGCCCCCGGGCCCAAGGCGCGCCCGGACTTGGCCGTGCAGGGAGGCGGAAGGGCAAGAGCGAAGCATCGCGGGCCCTAACAGCCTGCGGCCTTGGGCGTCGCGTGGCGGTTGACTGGTCGTGGGTGCCTTAGCAGCCGCGCAAGTTGATAAGGGAGTGGTGTCCGCCTAGGCCCTTCTTCTTGCTTTCCCCGGTTGCTGTTCAGATCCCCTTTCTTGCGCTTCTCCTTCCTTCCTCCGAAATCTCCAGATCTGCTCTGACCGTGCGACCTAGGAAGCCATGGCGCCTCGCCAGCCCCCGCCCGCAGCTTGGTACTCGTCTGCCCTGGACCCACCGAACGTGTCGGAGACGGGCCTTGCCCGGTTGCGCCGGATAGCGATGGCGCAAGGCATTGACGGGGCGAAGGTGTTCAAGGCCGGCTCCGCCACCCCTGAGGGTTAGAGGAGCACCTTCTATCCGCTCTTCGTAAGTGCCATAGTTGCTGGCCTGGTGCCTCCCTTCTCCGAGTTCTTCTTCTCTGTCCTCCGCCATTACAAGCTACAGGCTCTGCATCTCCATCCCAACTCCGTCCTTCTCCTCGCGATCTTTGCTTATTATTGCGAGGCCCATGTTGGGGTGCAGCCCTCAGTGGCCTTGCTGCACCACTACTTCTACCTCCGGACCTCTCGCAGTCCTGCTTCCGCGTGCGCGAGCTTCGTTGCGTACGGCGGTGCCATTGCCATCTCGAACCCTGGGAAGAGGATTGGGGGCTTCAGGAGCAAGTGGGTCTTGGTGGATGCTGATCGCATCCACCCTCGGCTGATCTTGCCCACGGAGCAGCCCACGAGCTCCAGCAACTGGGGTCGGGCGGAGCTCACGGATCCCCGCGTGAAGATGGTGTTGGAGAAGATGGATACGGATCTGAGGCCGACCGACATGGCGGCGGCGAAGCTGACCGGCGTGTCGTTGCTGAGGGAGTTCCTGGAGCACCAGCTGGCTCCGCTTCGACAGTACTTGCTTCCAATGTGGAGGCCCCGTCCAAGCCCCGCGGCCTGGGTCGACGGAGACCTGGCTGTGGTTCTCCAGTCTCTGGTCAGGGGCAACGTGGCGAGGTTGGAGGGCGCCCCTACGCCCTTGTTCCTCCGCGATGACTGGGAGCAGGTAGTGAAGTCCATGCCCGTCTTCAACGGGGAAGGGCCCGTGCCCCTGGAGGCTCCTGAGGGACCGGTGGCTCCCCTTCCCTGGCGCAAGTCCCGCGCTCTCCGCCTCCCTCCGAGTGACGACGACGAGGACGACGATGTGGACGACGATGAGCAGGACGGCGGGAGCTCACCCCCGATCCCAAAGAAGGACAGGACTGGGCTGATCTCCCGCGGGTCTGCCCTGGCCTCGGGGCGGACTGCAGACGCACCTTCCGCCTCCAAGCTTCCCGAGGTTGACCCTTCTAGCCGGCCTTCGGGCTTCAAATTTGGCCGGAGGCCGCTTGAGCTCACTGGCGACGACCCGTAAGTGCTTGATTCTTGTCTTTATTTCTTGTTCTGCTTCTGAGGCTTGACGTTCGCATCCCTTGGATAGGCTGGCGCCCGCAGCGAAGAAGTCAAAGGGGGCTCCTGAGGTTCCGTCCGTGGCAGCGCCCCTGAAGGAGGGTAACCGCGACGCACAAGCTTCTCCTGCCCGGTCATCCTCGCGAGGCCTGACTGAGCCGGCTGGGGCGAGCCCAGCCCCCACGGCCCAAGTGGCTCCCGAGGTGCTCTCGCCTGCCGCCGCCGCTACAGCTGTCGGGGCGCGGCAGACTCCGCCTCAGGATGCTGCGGCCGTGCTGCCGCCTTCTCCCCCTATTCCACTGGCTGCAATCTCCCCGACTCCTTCCGCCATTCTAGACCACGCTGTTGCTGAGCTGGACCGGCTGCGGTAGGATCTTCTCGGCGCCGACCCTCGCCTGGTGGCCGGGCGCTTGGAGCTGGCTACTGGATGGGTTCGCTCCGACGCTTCGATTCGGGCGGTGCTGGTCCAGGCCTCGATGGCATGCGACGAGGAGAAGCAGGCCGTCCTCGAGGCGAAGGTTGCTCGCGATGCAGCCCTGGGAGAGGTGGTCGAGGTCCGTGGTCGCTGCAAGGCACTGGAGGACGAGCTGCAGGGCCTGCGAGATCAGCTCGCGAAAGAGGTCTGTCTTCGCCAAGAGCAGGAAGAAGGCGTGAAGGCTCGCGAGGCGGCCGTCGAGAGCCGGGAGGCCAAGCTCAAGAAATGCCGCGACCGCCTAGGCGCGCTGGAGCAGGAATTGGGGGCGAGGAAGGCCGAGCTGGACGGCAAGGCCCTGGTCCTTGCCGAAGACCGCGCGCCCTTCACGGAGCTGGAGGCGAAGGCTCGCTCCTCGCTGAGGACGCTTTACGACAGCGGCCTGGAGAGCCCGCTGGCCGGCGCCGAGGACGGCCCCGCCAAGCTGCTTCCCTTCTTGGTCCACGCTCTTGAAGATGTCGCCCTTGGCCTTGGCCCCATGGCCGAGGCCAAGGCACATGTTCTGTCTTCTGCAGCGCTGACACGGGTCCTCACCCACATCCACCTTCCCGATCCTGATTTCGACCTCGACAGCCTGCTGGAGCCCATGAGTGGCGAGCGTGCCGCGGCTGCTACCGAGGCCGTGAAGGGTCGCGCAGAGGCTCTGCTGGGGAAGTTCCGGGCCTTCAGCACCAAGCCGGAGCAAGGCGCTGTCGACCCTACTGTTCCGTGAGGCAAACCCACTCTGCGCTGCTGCCCCGCCACCAAGTGACTCCATCGTGGCTCCTATCCTGCTTTTAATTCCTGCACATGTATCATGCCTCGGGGAGGCGTTTAAACTTGCGTTTGATATTGGGATAACAGTGTGGACTATAATATTTGCTTTCGAATTCCTTTGAAATTTGCGCTTTTCTTTCCTACTTGCTTATGTTCTACGCCGGCAGGGCCCGGCCCCGCGCGTACCTCACCCAGCAATAGCCCCGACCAGAAACCAGGACAGGACCAAGGAGTGAGGGGCTACGTGACAAGTTAGGCTCCTGAGTCGCGATGCTCAGGAGTCCCCCTTGGTGCACGAACAGCAAGTAGGGAGGTATGATGTGGGTGGATCCACCGTTCTACGTCTGCAGAGCCCGGCCCCGCACATACCTCACCCAGCAATAGCCCCGACCAGAAACCAGGACAGGACCAAGGAGTGAGGGGCTACGTGACCAGTTAGGCTCCTGAGTCGCGATGCTCAGGAGTCCCCCTTGATGCTCAAACGGCCTTCATACCTCGGCTCCGCTCGGGGAGAGGTGCGCGACGAACCAGGCCCATGGGGACCTGGCTGGGTGGCGTGCGTCTGGGCGTGACCCAGGCGTAGCCCCGTGCCCAGCCCCCTCACGCGGCACTCCCGAGGGGAGGCATTGCGATGAGGCTAGACACTAAGCTCTGGGCTCCCTGAGGTTGATGCGGCCCGGAGGCCACCCTCAGTTGTTTATCACCAGCGCGGAGCATAGCGCTTCCGTATGTGTACGGGCATAGCCGCTCCTCGGCAGTGTCGTCAGCCAGCGCGGAGCATGTTTCTTCCACTGGTACGTGGGAGGGGGCCCCCCTCCGGGAGGAGCCCCGGGGGCGTGTACAGCCCCGCCCTGACACGTGGCTGGCACGGTAGGGCCTGGCGAGGTGTATCTGGGCACCCGTGAGCCAGCGCGGGACTCACGGGTCCTACCTCTAGGCGGGTTGCGCCTGGCACTGGGCCTTATCTTGTGTTGTGTCCCTGCAAGTTTGGTTTGATGCCTGCACTCTACGTCCTCGGGTCCCGGCCCTCGAGCTAGTCTCAGCCGTCGCTGGTATGCCAGGTCGCGATATCGTGGTCAAGGCCAGAGGGTGAGGGCTGGAGAGCTAGTAAGAGCCCTGAGTCGGGATGCTCAGGTACCCCCCCTTTAACGCGCAAGTGGTCAGCATGGAGAAGAAGAGGCGCCGTGGACCGGCATCAAATAATCAAGCATGGCGGTTCTAACGCATAACCGGAAATGAACGCAAGTGGGGTACATGCGGCTGGGCCTGGCCCGAGCGGCTTGGGGATCATGCAGCCCGAGGGGCACCCCCAACAAGGTAAGCTAACGATGCGAAATAAAAGGGATACACGCCGCAGGTACGGACCCACGCGGCCTGGGAATAATGCAGCCCTGGGGGCGCTCCCAGCCGGAAGTGAAACTTGAAAGATGTCACCTGATGACGCTGAAGATGAAGGGGTGTTGGTGTAGCCGGCTTGGTGGGCCGCGGAAGCCGATCCTCATGAGCCCCCAGGCCCAGGGGCCTCGAGAGGCTCCGGAGGCGCTGGCGGTTCCTCGCGGGCCATCTTCATCTCCGCCAGGGCTGCGGAGTGCCTGGCCTCTTGAGCCTCTGTGGTGCCCCTCTTGAGGCGCTAGTGTGTGTCAGCCGCGCTCGGCAAGCCGTAAGGCATGCGAATGTAGCTGTGGGGTGGACCTCCGCAGCGCCCCACTCGCGAGGGCCAGAGGCGCCCCAGGGAGGCGACTCGGTTGAGCCCTGGTACGTCGATGCAGACGCGCAGCCCGCCATCCTCGCCTGGATGGGGAGCCACTGCTGGTAGGCGGCGGGCGCCTCTCATGACTCTGGACTCTTGTAGCTCCTAAATGGCCTTGCTGACGAACTCCTGTGGGTCTGGATCTCCTTGCCTTGCTCCTTCTTGAGGGAAACGTGCTTCGAAACACGCCTCCATGCGGTGCCCCAGTGCCTCCCTCGTGACCCTTGCTAGGTCGGTGGCCCTCCAGGGGAGAGCCCCCGAGCCCTGCCTGAGGAGGGCGCCGGGCGCGCTTTCCTATGCGATGGAAGGAGGTTCCCCCTGGGCAGGCATGGGCCCGGAGGGGCCTGCCTCCTGAGGGGCCAGGTCGGACGATGTCTTCTTCTTCTTGGGGGCGGCCTCGAGAAGCCTCCTGCTTCCGCGATCCGGGTCTTCCAGTGATGCGGCCTGAAAGGCTCGCTCCAGGGAACACACCGCATCCTTCTCTTCACAGGGCACAGTGATGACTCCGCCGCTTCCTGGCATCTTGAGGACGTTGTAGCCGTGGTGAGTCACGGCCATGAACTTGGCCAGTGCTGGGTACCCGAGGATGGCGTTGTACGGCAGGCGGATGTCGGCGACGTCGAAGTCGATGAGCTCGGTGCGGTAGTTGTCGCATGCCCCGAAGGTGACAGGGAGGCGGACCTGCCCGATCGGGACCGTGGAGCCGTCGGTGATACCGGAGAAGGGCTTGGTTGGCTGAAGTTGGTTGTAGGGCACTTGGAGGTTGTTGAATGTATCTACGGACAGGACGTTGAGCCCTGCCCCGCCATCGATGAGGGTCTTGGTGACCACCACGTTGGTGATGATTGGGGAACAAAGCATCGGGAGGACTCCGGCTGTAGCCGCACACTTGAGTTGATCTGCTGAGCTGAATGTGATGGCGCACGCCGACCACCTGAGAGGGCGCGTGGCTTCAAGCCTGGGGAGGACTGCGTTCACTTCGCGGGCGAACTGCTTGAATATGCGTTGAGAGGCTGGGGCTTGAGCTCCGCCCAGGATGCAGGCGATCGCGCGCGGGTCCTGGAAGCCCCCAGTCTCCTCATCCTGGTGGCGGTCCTCGTTTCTCCTTGGCTGCGGCGACAGCAGTGGGAGGCCTGCGTTGCCTTGTGGGCGATCCTCGCGAGGATGATCCCTCCAGCCTCCCTCGCGAGGTGGGTCTTGCCAGCGATCCTCGTGAGGTTGGTCGCGCCACCCCTGGCGCGGGCCACGGTCTTCCCAGCGTCCTGCGTTCCTTCCTCCTCCTCGACCGTAGCCTCGGTCACCGCGATTGGCACGACGGCCGATCCTTCCTTCACGCATGGCTCAGAGTTCTTGGCATTAGTTGGTGTTGTGGGTGTGGAGGTCGTGGTACACGCAGTACCGGCTGCCCTTGGGAGGTTCGTGCTGATCTCTGCCCCGCTTGGTGTCTGGTTCTGCCGCGAGCACTGCAGCCCCCTTGCGCTTCACTTCCTTGGCCTTGATCTTCTTCTCTTCTGGGTCTACGGCAGGCAGCTCGGGGAGGGAGAGACGCCCTTCCTCAG
Source organism: Triticum urartu (assembly GCF_003073215.2). Taxonomy (NCBI): domain Eukaryota; kingdom Viridiplantae; phylum Streptophyta; class Magnoliopsida; order Poales; family Poaceae; genus Triticum; species Triticum urartu. The sequence goes on along the minus strand of NC_053024.1, from coordinate 341,189,951 downwards.
CCCTGGCGCACTTGTTCGCCAAGTTGAACAGCTCCAAGGATGTGCACAGGCCTTCATGCATCGCCAGCTCCTCCTTCATCTTGACGTCGCGCACGCCGTCGGAGAAGGCTGAGAGGATGGCCTCTTCAGTCACCTTGGGAATCTTGAGGCGTGCGTTGTTGAAGCGCTGGATGTACTTCTGCAGGGTATCCCTGGGTTGTTGCTTGATGCGGCGCATGTCGCTCACGGCGGGTGGCCGGTCACGAGTACCTTGGAAGTTGGCGATGAAGCGGGTGCGCATCTCTTCCCAGGAGGAGATTGTGCCTGGAGCCAGGTTTAGGAGCCAGGTGCGGGCCCCGTCCTTGAGCGCCATGGGAAACCAGTTCGCCATGACCTTCTCGTCTCCGTTGGCAGCTTCGATGCCCAGCTCGTAGAGCTGGAGGAACTCCGCAGGGTCGGCCGTGCCGTCGTAGCGAGGAGGCAGGTCCGGCTTGAACTTGCCTGGCGACGTGACGCTGCGTAGTTCGGTGGTGTAGGCGCGGCAGCCTGCTGTGGCCACGGGAGGCCTTGGGTGATGGAGAGCCTGGTCTTGCATGTCCCCACGCGCCGGAGTAGGAGGATGGTCACGACGTGCTGGAGCAGGGAGCGCCCGAGGAGCTTCTGGCGGGCGAGGGACTTCTTGACAGCTCTGCTCTTGCCGTGCTGGCACCTGACGGAGCGGGTTCCGCCCAGGGGCCGCGTGCCTTGGCGCCATGGCGTCTTCTTGGGGAGAAGGCGGCCGGGGCGCCGCCGGAGCCTCGTCGCCCGCGCGGGGCGGGGTGTGGTGCAGAGGAACGGACGGCGCGGAAGAACCCCTACAGCGCGGACGAGCTCGGCGACGCGGCCGAGCCATTCTTCGTAGACGTCGTCGACGGGGCGGTAGCGCAGGAGCTCGTTCGCCGCGATGAGTGCAGCCCGAGCCTCCATGGGCGCGCGGAGCGCGCGGGACGAAGATCCAGCTGGGGCGAGCGAGGGAGTTGCGGTGCGGCCGTCTTGGCGCACAGATGGATGCTGAGACGATGCCCGCTGCTTGTCCCCTGCTGGGCCGGTGGCGGCCTTGACGGCAGGTGACGGGGAACGGCAAGGACGCCCGCCGACAGGGGCTGTCTGGGCGACGCGGGAAGCGAGGGCGGCCCGGCGCTCCGCGCGGGCCCGACGTGTGTCAGATATGAGCGCGATGGTCGGAGAAGAACGGGGCGGTGGAAGATGAATTCCGGCGCACCCCTACCTGGTGCGCCAAATGTCGGATTTCGGGTTTCGACAGACCCTTGAGGTTCGAACACTGGGGTGCGCGCGGAGATTTCGCTTCCTACCTACCTGCACCCCTCCACCACGCTAGGATCAAAGCTACGGGAAGAACATCACAAGAGACACAGGGTTTATACTGGTTCGGGCCACCATTGTGGTGTAATACCCTACTCCAGTGTGTGGTGTGGTGGATTGCCTCTTGGGCTGATGATGATGAACAGTACAAGGAAGAACAGCGTCGCGACGGTCTGTTCTTGGCTGGGGCGATGAACTGCTGGGAGGATTTCAGCCACCTTTCTCTCTCTCTCTCTCTCTATTTCTAACCTCTCTAACGAGCCTCTTTCTTCCTACCACCCAACCCCCTTGCTCTGTGGGAGGCTGGTCCTATTTATAGAGGCCCTGGTCCTCTTCCCAAATATTGAGCGGGAAGGGAGCCAACAATGGCGGGCTAATTTTGAAGGGGGACAACAAGTATCAGCTATCCTGACAAAAGTAGTCTTCGTCTGCGCAAAGCTCTGGTGATGACGCCCTCTTGGGCTCCACGGTGACCTCCATCTCGTAGTCTTCCTGGTCTTGGTCTTGTTGCACTGAAATGGCAACCTTTGCCTGAAGCCTCGGTACTCCGCGGCTGCGCTTGCCCCCTTTGCACCAAAGAGGAAAGGAGGACGCTGCGCGGGCTGGCACTCGCCTGGCGCCCTGAGTCGTGATGGCTTGTGTCACGGGCACAAGGCGAGGTACCCCGCCTTGATATCTCCGCCTCCTCGCGAGCCAGCCTGACGAGGCCGCGCTTGAGGAAGCTCCGTGTCGTCCGCCCCGCGAGGCTTGGCCCCTCACGAGGGTCTTGAGTTTGCATTGGTGAAGATGGGCCGTGCTGTGCCCCCCTTTGAGCCACGCCGCAGGCAGGCAAGTCTGGGGACCCCCGTTCCCAGAACGCCGACAAAACCCGAAAAACCAACTCAAGCATGAGTTCCAGCCGCTTTTGCTATGATTTTCGATCTCCTTGGTCAAAGCACCTCCCGCAAAACTGCTTGGGGAGACTGTTCCTTGGTATGTGACTCCTCCATTGGTCCAATTAGTTTTTGTTCTAGTGCTTTATTCTTTGCAAATTTGTGCTGCATAGGTGACCATGTTCTTGAGCTTGCATGTCAAATTTATATGGTTCTAAGTAGTTCTAATGCTTGATATAGGCTCTAGGCACTTGTAGGAGTAGTTGCTATCAGTTTTATTGAAGTTGGTTCACTTTTGTTTGAAGTTACTAAAAATTTCAGAATTTTTCGGAGAAAAACAATATGCTTAGGAAGATGTTCCAAGGTGGTTCCTCTAAGAAGCAAGGACCCAGGATTGCTATGCGCGATGCCGACAAGGATCAACCAAGAGACGCTCCAGTACGGCCTTGTGAATGGCCGTCGGAAAATTTTATGGACCGTACGGGAATTAAAGAATAATTCAAAGCATATTTGCGGAATGCTGGTCTTGAGGATTTTGAGGCTAACAAATGCCCCCAGTATCATGATCTCACAAGTTCATTTGTGAGGAGGTTTGAGTATTCATCTTCGCGTAATTCTCCTTCAGTCATGTTTGATCTCTATGACAAATCTTATGCCATGGACTTAGAGGATTTCACTTCTGCTTGCAAACTTCCATCATGGGGTAGTGTTAGGGATCCCCCTAAATCTGAATTTTGGAACTTTCTTGCTAGTATAACTATTGGGGAATCTAGAAATATAACGTAGGCTACCATAGGGAGCATTCACTTTCCTGCTATACATTATTTTGCTCTCTTCATCGGTAGATGCATAAATGCTAAGGATGAAGCATGTCACATGTGTGTCCCTGATCTTAGCAATCTTAGGAGTGATGTGTAAGGAGACCAATCTTATCATATGGGAGCCATTGTAGCTCGGAGGTTGCATAATAATAGACATAATGGAGATTTCTTTGGAGGAATTTATGCAACCTGCTTAGCTCATTTTCTTGAGATAGACATTCGTGAGGGTGATACGGAGTTGCCTCCTGCATATTTAGATTATAACTCTATGGCTTCACACCAGTTTGTCAAGAGGCCCGAATCACCTCTCTTATATCGTTTAATTTTTGATAAACGACGTGTTTTCTGTATTACTCTCCCTGCTCCTGCCTTCTTTGATTCACAGACAAAAGGAAGATATGTTATTACCAGAGAGGAGGCAGAAGAGTACGAGAGGAGAGCGGAGGTAGCTCGACTCCACGCTGTAGCTCAGCAAGCGATAACCGCTGCACATCAGTATGATCCCAACTATTCTTCATCGCAGTATGACCCCAGCTACACCTACGGGTACCCGCCGGGCTATCCCTGGCAATAGACCAACATAGGCAAGCCTAAGCTTGGGGGAGTACGTATTTCTCACCGACATTACATTTATGCTCACACACACTCATTGCTAGATGTCGGTGCTCATACTCTTTCACTGTAATATCCATGCTAGTTAATTTTCTTTTTCCTTCTTTCTTCTTGTGTGTTTGTTAAACCTTAAGAAAAACCAAAAAAAAATCGTAGTAGTTTATTTTTCTGCTGTAGTAGTAATAATTAAAAAGAAAACCCAAAAATATTTCCCGTTCTTCTTTTGCTTGTTGGGAGCTTTCCCGTGTAAATAGTTTTATTTCTTTGCTTTTTTTGGGGGGTCAGTAGGAGAAGACCATAATTAAATTATTGAAGTGGCTCTTATATGCATTATTGTTGATTTAACCAAGAGCCCATCTTGACTTGTCTTCTCCTGTTTATTGAATGCTCGCAGATTCCAGCTAAGTCCAATGCACGTACACTCTTATTATTATTCACACCGTTCAGTCGTGCAAGTGAAAGGCAATTATGATGATATATGATGGATTGACTGAGATGAGAAAAGCTGGTATGAACTTGACCTCTTTTGTTTTTGTAAATATGATGAGCCCCTCGTTCTTGATTCATCTTATTATGAATAAACATGTTTGCAATGACAATTAGAGATCGTAGTTGCTTGTGCCATGCTTGATTAGCTATGAGTTATAATGATTTACCTTGTGTGCCAACATGCTATTGAGATGGTTATGGTGTGGTATGATGGGGTGGTATCCTCCTTTGAATGATTTAAGTGACTTGACTTGGCACATGTTCACGCATGTAGTTGAAACAAATCAACATAGCCTTCACGATATTTATGTTCATGGTGGATTATATCCTACTCATGCTTGCATCCAATGTTTATTAATTTTAAAGCATGTACATGGCTGTTGTCACTTTCTAGTTGGTCGCTTCCCAGTCTTTTGCTAGCCTTCACTTATACTAAGCGGGAATACTGCTTGTGCATCCAATCCCTTAAACCCCAAAGTTATTCCAGATGAGTCCACTATACCTTCCTATATGCGGCATCTACCTACCGTTCCATGTAAATTTGTATGTGCCAAACTCTAAACCTTCAAATAAACATTCTGTTTTGTATGCTCGAATAGCTCATGTATCAACCAAGGCTGTCCTTATCTTCCGTGTTAGGCGGGTTATTCTCAAGAGGAGTGGACTCCTCTCCTCACTCACGAGAAAATGGCTGGTCACTGGGATGCCCAGTCCCGTGCTTTATGCAAACTAAATCAAAATTAATTGCAAAACAAAACTCCCCCTGGGACCTGATGTATGTTGGAGGCACTCGTTGTTTAGAGCAAGCCATGGATTGATGTTTGTTGGTGGAGGGGGAGTATAAACTTTACCATTCTGTTTGGGAACCACCTATAATGTGTTTAGCATGGAAGATATCGCCATCTCTTAGTTGCTACGTTGACAATGAAAGTATACCGCTCAAAATACAATTTATCTCTATTTCAAAACCGAGCTCTGGCACCTCTACAAATCCTTGCTTCCCTCTGCGAAGGGCCTATACATTTACTTTTATGTTGAGTCATCACCCTCTTATTAAAATGCACTAGCTAGAGAGCACAACTGTCATTTGCATTCATCACTATTAATTTATGTTGTGTGTGACTATGATTGGATCTCTTTTACCATGAATTACAATGTCTAGTCAGTCCTTGATCTCTAAAGGTGCTCTGCATTTATGTTTTCGGTCTCAGAAAGGGCTAGCGAGATACCAAATTGTTATATCATATTATGATTGTCTTGAGAAAGTGTTGTCATTCGAGATTTATTATTATGGCTTGCTAGTTGATTATGCTATTGATATGAGTAATTATGAGACCTGAGAATTATTACAAATGTGGTTTGTTATGATCTATGCTGAAAACTTGAATGTTGGCTTGACATAGTTACAACAACAAGAGCAAACCGAGTTTGTAAAAGTTTTTCTTTATTTCTTTCAGTTTGTCAACTGAATTGCTTGAGGACAAGCCAGGGTTTAAGCTTGGGGGAGTTGATACGTCTCTGTCGTATCTACTTTTCCAAACACTTTTGCCCTTGTTTTGGACTCTAACTTGTATGATTTGAATGGAACTAACCCGGACTGACGTTGTTTTCAGCAGAATTGCCATGATGTTGTTTTATGTGCAGAAAACAAATATTCTCGGAATGACCTGAAACTCCATGGAACATCTTAGAAAAAATAATAAAAAATCCTCGCCAAAGATGAAGACCAGGGGGCCCACACCCTGTCCACGAGGGTGGGGGGCGTGCCCCCCCTCTAGGGCGCGCCCCCTACCTCATGGCCCCCCTGGATGCCCTCCGATGCCAACTCCAACTCTATATATTTGCTTTTGGAGAGAAAAAAATCAGAGAGAATAAATCATCGCGTTTTACGATATGGAGCCACCACCAAGCCCTAAAACCTCTCGGGAGGGCTGATATGGAGTCCGTTTGGGGCTCCAGAGAGGGGGATTCGTCGCCGTCGTCATCATCAACCATCCTCCGTCACCAATTTCATGATGCTCACCGCCGTGTGTGAGTAATTCCATCGTAGGCTTGCTGGACGGTGATGGGTTGGATGAGATTTATCATGTAATCGAGTTATTTTTGTTTGAGTTTGATCCCTAGTATCCACTATGTTCTGAGATTGATGTTGCTATGACTTTGCTATGCTTAATGCTTCTCACTAGGGCCCGAGTGCCATGATTCCAGATCTGAACCTATTATGTTTTCATGAATATATGTGAGTTCTAGATCCTATCTTGCAAGTCTATAGTCACCTACTATGTGTTATGATCCGGTAACCCCGAAGTGACAATAATCGGGACCACTCCCGGTGATGACCATAGTTTGAGGAGTTCATGTATTCACTATGTGCTAATGCTTTGTTCCGGTTCTCTATTAAAAGGAGGCCTTAATATCCCTTAGTTTCCAATAGGACCCCGCTGCCACGGGAGGGTAGGACAAAAGATGTCATGCAAGTTCTTTTCCATAAGCATGTATGACTACATACGGAATACATGCCTACATTACATTGATGAATTGGAGCTAGTTCTGTGTCACCCTATGTTATGACTGTTACATGATGAATCGCATCTGGCATAATTATCCATCACTGATCCGGTGCCTACGAGTTTTCCGTATACTTGTTTACGCTTATTTACTTTCCCGCTGCTACTATTACAATCACTACAAAATACCAAAAACATTACTTTTGCTGTCTTTACTTTTGTTGCCGCTACCACCATTATCATATTACTTTGCTACTAAACACTTTGCCACAGATACTAAGTTTCCAGGTGTGGTTGAATTGACAACTCAGCTGCTAATACTTGAGAATATTCTTTGTCTCCCCTTGTGTCGAATCAATAAATTTGGGTTGAATACTCTACCCTCGAAAGTTGTTGCGATCCCCTATACTTGTGGGTCATCATTAGCCATGGGCCAGAATGATGGGTTGTGAAGATACGATGATCGAAGACTGTACCCGTGTCCGGATAGGACTCTCCTTTGCGTGGAAGGTAAGCTTGGTGTCGAATATGTAGATTCCTTTCTTTGTAACCGACCTTATGTAACCCTAGATCCTCCCAGTGTCTATATAAACGGAGGACTTAGTCCAGATATAGGAGCCTCATTATCATAGCCATACACGCTAGACCTCTATGGTTTAGCCATTACGATCTCGAGGTAGATCAACTCTTGTAATACTCATATTCATCAATATCAATCAAGCAGGAAGTAGTGTATTACCTCCATAGAGAGGGCCCGAACCTGGGTAAACATTGTGTCCCTTGTCTCCTGTTACCATCAACCTTAGACGCACAGTTCGGGACCCCCTACCCAAGATCCGCCGGTTTCGACACCGACACACGCCATGGCCGATACCCATGTGCCTTTGATTGGCACGGGGAGGGCGGTCGACGACTTCACTTGTCGCCAACTTAATGAGCCAGGCTTGAGAGGGCTCTTCAGAGGCGTAGAGCCAGTCTTCAGCCCTCCCTGATTGGCTATAAAAATAGGACTCGGGACGAGGAGGAGAGGCATCCCCTTGCGTCGCCTCCATTCTCCATCCACCACCATGCCGAGAGGGCGCGGACGCGGCCATCCTTCTGCGGAGGCGACTAGATCTTCCTCTCGTCAAAGAGCCACGACGGTGAAGGAGAAGCTAGACGCCCAAGGTGGAGGCGCCAGACAGGGGCGCGGTCAGCGAGGCGGTCATGGCAGAGGTGGCCACGGAAGGGGGACACTTGCGACGTCACCATCTCCACCACCATCTCCTCCTGCTTTGTCGACCGGCCATGTCGGGGACACAGTGCTGGAGTTCATTTTGCAGTTGCACAAGCTGCCACGTAGCCGCCTTCTCCTCCCCCAGGCATTCGCGAGGGTGCTGGAGATCGACCAGCCATCGAGGCCGAGTCTTCACATGAAGGGGTGTTGCAATGGCGACATATGGGCAAACACAAGGTTCCCTGTCCCTCATGTAATGCTTCTTCATCGGGGTTGGAAAACCTTCGCACGCGCACACTACTTGATGAAGGGGCACGTTCTCCATTTCAAATTAGTGGAGAGTGACCTGCTCTCCGTCAAGGTCTTTGGGCGCTCGGGGCACAGGTTAGGGTGCTGCGCGGAGAGCTCGACCGACGACGAGAGCACCTCCTCGAGTGACGGCGACGAGGAGGGGACTGGGCAGGAGGACGCCGATTCTGACTTCGGATGATCATCGGCCGCAGCATCGTCATTTGTATCACCCTCCTCCCTCGGCCATGCGCCTTGCCGAGGGCCATCCCCGCCACGCTCTCCATCGGCGCGTTCCTCGTCGCCCTTTCTTTGCCTTCACCTGCCACACCTGGGAGGAAAGGGGCAAGAATGGAGATCATGGGGCACTTATCTTTTTTTTCTAAACTTTAGGCATTTATCGAATTTTAATTTCTATGTAATGTAATCTCTCGAGCCCATGCTTATGTTCCGCAACATCCATACATGTATCAGCATTTTAATGAAAAAGACTAGCCTTTCCGGGAACCCGTGCACGGATACGCTCGTGCAGAGGAAAAATGCCTCTTTAACACAAATAAACGAGTTGTCTTGGCACGCCGTCTTGCCGGTGCCCTCTGCGCATGCCGAAGAATTACATCTGCCGGGTTACAGACAAAGGGTCCAGCCCCCCGTCCATCTCCTTTTAGCAAGGGCTACTATGACCACTCCGACCGAAGCAGCGTTTGGGCCGGGGATGGGAGTACCCGAGTCTTTCAAAAGAGAGTGGCGAGGTTTTCTAATGCACAAGTCACAGGTTACGAACATGGATGGGCAAGAGGTAAACTTTATCTGTTTGGTTTGCCGGGGATCACTGTGATGGGAGGTCTTTTCAACTTCTTGCCGAAGCTGGCTCCTTGCCGTGGCTGGAAGGAAAAGAGGGCAAGAGCATGGACCCCTGGCAGCCCGTTAATATTTGCTGGAATCAAAAAGTAGTACAGTAACCTGGATAAGCATGCATATACGTATACACATAATCATGGAAATCAGCAGGAAACTGTACATACTAAGGGTTTCTTTCCCTGACTGCGCGCAGGGTCTAGGCCGGGCTTTGTACATAGGGTTACATGCCTTGCCGGCAAGGCTAGTACAAAAGGGGGTTGCCGGGGCTCCCGGCAACCGCTCCTTAGGGGTAAAACTTGCGAAGATGTTCGATGTTCCAGGAATTGCTCATCGGAATGGCATCCTCGGTCTCCAGGCGGACTGCGCCGGGCCTGGTGACTCATATTACCTGATAAGGGCCTTCCCACTTTGGCATCAACTTGTTTGAATTCTTGGCGAATTGGATCCGTAGAAGAACAAGGTCGCCTTCCTCAAGGCTTCAGGCGTGAACCTTGCGGCTATGATAGCGGCGCAAGGCTTGCTGGTAATGAGTGGCTCGCACGTCACCCTGAAGACGATCTTCCTCACGGAGTGTCGCATCATCTTGGTGCAACTTCTCTTGCTCAAGCTCATCATAAGAGAGCACTCGAGGTGACCCGTATATGAGTTCTGTGGGGAGAACAGCTTCTTCCCTGTATACCAGGGCAAAAGGGTGTCTGGCCAGTGGCTCGATTTGGTGTCGTTCTAATCGACCAAATAACCGTTGGCAACTCATCAATCCAGCGCCTTACGCACTTGTGCAACCAGTCAAAAGCTCAGGTTTTGTGGCCCCACAGAACTTCTGCATTCGCCCTCTTAGCCTGGTCGTTGCTTCTGGGTTGAGCAATAGAGGCAAAACAAACCTTGCCGCTGAGGTCTTGAATGTACTGCATGAAGGTGCGGCTCATGAACTGCGTGCCGTTGTCGCTGATGACTCTATTTGGCACACTGAAACGGCAAACTAGTCCCTTGAAGGAATTGACAGCTGATTGCGTTGTCACCCTTCTCACTGGTTCCACTTCCGGCCACTTTGTGAACTTGTCGATTGTGACGTACAAGTACTCAAAGCCCCCAACAGCACGGGGAAAGGGGCCCTGTTTGTCGAGCCCCCAGACCAACAATGGCCAGGAAAGAGGGATTGTTTGAAGGGCTTGGGCTATCTGATGAAGCTTCTTTTAATGGAACTGGCACGCTTCACAATTGGTTACTAGTGCAGTTGCATCCTGGAGAGCGGTGGGCTAAAAGAAACCTTGCTGGAACACTTTGCCGGCAAGGGCTCTCGACCCAATGTGGGAGCCACACATGCCTCCATGTATCTCTGCCAACAGCTCCAGTCTGTCCTACCAAGGAATGCACTTCAGTTTCACACCGTTCGGTATCCTTTTGTATAGGGCATCACCCACAAACTGGTACATGCCAGACCGACGGGCTACTTTCTCTGCCTCTTCCTGTTCCTCAGGGATTTCCCCTATTTGGAGGAAGCAGACGGTGCGCTACGCACATGCCAGAGCCTGGGTCTCGACGACAAGTACTAAAGGCTCGTCTTCGGCCGTAGGAGCAACTGCCTCTACGGTCGAGGCTTGGGGCCCCACCGAAGGTTGCTTCTCCCCGGCAATCTTGGGGCATCCGACAACGTCTTTGTCGGCGGCTCCTGGGAGCTCAGCGGTAAAGTACTTACCGGGGCCTGTCTTCCTTCGCTTGTTCTGTGCTGCTGATGGCTCAATGGATGGCTGGGTCAATTGAAGCACAAAGGTACCTGATTCCGCAGGCAACTTGAGGGCAGCGCATTTCGACAATTCATTGGCAATGCTGTTCTCCGCTCAGGGAACATGCTCCGCTTGCAGACCATCAAAACACTCTTCCAACTTCCTCACCTCATCCACATAAGACTCCATCATCGACCTCTGGTAATCCTTGTTGACTTGCTTGACGACGAGCTGCGAATCACCTCTGATGATGAGCTTCCTGATTCCGAGGTCTACCGCGATCCTGAGACCGGCAAGCAATCCCTCGTACTCTGTCATGTTATTCGTTGACTTTTCCCGGGGAAAGTGCATCTGGACTACGTACTTGAGGCGCTCTCCGGTGGGTGCGACGAGCAACACGCCGGCACCAGCACCTTGCAGTGAGAAAGCTCGTCAAAGTACACGATTCAATCATGGCTCGTTTCCTTGCCGGGAAGGGCGGTCTCACGAACTTCTTCATTTGGCGTCGAGGTCCATTCCTCTATGAACTCTGCCAAGGCTTGGCTCTTGATTGTTGAAGTTCTTTCAAATTTGAGGCCGAAGCTTGACAGTTCCAACGCCCACTTCACAATCCTCGTAGTGGCATCCGTATTGTGCAAGATTCGTTGCAAAGGGAGGCGGGTGACGACGGTGATCTCATGCGCTTCGAAGTAGTGACGCAGCTTTTGTATGCCATAATATCTTGATATAGCCCCCTACAAGAGAGAACTGACAAAATAAATCAGGTGCTGCACCACCTTCTTCTTCTGTTCGACTTCGCCCGCTTGCGCGGGCTCTGTCTTGCCGGGTCCAGGCTCGCCGGGGGTTCTGCCTTGCCGGCATCAGGCCCTGCCGGGGAGAGCTCTGGCTCATCATCTGAAGGCTCTGCTGCTACCACTACCTCTTCCTCAAATTCTCTCTATGCCACTAGTGCAGCACTAACCACTTGATTCGTTGCCGCTTGGTATAGTAGCAACGGCTCTTGCCATTTAGGTGCGACTAGTATTGGCGTGGAGGAGAGGTACTCAAATCTTGCAGCCCTGCCTCTACCTCCAGAGTCCATTTCATTGGACCCACCTTGTTCAAAACTTTGAAGAAGGGGAGGGCGCGCTCAGCAGATTTTGGAGATGAACCTACTTAGGGCAGCAACACAGCTGGCAAGCCTACGGACGTCTTTGACTCGTCTTGGTACCTCAATCTGCTCTATTGCTTTGATCTTGTTGGGATTTTCCTTGATTCCACGTTGAGGCACAAAGAACCCAAGAAGTTTGCCAGATGGGACACTGAACACGCATTTCTCTGGGTTGAGCTTGAGGTTGATCTTGCATAGGTTGGCAAATGTTTTGTCCAGATCTTGGATGAGCGTGGCCTTGTCTTTGGTTTTGACTACTATATCATCCATGTAGGCTTCCATATTTCTATGCAGCTGGGGCTCAAAACCAATTTGGACCACTCAGGAAAATGTCGAACCCGTGCTCTTCAACCCGAAAGGCATCCGTATGAAACAGTACGTACCACATGGGGTGATGAATGCAGTTTTCTCTTCGTCTTCCTTCATCATGAAGGTCTGGTGGTACCCTGAGTAGGCATCGAGGAATGACAGCAGGTCACACCCAGCAGTGGAGTCCACTATCTGGTCAATGCGTGGTAAAGGGAGAGGATCATTTGGACAAGTCTTATTGATATCTGTGTAGTCAATACACAGCCTCCACTTCCCATTTGCCTTACGCACTACCACTAGATTGGCCGACCACGTGGGGTGTAGCACTCCTCTGACCAAGCCTACCGCTTCCAACTTCCTGATCTCTTCGATGATGAACTCTTGTCGCTCCAAAGCTTGCTTTTTTACCTTCTGCTTGACGGTCCACGCATGGGGATAGATAGCAAGGTGGTGCTCAATCACCTCCCTAGGAATGCCGGGGATGTCGGATGCCTGCCATGCAAACACGTCGACATTCGCCCGCAGGAAGGCAACGAACGCGCTTTCCTATTTGCTATCGAGGGTGGAGCTTATGGTAAAATCTCCACTCATGCCATCCTCCTTGACGGGCACCTTCTTAGTTTCTGGCGGGGCCGCCTTGGACCTCTTGCTCCTGCTGGCGGAGCTCTCTTGCACGTCCTCAACGGTAACGCAGCGCTCCAAAGAGGCGCGTTTGCCGGAGGAGGTGTAGGAGTCCTTGCCGAGGTCGGAAGTCTTTCCGGAAGGAGCCTTGTCGGAAGAGGCCGAGGTCTTGCTGGTTTTCTTCCCTCCCTGGGCCTCAGCAGCAAGGACAAGTGTCTTAGCGGCAACCGCTGAAACTACCTCCCAGTAGAGTTGGTCGGCGCAGATAAGAACGTTCTTCTTGTCGGAGGGGATGGTTATGATGCTCATCATCCCGGGCATCTTCAAGGTGTTGTAAGCGTAACGTGATGCCGCCATAAACTTGGCCCACGCTGGGCGGTCGAGGATCCCATTATAAGGCAAGGGGATCTTGGCAACATAAAAAACGATCTTCTCCGTCCGATAGTTCAGCTCGCCCCCAAATGTGACGGGCAACGTGACTTTGCTCTTCAGCTGACTCCCCCCAGGATTGACCCCTTGAGACATGCCCGTCTCCTCGAGATCTCCATCAGGGATCTGTAGCCTTTCGATCACAACAGGCGAGATCAAGTTCAGACCGGCCCCACAGTCAACTCGTATTTTCGTCACCTTGAGGTTGCGTATTGTTGGGGAAACCAACAACGACAAACACCCGACTGTAGTTGTGCGGTCAGGGTGATCCTCAGTGTCAAAAATAATAGGCGTGGTGGACCTCTTCAGTGGCCTCTGGGCGTCGAACAATGGCTCCGCCGCAGTGACTTCACGCACCCACTACTTCAGTTGGCGGTGAGAGGTGTGCAGCGAGGTGCCACCGTCGATGCCCATGGCCTCCGTTGCTTTCTGGAACTCGTGCTCGCCAGACTCGTTGTTCTCATCATGATCATTATCTTCCTCCTTCTTGTCGCGGCCCTCAACGGGCCTCTCTTGTTGATTATCCTTGTCACAGCGGCCTCCTCGACCGACATGCTTCTTGCCGGATCCCTCAGCACCATCCTAGCCCTTCTCGTTGTCGCGCCTCTCATATTCAGCTTTCCACTTCTCTGCAAGCAGCTCAACCTGCCGGCAATTCTGGAGGTCATGGCCTTTGGTGAGATGGATCTTGCAGTACTGCTTGTTGGAGCCTCCTGGCTTCTCGGCAGCCGCCAAGGCCCGGCGCGCACCCGACAACTTCCTTTCCGGGGTCGTCAATCTTGGTCTTCTTGGCGGCGCCGGGGTCGTCGGATTCCTCAACGGCAAGCACGGTCTTGCCCTTAAGCTTCCTGTTGTGGCGTCGGCCCTTCTTTGCCAGGGCGACAGCATCTTCGTCTATGGAGTCGGTTTCCGCACCGGCATCTTCATCGGGGTACTTCCTTCCTTCTTCAGCCCGAGCACACCTATCGGCCAGAACATACAGCTCGGCTACATCCTTAACCGTTTTCATCGCCATCTCCTCGCGCATCTTGTGGTTGCGCACATTCTGATGGAATGCACTGATGACAGCGGCTGGATGAACATCTGGGATGTTGTATTGCACACGGCTGAACCTTTGTATGTACTTGCGCAGGGACTCGCCGTCCTTCTGGGGGATGACATGCAAATCACTCGCCTGTTCAGGAGCTTGGTGGCCTCCGGTAAAGGCGCCAACCAACTCGTAGCACAGATCCGACCAAGAAGAGATGGAATCCACTAGCAGGTGCATCAACCATGACATGACGTTGGGCTTAACTGCCAACGGGAAATAATTGGCAAGCACCTTATCGTCGCGAGCCCCAGCAGCTTGCATCGCAATATTGTAGATGCCGAGGAACTCCGACGGGTGAGTCTTGTCATTGTATTTTTCTCCGACCTCAAGCTTGAACATGCGGTGGGTGGGCCACTGGAACTGTCGTAGCTCACGGGTGAAGGCTGGACAACCCACCTCATATGGTAGATGATCGGTACCCCCCGGCGCTGGGCGGTCCACAGTGAGTCCCGCACGCCTATCTGACTGATGGCGCATGTCTCGCCGCCGCTCGATACTGGCCCGAGCGTCTTCCTGAGCTCGCTCCTGAAGGACTTGACGTTGGTCGCGACGGGCTCGTGGGTTAGACGACGTCGTAGAAACATTATCGCAGGCATCGGACCGACGAGCCGGCGACTGTTGTCGCGGCCGTGGGGGAGGAGAGTGCACCATGGTCGCAGCATCCTCGGTCCTCCCACCGCCGGTATGCACTGGCTCGATAGAACACCGACATGAGGGTCCCGCTGGGCGTGGCTCATCTTTGCTGGCGAAGCTAACGAGGCTTCGAATGGTGGCCCTCCACTCATCGAGCTTCTACGCTGTTGGAGGGAAGTTGAGGAGTAGTTGCACGTGTGCGAACGCTTTTGCTGGCGTGGGTGGCGGCGAATGTTGTGTGGACTGTGACGCCCTCCGACTTCTAAGCACGTTAGAAGGAGCTCTATCACGGTCTCGCTGTTGCGTGTTGTTTCCGCCAGAGTCTAGGCGCGCATGTCGGCCCGGTGTGTCTTGAGAGTGACCCAAAGGGCTCTTCCCGCTGCGGTGTCCGGAGGCTCCGACATCGCCGCGTTGCTCGTCGCGCGCGGCCTAGGAAGGTCGCAGTGCGGGCACCAGCTAGGGCGTCTAGGAGGTCGCCGTGCCGCCCATGGGCAGTAGAGCCCCGCCCCCGGGACCAGCGGCGTGTGGCTCGTCATCTTAGGCATGCACGACGCTGCTCGCCTGGCTCCGATTGCCATAGTGCCGTGGATGCTCATGGGCCACGTCTCTGCCACCATCCGCAACCGCTCTGTCGCCCGCCCGCGCTGGGACAGGTGGTTCGGCCCCACATGAGCCGATCGCCATGATTGCCTTCTTCTTGGCAGCCATCACGACGAAGGAGTCGATGAGTTGGCTTCAAAACCGGATTTTCACAGCCTCACCGCCCTTGCCTGGCGCGCCAAATATGTCAGGGTTCTGGAAGGACACTAATGGGATCCCTCAAGGGAATCCCTTCTACGGTTGCGGGGCATGTGGTTGCGCAAAGAACAGGTCTAGAAGATCAACTCAGTGGGATTTTTACGCATGTTCCGGCCGCAAGCGATGCATAAAACCCTAGTCCTGCTTTGTGTGTATTTAGTGTTCTTGAGCCCTTGAACTAGATGCGGTGCATGCCTAGTCCAAAAAGTCTGAATCCTTCCTCAGTACGCCTCGGGCCTCCTTTTATATGTCAAAGGGGTTGCCACAGTGGCACACAGGAGGTGGAAAGTATGTATAGTGTACAAGTTTATCTCCTGACATCCTAGCACAAACACATTTAATGCACCGCCTATGTGTCCTCTTGCTTTATCGGGGACAATAGAGAAGCTCGTCCCGTCCATCGCCGCCTCACCTTGCTTCGACGCGCGTCAAGGTGATGAGGCATGCAACGCCACGCTGGCTGGCTTGCTGCTGAGCTGGCGCGGTGGCAGAGTCTTCACGAAGATCTGCATGCCACCACGAAGGTGCTTGGCTGGTTGGCCTAGAAGCTGCATGCTGCCATGCAAGTGCATGCCTAGTTGGTAGGCTAGTTGCCACAACCGGACGGGCGCGGTGAAGCGAAGCTTTGGCAAGTGCGGGCCTGGCCTTGGCTCCGTAGATGCTCCCGGCAAGGGTCTTGCCGGGGTCTCACGGGCGTTCCCGGCAAGGGTCCTGCCGGGGGTCTTCGGTCATCCCCAGCAAGATCTTGCCAGGGGTCTCCATCTTCTGGTTCTCATCTAGGCCTGCAAGCCTTTGGTTTTCACCAAGATCTGCATGCCACCATGCAGGCGCTCCTGAGCCTTTGTCTTGACGTTGTCGATTTGTTATAACACTTAGGCTCAAGGGTTGCGGTCTTGCCAGTTTTGGGCAAGTTGCCCTGGGAAGGCTCTTGCCGGGGCCATCCAGGCCGTCCCGGCAAGGCTCTTGCCGGGGGAAACCCACCCTGTCCCTTTGCTCTTTATGCTTCTGGCTTGGGCGCTGCCTCGGCAGCCTTGTATCTTCGCATCCTCTCCCCTGCCGTGACTGACCGTAGGTGTGGCTACGCCTACCCGTGCACAAGTAAAGGGGTACAGAAGGGCCCCTACTTTTGTACACCGACAAAACATTTTTGGTCATTACTGACAAAAGGGGGAGAAGTATATGAGGTTGATAGTCTTCAAGCAGGTCCATTTGGGGTGGTTGCATTATTTTTTCTAAGTTGTTACAACTCTCGTTTTGAAACTATTTGGCTTTTGAGTTGTAATACTTAAACTTCATGGCCGTCTGCTACATAAGCTACTAGTTTGTGATGCGATGATAAATTCTGCACGAACTCATTCTGTAGACGCCCATTTCTCATTATGCATGTCATTATCTTCGTTATTCTTATATATGCATGATGAATTGTCTTCTTATGTTGAAGAGGATCTCCACAAAGTAAAACCTGCCATGTGCATTTGCATTCACGAGCAAACTACTTATCTGCACATCTTCAGGGGGAGCCTCTTGCAACATATGAAGACAATGTCTTCATCCTTAAATTTCACATATTTTTATCCCCATTGAAAACTTCAACCAGTTTTTCATCGAGCCAAAAAGGGGGAGCTTGTAAGTGCATTTGTTGCCACCCCTAGATGGTTTTGCAGTATTGTCCACAAACTTGGTTGAGGGACTAATGTGTTTGTGAGAATTGAAGGATAACACAGGTAGTAGTCCCTTATTGATTCAGTTTACCTACTAGAGACGACCCCTAAAAATGTGTGAAGACATTGAAGACAATGGTTGTTCGTGAAGACATTCACGGTGAAGATTATGACATGTGAAGACATTCACTTGAAGACTATGGAGTGCAAGGACATAGTTGTTTCATAGTTTCCTTTTCTTCTTTGTTGAGTCATAGGAACCACTGTTGGCGTCCTGGGAACAGGGGTACCCAGACATGCCTGCCTGCAGCTCAGGGCATGGCTCCACCCACGGCCTGGTATGGCCATCTTCATCAACCAACGCTCAAGACCCTCTCGAGGAGCCAAGCCTCGCGAGGCGGACCACACAAGACCTCCTTAGGGGCAGGCAACTAGGCTGGCTCATGACGAGCGGAGAGATCAAGGCAAGGGGCACCTCATGAGGTTCCTGTGACGTGAGCCATGACGACCAAGGCCAGGCTGGTGCCAGCAGTCGCAGAGTGCTAGTTTCCTCTTCGGTGCTAAAGAGGCGGGCGCAGGCGAGTAGTCCCGAGGCGTGAGGCAAATGTTTCCATATCGGTGCAATGAGACCAAGACCGGCAGGACGGCAAGACGGGGGTCACCACAGAGCCCACGACGGCGTGACCACCAGAACCTTTGGCAGGCGAAAACCACCTTTTGGCAAGATAACTTGTACTCGTTATCCCCCTTCGAATTGGCTATGGTGGGATCCCTTCCCGCCTATTATTTGGGGTGAGGACCCGGGCCTCTATAAATAGGTCTAGCCACCACCATAGCCAGGGGGCTCATCGAGACAGAGAGAGAGAGAGAGAGAGGCTCATGTGGAGATAGATCACTCGGTCCATCCCCTTCCACACAAGCTCATCAAGCTCAAGAACACCTCTCCTCAGGAGGTTGTTCTTCCCTTGTACTTGTTCATCCCCAGCCTACAAGGCAATCCACCACACCACACTGGAGTGGGGTATTACACCGCAACGGTGGCCTGAACTAGTATAAACACTTGTGTCCCTTGTTCCTTGGGTTCGGTGAGCTAGGCTTTGAGATAGTTGCGAGAGCGTGAGCTGGGGGGGAAAGATCTTCGTGCGCAGCCCAGTGTTCGAACCTCAAGGGTTTGCAGGAACCCATAATTCGACTTTTGGCCTGCCAGGTAGGGGTGGGATGAAGCTTTCCCTTCGTGGATCCACATTCTGCGGCTCCATCACATCCATGTCAGACGCTCGCCTGGACCGTGCTGAGCGCCACACCTCCCTCACCGCTCGCGTCGCCCAGATGGCGCCCGTTGGCGGAACCTGTCGTTTGATGTCTACCACACAACCTTCTTCTTGTAGACGTTGTTGGGCCTCCAAGTGCAGAGGTTTGTAGGACAGTAGCAAATTTCCCTCAAGTGGATGACCTAAGGTTTATCAATCCGTGGGAGGCCTAGGATGAAGATGGTCTCTCTCAAGCAACCCTGCAACCAAATAACAAAGAGTCTCTTGTGTCCCCAACACACCCAAGACAATGGTAAATTGTATAGGTGCACTAGTTCGGTGAAGAGATGGTGATACAAGTGTAATATGGATGGTAGATAAAGGTTTTTGTAATATGAAAATATAAAAACAGCAAGGTAAATAATGATAAAAGTGATCACAAACGGTATTGCAATGCGTTGAAACAAGGCCTAGGGTTCATACTTTCACTAGTGAAAGTTCTCTCAACAATAATAACATAATTGGATCATATAACTATCCCTCAACATGCAACAAAGAGTCACTCCAAAGTCACTAATAGCGGAGAACAAACGAAGAGATTATTGTAGGGTTCGAAACCACCTCAAAGTTATTCTTTCTGATCGATCTATTCAAGAGTCCGCAGTAAAATAACACGAAGCTATTCTTCCCGTTCAGTCTATCATTGAGTTCGTACTAGAATAACACCATATGACACAAATCAACCAAAACCCTAATGTCACCTAGATACTTCAATGTCACCTCAAGTATATGTGGGTATGATTATACGATATGCATCACACAATCTCAGATTCATCTATTCAACCAACACAAAGAACTTCAAAGAGTGGCCCAAAGTTTATACCGGAGAGTCAAGACGAAAATGTGTGCCAACCCCTCTGCATAAGTTCACGAGGTCACGGAACCCACAAGTTGATCACCAAAACATACATCAAGTAGATCACGTGATATCCCATTGTCACCATAGATAAGCACATGTAAGACGTACATCAAGTGTTCTCAAATCCTTAAAGACCCAATCCTTCTTGCTACCTCTTGAGCACCGTGTTGGTTTTCCCTTGATGAGGAAAGGGTGATGTAGCAAAGTAGCGTAAGTATTTACCTTAGTTTTTGAGAAACAAGGTATCAATCCAGTAGGAGACTACACGCAAGTTCCTCGTACCTACACAAACAAATAAGAACCTCGCAACCAACACGATAAAGGGGTTGTCAATCCATTCACGGTCACTTACGATAGTGAGATCTGATAGAGATAATAATAATAAGATAAATATTTTTGGTATTTTTATGATATAGATTGAATGTAAAGATTGAAAAGTAAAATAGATTGGAAACTTATATGATAAAAGATAGACCCCGGGGCCATAGGTTTCACTAGTGGCTTCTCTCAAGATAGCATAAGTATTACGGTGCATGAACAAATTACTGTCAAGCAACTGATAGAAAAGTGCATAATTATGAGAATATCTAGGCATGATCATGTATATAGGCATCATGTCCGCGGCAAGTAGACCGAAACAATTCTCCATCTACTACTATTACTTCACACATCGACCGCTATCCAGCATGCATCTAGAATACTAAGTTCATAAAAATAGAGTAACACATTAGGCAAGATGACATGATGTAGAGGGATAAACTCAAGCAATATGATATAAACCCCATCTTTTTATCCTCGATGGCAACAATACAACACAAGCCTTGCTACCCCTGCTGTCACTGGGAAAGGACACCGCAAGATTGAACCCAAAGTTAAGCACTTCTCCCATTGCAAGAAAGATCAATCTAGTAGGCCAAACCAAACTGATAATTCAAAGAGACATGCAAAGATAACCAATCATACATAAAAGATTTCAGAGAAGAATCAAATATTATTCATAGATAAACTTGATCATAACCCACAATTCATCGGATCTCGACAAACACACCGCAAAAAGAGTTACATAAAATAGATCTCCTAGAAGATCAAGGAGAACTTTGTATTGAGATCCAAAGAGAGAGAGAAGAAGCCATCTAGCTAATAACTATGGACCCGAAGGTCTGAGGTAAACTACTCACACATCATCGAAGGGGCCATGGAGTTGATGTAGAGGCCCCCCGTGATTGATTCCCCCTCCGGCGAAGCTCCGGAAAAGGCCCTAAGATGGGATCTCGTGGGTAAATAAGGTTGCGACGGTGGAAAAAGGGTTTAGTGGTGCTCCTGGATGTTTTCAGGGTATATGGATATATATAGGAGGAAGAGGTAGGTCGGTGGAGCCACGAGGGGCCCATGAGGGTGGAGGGCGCGCCCAGGGGGTTATGCGCTCCCCCTGCCTCGTGGCCTCCTCGTTGCTTTCTTGACGTCCACTCCAATTCCCCTGGATTGTGTTTGTTCCAAAAATAACTCTCCCGAAAGTTTCATTCCATTTGGATTCCGTTTGATATTCCTTTTCTGCGGAACACAGAAATAGGCAAAAAACAGCAATTTGCACTGGGTCTTGAGTTAGTAGGTTAGTCCCAAAAGTAATATAAAAGTGTATAAATGAGCCGATTAACATCTAAAAGAGATAATATAATAGCATGGAACAATCAAAAATTATAGATACATTAGAGACGTATCAAGCATCCCCAAGCTTAATTCCTGCTAGTCCTTGAGTAGGTAAATGATAAAAAAATGGAATTTTTGATGTGGAATGCTACCTAGCATAATTATCGATGTAATTTTCTTTATTGTGGCATGAATGTTCAGATCCGAAAGATTCAAGACAAAAGTTTAATATTGACATAAAAATAATAATACTTTAAGCATACTAACTAAGCAATCATGCACAACCCCGATGACAAAATCATATAGTTTGGTCATGCTCCATTTTCGTCACACAAGAATGATCTCATCATGCACAACCCCGATGACAAGCCAAGCAATTGTTTCATACTTTAGTAATATCAAACTTTTTTCAACTTTCACGCAATATATGAGCATGAGCCATGGATATAGCACTATCGGTGGAATAGAATAATGATAGGGGGTTATGTGGAGAAGACAAAAAAGGAGAAAGTCTCACATCGACGAGGCTAATCAATGGGCTAGGGAGATGCCCATCAATTGATGTCAATACAAGGAGTAGGGATTGCCATGCAATGGATGCACTAGAGCTATAAATGTATGAAATCTCAACAAAAGAAACTAAGTGGGTGTGCATCCAACTATGTTGCTCACGAAGACCTAGGGCATTTGAGGAAGCCCATTGTTGGAATATACAAGCCAAGTTCTATAATGAAAAGTTCCCACTAGTATATAAAAGTGACAAAACAAGAGACTCTATCATAAAGATCATGGTGCTACTTTGAAGCACATGTGTGGAAAAAAGGATAGTAACATTGCCCCTTTTTATTTCTTTTATTTTTGGGGGGCCTTTCTTTTTTTATTTGGCCTTTCTCTGTTTTTGGGACAATGCTCTATTTAATGATGATCATCACACTTCTATTTGTTTACAACTAAATGATTACAACTCGATACTAGAACAAAATATGACTCTATATGAATGCCTCCGGCGGTGTACCGGGAAGGGCAATGAATCAAGAGTGACATGTATGATAAATTATGCATGGTGGCTTTGCCAAGACTACATGATCATGCAAAGAAATATGACAATGATGAAGCGTGTCATGAATGAAATGGTGGAAAGTTGCATGGCAATATATCTCGGAATGGCTATGGAAATGCCATAATAGGTAGGTATGGTGGCTGTTTTGAGGAAGATATAAGGAGGTTTATGTGTGATAGAGCGTATCATATCATGGGGTTTGGATGCACCAGTGAAGTTTGCACCAACTCTCAAGGTGAGAAAGGGCAATGCACGGTACCGAAGAGGCTAGCAATGATGGAAAGGTGAGAGTGCGTATAATCCATGGACTCAACATTAGTCATAAAGAACTCACATACTTATTGCAGAAATATACAAGTCATCAGAAACCAAGCACTACGCGCATGCTCCTAGGGTGAGAGATTGGTAGGAAAAGACCATCGCTCGTCCCCGACCGCCACTCATAAGGAAGACAATCAAAGAACACCTCATGTTTCAAATTTGTTACACAACGGTTACCATACGTGCATGCTACGGGACCTGCAATATTCAACACAAGTATTTCCCAAATTAACAACTACTCAACTAGAACACCCTAATATCACCACCTTTATATCTCAAAACAATTATCAAGTATCAAACTTCTCATAGTATTCAATGCACTTTCTATGATAGTTTTTATTATACCCATCTTGGATGTCTATCATATTAGGACTAATTTCATTACAAAAGCAAATTACCATGCTGTTCTAAAGGACTCTAAAAATAATTTAAGTGAATCATGAGAGATCAATAATTTCTATAAAATAAAACCACCACCGTGCTCTAAAAGATATAAGTGAAGCACTAGAGCAAAATTATCTAGCTCAAAAGATATAAGTGAAGCACATAGAGTATTCTAATAAATTCCAATTCATGTGTGTCTCTCCCAAAAGGTGTGTGCAGCAAGGATGATTGTGGTAAACTAAAAATCAAATACTCAAATCATACAAGACGCTCCAAGAAAAACACATTTCATGTGGTGAATAAAAATATAGCCTCAAGTAAAGTTACCGATAGAAGAAGACGAAAGAGGGGATGCCATCCAGGGCATCCCCAAGCTTAGGCTTTTTGTTTTCCTTGAATTTTACATTGGGATTCCTTGGGCATCCCCAAGCTTAGGCTCTTGACATTACTTGTTCCATAATCCATCAAATCTTTACCCAAAACATGAAAACTTCACAACACAAAACTTAAACAGAAAATCTCATGAGCTCCGTTAGTATAAGAAAACAAACCACCACTTTAGGTACTGTAATTAATTCATTCTTTATTTATATTGGTGTTAAACCTACTGTATTCCAACTTCTGTATGGTTCATAACCTCTGATACTAGCCATAGATGCATCAAAATAAGCAAACAACACGCGAAAAACAAAATCTGTCAAAAACAGAACAGTCTGTAGTAATCTATAGGTTACGAATACTTCTGTAACCTCAAAAATTATAAAATAAATTACTGGACGTGAGTAATTTATGTTTTAATCATCTGAAAAAACAATCAACCTAATTTCACTCTCCAGTAAAAAATGGCAGCAAATCTCGTGAGCGCTAAAGTTTCTGTTTTTTACAGCAAGATTGCAAAGACTTTCCCCAAGTCTTCCCAAATGTTATACTTGGAACAAACACTAATTAAAAGCATAAAACCACATCTAAACACAGGATAAATGAAATATTTATTACTAAACAGAACCAAAAAGCAAGGAACAAAAATAAAATAGTGTTGCCTCCCAACAAGCGCTATCGTTTAACGCCCCTAGCAAGGATTAAAGGAAGGATAGATCTAGGTATTATCATCTTTGGTATGCAATCCATAAGTGGCTCTCATAATATATTCATAAGGTAATTTAATTTTATTTCTAGGAAAGTGTTCCATGCCTTTCCTTAATGGAAATTGGAATCTAATATTTCCTTCTCTCATATCAATAATTGCACCAATCGTTCTAAAGAAAGGTCTACCAAGAATAATAGGACATGAAGTATTGCAATCAATATCAAGAACAATGAAATCTACGGGCACATAATTCCTATTTTCAACAATACGAACATCATTAATTCTTCCCATAGGTTTCTTAATAGTGGAATCTGCAAGGTGCAAGTGTAAAGAACAATCATCAAATTCACGGAAACCTAACACATCACACAAAGTTTTTGGAATCATGGAAACACTAGCACCCAAATCACATAAAGCATAGCATTCATGATCTTTAATTTTAATAGTAGGTTCCCACTCATCATAATATTGCATTCATGATCTAGGGATAGAAACTTCTAATTCAAGCTTTTCTTCATAATATTGCATTAAGGCATCAACGATATGTTCAGTAAAGGCCTTATTTTGACTATAAGCATGTGGAGAATTTAGCACGGATTTCAACAAGTAAATACAATCTATCAAAGAACAATTATCATAATTAAATTCCTTGAAATCCAAAAAAGTGGGTTCATTGCTATGTAAAGTTTTGACCTCTCCAATCCCACTTTTATCAATTTTTTCAAGATCTAAAAACTCTAAATCATTGGGACGCCTTTTAACTAAAGTTGACTCATCTCTAGTCCCATCATTATCGAGATTCATATTTAAAAACAAATTTTTAATAGGAGACACATCAATCACTTTTAGATCGTCATCCTTATTATCATCAAAACTAGAAGAACACGCTTTCACAAAGCAATCTTTTTTAGCACGCATCCTAGCGGTTCTTTCTTTGCACTCATCAATGGAAATTCTCATGGCATTGAGAGACTCATTGATATCATGCTTAGGTGGAATAGATCTAAGTTTCAAAGAATCTACATCAAGAGAAATTATATCCATGTTCCTAGCCAACTCATCAATCCTAGACAGTTTTTCTTCAATCAAAGCATTGAAACTCTTTTTGTGAACTAATAAATTCTTTAATATTAGATTCAAAATCAGAGGGCATCTTATTATAATTTCCATAATAATTGTTGTAGGAATTACCATAATTATTAGAGGAATTACTAGGAAACGGCCTAGGATTAAAATTACCTCTATACGCGTTATTACCAAAATTGCTCCTACCAACAAAATTCACATCCATATATTCATTATTATTCTCAATCAAAGTAGGCAAAGGCATATCATTAGGATTAGAAGAAACATTCTTATTAGCAAACAATTTCATAAGGTCATCCCTCTTTCCACTCAAAACATTAATTTCTTTATTTGCATGCACCTTTTTACTAGTAGATCTTTAGTGTGCCATTGAGAATAATTAACCGTAATATTATCTAGGAGTTTAGTGGCTTCTCCTAAGGTGATTTCCATAAAAGTGCCTCCCGCGACCGAATCTAAAAGATTTCTAGAAGCAAAATTCAGTCCAGCATAAAATTTTTGTATAATCATCCAAAGATTCAAACCATGTGTAGGGCAATTACATATCATTAATTTCATTCTCTCCCAAGCTTGTGCAACATGTTCATGAAAATGCTTAAAATTCATAATATCGTTTGTACGAGAGATTATTTTAGCGGGAGGAAAATACTTAGAGATAAAAGCATCTTTGCACTTATTCCATGAATCAATACTATTTTTAGGCAAAGACAAAAACCAAGTTTTAGCACGATCTCTAAGCGAAAACGGGAATAGCTTCAATTAACAATATAATTATCCAAATTTATCTTCTTTTCCATATCACAGAAATCAACGAAGCTACTTAAATGGGTAGCGACATCTTCACTAGGAAGGCCAGAAAACGGATCTGTAACGCCCCATATGTAACCTACCCTATTTGTATTCCAACTCTTGCCTTTTCCGGCACTAAGTTATGATATTCCTCATTGTTGGGCTTTGTCTTCGTGTTGCTTTTGACTTTGTCATGCATCTCATATCATTTCATCATGTGCATCGCATTTGCATACGTGTTCGTCTCGTGCATCCGAGCATTTTCCCCGTTGTCCGTTTTGCATTCCAGCGCTCCTATGTCCTCCGGTGTCCCCTTTTACCTCTTTTCATGTGCGCGTGTTAAACGTTTTCGGTTTGGACCGAGACTTGCCAAGCGGCCTTGGTTTACTACCGGTAGACCGCCTGTCAAGTTTCATGCCATTTGGACTTCGTTTGATACTCCAACGGTTAACCGAGGGACCGAAAAGGCCTCGTGTGTGTTGTAGCCCAACACCTCTCCAAAGTGGCCCAAAGCCCAGCTAAACCCCCTCCATCACCTCGGTCGTTCGATCACGATCACGTGGACGAAAACCGTGATCCACCCCTAACCCTATTCTCCTTCGCCTCTCCGCGCCGGACGTGTCCGTCCGCCGCCGGACACGCCGCGCCGCCCCTCGCGTCCAACCACGGGGCGCCACGTGTCGCCGCCCGGCCATCCACCGCGCCGGCCCTCCCCGCGTCCCGACTCGGGCCGCGCCCCGCCGCCCGCGCGCGCCGCCACCCTTCGCCCGCACCGGCCACCGCCCCCCGCCGGCACCGACCGCCGCCACCTTGCTGCCTCCGCCCCACGCCGGCGTCGCCGAGTTCCTCCGCCGCTCGCACCTCCTCGAGCTCTAGCGCCCTCTCCCTCAAACTCCGGCCGCTGTCTTATTCTTCCCCATCAAGTCCGGCGACGAGCTCCGATGAACCTTTTAAAGCGTGCATGAACCCTAGATCCAGATCTGGGAGGTTGACTTTAGCCCTAGTTTTCCAGTATTTTAGCATTTTTCATCGCATCATAACTTTCCACCCGTGGCTCCGTTTTGGGCGTGTAGCATATCAAATTGTTCATCTCGATGTGTACTTCATTTCATTCCATTGCACCATGTTCATTTGAGCTCATCTTGATTCCCTAAATGTTGTTGTAAGAGTGCTATGCAATGTTAGTTTCAGTTTCTTAGCAGAGATTGGACATTTGTCATTTTTGGCATGTTTAATATGTGCCTCCTATGAACTTGAGCCCTACATGTGTTTTGAATTATGCCATGCCATCTTTACACGGGTGTATGCCATGTATTTTTGTGATCTCTGTGGTGACTAGCACAAGCATGCAAAGTAGCTCTTGTAACGTTGCTGATTTCAGGGACTTAGAAATTTTCGAAGTCTTTTCCCTGATAATATTTTTATGCCAAGTATTCATGTTGCTACAGAGTGATCAATGCCTCTTTTGAGCATGTTCAGTAAGGGTAATTTTGAGATATTGTTATGCTCTATCCATCCATGTCGTTGTTTGCAATTATGGAGCACCCTATCATGACTCAATCTTGCTCTACTTTTGCTATAAAATGTTCCTTGCATATTTTTTACGTGTTAATCAATTTTGCCGAGGTTGTTGTAGTTGATCCGTGCATGCTATGAGGTTGTTCTTGCCATGTTTAGCTTCTATGCCATGTCTACTTGCTGGGTGTATGCTTAGTTTGTCAGGTAATGCCTTGTGGTGAGTGCATCGAGCTCATAAACATGCCTACGTGAATCTAATTTTGCCATGTTCCAGTTTTGTACTAAGTCTGAATCTGTTAACGAAACTTGCTATGTCCACATGGTTGCCATTTTGTTTTCTGATCCCTTTTGGCTTATGGTTAGTAAGGGACTTTTGTTGTATGCTTTCAGTAGCTTCATGCCATGCATTGCTTTGCCATGTTATGTTCCTGTAGCATGTTGTTATCTTGCTCTAAACATTGCTTCCTAATGTTAAATTCCTGACATGTTGTTATTTTCACTAAGTCTGTAACCTGTTATCTTTTGCACTTTTGCCATGCTTGTTTAAACCTGCTATTGTGTGATTTAGCCATAGCTCAGTGTTCATTTTTTGTCAAGCATCGTGAGTGGATCACTGCCATGTGCTTTGTTGTTATGTTAGAGTGTAGTAGCTTGTTGTTCTCGATGCATTTAGATGGCCTCGTGCTGTTAATCCAGCGGCACTCTTGGTTTTCCA
Source organism: Triticum urartu (assembly GCF_003073215.2). NCBI lineage: Eukaryota > Viridiplantae > Streptophyta > Magnoliopsida > Poales > Poaceae > Triticum > Triticum urartu. The sequence continues at coordinate 341,161,753 of NC_053024.1, read as the reverse complement.
AGTTGAGGCCTGGTTCAATCTTTTCTTTCCGTAACATGCATATGAATTGCATATCACATCCCGCATATCATGCCATGTTTTGCATCATGTTGCTTGTGCATTGCACCGTGGTTGATTGCGGTTCCCTTTGCTTGTGTTCTTGCTTGGGTAGAGCCGGGAGACGAGTACGTATCGAGGAACCCGTTGAGAACGTTTACGAAGATCAAGCTTGCATCAACTCGGAGAACTTTGCAGGCAAGATGACCATACCCTCGAAATCACTTCTATCTTTGCTTGCTAGATGCTCACTCTTTTGCTATGCCTATGCTACGATACCTACCACATGCTTTATCATGCCACCCATATTGCCATGTCAAACCTCTAACCCACCTTGTCCTAGCAAATCGTTGTTTGGCTATGTTACCGCTTTGCTCAGCCCCTCTTATAGCGTTGCTAGTTACAGGTGAAGATTGGAGTTTGTTCCTTGTTGGAACATGTTTTATTGTTGGGATATCGTTATTATATCTTGTCTACTTTAATGCATCTATACACTTGGTAAAGGGTGGAAGGCTCGGCCTTATGCCTGGTGTTTTGTTCCACTCTTGCCGCCCTAGTTTCCGTCATACCGGTGTTATGTTCCTTGATTTTGTGTTCCTTACACGGTTGGGTTATAATGGGAACCCCTTGACAGTTCGCCTTGAATAAAACTCCTCCAGCAAGACCCAACATTGGTTTTACCATTCGCCACCTAGCCTCTTTTTCCCTTGGGTTCCGCTTACTCAAGGGTCATCTTTATTTTAAACCCCCGGGCCAGTGCTCCTCTGAGTGTTGGTCCAAACTAGAGCCCCTTACAGTGCCACCTCAGGGAAACTCGAGGGTTGGTTTAAGTTGTACGGATTGCTTATCCGGTGTGCCCTGAGAACGAGATATGTGCAGCTCCTATCAGGATTTATCGGCACATTCGGGTGGCTTTGCTGGACTTGTTTTACCATTGTCGACATGTCTTGTAACCAGGATTCCGAGTCTGATCGGGTTATCTTGGGAGAAGGAATATCCTTCGTTGACCGTGAGAGCTTGTGATGGGCTAAGTTGGGACACCCCTGTAGGCACTACTAGGAAAAGGCCTACAAATGGTGTACCAGTTTTGCCTACTAATGGCGCACTACTGGTGCGCCATTAGTATCACGCCACTAGTATTTCTTACTAATGGCGAACCACCAGTGCGCCATTAGTATCTGGTATACTAATGGCGGACCAAGAAGTGCGCCATTTGTATAGAACACCATGCGCCATTAGTATGCCTCCCAGGGGGCCATATTTAACCATGTGCTTTGGCATACTAATGGCGCACTGTTGGGTGATGCGCCATTAGTGTGATTATCACAGTGCGCCATTAGTGTCTTGTGTGGTGCGCCACTAGTATGAATATTAGGGATTTTTTTTCATTTTTGATATTTTCACAGGTTAAAAAATATTAGAGATAATATACAACACAGATCTGCTTAGCTTACATACAGGGGGCCATATGTAACGATGTTACCTGTGTCCACCAGATCATATCCAACACACAAGTTTCATCATATATACATAAATAGCCAACACATAGTTCCATTGTTACATATTACAAAAGTTTCACAATGTTCATTCAACACCGTTATCCATCAATTCACAAAAGTTTCACATTGATACAAAATAAAAAGACAAATGGAAAAGAAGCACTCCATCCATGCAAGCTTCCATGAATTAAATCAAATCTGCAAAATGATAAACAAGAAGTTAGAAGAAGAAGCAGAAGAGAAGAAGAAGAAGACTAGAAGAAGAATAAGAAGAAGAATAAGAAGAATAAGAATAATACTATAAGCTTATTATGTAAACTTGATCATTTTGTGCTAACATAAGTAATTTTGGAGCTAACCTATAGGAAACTAAGCATATAAGCTCTAAGTTAGCATATTAGAGCCAACTTAGGTAAAATGAAGCTAACCTATGTCATTTTGGATAAGAAGAAGAATAAGAAGAAGACTATAAGCTTATTATGTGAACTTGATCATTTTGTGCTAACATAAGTAATTTTGGAGCTAACCTATAGGAAACAAAGCATATAAGCTCTAAGTTAGCATATTAGAACCAACTTAGGTAAAATGAAGCTAACCTATGTCATTTTGGATAAGAAGAAGAATAAGAAGAAGACTATAAGCTTATTATGTAAACTTGATCATTTTGTGCTAACATAAGTAATTTTGGAGCTAACCTATAGGAAACTAAGCATATAAGCTCTAAGTTAGCATATTAGAGCCAACTTAGGTAAAATGAAGCTAACCTATGTCATTTTGGATAAGAAGAAGAATAAGAAGAAGACTATAAGCTTATTATGTGAACTTGATCATTTTGTGCTAACATAAGTAATTTTGGAGCTAACCTATAGGAAACAAAGCATATAAGCTCTAAGTTAGCATATTAGAACCAACTTAGGTAAAATGAAGCTAACCTATGTCATTTTGGATAAGAAGAAGAATAAGAAGAAGACTATAAGCTTATTATGTAAACTTGATCATTTTGTGCTAACATAAGTAATTTTGGAGCTAACCTATAGGAAACTAAGCATATAAGCTCTAAGTTAGCATATTAGAGCCAACTTAGGTGAAATGAAGCTAACCTACTTCTCAAAAGAGGCATGATCAAATTCTGGTGCCCTTGACTTACTAGTATTTATCTCTATAAATGCAGAACTAATCTGACCACTATAAATGACCCAGAAGGCAAACTGAAAATAGTTGTTGTTGCTGAACTAATCTGACCACTATAACCTGTTCATCATTCATCCATAGTTGTTGTTGCTGCTACAAGTTCAGCAAGCAACATGCCTAAATCCAGTGCTTGTTTGACTTTACTGAATTACCAACACATGGCACACAACACATTTAGATTTTCTCAGGTCACACAACACATGCCTGAGGAGGAAGACTGAATTTTCTACAGAAGCATCATCAGGTACACTTCAACATTTATGGTCAATATTTATAACCTATCAACAAATGGCAAGAATATTGAGTAATCTACTATAGTTTGATCTACTGCAAATAATCTGTTGCAATTTGCTCTATTACATAAACATGGTTGATCTTCATTTTGCATAAACCTAGTTGAGTATTACAGAGCAATTGACAGGCAATTGACCTGGTTGGAATCCATACAGCAACAGTAACAGTTAACTGAACTTCTTTTGCATGCATTTATCACTCCAGAAAACTATCAGTAACAAGTGAGAAGCATCTGCATTTTCTTAGTGAACTTTTGAGTGCATTTATCACTTATTGGAGTATGCTACAGCTTCTGCAAATCACAAACTCCTTTAGTTTACATCTCAGTTTTAGCAAACACTACAGTTTCAGTGAAGGAGTCATAACTGAATAACAGGCACTATAGTTTCTCTATAGTATTGGAACACTGAACATTTTCAGTATTGGCACTATAGTTCCTCTATAGCTTGACAACCAGTGTAAACTACTATACTGAGAACAGCAAATTCAAACTCACAGCAACAAATTGAACAGTGAGTAAGCCTGAAGATTCTTCTCTTGCAAACCCCCAACCCTAGCTACTTAATTCTCCAACCCCCTTTCCTTGTCCAAAATTCTCCAACCCCCAACCCTAGAACACATCAGAAGGAAATCAAGAGGGCACTACTGGAATCAGCTACTTTGCCATCTGCCAGCTCTTTGCCGTCAGCTAGCAGACGACAAAGAAGCTCTTTGCCATCAGCTACCAAAAAGCAGACGACAAAGAACTGGCTGATAGCAAAGACATAATTTGCCATCAGCCAGTTCTTTGCTGTCGGCTAGCAGACGGCAAAGATTCTTTGCCATCGGCTAGCGGACGGCAAAGAGGGAGGGGGCCCCACTGACGAGCTGCAAAAAAAACCTAACGCCCCCCTCTTTGTCGTCCGCTAGCGGACGGCAAAGAGCAAAAAGGCGGACGGCAAAGGGGGGCGGACGGCAAAGAGGGAGGGCCCCACTAACGTTAACGGCCGCCCCACCCCGCCCCTCTCTCTCTCTTTCTCTCCCCTCGCCGCCGCCCTGTCGCCCCACCACCCCGCCGTCGTCCCAGCGCCCCCCGCCCAGTCGCCCCACCACCCCGCCCCGGCGCCCCCCCGCCCCATCGCGCCCGCCGCCCTGCCGTCTGGGCGCCGCCACGCCCCGGCGCCCCGGCCCCGTCGCCACTGCCGCCGCCCCAGGCCGTCCCGCCCACCTCCTCCACCCAGGTGAGCTCTCCTGCCTCCTTTTTTTCCTTTTTTCTGTTTTTTAGTTTTAGGTTTATGTTTAGTTTAGATTTAGTTTTAGTTTTAGTTTTAGGATTAGTTTTAGGTTTATAGGTTTAGTTTTAGTTTAGTTTTAGGTTTAGATTTAGTTTTTTCCTTTTTCTGTTTTTTTAGTTTTAGTTTTAGGTTTAGTTTAGTTTTAGGAAAGAAGAAGAGAAAAAGAGGAGAGGAGAAGAAGAAGAAGAGGAGGAGGAGAAGAAAAAAGAAGAAGAGGAAGAAGAAGAAAAAAGAGGAGAGGAGGAGAAGAAGAAGAGGAAAAAGGAAAGGAGGAAGAAGAAGAAGAAGAAGAAGAAGAAGAAGGAAAAAAAGGAAGAAAAGGAAGAAGAGGAAGAAGAAGAAAAGGAAAAAAACCCGACCCGACACGGTACCGAGAACCCGACCCGGCACCCCGACACGACACCCCGACCCCGAGACCCCGACCCCGAGACCCCGAGACCCCGACCCCGACACCCCGACCCCGACCCTGACCCGACACCCCGACCCCGAGCCTGACCCGACACCCTGACCCCGACACCACACCCCGACCCCGAAACAACACCCCGACACCGACACGGCACTACCCCGACATCGACACGACACCCCGACCCTCGACACGACACCCCGACCCCGAAACAGCACCCCGACCCCGACACGGCACCCCGACACCGACAGGACACCCCGACCCCCGACACCTCCCGAAAAGGTGTTCTTTGGCCTTCCAGAGGCCAACGGGGTCATATATTTGTGAATTATTAGTTAGGTCATATATTTTTCGATTTTGTTATGAAAAACATCATATATAATTGTGTTGATCGTGTAGTTTTAAATGTGCAGTTGTTTCATCGCTGCGAGGTTTGGTGTTCGACGACCTCACCATGCGTTTGATGAGCTCTGCCCCTTCGTTCGTGGGTGAGCACAAATGACAAGTCCTCCTCCCCCATTAATTATTTGATCTATTCCGATGAAACTTGATAGCTAGCTATATATGTGTCTTGAATCATCAGTATGCGTAACCAATATGTGTCTCCCGTTCGAAAGCGTCATAGTTATAAATATGCATGCATTTGCATATTTATAACCTTGATTCTTTCGAATTGTCCAATGCTATCCATGGACAGCCCGAGTATGTGTAGATTGGGTTCATTTTCCCATATGCTTTGCTCCGGATCCGACGCATAAATTTCGTCACTGCCTCCCCTGTTGTTCTTCGGGTACACATCCTCTCTATTTATTGCAGAGACGTGTATCAGGAGAACAGCGGGGAGGTGCTGCCGAAATTTTGCGTCGGATCCAGGGCATAGCATGGGAAAATGAACCCAATCTACACATACACGGGTGGGATTAGGACGTATCATTACCTATTAGAGTGTAGGTTGCATGGACTTAATAAAATTGACAAAGTAGATCAATTGATGAATATATACATGGTGAATTACATACGTAATTGTTGTGTGTCCAGTAGCTCTAAAAGTCAAGATGAGTGACCGTGCGTGGATGTATACCGGTCACACTGGTCAGAACAAATGGAGCGCTGAATGGTTCACAAAAACCAAGGGGTTTTTGCAAGCCGCATTTGCAAATGGCCAAAAGAAAACCTGGTGCCCCTGTTTCCGGTGCGGCAATTGGGAAAAGAAGACAGAGGCTGAAATGGGCACACACCTGCAGAAAGTGGTTTTACGCCCGATTATACGGTGTGGACATTTCATGGTGAGTCTGCCCAACGTGACCGAACTGAGGTGGATCGTCGTCGCACCGATGAGCATGGTACCGGGATGGAAAACATGGTGCAAGACTATGATGATGCTCGGGATTCGGACGAGGAGATGGAGGAATCTGCAAAGGCCTTCAATGAAATGTTGGAGTCTTCAAAACGTCCGCTCCACGAGCACACTGAGCTTTGTCAGTTGGATGCCATCTCACAAGTAATGGCTCTGAAGGCTCAGTTCAACTTGGGCAGAGAATGCTATGACACAATTATGACAGTATTTGGACGCTTTCTACCCAAAGGCCATGTAATGCCTGCAAACCTGTACCAGTCGGACAAAATCCTCCGTGCACTGAAGATGCCCTATGAGAAGATACATGCCTCTGAGAAAGGATGTTCCTTATTTAGGCTTGACTATGCGGACTTGAACTATTGTCCCATTTGCAAGTCTTCCAGGTATATTGTGGTAGACAACGGTACGAGTGAGAAGACACAGACCAAAATCCCCGTTAGTGTTCTTCGGTATATGACAATCGTACCAAGACTTCAACATCTTTTCATGGTCGAAGAGACGGCCAGACAGATGACATGGCACAAAACAGGCAAAAGAACCGAACTAGATGCAGATGGGAATCTGATGATGGTACACACATTGGATGGTGTTGCGTGGAAAAAGTTTGATGAATTACATGCTGACAAAGCGGCAGATCCGAGGCATCCTCGAGTCGGCATCAGCACGGATGGGTTCAGTGTGTTTGGTATGACGGCAGCCCAATACAGTTGTTGGCCCGTATTTGTCTTTCCACTCAATCTCCCCCCGGACAGATTATGCAAAGAAAGAACATTTTCCTGACGTTGATAATTCCAGGACCCAACTATCCGGGGAAAAATATGAATGTGTACATGCAGCCGCTTAAGGACGAATTGCAAGAAGCCTGGGATAATGGGTTCAAGACATACGACGCCTTTAGCAAACGGAACTTCATAATGCGTGTCTGGTACATGTACTCGACGCATGACTTGCCGGCGTATGCGCTATTCGTTGGCTGGTGTGTGCATGGAAGGTTCCCGTGGCCCACATGCAAGGGAGCTCTTGAGTTTCGTTGGCTTCAGGCCGGTCGCAAGTTTTCTTGCTTCGACATGCATAGACAGTTCGTAGATCCTCGCCATAAGTTCAGGAAAGACAAGAAGAACTTCATCAGGGGTAGAGTTGTCAAAAACTCTGCACCACCTGCTTTGACAGGCCAACAGACCCTGGATCAGTTAAACGCTCTCGAGCCAGATCCACAACGTCCAGGGTACTTCAAGGGGTATAATACTAAGCACGCGTGGACTCACAAAACATGCTTATGGGATCTGCCTTACTTCAAAGACCTCCTTTGCCCACACAACATCGACGTGATGCACACTGAGAAGAATATCGCCGAGGCACTTTTTGGTACATTGTTCGGCATAGATGGGAAGTCACAGGATAATACTAAGGCTAGAGCCGATCTGGAGGCGCTATGTGATAGGCCGTTACAAAACATGAAAGAACCGAAAGGAAAGCAGAACTGGACGAAGCCAAAGGCATGGTTCAATCTTGGAAGGCCAGCTATGAGGGAAATTCTCTTGTGGGTGCAACAGCAGTTGATGTTCCCCGATGGGTATGCAGCGAATCTAAAGAGGGGAGCGAATCTTGATAAACTGAAGATATTTGGTCTGAAGAGTCATGATTGGCACATATGGATTGAGCGGGTAATGCCGGTGATGTTGCGTGGCTTCATCCCTGAGGATGAATGGCTAGTACTGGCAAAACTCAGCTATTTCTTCCGTGTTCTTTGTGCGAAAGAACTATCACCTGGCGTGCTCGAAGAAATGGAAGAGTTGGCGCCGGAGTTGATCTGCAAGTTAGAGAAGATCTTTCCACCGGGCTTCTTTAATCCAATGCAGCATTTGATTTTGCATCTCCCGACCGAGGCAAGATTGGGGGGGCCCATGCAAAATCGTTGGTGCTACCCAACTAAGAGGATGCAGAAGACGCTTCGAGAAAAATGGAAAAATAAACGTAGAATTGAAGCATCGATGGCTGAGGCATTCATCACAGAGGAGCCGGCAAACTTCGTAACAGCGCACTATGAAGCCAAAAATCGTCATTTGCATAATCCCAAGCCTCGGTACAATGCTGACGAGCCTAAAAAGGGTGGATCCAACCTCAGCCTATTCAAAGGGAATCTCGCACCAGCTAGTGTTTCACATCCAGTATCTTTGGATAACGAAGAATGGCGGACCATTTTGTTGTATATCTTCAACAACCTGATAGAAGTGCGGCCGTACATCGAGTAAGTTCTCGGTACATTGTTTTGCAACTTCTATTTCCTTTGAACTGCTCTTATTCCTGGATATGTCATACAGTCGATACGTCTCCATATTCTCGTATGGAGTGGAGATCCAAAAGGATTCCGTCAAAGAGTATGAGCTTCTCGCAAAGCAAGGAGGCGGCTATCCCGGTTTCATCTCTTGGTTCAAACAAACGGTAATTTCTATTAGACAATTTCATTTCATTCGCTAATTCGTGCATAATGCAACAATCCTTTCATATTAAACTTGTAGGCTAATTCAGAGTCTATGGACGCCGAATTGAGACAAGTCGCTAATGGTTTTGACTATAAGGTCCGTTCATTTGACAAGTACGACATCAACGGGTATCGCTTTCGTACCTATGGCAAAGAGCTATCTATGGCCGACCGAAAGTCTACAAATTGTTGTGTATCTTCTATCGGCGAAGGAGGTACCGAGTATTATGTGAGAGTTGAAGCAATTTATGAACTTCTGTTCTATGGTGAAAACCCACCAAATGTAGTAGTCTTAAAATGTTATTGGTTTCAGCCAAAGGAGACTAGAAGGACTCATGAACATATAGGGCTAGTTGAAATCAACCAAAGCACCCATTTAGATGTTCCTGATGTCTATATTACGGCTCAACAGGCGACCCAAGTATTCTATCTACCGTGGGCCTGCCAAACTAATCCAAATCTGAAAGGTTGGGATGTCGTTTATGAAGTGCCGCCACATGCTAGACTTTCTCCCCCAAAGGAAGAGGATTATGAACCTCACATTAACCCAGACACATATGAAGGAGAATTCTTCCAAGAGACACGTCTTTCCAAAAAGCGTTTCAAGAACCGCTATACTTCACCCCAAAACATTGAAGTAGACAGCGACAATGAATCCGACATCACCCCAGAGGAGGAACAAGAAGAGCCGGAACAAGAAGAGGTTACTGCTGCGGATGACCTGTCAATGCTTGACCGATTATGTCAAGGTGGCCTTGCACATGTTGATGCCAATGAACCCTATGAGCCCATCATTGATTATACTGATGATGATGATTACGCATTTATTGATGATACTGATCGAGATTATTAGTAGTGTCAGGTATTCAATTTTTTTATGTTGTACTTGATGATGATACACTTAAGTGATATACATATTATTATTAATGTCGGTACTTTTTTTTATGTTGTACTAATTTCGTTTATTCTTTGTCATGGCAGGTGTTGAAAGATGGTGGGGGCTGGTCGGGAGCGCGCCGAGGCCCCTTCTTCGTCGACGCATGGTGCGAGGTCTTCCATTCCACACGCACCTCTCCGCCGAGCGTTGCTGGACAGTATGGCGACACCGCCGGGCCCTTCTTCGTCGACCGCGGTGCCCAGCAGGGGACGAGGTAAAAAGAAGAGAGGAGGTGGAGCACGTGGTCGTGGGAGAGGAGGTAGGGTGACTCTTACGGCGCCTTCCTCGCCGCCGCCCCCAACTGTTTCACCCGAGCACGTGACTGCTAGGGTGGACTCGTCTGAGGAGGAGGCTGCACGGACTCCGGTCCATGAGACCCCGGAGGAGCACACGTCTGGATGGGGTACCTGGCCTGAGGAGCCGAGTGGCCACGCTGATGATGGCTGGGAGCTGAGTGGCCATGCTGATGATGGCGGGGAGCCGACTGATGAGGAGGGGGAGGAGGGGGGCAACGTCTACCAGCGTGGTGCTACACGGCTCCCGTCCGTGCTGGCGACCCGCGAGCAGAGGTGGTTGATTTTCCCTGATGGGGAGAGGTAAGTGCATTTAATCTTTTTGTACCTTCTGCATTCACGTTTCTTCAAATAACTAATGTGTTGGCCTTGTCATGCTGCAGGGGTTGGGACCACCATGAAAGTGTCCGCCGGCCCAACTCCGTCCTTGGAGTTCTGATTCGGCAAAACTTCCTGGGGTTTGTCACATTGCCTGGTGAGGGTCGGCTTCCAGAGGTTGGATTGACTTGGGAGCACTACTTGGCTGCCCCGGCCCCACCGGGTGAGATTATCGACGGTGTCTTGTGCAAGACGAGGGAAGACGTCGTGATCAGAAAGTTCTGGGTAATTGCTCCTTTACACAATTAAAAATCTTCAACTAGCTAGTTATTAATTGTACTAATCAATATTGTCTCATTTGATTGCATACATTCTACAGGTGTGAGGAGGGATACGAGGAGGAGGCGGATCATGTTATCCACAAGGAGTGCAAGCGCCTACTTCAGAACTTACGGCATGAGGTTCGGGTGCAGGCTGTTCGAGACTACTACGCCGGGCGTGGTATCAAGAAGCCCAAGCAGGAGTGCCACGAAAAGTTCTTGAGTAAGGAGAAGTACATGAAGGTAATTCTTAAGGCCTTGTACTTACTTCCTTCATTTAGTAATTCATAGCCGTAGCACTCAAGTTTCTATTTACTAACTTAGGCCCCTCCGAGATGGTGTGCGGATCGGATGGATTGTTGGGAGGTGTTGGTCAATGAGTGGTGCTCAAAAGAATGGCCACCCACCCACAAAGAGGCCAAGGACAAACGTGCCCAAATGGAAGGTGTGCCACACCACCAAGGCAGCTCCAACTTATTTCAGTACGGGCGGAACTGGGTATGTGGTTTGCTTCATGATTCATGCAATTCATTCATCATGCTAGCTTTAGCCCTTTAATTACTAATTTACTTTGTTTCTCTCTTTCAGGCACACTACAATAAGGCGGATAAGGTGCCAGAGGTGTACGACCTGTATGCCATGGCCCACACTGGCCCTTACAAGAAAGTCAAGGCATTCTCTGCGTATGACCTTGATGATCCAAAGAACTTCACCAACATCTCCGCCCACGACAAGCTCGTGCAATATAGAGATCAGGGGAAGGCGAGGAAAAGGGAGGACTTTAACCCGAGCCAGGGTCCCATTGATACAGAGCTGCTGATGATATCTGGTGGCGGGTGGTCCCATGGCTCCATAGCCATGGGAGATGGACTTATCCGTTGTCCTAGCACTCTCCCAGAGATCAAGGCGCACTAGTCGAGCTCCGCTCCTGAGATAAGGCCTTGTCAACGGCCAGTCTAACTCGCCTTCAAGGTTAGTTATACGTACTCAGCTATCTTTCTCCATTACATTGTGTGCGCTTCCATCAATGATTACAAATGGTCATGTGAGTGGTGTTGCAGGCTGCTATATAGAGTGAGAGAGATAGAACGGAGAAACTTCTGGCGGAGGCGGCGGAGAGGCAGCGGGAGTTGGAGGAGAGGACGACAAAGATGTTGGAGGAGGAGAGGGCACGGAATGCCATCCAGGCAAGGGCCATGTACGAGCTCCTTGTGGTAAGTTTCTTTTGCAGATTACTTGCTAGTCTTAACATTTGAGTCTCATTACTAACTAGTATGACTCTGTTGTGAAAACCAAATGTGTAGTCTGTGTGCGAGAAGTCCGGTCAGACCGCTCCGCCGATGCCAGTGATTGCTCCTGGGAGCATGGTGAGTTTAATTTGAATGGACATTACTTGCTAGTCTTAACATTTGAGTGTCATAATGCTAACGAGACATTGGAAATGATCCTTGGTGCAGCTTAACTCCAGAAACGCATCGCACGATCCTTCTCCAGCTACCGGTGCGAGCCAGCCCGCTCCTTCTCCAGCTACCGGCGCGAGCCAGCCCGCTCCTACATCTCCGTGATCACGGTAAGTTTCTCTAGTGTTTTTCTTAACAAATGCATAAAGACCTAGACTTAGCTTTATTTCCTTCAATATGCTTACCATAATGACCTAGAGTTAGCTTCTTTTCCTCCAAAATGACTTAATAAGCTTACTGACCTCATAAACCATCCATTCTACCTAAGTTAGCTCTAAAATGACTTATTTTACCTTAGTTAGCTTACAAGTGATCCAATTCATCCAAGTTAGCTCTAAAATGACCCATTTTACGTAGATTAGCTCCTAAATGATCCATTTTACCTACGTTAGCTTTAAAATGACCCATTTCACCTAGGTTAGCTCCACAATGACCCATTTCACCTAGGTTAGTTCCAAAATGACCCATTTCACCTAAGTTAGCTGAAAAACGATCCATTTTACCTTAGTTAGCTCAAAAACGTGGCATTTCACCTTAGTTAGCTCATAAAAGACCCATTTCAACTAAGTTAGCTCCAAAATGATCAATTTCAACTAGGTTAGCTCATAAACGACCCATTTCACCTAAGTTAGCTCAAAAACGATCCATTTTACCTTAGTTAGCTCAAAAACGTGGCATTTCACTTTAGTTAGCTCATAAAAGACCCATTTCAACTAAGTTAGCTCCAAAATGATCAATTTCACCTAGGTTAGCTCATAAACGACCCATTTCACCTAAGATAGCTAAAAAATGATCCATTTTACCTTACTTAGCTCAAAAACGTGGCATTTCACCTTAGTTAGCTCATAAAAGACCCATTTCAACTAAGTTAGCTCCAAAATGATCAATTTCACCTAGCTTAGCTCATAAACGACCCATTTGACCTAGGTTAGCTCATAAATGACCCATTTCACCTAGGTTAGCTCATAAACAACCTATTTCTCCTAGGTTAGCTCATAAACTACCCATTTCACCTAGGTTGGCTCATAAACGTTTTATTTCACCTAAGTTAGCTAATATATGGCATATACTTCTTCTTCTAGTCTTCTTCTTCTATTCTTTTTCTTCTAGTCTAATTCTTCTTCTAGTCTTCTTTTTCTAACTTTCTTATTTGTCATTTTACAGGTTTCATTCACTTCACGGAAGCCAGCTTCCTATGATGGATTGCTTGCTTTTTCCTGTTTTTTCCTTTGATGCACTTCTTGTATTCTGCTCGCTTGCTATGATGAAACTTTGCATATTGTAATATGTATGGATCGATGGAACTATGTGCAACCTACTATGTATGTATGGATGGATATATATGTGCTGGATATTTATTATGTTGGATATATATGTGCTGGATATTTATGTGATGGATATATATGTGCTGTGAAATATTTGTTGTGATAATTGTTGGATATAAGAAAAACAGAACAGAAAAGAGGCAGTGCAGGCTCTTTGCCATCTGCGGCAGACGGCAAAGACCCCTTTGCCGTCGGTGGCAGACGGCAAAGGGGGCACGTGGCGCCCACCTGTGCTTCCTGGGGATGGGCCATTTGGCCAATTTGCCTACCGTGGCGGACGGCAAAGCCAAGCTGATGGCAAAGACTTTGCCTTTGCCGTCCGCCGGGCGGACGGCAGAAAAGAGCGGGCGCTGACGTATAGCTGACGTCATCTGGCGGACGGCAAAGAGGCGCTCAAATTTGCCATCCGCTGGCGGACGGCAAAGGCCGCCGTTAGCTGCCTAACGGAGTGACGCTGGCGGACGTGCAACATTTTGCTGTCCCCCCTCTTTGCCGTCAGCCGCTGTAGGCAAAGGGCTCTTTTCCGTCCGCCATAAAAAGCCGACGGCAAAGGACCTGTTTGCCGACCCTATCTTTGCCGTCACTGTTTGCCGTCCGCGGCGGACGGCAAAGTGCTTTGCCGTCAGCCGTCCCTGCCTTTGCCGTCCGCCATGGCAGACGGCAAAGTACTAGATTCCTGTAGTGGGGGGAAGAGGGGGAAGCGGCTCGGGTGCTCACTAGGGAGGTCGAGGGCGACTCGGGGTAGCCGGAGCTAGTCGAGGCAGTGCAAATTCGGCCTTGAGCGGTGGCGATGGTGGCCGAGGCGGAGGAAATCCGCGGGCGTCGAAGGGATGGCTCGAGGGCGTCCGAGCTCGTCCGGGTCCTCATAGTAGAAGAGGAAGACGGTGGCGGTCCTCCTGGGTAGGCCGCGCGGTGTTGGACGGCGAGCACGAGGTTGACGCAGGCGGGGCCGCGGGGGGAGGGGGCGCTTGGGCGGGAGGACGTCGAGGGCTCGGGCGCGGGCAGAGGGGGGGACGGCGAGGGAGGCGGCGCTCGGCTCGGGGAGGGGGGCGTTGGGGGCGGTGGTGGTCGGGTGCGGCGGGGGAAGCGAGCACGGGGGTGGTGGTGGTCGGTGGTAGTCGGGCGCGGGTGAGATGAGGCAGGGGAGGGATTAGAGAGAAATGTGAGAGATTGGGGATTTTAGTGTGGGGGAGGCTTAGGAATGGTGCACCACCTAGCGGTGCGCCATTAGTATGTTTCTTTTTTAGATAGCAATGGCGCACCCCCGAGCGGTGCGCCATTAGTAATTTTTTTTATTATTTTATGTTATTATTTTTTGTTGCATCTAATAATTTTTTAGAAAATGAATATGAATATGAAACAGTAATATTTTTTTATAAAAACAGTAATAATTGTTGTTTAACAACAATTGTAGTCTACACTTTTTTATTTTTTAAAAAGTGAATATGAATATGAAACGGGGGGTGCTCGTCGGCGGTGGTGGAGCGGGGGAGGGTGCGGGGGGTGCTCGTCGGCGGCGATGGAGCGGGGGAGGGTGCGTGGGTCGTCGGCGGCGGTGGAGCTAGCGGGGGAGGGTGCGGGTGGGATCGAGATCGAGATGGAGGGGGATAGCGATCGAGATGAAGGGGCATCGAGATCGAGATGGAGGGGGAATCGAGATCGATACAGAGGGGGATCGAGATCGAGTGTCCTTAGCAACAAGGTAGCCATGTCCTTGGGCGACGTGTAGTCTGGCGAGATGGGGACAACCGTGTTCTCCAATGACGTGCGCGGCTAAAACCATCGGACGGTGGTATGACTAGGTGTGTCCCTGGCATATGAAGTGTCTACGCCGACTCGTCTACTTCCGCTGCACTCCCGGAGTCTGTAACGATCGTTGATCACAACCCGTTATGCATTTTCATATTGTTCCCGGGTCATCGATGACGACATGCTCGGTGCGGGGTGCCCCCTAATTTTTTAATTTTTTTGCTTTTTTCTGTTTTTCTTTTTTAAAATAATTGATGATTTAAAAAAGTTCCAAATTTCTAAATATTTGCGAATTTTGGAAAATGCATTCAGGAAATCATAAAATACTCATTTATTCAAAAAAATGTTCACGTTTTTTTTGAGAAACCATAGAATGTTTGGGCATTTAAAAACTGTTTGTGATTTTGAAATAATGTTCATATATTAAAAAATGTTCACGATTTTGAACAATGTTCGCATATACAAACATTGTTCATGAATATGATTTTTCTCCACGAATTCAACAATGTTCATGATTTTTATAAAATGTTCATTACTAGTTTAAAAAATGGTCATTACTAGTATAAATTTTTATACTAATGGCGCACCGTGGCACAGTGCGCCATTACTAGTTTAAGTGCGCCATTACTAGTTTAAACTAGTAATGGCGCACTATGCAACGGTGCGCCATTAGTAGTTTTGCAAAAAAGTAAAAAGAATATTACAGTAGTGGCGCTCTCTATGGCTGGTGCGCCATTAGTAGTTCTAACTACTAATGGCTCACTTTGCCTGGATGCGCCATTAGTATGTTTGAAAAAGTGAAAAAAAAACATTTTGTTACTAGTGACGCGCCTTGTGCCTGATGCGCCATTAGTGTCTTCCACACTAATGGCACATCTCCACATGATGCACCATTAGTATATAGTAGTGGCGCACCACTTCTCAGGTGCGCCATTAGTGTCAATTTCATCTTTAGCCCTTTTCCTAGTAGTGAGGGATTTGATCTTTTGAAAGTCGTGCCCGCGGTTATGGGCAGATGGGAATTTGTTAATGTCCAGTTGTAGAAATCCTGTAACTTAACTTAATTAAAATGAATCAAAAGAGTGTGTGGCCGTGATGGTCTCTTTTCGGTGGAGTCTAGGAAGAGAACACGGTCTCTTGTTATGCTTGAACGTAGGTTGTCCTAGGATCACTTCTTGATCATAGTTTCTCGACCGTGCCTTGCCTTCTCTTCTCGCTCTCTTTTGCGTATGTTAGCCACCATATATGCTAGTGCTTGCTGCAGCTCCATCTCATACCTTTTACCCTACCTATAATCTTAAATAGTTTTGATCGCGAGGGTGTGAGATTGCTGAGTCCCTGTGACTCATAGGTTCCTTCCAAACCAGATGCAGGAACCGATGATACCATTCCAGGAGATTTGACTCAGCTCATGTGGGAGTTTGATGAGGACTCAGGACGATACTACGTTTCCTTTCCAGATGATTAGTAGTGGAGCCCAGTTGGGGCGATCGGGGACATTATGCATTTGGGGTTGTCTTTATTTTGGTTCCGTAGTCGGACCTTGATTGTATCTGGATGATTGTAATGTTATATTTATGCATTGTGTGACGTGGCGATTGTAAGCCAACTATGTACCTCTTTTCATATTCAGTACATGGGTTGTGTGAAGATTACCCCACTTGCGACATTGCTTACAATGCGGTTATGCCTCTAAGTCATGCTTCAACACGTGGGAGATATAGCCGCATCGTGGGCGTTACAAGTTGGTAATCAGAGCCTTCCCCGACTTAGGAGCCCCCTGCTTGATCGAATCGTTGGCGTTGTTGAGTCTAGAAAAATGTTTTGAGTCTTTTAGGATTATATATATCGGAGAGTAGGATTCTTTTTACTCCTCAGTCCCTTCGTCGCTCTAGTGAGGCATCCTGACGTAGAGTTTGGACTCTTCTCTTCTCAAATTTCACTAATTTTTTTTAGGATCACGCAGGTATCTTGGAATCACTTCGATGGTTTTGTGACGAGAACATTGTTCTTGGTGCCTCCTGACATTTAGGGGTTGTGGCAGTGTCCCGGGGAGTTGAGCTCCGAGGTGTTGTCGTCACAATTTTATCGTTGCAGTTCTGGAATACCTGAATTTCACCGACATCGAAAATCTCTTTTATGCAGTTGTTGGTGAGATAACCTCGACGCCACCCAGTACTGGGGCAGGAGTTCGGTAGTATTGCCATAACTAGTATAACGGATGCTTTTCGAAGGTTGAGGTAAATGATTTCCGAAGGTTTCTTGGTTTTGTGTGGAAGGATGGATACAACTGGATGTAGGATTTGCTAGATTTGGGTGAGATATTATGCTTCCCCTGTATCCCCAATACCTGATTGCATAACCGGGAAAATTTCGGGAGTTTCATAGGTGGGAATTCTTGTAGCTCTAGTATTTCTTCCGCGGATATTTGGTTTGTGATTGGGTAATCCTTACCAAGTATTTGTTCTTGTTGATACCTTGTGGTTTTATTCATCTACTTCTATCTAAGTGGCTTCTTAATTTATGGAAGTGTGACCATTTAATTTGGATTGCATTCGTTCATTCTTGTTCGAATGTTGAGACTATATGTTGCAATTTCAATCCATTGATTCACCTTGATTATATATCTGTCAAGATGCTAACGGATGTCACCCTCTTCAGGATGGCTCCTCCAACGCGTCAGAGTCCTGAACCACCGCCACCACCTCCACCTCCGGAGGCATGGCAAGCTGTGATGGCCGCTACCAATGCCAACACGCAGATGCTTATGCAACTCTTGCAAGAGCACAACCAAGGAAATTAAGGCCATGGCAACAATCAGAATCAGTTTGCTATACTCAACCAGTTCCTCGCAAACCAGCTAAAGTCCTTCAGTAACTGTGTCGAGGCAATAGACGCTGATGATTGGCTCGTGGATATCTACATGCATTTTGAGTGCAGCAACGTCAGGCCTGAGGACTTTGTCAAGTTTGCTTCATTCCAACTCAAAGACCAAGCTGCTGAGTGGTATCAGCAATACAAAGATTCCAGAGGAGGTCGTGTGATTACCTGGGATGAATTCCGTCAAGACTTCAAAGCTCACCACATTCCTCAGAGTGTTGTTGAGAGCAAGCGTGACGAGTTCCGCAATCTGAAGCAAGGAAGCTTGTCTGTTTACCAGTATAACATCATGTTCTAGAAGCTCGCTCATTTCGCTAAGCAAGACGTCCCTGACGAGAAGAGCATGATTTATCAGTTCAGAGGTGGCCTCAGAGAAGATCTCCAACTAGCTCTTGTGCTTTTTGAGCCGAAGAAGTACGATGAGTTTTACAACATGGCACTGAAGCAAGAGACGGCTCAACTCAAGTGCGATGCTTCCAAGAAACGAGTCAGGGATGCAACTCCTTCTTCCTCAACTCAAGTTGCAACAAAGCAGCAAAAGTATTAGTTGCCTCCTCCTCCGTTCCGTCAGCCTTATCAGCAGAAGAGCAAAGGTGGTAATGGATCTTCCCACCCACCCAACCCATGCTTTCAGAACAAGACTTCGTCTCATGCTCCAACATCAAGTGCTCCGTATCACCGTCCACTTTCAGAGGTCACGTGCAACAAGTGTCAGCAGAAGTGTCACTATGCCAACAAATGCTTCAATCAGAGGTGTCTTCCTCCTCCTCATGCGAGATGTGCCAGCACCCTAGTGGTTAACAATAATCCCAAGTTCGCAAAGGTCAACATGGTGAACGCAGCTCAGGCAGAGGACTCGTCCGAAGTGATTATGGGTAACCTTCCTGTTAACGATATTCCCACAAAAGTTCTTTTTGACACTTCTGCATCGCATTCTTTCATTTCAAGACCTTTTGTGGCTATGCATGATTTGGTTACTCAAGTTTTGCCGAGACCTTTAGCTATTGTTTCTCCGGCCCGTCAAATGACTTCCAGAGTTCTCGTTTCGGATGATTCTATCACGTTGGGCGACTATAAGTTTCTGTCTTCTCCTAATGTTCTTGGTGACTCGGATATCGATCTTATTCTCGGAATGGACTGGCTTTCGAAGCACAAGGCTCAGCTTGATTGTGCTGCCAGGCAGATTCAATTGATACATTCATCTGAGGATGTAATCGTCTTTGCCGCTCCTGATGATACCATTCGATTGTTTTCTCTCAATGAGAAGGGCGAGTTGGATGCCATCTCTCAGATTCCATTCGTTTGCGAATATCAAGACGTCTTTCCAGAAGAGCTTCCAGGAATGCCTCCTCACCAGCCAGTTGAATTCGTCATCGACCTTGAGCGTGGCACGGAACTTGTGTGCCAATGTCCTTACAAGCTTGGACCTGAAGAGTTGAAGGAGCTGAAGAAGCAACTCGATGCGTATGGGTCTCATCCGACCAAGTTCTTCTCCATGGGGTTGTGGTGTTCCTTTTGTCAAGAAGAAGGATGGAATGTACCGACTTTGTTTCGACTACCGTCCATTGAACAAGAAGACCATAAAGAACAAGTACCCACTTCCCAACATCAATGAGATTTTCGAACAACTCAAAGGTGCTCAAGTATTCTCCAAGCTTGATCTTCGTATGGGCTATCATCTGATTCGCATTCGTGAAGAAGATATCCCTAAGACAGCATTCAGAACAAGCTATGGTTCATATGAATACACTGTCATGTCTTTCGGCCTTGTCAACGCTCCTACAACTTTCTCTCGCATGATGAACTTCATCTTCAACGCCTACACAAAAGACTTCGCCTTGGTCTACCTCGATGATATTTTGGTATTTTCAAAGAACAAGGAGGATCATGCCAAGCATTTGAGATTGGTGCTAGATAAACTCAGAGAACATCAGTTCTATGCGAAGTTTTCAAAGTGCGAGTTTTGGCTCGATGAGTTTCTCTACCTTGGGCATATCATCTCCGCCAAGGGCATAGCTGTTAATCCTGAGAAGGCGTCTGCAATTGTGAATTGGGAACCGCCTCAGAACATGAAACAACTCCGCAGCTTCCTTGGGCTCGCAAGCTATTGTCGAAGGTTCGTTGAGAACTTCTCTAAGATCGCGAAGCCTCTTTCCAACCTTCTCCAGAAGCATGTGAAGCATGTCTGGTCGCCTGAATGCACTACGAAAAAAGACACATCCGTGACATTTTGGGCCAAACAAATTTTTTTTCTGTCATACATATGACACTTCTATGACGATAATAGTGACAGAACCCGGTATCATCATAGATGTGGTGGGCTCCTACTTCTATGACAAAAAATCATGACAGAAAATGGGCTTTTCGTCCTGGGTGGGCCGAAGAGGCAGCTGCATGACATTCTTTGGGCCGTCCATGACGGAAAAAACCGTGGTAGAAGCGAGGGCAAGGAAAATTTCGGGGAGTTCCCGGTTACGGTGGGAGGTCGGGGGCCGAACGATGCGCGTTTCTCTCGTACACATACGTGCGTGTGCGCGAGGCGTTGGCTCTAACTGAACCCGAGCGACGCGTTGGGATCTAACTGAACCCGAGCGATTGCACTACAGGCTACGCATTACTGAACCCGAGCGATCGATCGATGGCTGTTAACTGAACCTGATCGAGCGATTCCTTCGCTACTGCTGCTAACTGAAGCCGATCGATGCTGCCTCTGGATGAACAGTGAGCGTTGCGGGGGGGGGGGTTGGATGAACAATTCCCAGTGAGGGTGGATGAACAGGACCCCGTGGGGTTGCCTCTGGATGAACAGGACCCCGATCGATCGAGTCGGTTGGGGCTGGATGAACAGGACCCCGTGGAGGGCTGGATGAACAGGACCACCTCATGGAGGGCGGGATGAACAGTAGACGGTGGAGGGCAGGATGAACAGTAGCCGTGGAGGGGTGGTTGAACAGGAGCCCGTGGAGAGGGTTGGTTGAAAAGTAGCCGGTGGAGTAGCGCGCGGTGGAGGCTCGATGAACAGGAGCTCGTGGATGAACAGTCGCAGGTGGAGGCTGGAGGAGGTCGACGGTGGATGAACATTAGCTCGTGGAGGCTGGAGGGGGTCGACGGTGGAGATGAATAGTATCCCGTGGAGTACCGTTTTGCGGTACGCCACACCCCTCCCAATGAACAGGCCCCCCGTCTCGACCGTAGCGCTCCAACACAAATCCGTTTCGTCCGTTTTGCGGTACGCCACACCCCTCCCGATCAACAGGACCCCCGTTTCGCCTATAGGAGGTCCGTTTCATCCGTTTTCCAGTACGCCAGACCCCTCCCAATCAACAGGACCCCGTTCCGAACGTAAGAGGTCCATTTCCTCCGTTGTGCGGTACGCCAAGCCTCGTTTCCATCGCCTGTTCCGTCCAAGCGCTCCCGATGAACACGACCACGCATTCCGTTCCGGCCCAGCCGGTTGGTTACCACGCATTCCGTTGCCTCCCCATGAACACGACGCATTTTGTTGCCTCCCCATGAACACGACGCATTTCGTTGCCTCCCCATGAACACGACGACGACGCTGTTTCTCCGTTCCGACCCAGCCATGTCAACGAGCCCTCGCCGTACGTATGCGCGAGTAGGCGTTCGAGACCCTGCCTGTATGTACACATACGTGGCCGTATTTTCTTTCTTGCACCCTGGCCGCCTCTATTACGACACGTGCGCGCCTCTACATCCACCAGTATATATGTACGTACACTTTCGCAACCAGAATGACAACGCTACGTACGCATAGACCAGGTGGGTCCCGACTGTCAGGCACTTCCTTGCGTGCGAAGATGTAGCTGGTGGGTCCCAGTAGTTAGGGGGGCGAAATACGGTGGCCTATCCGGTGGGTCCCCGCTGTCAGGTGGAGGAATAATTATTTCACACGTAATAAGGAGGCACTTCCTTGCTGCGGCCGTGGACCCAACTGTCAGCCTCTCCACGTACAGTGCACGTCCGATGGAAGCCGTTCCTTAACCACGTTGACCACGCTGCGCCAAGAGCACCAGGGCGGTGGACGACGGCGAGGCCTAGGAAGGGGACGATTCGGAGCCGGGGAAGATGCGGCAGTGGATGCCCATGCGTAGAGGAGTACGAGGGTTCACTGGTTCGCTGCGGTGTGAGGCTGCCGTCGCCGCAGAATAACAGGGGGTGTGGCTGAGTAGAGGGATGGCCTGGCCATCGGTTGGAGTAGTAGGTGGCGGTGAGGCCTCCGCCGCATCGCAGCCGGCCACGGGAGGCAGGAGCACGAGGCACGACCGGTGCTGGTTTGGGCGGCTGGAGCAAGAAGACCAGAGGTTGAAGAAGCACTACGGCCGTTGGATGGACATCGTACGGTCACTGGAGTTAGAATCGTGCATATTGACTAAGTTGACAAAGCCCTACGTCCCCGTCAACTTAGTAGGCCCACAAGTCAGCCTCCCACCAAGGTGGGTCCCAACTAGCAGGGGGTATTCATTTTTTTGTGCGTAATAAGGAGGAACTTCCGGCGGGTCCAAGCTGACAGCAGGGGGAACGTTTTTTTCGTGAAACACGGTGGCCCGTCAGGTGGGTCCCAACAGTCAGGGGAAAACATTTTTTTCGTGATATACTGGTGGGCGTCCGGTGGGTCCCTGCTATCAGGTGGAGGAATAATTATTTTCCGCATAATAAGGAGGCACTTCCTTGCGGCTGCCGTGGACCCAGCTGTAAGCCTCTCCACGTACAGTATTCTACCAATGGAATTCGTTCGTTGACCACATTGACCACGCCGCGCCGACAGCACCACTGCGGTGGACGAGGATGAGGCCTAGGAAGGGGATGATGCGGAGCTGGGGAAGACGCGGCAGTGGATGCCCACGCGGAGAGGAGTACGAGGGTTCACTGGTTCGGCTGCGCTGCCGTCGCCGCAGAATAACAGGGGGTGTGGGTGAGTGGAGTGGAGGGATGGCCTGGCTAGCAGTGGGAGTAGTATGGGGGCGGTGAGGCCTCCGCGGCAGCACCGCCGGCCACGGTAGGCAGGAGCAGGCGACACGACCAGCGCTGCTTTGGGCGGCTGGAGCAAGAAGACCAGAGGTTGAAGAAGCACGACGGCCGTTGGATGGACATCCAACAGTATACAGGCCATCTGTGGAAAGCCTCAAATCTGTGGAAAACAGCATACAGCCCATCTGCCATTATTTCAAATAATTTACAGCCCATTTGCTAATTCTTACGGGTTTTTTGGAGCCCATATTCTTTATGTTAGCATTACAGCCCATATTGTGGCCACGGTTAAAAAATTATACGAAATTTTGCATATGTAGGTGCGGTCTGAACTGTTTTTAATTCCGAAATTTCGAGTCACATTCAAACTGATTTTAAAAATAAATGTATACCAATATAAAATCCAATAAATTGTCCACGCATAAAAATCAATGCAATTTAAAATCTCGAAATGAAAAAAAGATATTTGAAAATAATTGCCGGTTTGATGTGTTTTAAAAATGTACAACCCATTTCTCATTACTGATAGGCAATTTTCTCGGCCAGCCGAATGAAGCTCTCCTCGTCTTGAAAGATTTGTAGCCCAACAGGCCTGATAAAGCGACTTACTTGACAAATCACAAAAGAACTGGGCTAGCCATTTTCAGAAAGAAAAAAAAACTATTGGGCTAGTCTGTGGTAAACATAAAAGAAAAGGCTGTCTAGACAGGCCAGAGTGTCCCGCATAGCCTAGTTGACACCCTGCTTCCGTCTCAAAAACAAATTAGATAAATGCCACTCCAATTATGGCGATTCATAAAAATTCCACTGCAATTTCCAAACTTTGAAAAATGCCACTACAATTTTTGTAAACTTTGAAAAACGCCACTGCAGTTTGCAAACTTTGAAAAACGCCACTCCAGACTTCGAAAAATGCCACTACAAATGGCATGAAATGGCATTTTTCTAAGTTTGGAAATTGAAGTGGCATTTCTCAGATACACCAGATTTGGAGTGGCATTTATCAAATTAAACCAAAACAAAAATAACTGGGCGAGCTGCTGGGTCCCTGGTGTCAGCCGCTCATTGTGCAATTCTCTTGTTTATTGACTACGTTGACAATGGCATGGGACCCAAATGTCAGAAATCCACTAGGAGGAGCCATTTTTTTATTGGCTTGAAATAAGGAGGCACTTGCTTGCGTACTTCCATGACCTTGGCGGGTCCCTGCTGTCATCCTCTCCACGTACAATCATCTCCTGATTGTGTACGCGTCAACTTGCTAGGCCCACAAGACAGCCTCTAAACCGTGGAGGACAAATACAACCCATTTAAAAAAATAACAGCCTATTCCATACGTTCAAACGGAAAGTTCAACATCCAGACCAAAGTAGCAGGTTTGATCCACATATAGAGTACTGAACTTCCATGTTGACAACCATCATAGCCAAGTTAACTATCTACTCCCACTAACACTCTAGTAGCGTACAAGTACTAACTTACTCTTAGCTAACTTGACGATGTCGGCCGCCATCTGCTGTCCATGCTAAACGCTGGCACTGGCGTCCTCCGCCTCGCCTCGGACTTGCCAGAGGTGCGATAGGGCACATTCCTCGCGCGCATTGGCCCTTTCCATGCCGGCGTGGTCCACCGAAGCTTCGGCTTCCATGCGGGAAACCCACTTGACGAGCTGGTAGTAAAAATCGGCGTCACGAACGCGTGCGTGCCTGACAGCCTCCAGGTCTATTTGCCGGGCGCCGGCCTCCACGTAGTCGGCCCAGTTGCGGGTGCTCTGCTCGCGACTCAGAGTGTCGGTGCGCTGCTGCTCCATGTCCCGCTGGCGGCGCAAATCGGTGATACGCTGCTCCTCCGCCAGGCGGTCGCGCTCCAACAACTCCTGCTCCTCCGCCATGCGGTCGTGCTCCAACAACTCCTCGATCTCCGCATTGCCATCTAAAGACAGATAGAATGCCTCCTCCCTCCGTCGGCCTTTCGGTGAAAACCCGAACACTAGTTCCGGCGGTGATCGCCTCAGGCGTCGCCTACCGCGGACGGGCGAGGGCATGGTGGACGTGGCAAGCGACGTCGGGCCGGTGGGGGCTTATGAGGATATGGCGAGTTGGGTCATGGTGGCACCTGGAAGGCCGGGAAACAGTACTTATAGGCGGCAGGTAGCGTGACGGTCATCGGAATTCAATGCATAATGGCTTAGCGCGCCAGCTTGCCGTGGAAAACTAGGGAAACTGAAATTATGACTGTGTCGTCCCGTCCCGTCTGGGTCGCACACCGACATGGCGGTCAAACGAGTGCACTTGAATCATCTCCCTCCTTGTCAATAATGATTCCACGGATTTAAAGTGTATCTTCTTTCGCATCAGTTAGCTGCCTTAATTACGGTCGGCAGTATGCGAAGCAGCATGCAACGAGTCGCAGCCGAGGGCACGCATATAACCACTTACATCGCTAGAATTAATTAGGCTTAAACTTCTGCATGCCGTTAATTATTGCCATGCCTTGGTATTGCTGCTTTGCTCACGGGACTAATAAATCTTGGACGGATGGAGTACCTTGGTTGGTGAGAGGTTTGAATTAAGCCCTGCAAACCGGAAAGGAGGTACTGCCTCCGTTTTTATTTAGTTCGCATATTAGCTTTGGTCAAAGTCAAGCTTTACAAACTTTGACCAAGTTTATGTACAAAAATATTAAGATATACAATAACAAATCAACAACAAAAATATTAAGATATACAATAACAGATCATATACAAATATGTAGCTCCAAAAGCAGAGATCTAGAAAAAACATTTGTTCTTCCTACTAACATGGATGCTTCTCTTGGCCAACATTCAGTACAGACTGAAAGACAAATTTGTTTGTGAAGTCTACAATTCCTCTTGCAAACGTAAGTGGTTTCACCAACAGCTGGAACCATGAGAATGAACCACACATGATGGAGGAACATCCACTTCAATATGATTTGGTCTTCTCTCGATCACACCGCGAGACTATTTTCGGAATACAAACTTTACTTAGGCAAAATGATGCCCATTGTATAATTATACCAAAGCAATGAAGCACCTAGTGTTGGCCAATAAATAGTACAGTACTACTTTTCTGCAGTCCATGAAGTGACTATCCAATCTTTCTGTGTCTATTTTCAAATGGCATTGCGTGCAGTGACTATACTATTCTCTTGTGCAGTTCAACCAAAATTGCGGACACTTTGTTTGTTTGCCAAATAGCAACAGACAGACATCTCTGTCTGCACAAATATCAAGCAGCTAGTAAACATATACCACACCTTGTATTTTCGGTTTAAACATGTCTCTTCCGCTTAGCATCTGTCATGTTCTACACTGGACAATCTGATACAATTATGTTTTGCCCTGGACAATTTCATACTGAATTGATTTGCTGGTTCAGAGCAGAAATATAGCGCCTATTCTTCATCAGGTCAAGGATATCCATGTTCGCTGTGATGGAAGAGGTGAAATCAATACAACCGAAATTGAGCATCCAATCATTGAATCATGTCCTGCACCTCCAATGTAGGTCCACCCTGCCAATAAATTCACATGCAAACCAGTAGTATTACTATCTAATGACAATACAAAAAGAGTAGCAAGATAGTAGCAAACCATGTACCTTCATAATGAACAGCTCATAGTGCCACCAATTGGATATAAATGTTTGGAAAAAAACATGCTCCTAATGTTGAACCAGTTGGACTTTTTGTGCAGTTCCGCTAAAATCGAGCATCCCTGTTTGCATAGATATTGAAAGTGTGATTAATCTAAAAGTGGCACTAGTTGAAGCATAGACTCACAAATATAAGCATTCCAATTTCATCATGGGAAAAGGTAGCAAGACTGTTTCTAACCACCTGTTTGAAGGAATAAATAAAGCAACAACGGCTGATGTCAGGAAGGCATACATAGTTTTTTCTGAAAAACTGAGCCATTCCTGACCTTTCCTATTCTTTTAAGCAAATTTTGTGCAGTTCTACTAAAATAAAATGCCATCACCGCCTTGACAATTCAGTGACACTGTACAAAAGGAAATGACTTAACATTACATCATGATGTCAGGTATGTAGTCGACAGGCATTAGAGACAAACATACAGACCTCCCCCGATAGCATAATGAACATTAATTTTAACAAAGGTGTGACTAGCTTTACTGGGATAATTTGAGTGAACTCTACACCCTTTGTTCTTTAATATAAGATGTTTTTGCGGTTCAATTTAAAGTACCCAAACGTCTAGTATTTAGAAAAACAGGTAGTAGTTTTCTTGAGCACATATCTGGGAAAGCTTGCCACACTTTATTTATGTCCATACGCTAATGCAAATCCATTCGAATACTTCAAATATACACTAATCCAGTGGCTAGTGCAACAGTAGAGTAGTTAGTTTATTACAGGGTACAGGACAACGGTTTTACTGAACAAATTTCAATAAACTCTAGCACTGGAAGGTTTCTATAAGAATTAACAGTACAAAATGTAAAGGTAACAAGTTTCAGCATTGATATACTAGCTCTACATGAGCATTAAACCAAATACAAAAGTCTGAAGGTAACTAGCATTATTAACTAATGACAGTATAAAAAAAATGCAAACCATGTACCTCCAAGGTAAATATCATTTCGAACTCGGGGGGACCTTAAAAATTGCTATCGCAATCTTGATAATCGATCAAACATAAAAACTTGATCGAACGAATCAAGAGAATAGCCGGAGGAGGAGGTGCCCACTCTTGAACTTTCCTCTTGTCTTCATAATTGTCTGTGCAGTTTAACCAAAATAAAATGACATCAGCACCTTGGCATTTTGGTGACATTGTACAAAAAAATTAACTTATCTCATGAAAGTGAGGTATGTAATCTATAAGCATTAACAGTGCAAAAATCTGAAGATAGTAACAAGTTTCATCATTGGTACATTGGCTGTGCAACAACATTAGAATGCCTTAGCTGAAAAATCTTTAATACATCCACAATCAACAGCTAACCCTGAAATAATCCAGTGACATTAAATGACATTGCTTAAATTTATCGGTGGCATTAGACTGAGAGCGGCATTAGTTAAATGTGGCATCACTTTAGCAGTAGCATTGCTTGACTTGACTACTGGCGTTATACTAACAGCAAAAAAAGTGGCAATAAGAGCATGGGAGGCCCATTCGGATAGTGGGCGCACTAGTACGATGTACCTCCACGGACTCAGAGTGGTAAGGGAGGTATGGTTGCCCAGAGCAACAAATATCCAGGCAGCATATGTGAATTACGTCCCATTTTTGCTCTCTTTAGCCACCTTTTTCTTATGCGAGGACAACAAACCGATCGACCTGGTCATTCTCTATTGCGTTGTCATGCCTTTCTACCCTTCTTCAACCAAGATACATGAGACTCGTTCCTTAGCTACTGATTTTCCCCTTTTCAACCTAGATGCGGGTTCGATGCCTACTCTCTTGGACAGTACAGTCTCCCTTCCTTTCCTTATTCAACCCAGACATGGATTAGTCTGCATGAAGTAGGGTTTCCTTTAATAGTGAAAATTATGGTTTTTTTCTGCGTGGCCAGCAGAGCATAGGATAGCAAATTGGGAAGATGGTGGAGTGGAAAAAGATCCACATGCAACGACGTGGCAGATGGGGCAATAGAACAAGGTTATGGTTTGAAAAGAGGTAGCATACCTGAGGGTCGGCGAGAAGTGGCTTCGCTCGTGGTCGTCGTCCTCCGCACACACTATGGCAGCGAGCTTGGGGACGGAGGCCATCCCGCGTGGGCGCTAGGTCTGAGAGGACGGCCTTGTCATTAGTGCGTGACCTCGCTCGCCGATGACGAGTGCGTCAACGCTGCACGTCCTTTTCTTCCCCGGCGGATCTGTGACCACCGGTGAGGAGGGAGAGAGGGGCCGTCTTTTTCAGATCTGGAGAGAGGGTGGTAGTGTGAGAAGCAAGTGGGCAGCCCTTAGCAAGAAAGCGCTCAAGCTCCAGCCTATATATCTTTTTTATACTACTAGTACTGGAGGTGGAGTAGTGGTAGAGTAGTTTATATTTATCTGTGCGTACAGTACCAGTTAGTCATGCTTCAAAACTGATCGGCACGCCATTAAAAAAATAAAGGTCGATAACTAATGCGGCACCTTGGGCCAACGCGGCCAGATTGCATTTTGCACGAGAAATTACACACCATGTTTCGTTGACATGTGGTCTCGTTCCAACATATCAGTGAGATGACGGCGAGTAGTAGGAGTATTTCTGAATTGACGTGTAGGCCGGGGCGCCTCCGTGGAAAACTCGCAACCGTTCACTGACTCTTCGCCTTTCCTTCTCGATTTGGAACTGCTGTCGCACGCTCTTCCTCTCCCTCCATTTTCCTTCAGACCGTCACCCTTTCTTCTGCCATTGTTCGATTGTCTTCTCCATGGAGGGAACAGGCCGGAAACGACCCCGTTATTCTTGCCCCGATCTAAAATATGACGTGGTGGAAGAACTCATTGATCGGTGCGAAGTCATCACCTTGACTAGCATGGCAGGTTCGTTCAAGCCCATTCTCGACTCAACTAATAACATCATTACAAAGAACCCAAGAGTCAAGGAGCGGTTTGATCTCACCTATCTTCTTCGCCGTGACCCTGATGATGACTGGCGCCGGCACGACGGAGGCCTCGCGCTGTGCAAGTTGATGCTGCTTGATAATGATACGTATGATGTTAAGATGCCATCGCTTGAGGGCAAGGCTTGGGCGGGCGCAAATGGAGATTGGGTTGTTTACATTGGGTCCAACTGCGAGTGGGAACTTGTGAAGGTGTACACTCGTCACCGGGTTCCACTTCCAAAAGTCTCAGCACACTGCCTAGAGGTTGAGCACACCGGTAATGTACGCACGTTCAAATACGATCATGGTGACTGTATTCTACCAAAGATAGCAATTTGTCGAGTTCCCAACCGCTCTTGGAATTACAGCAACTATGATGTTGTTGCTATCTTCGACAAGCTTGTTTCCGTCCTTGATGGTTTCACTCAATGGATATTGCTCAAAAATCAGTTTCTGTACAGGGATGAGTACTGTGATGCAATTCAATACGAGCACCTTGTGTTTGCTACCACCACTCGTGGCACTGTTTTTGCATGGCATCCTCATAGTTTCGGTACGTTTGTCTTCCACCGTAACAATAATTGTTTCATCCACATGCATGCGGGTTAGCAAGTTTCCCTGTACTAATTAACCTTCTTCTTGTGTTTCCAAGGTCCTGTGAACATCCCACCACCTATACATGAAAAATTTTATAACCAAGGGGGAGATGACGATGGTGATGATCACGAGCATGAGGACGAGCAGCTCCCATATACTCTGTGGCGCCTGGCAACTAATTCCGATGGATCACCTCTTCTTGTGTGTATACAACCCACTGATGATGTTACTGCTAAGGAAGCAGGTGTCTCCCATGGTCGCACTCTTCGGACCTATTCCAACACCCGTTGCATGGTATTCGGGATGGATACTAGTGTGCTAGCGCCAACTCCTTCTCCCTGGTACATAATTGATAGTCTTGGAGAAAACTCGGTCTTCCTTGGACAAAACTATCCGATGATGGTGAAAGGCGATCCAACTGCTGTTGACACATTTATGAGAAGCAACTGTGTCTATACCTCGGACATTTGTGTGGTTCCCTACCCTGGTAGGGATATAGTAGGCCGCTTCAGCCTGGACGATCAGCCCTGCGTTGGTTTCCAGATCGACAATCGATGGCCCGTCCCAGAGAATCACTTGTGGTTCAAAGCAAGCATTTCCAACGCCGAGGAATGGTTGAGTTGAAGTTCATTTCATTGCTTGTTATTTGTTGTGTGGTGAAAACTTTAGTATTTATAATGTATCCTCGTTGTTGATGTGGGTTGATGACCTGTTGTATGTAATAAAATGATATGCGTGTGTGATAAACTTACTAAATTTATGAATGGCTTTTGAGTCGCTTCTCTAAGTGAGTGGTGCGATGACGCAAAAAAATATTTTCCGAATACATAATTGTACGTGCATTGCAACAGGTTATCGGATGAGGCCAATCAACAATAGTAGTACACTGTTTGTACTAGCTTCAGATGCTTCGCGCGTCGGGCGGGTGTTTTTACTGTAGCCATATGTTAATGTGTTCGTTGTACGTAACCAGCACCTCGAATCCTCGATACTAGTACTATATAGTAGGAGTAAGTAGTAGGGAGTAGTAGGGTGGCATGGGCCAGAACAAGCATTCAAGTCCAGGAGTACGGCACACGCCACCACCACGACATCCATCTGACACCATATTATTTCTTGGAGTCCATGCTAGAGCAATGTCTTCAACCTCATCGTTTCTCTAACTTCAGCCATCGCGCGGCGGGCGAGGTGGGGGTTTGCTGATAGTCGGTTTCCTTAACCGTGGTCCCACTTGTAAGGCCAACTCCAAGGCACGACCCCAAACGTAGCTCCGTTTTGGACGGACTCCAATGATAATTTTGACTAGAAAAGCAAGACCAAAGAAAACAAGAACCATAAGAATACATTTTACTACTCCTATAAGTTGGATTAGTGCCTTCTCGATGCATTCATTGTTGATCTGCGGAGGCTCGATCTTGCGTCTGTGCTAGATAAAAGTGATAGAACATCTACTAAATTGCGCTCTATCAATATATGGATGTACTCTTCTTCCCAATACAAAAACTTGCATCCATTCTACTCCCTCCGTTGCACAATACATGCCTTCTATTTTTCAAAATATATATGTATCTAGACATGTCTTAGTATATAGGTACATCCATTTTTGGACAAATGGAAGTCAAGTATTTTGGAACGGAGGGAGTACACAATAAAAATTTTAAGTTAGCACAACTAGTCTAATTCGAGAGCAGAACCGAAGATTTGGTCGGGTTCTTCCTTCTTTTGCCGACACGTGGGACATCCAGCATCCAGGTCGTGTCATGAAAGAAAATAGAGTGTTAATTGAAGCCACGAGATGCGCATCTTGGGTTAAACTGTAGATAGAATCTTACTACTCTTGAGTAACTCCAAAAGCGGCCACCGAAGATCTTTATTGGATTTGTTTTTCATCACTAGCACGTCGAGGTGAAAGATGTGCAATTTCAGTGGGTCCTCCTGCGTTTTCACTGACATGTAGGGCCGCATGTGAGAAAACAAACGATGGGCTCCGCGCGTCCGCTGGCTGGGTGAGAAGAGAGATAGAGGAGGGCTGAGCACAGACTGCAGGAAATTTGTTCTACGTACCTCGATATAGGGTCGATATAGTGGGGTGGCATGGGCCATAACTCAGTAGCATTCATGTCTAGCAGTACGGCACACGCCACC
This sequence comes from Triticum urartu, assembly GCF_003073215.2. Lineage (NCBI taxonomy): Eukaryota > Viridiplantae > Streptophyta > Magnoliopsida > Poales > Poaceae > Triticum > Triticum urartu. Next base: position 341,129,623 of record NC_053024.1, on the reverse strand, counting down.
CACACGAGTCCCATCCGACACCAATTTTCATGGAGTCCGTGCTACAGCCATCTCTTCTCCCTCCTGTTTTCTCAGCCATCGCGCGGTGGGGGTTTGCCGATAGTTGGTTTGCTCAACTGCGGTCCCACTTGTAAGTGAAAATGCAACACCGCAATCATTCCCGCTTGAGCGGCGTGCCGGACCAACCGTGTGGGGGTGCGACGCGAACACGGTAGGCTTTTCCTTTTGAACTCGTAACTTGTAAAATTTGGTTCTACTCCATGGCGCGACCGATAGATAGAAAATAACGATTTTGCCTAGAGTAATGAGAAGTTTGGTTCTGGAGCCATTCATGCATGGAGTACGTATGAAAATTATGAAGTTGATACGAAAGGTAAGATAATTACTGTAGTATCATATACTACTACATGGATTTGACGGAAAGATAAAAATACATACGGATCCATCAACGTTCAACGACATCCTCACGCCCTAGTGTGTCGGGTCACCAACCGACGTGTGAGGAGCAGCGGCGTTGGCGGCGAGCTCAACATGCTTCTGAACAGTGCCGTCCAAGGTTGCCCTGCGCTCCAAGAAGGCCAGTGTCCTATCGTCCTCCTCTTGCATGTAGTAGTCCTTGTGGATGATTTGCGCATAGACGTGGGTGATTATGTCGATGGTGTCTTGCTGCGCCAGGCGCTGCGCGGTGAGCGCGACCTCGAGGTGGACATTCTCCGGCGCGACGGCGGGCAGTCACAGGGCCACCAGTGCGTCGAAGAGGTTGTTACCATAGTGGCCGTTGAGGGTGGCGGGCATCGCAGAGCCTGGGCGCGTCGGCTGGAGGCTTACGTCAAAGTCGTCTGCAAGCTTCTTGACGACAGTGAACTTGTCGAGGAAACCGACGAGGACCTCGTCGAACAAGGAGACGAAGCTGTCGTCCAAGCGGCCCCTCGCCCTGGCGGCCTCAAGCAATACTACCTGGAGACGTTCCTCGGTGCCGGTGGACGTGGTAGTACTCCTAAATCTAGACGGTGGTGCTACTAGTACTAGTAGTAGTACTACCAATGTAGTAGTAGGAGTACTAGCACTGTACTACCCGTTGGTCAAATTATTACGTGCTGCTCCTCATAGTGTAGTGACAAGACCCTGCGCCGGAGATGACACTTGAGTATAGACGCCGTGTTCGGCATATCATAGTCAGCCTCACCGTCTGCAGTCACTATCATCATGGCTGTAGAGCTAGCCTGCTTACAACTAGCCCTGTTTGACATAATTTCCCGTGCGTAGATGCCCGTGCATTGCACGGAACACCAAGATTGGGGGTGGACGGCTCCGGCAGTGGCCATCGCGCCAGATTTTTCCACGGCCTTCTACTCCTAGATGTGTACACGTGTGCTGGGGTGTGTTGTGTGCTGGGTGTGCGCGAGTGCATGCCGCTGCGCAGTGGTGAATTGTGCGCGAGTGCGTCCTTCGCGCGCAAGAAGTTTGTCCTCAATGCGCCCTCAATTTACTAGCGTGCGGGGTGCTACCCCGAGTGGTTTCAACTTTGTTTACTTCACCACGTGTCAGATGGGCCTCTAGTTTACTTATTTTCACCCACTGCCACATGGGCCAGCACACGAAGATACAGAACACGAGCTGACAAGGCAGCATGTGGATTGGTTGACCGGTCAACTAAACAATATACAGAGCTATACGCTGACACAGTGAGCGTATAATCCGTCGGTATAGAGAGTTTGAGTGAGAGGGGAGGCCCGTGAGAGATAGCAGAGAGAGAGAGAAAGAGCTACTCCCTCCGTTCGATAATGTAGTTCCAACATTTTTTAAGTCAAACTTTTGAAACTTTGACCGAGTTTATAAAGAAATTACTTATATCTACAATGCCAAAGATAAATGATAGTATGAAGTAAGTACATGTTGTGATGAATCTAATGATCGTTCCAGATGTAAATGTTTTTCTCCACATATACCCATTCAAACGTTTCTGAGGTTTGACTTTTCAAAACATCCATATGCTTATGGACGTGACAGAGTCACTAACAAGAGAGAGAGAGAGAGAGTGAAAAAAGTGTGTGTGCGTGTGTGAAAGAGACATGGATAACACACAATAAAAGTAGAGAAAAAGCGTGCCTGTCTTATGCAAACATATGACACATGCATCTTAGACAACGGGGGCAAGGTGAGGAGATAGTGTGTGGTTGTTTGGAACCGAGAGAGCAAGACCCCTAGCACGTGGCCAAGAGGGGTCTGACAAACAAGGGAGAGAGGTAGAGAGAGACGTGTGGAGAAAATGCAGACATGGGGAGGAGAGAGTGTATGTTTGTCATAGAGAGATGCCCTGGAGATCGTGATGGGACTACATGGGTGGGAGATCGAGTGACAAGGTGTGTGCGCGATAGAAGATGCCCCGAGAGATATCGAGATAGACATATGGATGGAAGGAGACAATACGTGTGTTCCTGTTGGCTAGTAAGATATAATCATACTTAGGAGGGGGGGAGTGCTTGCGCCTATGATGGATTGAGGTATTATGGTACTTAGGGGGTGCGTGTCACATGGAGAGAGAACAAGGGCGGAGATTTGTTGGATGGGTCTATATGTATAGCGCGAGTGAGACATGTGTATGTTTGAACCAGGGAGATATAAGGCCAGTTTGGCTTGCGTCCTGAGCATCTTTTGCCAGGCCTGGGGTTTGGGCTGGATTTCATGCACGCTTGTTTGGTTGTTACCCTGTGAAAAAGAAAGCCCATCTGGCCTAGGTTCCCTTGCACTTTAATTAGCCTGGCTGAACTCCAGACACTGCAAGTAGCCTGGCCCAGGCGACCGATTTCGAACGCCTGGTCGTGCCTGGTCGTGTGGCCACAAGGCTAACAGCAACATGGATGGATATTAGCATTAAATAATTGATGCATGGATTGATTGATGGGACGTTGATGCTTTGCCTGGCCCAAGCATGAACCAAACGCTTGAGCACCACACAAGCCTGGCCAGGCAGAAATATTTTACATCTCACGTCCACACCAGGTAGTACCGGCCATCAAGGCATGAGGGTCAGGTCACAAACCAAACTGACCAATAAAGTTTGAGAGAGATTGAGGAGCCCCGATAAGGCTGAGTGGTGCGTCAGATAGCTGAGAGGGGGAAAGAGATATTCCATCCGCTCGATAATGCAGTGCATGTAAATTTTTTAGAAGTCAAACTTTGGAAACTTTGATCAGGTTTACGCAAATGTTATTTATATCTACAATACCAAAGATACATCATACAAAACAATATCTCATGGTGAATCTAATGGCATATGTTTGCGGTACTAGATGTAATTCCTTTTCTCCACGTACATTGTCAAACTTTGTGATGTTTGACTTTTCAGTAAATCTATCTGCTATGTACCGAGGAGAGTGCCTCAATCGAGACAGATCAAAGTGCATGTGAAGGAAAATGAGTAAGTGTGCAAAAAGAGTATGTGTGCGAAAGAGAAAGTGACAACAAACGATAAATTAGAGAGAGAGTGTGTTTTTTCGTTTCTTATGTGAACATATCATGCATGCATCTCCGAGATGGAAAAACGAGGCAAGGAGATACACGAAGATAGCTAGTGTGTGATTGTTTGCAACGGAGAGAGACACCCATGTAGCACATGTCAAATAGAGGTGTGGCCAACAAGGAACAAAGGTCGAGAGGGACACATGGATGGCATGGACACATTAGGAGGGAGAGAGGATGTGTTTGTGATAGAGAGATCCCGTCGAGATCGTGAGGGGACTATATGGGTGGGAGATCGAGGGAGTGCGTGCGCGATAGAAAGATGCCCCGAGAGAAATCGAGATAGACCATGCACATGTTTGTGATGGAGACTAAGATTAGCTAGTCATATACATATAGGGGGGACTGTGTGTGCCTACAATTGAGTGAGAGACCATCATACTTGGCTAGCTGGGCATGAGATTGTGTGTGCGCGCGTTTGAGATGGAGAGAGAACGAGGGGAGAGATAGAGTTTTAGATGGGCCTATCGAGTGCGAGTGAGATATGCATGTGTATGTGTGTCCCAGGTGGATGGAGAGTTTGAGAGAGGGGGGAGAGCCCCGAGACGACATAGTGGTGCATGATAGAGTTACAGGCAAAGAGCCAAGGAATTTGTGTGCGTATGATGAGTGCACCCAAGATATCTAGCTTGGACTAGCTAGAGTATCATACATAGTGTGCGAGAGAGACCTATAGATGGTGTATATATGCATGCGAACTAGAAAGACCCACCCCCCACACACACAAAGAGAGAGAGAGAGAGAGAGAGATGGAGAGAAAGGGAGAGGGACGAAGAAGGTTTTTGTGTCAGATGCGTGCGACAGAATTTAAGATTGTCGGCGAGAGAGAGAGAGAGAGAGAACAGGAGTCCGGGAGAGGGGGAGGTCGCGTTTTATGCATCAAAGACTGATATAAACCATGTTTCGATATAAACTTGCATTCAAATATTTAAATTGGAGAACATGTTGTCTGCAATCCACACATGAACGGATATATGCGTATATCAAACAAGTTCATTAATTTGACTTTCAACATGTTCATGGAGTACTATAATACTGTACAACATGCTACTCGATTGAGGTGTTCAATTTTGGATTTAGTTCACTATTTTGACCTACTGAACGAGCTATTTCATTGAATCGAGATATTTCATTTTGGGTTTGATTCGCATTTTTGAGTGGGTCAACTATTTGTCATATAGTAAATCTCTAGCAACGAGCATGTAAAAACACATTACTCCCGAGCATCATCTCTCCATCTAAAAAAGAAGTGGCAAGCTAATATTTCAAAATTTGATCCGAATCGACTTGGTAAGGTAGACGTGGATGCTCGTTCTCCCAAAATTTGAATGAATCGTTAAACATCCTCTCTGCTCGGTGGAATTCGCCCGAGCAAATAAATGGGAGACGCGAAATTACCGTCCTATGTGGGACATGCATCAATTGGCCCGTTGTACATCGAGGGTAGGTTGGTAACTTCATCCAAGCGCGCCTTCTCCTCGGCCGAAATGACATGTGCCGAATAATTCATAAACCATGGTCGGCAAAACACGCTCTCCTCGCCCGAAATAGCTCGTGCCCACTATTTCAAAACACGCTCTCCTCGCCCGAAATCGCTCGCGCCCACTATAGTTCAAAGCACGCCCTCCTCGCCCGAAATCGCTCCCGCCCATAGAAGCAAAGTTACTCTACTATCCCCGACCCTCAGTACACAGACCCAAGCCGAGAAGCCTATAGGCAAGGGTAGAACTATAACTCCCCCCCCCCACATTTCAGACAAATGCGTCCGTAAGACATGGTTCCACTCCCCTCCCAATTTCCCCTGCCCGCCCCCATTCATTCCCCGTGGGCACCAAATCACCTTCTCCCCGGGAAGCTCCCTTCTCCCGAGCCGCGAAACCTCAGCCCCACCTCCATGGCGCCCCCACCGCACCAATTTCACAGCCGCCCTCCTCCCTAATGCCGGAGACGCAGTCCATTTGCCGTCGTGCACTGGGCCGTGTGCCTCTTACTCCGTGCTGCTGGTGCTGCCTCGACGACGGCCACGTGAACCGTACCGGAGCCGATTCACCCCCGCCATTGTTCACGGCAACGGAGCGGCTCCAACTCCGGATCCGTCCAGAGTGCTGGCGCTGCTTCGGCGTAGCCGTCAACCGTCGCGACATCGCTCTTTCCCTGCCACCGGTCGCCACCGCAACTGTGCCGGCCTCACCGACTCGGCAGCTGGACCTGCCTACTTTACCATGCCGCCAAATAGGTCGCACCCTCATCTCAAATCACTTTATTTATGCGTGTGTTGTCTAAATTTTTATTCTGGGCCAATCGATTTGCAATGGGAAGCAGCACCCCTGTAGGCGGTGGATCTCCTAGGCTGCCGGTAGGCTGGTGTCTAACGTAAGGGTGAGGGGCCGCAAAGTTCGCCGCGGAAGCAGCGCTTAGATGGCTATCTTTTAGAGTTGCGTGGGTTGAAGGTACTGCCGCCGCCGGATCTAGATGACGGGGAGTCTTTGTGGATTGGCCTGGGGGCGGCGCAACCATGGCAGTGCGGTGGGGCGGGGAGCGGGGTTTTGGCCGGGGCCACAGACGGCAGAGGCAGGCTACTCTGCCATTGGTCACTGGCTCTTCGGGGAAGATTCCGAACAGTGTCAGTTGGGAGGCACAAGATGGCCAGCCATCCGGCATAGATCGGATAGTACCAAAATAAAATAAAATCGCGTGACCCCAATTTAGTCTTCAGTCAACAGACGTGTGACCACTCTCGTACCTTGCTGTTGATCTCTTAGTGTATTTCTTCAGATCAATGAGATATGTCGTTCTTAACATTATGCATTATCTGCATCTTCAGACACACCGTCTTCCGACCCACCGCAGTTGCTCCAACAAGGGAAGCATACACCAGAAGGGAGCTATAGTCCCCACTCAATAGTTCCCTGCATCGAATGCGCGTGCCCGACATGCACAACCACAACAACTGCAGGGCCATCCACAAGTCAGCACATGATGCTCACTCCTATGGATGGCAGCCAGATAGGTTGTACCCTCATCTTACTTGTGTGCAACATTTATGGCTTTGTTATTCATCTAAGCATGGAAAATAGATCATCACATTTCACTATATATTCATGTTGATGTCTTACGGGTCTTGTTCAGGAGTTAACGATGTTCCATAGTTCAGCTAAGATACTTGTTCTTTAGGTAACAATGTTCCATAGTTATCATCCATCAGCCAATGCTATCCCACAGGCTGGTGGTTATAGTATTATACCACTTCTAGTATTTCCTATGTTGTTCTTTAATACTTTTGTGTGCCATCTAGTTAATCTCGAGTACAAATGATACATATTCTGTAGTTTCATCTGTGTTCTCCCTTTAGTTTATGAGACCTGTTGCTGCTAGTTAACCCCAGTCCTACTATTTATGTCGTCTCCTACAGGCACCCATTACATAAATCTAACTACTAGTTGTCTTCCATGCATGTCAGATATAATTGCACACACTGATATATCCACAAGAACCTCACGGAGCAATGTAAAGGCCAATAAACTTGATGTCAATGATACCCAATATGATGGAACATGTAAAGGCAGTTCTTCAGAAGACTTGCAGAAAGATGATGAATCCTCTTCACCCCACAAGGTCCTTGCTCTAACTTGGCCTGTGATATGGGTACAACATGCATATAATGTCCTGGAGTGTATCTACTCTGTTGCAATGCCATGTGCTTAGCATGCTGATCATGCATGTAAATATGTCATGCCTTCCTGTTTTTCAGTACCTATTCCATTCATGATAACATGTTTTCAAATTTAAGTACTGTCATTCTACTCTATCGCAATGCCATCTGCTTAATTTGGACATCATGCTTTTGAATATCTTATGCATTGTTATTCGTTAGTATGTACTTCATCTGTCTACCATACCATGTTTTTTTACATTAAAGTGCTGTTCTAGTGCTCTGTTGCAATGCCATCTTATTTTCCCAATCATACACGTGTATGTTGCCTTAGTTATTTCTGTATGTATTCCGCTAGCATACAGTTTTACATTCAACTAGTGTTTTTTTGCTGTGTTGTCATGTCGTATCCCTAGCTCTTACACCATACTCCCTCCGTCCGGATTACATGTTGCCAAAATGGATAAAAAAGGATGTATCTAGAACTGAAATACGCCTAGACCCATCCATTTTTTTCGGATGGAGGGAATACATGTCAATATGTCATGCCTTTCTATTCTTCAGTACCTATTCCATCTATTTGCTGTCGCATGTTTTATAATTAAAGCACCATTTTTCTATACAAGGCATGCAAGGGGAAGACAACTATATTAGAATCTGTAGGGTTACAAACAAGGCCTTTGCAAAAGATCCAACCACCGGGAGATAATAAACCAACTCCAGTTTTTAAAGATACTGCTCCAGCACAGAGAAACCCAACTCCTACTGATAATAAGCAGATTCCAGTGGCCAAAGAACTAGTCCGCTCCAGTCCAGCAAAAATATGTCAACTCAATTCTAAGAAGCGTGTGCGTATCCTTGCATCATGAAATTTTATAGCATGCTGATCATATTTTCTACATGTTTCTTACCCATCTCTCTTTTAGAAAATAAGTTTCACAGATGGAAGATTTTCTGCAATGGTATCGTTTATGAGGAAAGATTCTTGCAGGAATTCTCTATGCTCCAATGTAGATGTAAGTACCTGTTGTATATCACTATATTTTTACATCAGCATGTATTTTGTTAATCGACGTGAATCCAACCTTTATCTGATCTAAATTTAGTTGTAGCAAAATGTATGACTAAAGGCCACAATGTTGATTTTTGCAAGGAAAACTGCCTGGTAGTTTTGCATCCTGAGCTGCATGAGTGTACTATCTCATAGCAGTGGGTTTGAATACTTTGGTTCTGCAGTGGGTTTTTCAGTGTTTTTTTACTATGTTGTCCTGTCATATCCCTAGCTCTTACATCATACTCCCTCCGTCCGGATTAAATGTCGCAGAAATGGATAAAACTGGATGTATCTAGAACTGAAATACGCCTAGACCCATCCATTTATTTCCGGATGGAGTGAATACATGTCAATATGTCATGCCTTTCTATTCTTCAGTACCTATTCCATCTCTGCTGTAGCATGTTTTATAACTGAATCACCATTCTTCTATATAAGGCATGCAAGGGGAAGATGGCTATGTTAGAATCTGAAGGGTTACAAACCAGGTCTTTGCAAAAGATCCAAACGCCAGGAGATAATAAACCAACTCCACTTTTCATAGATACTGCTCCAGCACAGAGAAACCCAACTCCCACTTATAATAAGCAGATTTCAGTGACCAAAGAACTAGTCCGCTCCAGTCCAGCAAAAGAATGTCAACTCCATTCTAAGAAGCGTGTGCGTATCCTCGCATCATGACATTTTATAGCATTCTGATCATATTTTCTACATGTTTCTTACCCGTATCTCTTTTAGAAAATAAGGTTAAACGATACACGACTTCCTCCATTGGGATCCTATTCGAGGAAAATATCTTGCGGGAATTCTCTGTGCTCCGGTGCTGATGTAAGTACGTGTTGTATATCACTATATTTTTACATCAGCATGTATTTTGTTAATTGTCCTGAATCTAACCTTTATCTGATCTAAAATTAGTTGTAGCAAAATGTTAAAGGCGCCAATGTTGATTTTTGTAAGGAAAACTGCCTGGTAGTTTTGCGTACTGAGCTGCATGAATGTGCTATCTCATATCACGCACATTACTGAATTGTAGTGCTTCTCTGGTTGCCCATTCATTCATCGTGTCAATGTTGCTTTCGTATTACCTTACCTGGCTGATGATAGCTGTGCCATATTGTGTTAATTTGGTGTAGGCTAGTTGCCCAAATGTTCGTTGTGTCAATGTTGCTTTCCTATTATCTGACTTGGCCAATGAATGCTAGTGTGCTAATTTTGTGCAGGCTGCTGAAGATAAGAAGACAAACTCTGAAAATAGCAAGGAAACCCCATTGTTTCTTTCCAGTAAATCTAGGCCAGGTAATATGGCAATAACTCATGATTAATCTGTTTGGTTCCCATCCTAATTTATGTTATGATGCAGTGGTCAAGACACTCTCCACTACCAATAATACAAGCCTGCCAAAATCGCCATCTGAATCTGTTCAGTATCCTCTGTCTCGAATGCGATAGAATAAATGTATGTTTGTGAACCAATTAATGGCTGAAGCAATGATGGAAATGGTGGATGAATCAGAGGTGCAGAGTCGTGCGACACAACAACTGATCAATGTTTTGAGAGATAGTGTGGCAAAGCAGGAAGAACTTGCCCACATGCTTATGGGTGTCATCTGTGCTGAGGTTGCAGATTGTGACGTTGTAGATGGTTAGGTTCTGCTCATTTATTTGCACTGGCATCAATCTTTGATTGCCCAGTGGATGTAATTTCCTGTAATATATTCTGGATGTGCAACGTTATTCCCTGTATGTCGTACCTTTGCTCGTCGTAATGGGCTCAAATTATCTAATTTGGCCTAAAGACATGAACTAACTTTAGTGGGCCCATTAAGCTAATGGGCCGTTACTAGGCCGAAAGTTAATGGTCGGTCCTCTTACCTCCCGGGTCGTTAACAAGCCGACATCGAAGCGGGCAACAGGTGGCCCCAATTTATTTCACGGGCCATTAACAGGCCGTTACTAAGTTTGGGCTACTTATGGCCCAACTATACTGTAGGCCTTTAGCGGGCCGAAAGAGACAGTGGGCTTGTATTGTACCATGAAGAGCATGGGCCGCTAAGAGGCCGAAAGTCAGGTCGTATTGTAAACGGCCCAACTGTGTTGTGGGCCTTTAGCAGGCCAAAAGAGAAACCGGGCTGGTATTGGACCATGAAGGGCATGGGCCGTTAAGAGGCCAAAACTAAGGTCCGACTACAAATGGCCCAACTCATTTATGGTAAGTTAATAGACCGAAAGGCACACAGGGCTGGGAATTGGCCCAACACTTAAATGGGTCGCTAAAAGGCCAAAACTTAGGTCCGACTACAATGGGCCCAATTGATTTATGGGCCGTCAACAGGCTGAAAGTGACACCGGGCCAGAAATTGGCCCAACACTTAAATGGGCCGCTAAAAGGCCGAAACTCAGGTCCGACTACAAATGGCCCATCAGATTTATGGGCCGTCAACAGGCTGAAAGATACACCGGGCCAGAAATTAGCCCAACATTTAAATGGGTCGCTAAAAGGCCGAAAGATGTACATCCTGAAAATTGGCACATCCATTAGATGGGCCGTTAACAGGCCGAAATCTCATCGGGCCGATATTGAGTCCAAATATATAGCGGGCTGTTAACGGGCTAAAACTGACGATGGGCTGCAATGGTGTCAAATCTTTAACGGGCCGAATTGCACATCTCGTATGGGCTGTGGGCTTAAATGGACCTGACACAAGTAGGCCTTATATGGGCCGACCTGCTAATTTTTATTGGGCCGGCCTTTTTCACCAGAATGGGCCACTGTTGGGTCGTGCCACGTGTCGACCTATCATAGGCGCCTCCTGTCCAATGAGTGGATGACATCTGTCCCAACGATGAGCCGACATGTGTTTCCTCTAGCCAATGATGATTTTACACGTGGAAAATCCCCATTGGTCGGTGCTTTTAACGGGTTATCGGATCCAAAACCTGACCCGATAGCTTAACGGTGTTCCATTATGGTGGATGCCATGTGTCGGTCACCCTTGACGAAAGCACTTCTGTGACGCGCGATTTATCGTCATGGAAGTGGACACTTCCATGATGATAATTTTGGTAATGTCATGGAACACTTCTACGACAGCACATGTATGACTATCTTGATTCTGTCATAAATTTGTCATGGATGTACATGCATGACAAAAAAGTGACCTACTGTGACAAACACGTATCACCACAGAAATGTTTTTTTTGTTGTGATGTGACATCGCTTTCAACACCCTGAAAGAGAAGTTAGTCACTGCTCCAGTTCTGACTCCTCCTGATGAATCCAAACCGTTCGAGGTCTTCTGTGATGCTTCCCTTCAAGGTCTCGGTGCAGTGTTGATGCAAGAGAAGAAAGTTGTGGCCTATACCTCTCGCAAGTTGAAGCCCAACGAAAAGAACTACCCCACTCATTACCTCGAGTTGGCGGCAGTTGTCCATGCTCTTTTAACATGGAGACATCTCTTGTTCGGAAGAAAAGTGGACATCTTCACTGATCATCAGAGTCTCAAGTACATCTTCACTCAGCCCAACCTCAACCTCAGGCAGACTCATTGGGTCGAAATGATTCAAGAGTATAATCCGAGTATTGAAGATACTCTAGGAAAGGCCAATGTAATTGCTGACGCATTGAGCAGGAAGGCTTACTGCAACAATTTGATTATCAAGCCCTACCAACCAGAGCTTTGTGAAGCTTTCCGCAAACTTAAACTTCAACTTGTTCCTCAAGGATTCCTTACCAACCTCCAAGTCTTTTCTACTTTGGAAGATCAGATTCGTGAGGCTCAACTTCTTGATGCTATGGTGAAGAAGGTCAAGATTGGGATTGCCAAGAGCCAACCCAAGTACAAGTGCTATCGCCTTGATGACAAGGATACTCTATTCTTCGAGGATCGCATTGTCGTTCCTAAAGGTGACCTTCGTAAAGTCATTATGAACGAGGCTCACAATTCACTCCTCTCTATTCACCCTAGAAGTACAAAGATGTACCATGACCTCAAGCAGTCGTATTGGTGGACTCGATTGAAGCGCGAAATTGCTCAGTTCGTGAATGAATGTGATGTCTGTAGAAGAGTGAAAGTAGAACACCAATGACCAGCTGGTCTCCTCCAACCTCTTGCCATTCTAGAATGGAAGTTTGACCATATTGAGATGGACTTCGTGACTGGATTCCCCAAGTCCAATCGTGGCAATGATGCTATCTTCGTTGTCATCGAAAAGCTCACTAAAGTGGCTCATTTCCTTCCTATCAAAGAATCTATCACAGTAGCTCAGTTGACAGAGCTATATACCTCCAGGATTGTCTCTCTGCACGGCATTCCACAGTTGATATCTTCAGATCATGGAAGCATCTTCACCTCCAAGTTTTGGGATTCTTTTCAGAAGGCCATGGGCACCAATATTAGCTTCAGCACAACTTTTCATCCTCAAACTAGTGGCCAAGTCGAGCGAGTCAATCAAATTCTTGAAGATATGCACAGGGCTTGTGTCATTTCTTTCAGTATGAAGTGGGAAGATTGTCTTCCATATGCCGAGTTCTCCTACAACAACAGCTTTCAAGCGAGTTCGGGCAAGGCCCCATTCGAGATTCTCTATGGCAGGAAGTGCCGTACTCCTCTTAACTGGTCAGAGACTGGTGAACGCCAACTTCTTGGCAATGACTTGATCACAGAGGCTGAAGAAATGTGCAAAGTCAGTCGTGAAAATCTGAAAGTCGCGCAATCGCGCTAGAAGAGTTACTATGATAAGAAGCATCGTGACTTGGCTTTCGATATCGGAGACCATGTCTACCTCCGCGTCTCTCCAATGAAAGGTACTCGTCGCTTCGGTATCAAAGGGAAGCTTGCCCCTAGATACGTGGGTCCTTTCAAGATCATTGGAAAAATAGGCGATCTCGCCTATCAACTTGAGCTTCCATCCAACTTTGCAAATGTGCACGACGTGTTTCACGTGTCTCAGCTCCGCAAGTGTTTCAAGACTCCTGAACACACAATCAACTTTGAAGAGATTGATCTCCAAGAAGACATGTCTTATCATGAGCACCCCGTTATTATTCTTGAAGAAACTGAGCGCAACACTCGCAACAAGTCTATCAAATTCCTGAAAGTGAAGTGGTCACATCATTCCGACCGTGAAGCCACCTGGGAACGCGAGGACCACCTCCGTTCCGAATATCCGGAGTTTTTCCAGTCCTAGATCTCGGGACGAGATCCTTTCGTAGTGGTGGAGTGTTGTAACGCCCCATACGTAACATGCCATATTTGTTTTCCAACTCTTGCCATTTCTGGCACTATGTTATGAGATTCCTCGTAGTTGGGTTCTTGTCTTCGTGTTGCTTTTGTCTTTGTCATGCATCTCATATCATGTCATCATGTGCATCACATTTGCATACATATTTGTCTCATGCATCCGAGCATTTTCCCCGTTGTCCGTTTTGCATTCCGGCGCTCCTATGTCCTCCGGTGTCCCCTTTAACCTCTTTTCGTGTGCGGGTATTAAACGTTCTCGGATTGGACCGACACTTTCCAGGCGGCATTGGTTTACTACCGGTAGACCGCCTGTCAAGTTTCGTGCCATTTGGACTTCGTTTGATACTCCAACGGTTAACTGAGGAACCGAAAAGGCCTCGTGTGTGTTGTAGCCCAACACCTCTCCAAAGTGGCCCAAAGCCCAGCTGAACCCCCTCCATCACCTCGGTCATTCAATCACGACCGCATGGCCGAAAACCGTGCTCAATTTGGAGCCTCCTAGCTCCTCCTATGTATAAAAAGGCATCTCCCCCGAAAATCTCGGATCATTCCACCCCTAACCCTAGTCTCCTTCCCCTCTCCGCACCGGACGTGTCCGTCCGCCGCCGGACACAACGCGCCGCCGCTCGCGTCCAACCACGGGGCGCCACGTGTTGCCTCCCTGCCATCCACCGCGCCGGCCCGCCTGGCCCGTGGCCGGCCCTCCCGGCCCCCCGACTCGGGCCGCGCGCCGCCTGTGCGCGCCACCGCCGTTCGCCCACACTGGCTGCCGCCCTCCGCCGGCACCGGCCGCCGCCACCTCGCTGGCTCCGCCGCACGCCGACGTCACCGAGTTCCTCTGCCACCCGCGCCTCCTCGAGCTCCAGCGCCTTCTCCCTCACACTTCGGCCGTTGTCTTCTTCTTCCCTGTCATGTCCGACGACGAGCACCGACGAACCTCGTAAAGCGTACACGAACCCTAGATCCAGATCTAGGAGGTTGACTTTAGCCCTAGTTTTCCAGTATTTTTAGCATTTTTCATTGCATCATAACTTTGCACCCGTGGCTCCGGTTTGGGCGTGTAGCATATCAAATTGTTCGTCTCGATGTGTACTTCATTTAATTCCATTGCACCATGTTCATTTGAGCTTATCTTGATGCCCTAAATGCTGTTGCAAGAGTGCTATGCAATGTTAGTTTCAGTTTCTTAGCAGAGATTGGACATTTGTCATTTTTGCCATGCTTAATGTGTGCCTCCTATGAACTTGAGCCCTACATGTGTTTTGAAGTATGCCATGCCATCTTTACAGGGGGTGTATGCCATGTATTTTTGTGATCTCTGTGGTGACTAGCACAAGCATGCAAAGTAGCTCTCGTAATGTTGCTAATTTCAGGGACTTAGAAATCTTCTACGTCTTTTCCCTGATAATATTTTTATGCCAAGTATTCATGTTGCTGCAGAGTGATCCATGCCTCCTTTGAGCATGTTCAGTAAGGGTGATTTTGAGATATTATTATGCTCTATCGATCCATGTCGCTGTTTGCAATTATGGAGCACCCTAGCATGACTCAATCTTGCTATAATTTTTTATAAAATGTTCCTGGCAGATTGTTTACGTGTTAAGCAATTTTGCCGAGGTTGTTGTAGTTGATCCGTGCATGCTATGAGGTTGTTCTTACCATGTTTAACTTCTATGCCATGTCTAATTGCTGGGTGTATGCTTAGTTTGTCATGCAATGCCTTGTGGTGAGTGCATCGAGCTCGTAAACATGCCTACGTGAATCTGTTTTTGCCATGTTCCAGTTTTCTACTAAGTCTGAATCTGTTAACGAAACTTGCTATGTTCACATGGTTGCCATTGTGTTTTCAGATCCCTTTTGGCTTATGGTCAGTAAGGGACTTTTGTTCTATGCTTTGAGTAGCTGCATGTCATGCCTTGCTTTGCCATGTTATGTTCCTGTAGCATGTTGTTATCTTGCTCGAAACATTGCTTCCTGATGTTAAATTCCTGACATGTTATTTTCACTAAGTCTGTAACATGTTATCTTTTGCACTTTTGCCATGCTTGTTTGAACCTGCTATTTTTGTGATTTAGCCGTAGCTCAGTGTTCATTTTTTGTCAATCATCTTGAGTGGATCCCTGCCATGTGCTTTGTTGTTATGTTAGAGTGCAGTAGCTTGTTGTTCTTGATGCATTTAGATGGCCTCGTGTTGTTGATCGCAGCTTTGTGCCATTATTGTTTTGTTTGCCATTTGCAAACTGTGCATCCGATTCCGGTGATCTTTATATCGATTTCGACCGAAATCAACTCATCTTTCCAGCGGCACACTTGGTTTTCCAAGTTGAGGCCGGGTTCAATCTTTCCTTTCCGTAACATGCATATGCATTGCATATCACATCCCACATATCATGCCATGTTTTGCATCATGTTGCTTGTGCATTGCATCGTGGTTGATTGCGGTTCCCTTTACTTGTGTTCTTGCTTGGGTAGAGCCGGGAGACGAGTACGTGATCGATGAACCCATTGAGAACATTTACGAGGATCAAGCTTACGTCAACTGGGAGAACTTTGCAGGCAAGATGACCATACCCTCGAAATCACTTCTATCTTTGCTTGCTAGATGCTCGCTTTTTTGCTATGCCTATGCTACGATACCTACCACATGCTTTATCATGCCTCCCATATTGCCATGTCAAACCTCTAACCCACCTTGTCCTAGCAAACAGTTGTTTGGCTCTGTTATCGCTTTGCTCAGCCCCTCTTATAGCGTTGCAGTTGCAGGTGAAGATTGGATTTTTTTTCCTAGTTGGAACATGTTTTATTGTTGGGATGTCATTATTATATCTTATCTACTTTAATGCATCTATACACTTGGTAAAGGGTGGAAGGCTCGGCCTTATGCCTGGTTTTTTGTTCCACTCTTGCCGCCCTAGTTTCCGTCATACCGGTGTTATGTTCCTTGATTTTGTGTTCCTTACACGGTTGGGTTATAATGGGAACCCCTTGACAGTTCGCCTTGAATAAAACTCCTCCAGCAAGGCCCAACATTGGTTTTACCATTCGCCACCTAGCCTCTTTTTCCCTTGGGTTCCGCGGACTCAAGGGTCATCTTTATTTTAAACCCCCGGGCCAATGCTCCTCCGAGTGTTGGTCCAAACTAGAGCCCCTTGCAGCGCCACCTCGGGGAAACTCGAGGGTTGGTTTGAGTTGTACGGATTGCTTATCTGGTGTGCCCTGAGAATGAGATATGTGCAGCTCCTATCAGGATTTGTCGGCACATTCGGGTGGCTTTGCTGGACTTGTTTTACCATTGTCGAGATGTCTTGTAACCGGGATTCTGAGTTTGATCGGGTTGTCTTGGGAGAAGGAATATCCTTCGTTGACCGTGAGAGATTGTGATGGGCTAAGTTGGGACACCCCTGCAGGAATTTGAACTTTCGAAAGCCGTGCCCGCGGTTATGGGCAGATGGGAATTTGTTAATGTCAGGTTGTCGAAAACCTGTAACTTAACTTAATTAAAATGAATGAACAGAGTGTGTGCACGTGATGGTCTCTTTTCGGCGGAGTCCGGGAAGAGAACACGGTCTCGTGTTATGCTTGAACGTAGGTTGTTCTAGGATCACTTCTTGATCATAGCTTCTCGACCGTGCGTTGCCTTCTCTTCTTGCTCTCTTTTGCGTATGTTAGCCACCATATATGCTAGTGCTTGCTGCAGCTCCACCTCAGACCTTTTACCCTACCTATAAGCTTAAATATTTTTGATCGCGAGGGTGTGAGATTGCTGAGTCCCCCTGACTCACAGATTACTTCCAAAACCAGATGCAGGGACCGATGATACCACTCCAGGAGATTGTATCTGGATGATTGTAATGTTATATTTATGCATTGTGTCACATGGAAATTATAAGCCAACTATGTACCTCTTTTCTTATTCAGTACATGGGTTGTGTGAAGATTACCCCACTTGCGGCATTGCTTACAATGTGGTTATGCCTCTAAATCGTGCTTCGACACGTGGGAGATATAGCCGCATCGTGGGCGTTACAGGATCTTTCATGACAAGATTCAGCAAAGCAGTATTAATCTCACAAGATTCAGCATCAGTAAGAGGAGCAATCAGAGTGCTAATAAAATCATTATTGTTGGTATTGGAAAATTCACACAATTTAGTATTATCTTGAGCCATCGTGACAAATAATCCAACACACAAGCACAGAAGAAGCAAGAGAAAAAGAGACGAACTAGAAAAGAGAAGGGGAACGGAAAAGAGGGCGAATAAAATGGCAAGGGTGAAGTGGGGGAGAGGAAAACGAGAGGCAAATGGAAAGTAATGTAATGCGAGAGATAAAAGTTTGTGATGGGTACTTGGTATGTCTTTACTTGTGCGTAAATCTCCCCGGCAACGACGCCAGAAATCCTTCTTGCTATCTCTTGAGGACTGCGTTGGTTTTCCCTTGAAGAGGAAAGGGTGATGCAGAAAAGTAGCGTAAGTATTTCCCTCAGTTTTTGAGAACCAAGGTATCAATCCAGAAGGAGACTACACACAAGTCCCGCGTACCTACACAAACAAATAAGAACCTAGCAACCAACAGGATAAAGGGGTTGTCAATCCCTTCGCGGTCACTTACGAGAGTGAGATCTGATAGAGATAATAATAGTAAGATAAATATTTTTGGTATTTTAATGATATAGATTTAAAGTAAAGATTGCAAAGTAGAATAGATTGGAAACTTATATGATAAAAGATAGACCCGAGGGCCATAGGTTTCACTAGTGGCTTCTCTCAAGATAGCATAAGTATTACGGCGGGTGAACCAATTATTGTCGAGCAATTGATAGAAAAGTGCATAATTATGAGAATATCTAGGCATGATCATGTATATAGGAATCACGTCTGCGACAAGTAAACCGAAGCGATTCTACATCTACTACTATCACTCCACACATCGACCGCTATCCAGCATGCATCTAGAGTATTAAGTTCATAAGAACAGAGTAACACATTAGGCAAGATGACATGATGTAGAGGGATAAACTCAAGCAATATGATATAAACCCCATCTTTTTATCCTCGATGGCAACAATACAATACGTGCCTTGCTGCCCCTGCTGTCACTCGGAAAGGACACCGCAAGATTGAACCCAAAGCTAAGCACTTCTCCCATTGCAAGAAAGATCAATCTAGTAGGCCAAACCAAACTGATAATTCGAGGATACATGCAAAGATAACCAATCATACATAAAAGATTTCAGAGAAGAATCAAATATAATTCATAGATAAACTTGATCATAACCCACAATTCATCGGATCTCGACAAACACACCACAAAAAGAGTTACATAAAATAGATCTCCAAGAAGATCAAGGAGAACCTTGTATTGAGATCCAAAGAGAGAGAGAAGAAGCCATCTAGCTAATAACTATGGACCCGAAGGTCTGAGGTAAACTACTCACACATCATCGAAGGGGCCTTTGGCAAGCGAAGACCACCTTTTGTCAGGATAACTTGTACTTGTTGTCCCCCTTTGAAATGGCCGTTGTGGGATGTGACGCCCCAAGGTCGGAGCATTAGATGCCTTCCATGGTTTCTAAGTTTCATCATGTGATTTGTTTTGTTCGTTGCTTTCTTCTTTCCATCATTTGCATTGCATCATGTCATCATGTCATTTTTTAACTCAACTAAATAAATGGCATGGATCTTTGATCCATTTAAATCGAGGGAATTCACATGGTGAGTTCTCTTTATAACATATATCCTCCCAATATTATTATGGAGCTATTATAAAATATTCCATTTATTTGGAATTCACCTTAATACACTTGCATATTAAATCCCTTGGCATTTTTTTCTTCAAGTGTTGACTCTCTAACCTTGCCATTTATATTTTCATCATTTTCCGGAGCTCCGCCAAAAATCCGAACATTTTTGGGCCTGCCCAAACCTCACTTCCTATTCGAATCATTTGAATTTAAATCAAATGATTTTGAATTTTACATCTATCAATCTTCGCCTTTTCTATTTTCTCGGAACAAGCATAATTTTGCGAGTTCGGGAAAATTATCCCTATGCCCAAAATCTTTTCGTAACCCCCTCTTTCCTTTTTTTCTTTCAGTTATCTGTTTTAAATCTTTTTCTAGAGAGAGGAGTGAGGAGCCAGCCCCAGCTGGGCCTCCAACCTCCTGCACCGGCCCAATTTGGTCCAACCTTCACTCGGCCATCTGCACCTAAGGCCTAGCCCGCACCGGATCTAACCCTAGCAGCCACTAGGCCCGACCGAGACCTCACCCTCTCCCTCTCGTCCTCATCCACCGCCGCCAACACCCGCATGCACGCAGTTCCCAGGAACCGCTCGACCCACCTCTCCCTCTCGCTCCAACATGCATCGCTAGGGAGAGGCGCTCCCCAGTATGCGCGAGCCCGCGCCCCCGCCTCCTTCTCCCACCAGTGTTGCCGCCTTCCCCACTCTGGTGAGGCCGCCGCCCGCCGACGTCAAGCACCGCCCATCCCGGCCTTCTCCTTGCTGCTCTCGACGTAGGCCGCTGGCCCCAATCGTCATGGCACCGGCCACCAGAGCCTCCAAGCCGGCAAGCCCCTTCCTTGTCGGGCCTCCTCTGCTTCTCCTCGTGCTCGAGCTGCACCGCGTCGTGCCACTCGGCACCCTGCTCCATATCTCGACCTCGTCCAGCGATCTTGCCTCCACCGCGTCGTTTCTCCTTCTCCTGCTCGCCTCCCTTGGTGCCCCGCTGTCCGGCGAGCCCAGGTCCGTGTCATGCCTGCCTTGCCTCCTCCCTCTCCCTTCCCTATTTTTCCTTCCTCACCTCACATATCCCTTCCCCTCTTTCTCTAACAGGAGCCCCCACGCTGATGCCATGCCCCCGCCGCTGTTGTCGAGATCCCTCACCATGGACTTATCCATTTTTGGCGTGCGCTTGTGCGGCCGTCAGCCGCGTCGCCGGAGGTCCTCGTCGGCTCCCCATGCTGTCCCTGCAAGGCCCGCAACTGTTTTGGCCTACTTTGCCTCGGCCTCGGCCGAGGACGAGCATTGCTGCTGCCTGCTCGATTCACACGCATGCACGGCGTCCACGTTGACCGGGTCTCCGCGCGTGGCTAGCCGGCCATGCTAGGCCCAGCTGCTGGCCTGACACGACCCCTTTGTTGGCCGCCAAGACCGCCCGGTGCTGCCTTGTTTTGGTTCACGAGGTTCCGCACCGAAACATCTTCACGGTCGACTATGTTTTGTTGTCCCGACCGGAACCATCAAGTACTCGAGACACAATGGCACCAAGTACCAATACGAACGTGTACGACTACGTGGATTCGCCAACTACACCATCATTAAGACCAGACGGATGCCCGGACGAGTACTAAACGAAATGCCTAGTACCAGGTCAACGAGGTTCGCCAAGTTCGTCTTCTGCCATCCCCGAAATCGCCAAGTACAACGATGCCAAGTACCCCTTCAGAACACCAAGGTGGATCTCTACCGTTGACGAGGTTCCGATAAGACCGTAAAGTGAACGACTACTTCCACGACGATACGAGGACAACTACCGTCGACGTGCATTTTGCCAAGTACCACTACCGTCGACCGTGAAGGGCTTGGTGTCATCAAGTACCTCTCTGAATGATCGTGAACGACAACCCTCGTAAGAGCAAGACTGCCGAATACCCCCCTCGGATCAGCAAGTTCCACTACCGTTGCTATACCGCGAGTTCCACTACCGACGACCTCGAACACCTACGGACGTGTACAACTACAGTTGCCCGAAGAACCATGGGTCACAAGACTCGTGTACGACTATCGCGAGTACCTCTACCTTCGTCGTGTACCACTACATCCACTACCCTCATCGTGGACCAATTGTACAACAACTTCCGTCTACATCCTTTGAACCCAAACCATCCCGAACCACGCACTTCGAAGGTATAACCGCCGAGCCGATGACCCCGTGGATGAATGCTTGCGATGTACGAGATGCACCCTTTTGTTTGCACCATGTCCATAGTGTCTCTCGCGTCCATGCCATCAACCCATGGGAACCCGGTAACCGGGATCACCCCAGCATCTTTTGCACGATCCCGCCACACTTTCTTTTGCACCGACGTCTCAATGAGTTGTCAGAACCGGAATGTTGTGGTGGCACCGTTTCGTCATTGTCGCCGTGGCACCCCTTTCATTTCCGCCATGATGACAAATGCTTCATAATATGCTTGTCAACTTTTAAAAAAAATTGCATAAAACTTGCACTTGTCATCTACATCATGAAAACAACATTTAAATGTTTAAAATTGTTGTTTGCTTTAAATTTCTAAAGGCAGATGAGGTTTTACCGAAATTGTTGTTTGATGTTTCCGGGCTCATTTAAAATGCCTAACTGTGTATTTTACTTATGCTTCACCTCTTGCCATGCTAACCAACATTTAATTTTGTTAAGTACATAAACGGGAGAGAACTAAATAAGTCATGTGGTGTCCCATCAATATGCAACACGTTGCATATTGAGCTACACTTAATTTGTAGTTTTGCTTGTTGCACTTTGCCATGCCATTCAAATTTAAACCGGACATGCATCATCCTTGATTGTGCATCATGCCATGTTTATGCTTGTTGGTTTACTATGTTGCTTGCTTCTTTCTAGGTTCTTCTCTCGTTAGCTTCGGTTCCGTTCCAGAGTTGTGAGGATTCGTTCGTCTACGTACGTTTGTCTTTGTCATGGACTCGTTCTTCTTCCTTGCGGGATCTCAGGAAAGATGACCATACCCTCGAAATCACTTCTATCTTTGCTTGCTAGTTGCTCGCTGTATTGCTATGCCCATGCTGCGATACCTACCACTTGCTATATCATGCCTCCCATATTGCCATGAGCCTCTAACCCACCTTGTCCTAGCAAACCGTTGTTTGGGTATGTTACCGCTTTGCTCGGCCCCTCTTATAGCGTTGATAGTTGCAGGTAAAGTTGAATTTTTTTCCTTGTTGGGATATCACAATATCTCTTATTTTTATTAATGCTTCTATATACTTGGTAAAGGGTGGAAGGCTCGGCCTTATGCCTAGTGTTTTGTTTCACTCTTGCCGCCCTAGTTTCCGTCATACCGGTGTTATGTTCCTTGATTTTGCGTTTCTTACACGGTTGGGTTATAATGGGAACCCCTTGACAGTTTGCCTTGAATAAAACTCCTCCAGCAAGGCCCAACCTTGGTTTTAAATTTGCAATCACAACCTAGCCTTTTTCCCTTGGGTTTCTGGAGCCCGAGGGTCGTCTCTATTTCAACCCCGTCGGGCCAGTGCTCCTCTGAGTGTTGGTCCGAACTGAGCTGCCTGCGGGGCCACCTCGGGGAAACTTGAGGGTTGGTTTTACTCGTAGCTAGTCTCATCCGGTGTTGCCCTGAGAACGAGGTACGTGCGACTCCTATCGGGATTTTTCGGCACATTGGGTGGCTTTGCTGGTCTTGTTTTACCATTGTCGAAATGTCTTGTAACCGGGATTCCGAGCCTGATCGGGTCTTCCTGGGAGAAGGAATATCCTTCGTTGACCGTGAGAGCTTGTGATGGGCTAAGTTGGGACACCCCTGCAGGGTTTTGAACTTTCGAAAGCCGTGCCCGCGGTTATGGGTAGATGGGAATTTGTTAATGTCTAGTTGTAGGAGACCTGAAAGTTAACTTAATTAAAATGCATCAATAGCGTGTGTAGCCGTGATGGTCTCTTTTCGGCGGAGTCCGAGAAGAGAACACGGTCTCTTGTTATGCTTGGACGTAAGTAGTTCTAGGATCACTTCTTGATCATAGATTCTCGAACGTGCTTTGCCTTCTCTTCTCGCTCTCATTTGCGTAAGTTAGCCACCATATATGCTAGTGCTTGCTGCAGCTCCACCTCATACCTTTTCCCTACCCAGAAGCTTAAATAGTCTTGATCGCGAGGGTGTGAGATTGCTGAGTCCCCGTGACTCACATAGTGTGGCTTTGATGGTCTTGTTTTACCATTGTCAAAATGTCTTGTAACCGGGATTCCGAACCTGATCGGGTCTTCCTAGGAGAAGGAATATCCTTCGTTGACCATGAGAGCTTGTGATGGGCTAAGTTCGGGCACCCCTGTAGGGTTTTGAACTATCGAAAGCCCTGCCCGCGGTTATGGGCATATGGGAATTTGTTAATGTCCGGTTGTAGAAGACCTGAAACTTAACTTAATTAAAATGCATCAACATCGTGTGTAGCCGTGATGGTCTCTTTTGGGCGGAGTCCGAGAAGAGAACACGGTCTCGTATTATGCTTGGACGTAAGCAGTTCTAGGATCACTTCTTGATCATAGATTCTCGAACGTGCTTTGCCTTCTTTTCTCGCTCTCATTTGCGTAAGTTAGCCACCATATATGCTAGTGCTTGCTCCAGCTCCACCTCATACCTTTTCCCTACCCATAAGCTTAAATAGTATTGATCGCGAGGGTGCTTAGTCCCCGTGACTCCCAGATTACTTCCAAAACCAGTTGCAGGTGTCAATGCTACCAGTACAGGTGACGCAACCGAGCTCAAGGATGAGCTCGATGAAGATCGTGTTCGTTATGTTGTTTCGTTTTCAGTTGATCAGTAGTGGATCCCAGTTGGGGCGATCGGGGATCTAGCATTTGGGGTGGTCCTCTTTTATTTTGGTTCCATAGTCGGACCTTGATTGTATTTGGATGATGTAATTATATATTCATGTATTGTGTGAAGTGGCGATTGTAAGCCAACTATGTACCTCTTTCTTATTTCAGTACATGGGATGTGTAAAGATTACCCCTCTTGCGACATTGCCTACAATGCAGTTATGTCTCTAAGTCGTGCTCCAACACGTGGGAGATATAGCCGCATCGTGGGTGTTACAAGTTGGTAATCAGAGCCTTCCCCGACTTAGGAGCCCCCTGCTTGATTAAATCACTGGCGTTGTTGAGTCTAGAAAAAATGTTATGAGTCTTATAGGATTATATATATCGGAGAGTATGATTCTTTTTACTCCTCAGTCCCTTCGTCGCTCTGGTGAGGCATCCTGATGTAGAGTTTTGACTCTTCTCTTCTCAAATTTCACTAAAAAAATTTAGGATCACGCGGGTATCTTGGAATCGTTCCGATGGTTTTGTGACGAGAACATTGTTCTTGGTGCCTCCTGACATTTTGGGGTTGTGGCAGTGTCCCAGGGAGTTGAGCTCCGAGATGTTGTCGTCACAATTTTATCGTTGTAGTTCTGGAATACCTGAGTTTTGCCGACATCGAAAATCTCTTTTATGCAGTTGTTGGTGAGATAACCTCAATGCCACCCAGTACTAGGGCGGGAGTTCGGGAGTATTGACATAACTCGTATAACGGATGCTTTTCGAAGGCTGAGGTAAATGATTTCCGAAGGTTTCTTGGTTATGTGTTGAAGGATGGATACAGCTGGATGTAGGATGTGTTAGTTTTGGGTGAGATATTATGCTTCCCCTGTATCCCCAACACCTGATTGCATAACCGGAAAGTTTCGGGAGTTTATAAGTGGGAATTCAAGTAGCTCCTAGGATATCTTTCCGACAGATGTATGATATGAGATTGGGGTTCGACGTCTAGTGGTCCGCCTATCCACGGTTGGTTTTACAGTGGTCTCGTTGTGTCTTAAAGAGTCCTTGGCTATGCTGACTCAGGGACGCTTCGTATGTCATGTGCACTGCCTTGTACATGACGGTGCTGTACGATCGAGCCCGTGTGGGCCCCACCACAAAAACTTCAGACGAAATCTCTATCATATGTTTGTTCTGGCTTATTCTGCAAGCCAATCCTTGTTTTTGTTTTGAGCTGTGGTATTCGAGTTGCTTCAATGTCAAATGTTGATTCCATACCTTCCCTAAGTGGGGTTCTCATATTTCTATGTGAACATTAATCCTTCTTATTTATTGAGATTGTCATCCCCATTCTATTTTCAACCGGCATGTTTCTCTTCAAGTAAATCCGATCATTTCAACATCCGCAAGCTCAATTCTATGTTTTCTCAATGGTGTTTGCTTCATCCGTTCCAAGTTGCCTTTGTTTTCCCGCCCTCCCACCCTTTTTCTTCAAGGATTCAGATTTCTTAATCAACTATCCATTTTATTGATGGAAGTCTCTCCATTCTTTTCCTTCATGTTCTTATCCGGCGATTCTCAGGAAGATACTAACGAAGCTTCAAGTTCATCATTATTTGTTCTTTTTCTTCTCCGGTGGATTCAATTCAAGCTTTTGGTGTTGATCATATTCTTTTCCTTATTTCAATGCTTTCTCATGCCAGTGCACCTCTTAATCATCCACTTCTCGCCATTCATTTTTCTGGAGTGCTGAAGATATCTCGAATATTCGTGTTTCCACTCTGCTTTCGTTCAAGCTCTTTCGAGGATGTTATCTCATTCGAGCCATTTAATTCAACCGGTGCAATCACCCTTCAATTCATTTCAACTGTGTTTCTTTTGAGTGGGCCCTAACCCACAGGTCTTTTCCGAGGATCTTACCTGACTCTTCTTTTCCCGGTGTTATTCTCAAATTCATTTCAAAGTTTGATGTAAGAATGAATTATCATCAGTCATATGTCTTTCTCCATGATCTTTCAAATTTGTTCATCATTGGTTCAACCTTTCTATTAGCCATCCCGGAGTATCTCAACAATTCATGGTGGTGTTTCTCGTCGTCATTCTCAACATTTGAAGACCGAAGAAGAGTTTTCCTCAAAATTTTATCCATTCTCTCAGAGATGCGTGGTACTAGCCTTATGCCATCCTCTCATATTGCTTTTTCGATCGTGAGAATTCTTTCACCCATCGGGAGCATTTCATGAGTTGTTCCCATTTTTTTCCTCCGAAGGTTATCTTTTCAAATATCATTCATTCTAGCTTTCAGCTCTCTTTCTCCAAATCTTACCGGTGCATCATTCAAATTTCTTTAATCAGCTCATGATCTCTTCGTTCTCATGGATCTAAATTCACTCGAGAATCTTCGTCTCATTTTCTAATTCTTCCCGGTGAATTGTGCCTTTGCTACTTTCATTTTGAACTCTTACGGTGGTTCGTTTAAGATTTCTATTCCTTCATTATCATATCAATTCATTCGTTGTTTCAATTCTACCGGTGGTTCATTGAAGACCTTCTCAAGTTTACGCTATATCTCTCCTGAATCCTGTCCAATGAGAATAAGTAGTATGCAAAATCCGTTGCTTGTCATCTATTTAAATTGGTGAGGGATAAGCATAATGTAATTCTTATTCTTGTTTCATCGAGTAAATTCCATTCCTTATTCCATAGGTTCATCAAATTCTCTATTTCAATTTTTTTCATCTTTTCTTTTCCGGAGTTCCAAGTTTTTCCGCATTATCGCGTCGCAAAGCTCCATTTAATCATTCCAAGGTTTCACCTTGTGTTTTCAACTTCTCTTTCCTTTCGTTTGATCATCCTTTTATTACCGAAGTTCTTCATGGAGGCTCTACATGATGGTTTACAAGGATACTTTTCATTCTTCAGTTGTTCTGCAAGTTTTCTCTCGGAGTTAAGATCTACCAAGCTATACTAAAAAATTAGACATGGGGTTTCAACACATGTCTTGTTCTGAGGAGTTCAAGTATTCTTCATATTGCAATTCGGAGTGCAATTCCATCTACCTTATCTTTTCAGGTGGTGTTATGTCTTTCTTGACAATTTCCCTTAATGTTTCATGATTCAAAAGTTTTCAGGAATGAGATATTTAAACCCATCATTTTCTTCCTTGGAGTTATCTAGGGTTAAATTTCACCTAAAGCCTTCCATTGGGAATGTTGCTCCTTGTGGTGATTACCTATGATCCAAGTTTTCTTATCACGTCGGTGGAAGAAGCTTCCTATTCTTTTCTAGCTCTCAATCAAATCTTTTGTTTTCGTAATGGCAGAATTTCACCTCATAGTTTTGAGATGTTCTCCATAAGCCCACTACAACCTTGTTCTTTTCGTTGTTGGTTTTCCAACAACTCCGTTCGACCCTTCTCCTAAATATGCCTTTTCAAGCTCATTTGAGGTAGAAGATCTTGTTTCCCTCCATTCATTCCATTCTATTCTTTCATTTCTTCCAGAGGCATTGTGATGTTGCTCTCTTCACTCATCATCTCGAAGTATGAGGATCGTGTCCTTTTCATGCTTATCCATTTAACCAGAGTGTTGTGTCCTATGCTCAAGTTCTTTTCGTCTTTTCAAGTCTGACATCTCTTTTCAACAGGAGTGTTGTCCGAATTTGTTCTTCCTTGTTTCTCTTTTCTATCGGAGTGTTTTCAACTTCGTTCATCTCCGTTGTATTCTTTTCTCGAAATGGCTTAACCTTTTTCAAGGTTCTTTGGTTTCACCCGTTTTTTCAAAGAAGCAACTTAGTTTTACCTCTTCTCTTCCTCTTTCGTTCCTCTCCGGTGCCATCCTAGATCTCGGGACGAGATCCTCTTGTAGTGGTGGAGTGTTGTGATTCCCCAAAGCCAGAGCTTCAGATGCCTTCCATGGTTTCCGAGTTTCATCATGTGATTTGTTTGGTTCGTTGCTTTCTTCTTTGCATCATTTGCATTGCATCATGTCATCATGTCATTTTTTAACTCAACTAAATAAATGGCATGGATCTTTGATCCATTTAAATCGAGGGAATTCACATGGTGAGTTCTCTTTATAACATATATCCTCCCAATATTATTATGGAGCTATTATAAAATATTCCATTTATTTGGAATTCACCTTAACACACTTGCATATTAAATCCCTTGGCCTTTTCTTCTTCAAGTGTTGACTCTCTAACCTTGCCATTTATTCTTTCATCATTTTCCGGAGCTCCGCCAAAAATCTGAACATTTTTGGCCTTCCCAAACCTCACTTCCTATTCGAATCATTTGAATTTAAATCAAATGAGTTTGAATTTTACATCTTTCAATCTTCGCCTTTTCTATTTTCTCGGAACAAGCATAATTTTGCGAGTTCGGGAAAATTATCCCTATGCCCAAAATCTTTTCGTAACCCCCTCTTTCCTTTTTTTTCTTTCAATTATGTGTTTTAAATCTTTTTCTAAAGAGAGGAGTGAGGAGCCAGCCCCAGCTGGGCCTCCAACCTTCTGCACCGGCCCAATTTGGTCCAACCTTCGCTGGGCCATCCGTGCCTAAGGCCCAGCCCGCACCGGATCTAACCCTAGCAGCCACTAGGCCCGACCGAGGCCTCACCCTCTCCCTCTCATCCTCATCCACCGCCGCCAACACCCGCACGCACGCAGTTCCCAGGAACCGCTTGACCCACCTCTCCCTCTCGCTCCGACACGCATCGCTAGGGAGAGGCGCTCCCCAGCATGCGGGAGCCCGCGCCCCCGCCTCCTTCTCCCACCAGTGTCGCCGCCTTCCCCACTCCGGTGAGGCGCCGCCCGCCGATGTCAAGCACCGCCCATCCCGGCCTTCTCCTTGCTGCTCTCGGCGTAGGCCGCTGGCCCCAATCGTCATGGCGCCCGCCACCAGAGCCTCCAAGCCGGCAAGCCCCTTCCTCGTCGGGCCTCCTCTGCTTCTCCTCGTGCTCGAGCTGCACCGCCTTGTGCCACTCGGCGCCCTGCTCCGTACCTCGACCTCGTCCAGCGATCTTGCCTCCACCGCGCTGTCCCACCTTCTCCTGCTCGCCTCCCTTGGTGCCCCGTTGTCCGGCGAGCCCAGGTCCATGTCGTGCCTGCCTTGCCTCCTCCCTCTCCCTTCCCTGTTTTTCCTTTCTCACCTCACATATCCCTTCCCCTCTTTCTCTAACAGGAGCCCCGACGCTGATGCCATGACCGCGCCACTACTGTCGAGATCCCTCACCCTGGACTTATCCATTTTTGACGTGCGGCCGTTAGCCGCGTCGCAGGAGGTCCTCGTCGGCTCCCCATGATGTCCCTGCAAGGCCCGCAACCGTTTTGGCCTACTTTGCCTCGGCCTCGCCCGAGGATGAGCATTGCTGCTGCCTGCTCGATTCGCACGCACGCACGGCTTCCACGTTAACCGGGTCTCCGCGCGTGGCCAGCCGGCCATGCCAGGCCCAGCCGCTGGCCCGACACGACCCCTTTGTTGGCCGCCAAGACCGCCTGGTGCTGCCTTGTTTTGGTTCACCAGGTTCCACACCGAAACATCTTCATGGTCGACTACGTTTTGCTGTCCCGACCGGAACCATCAAGTACTCAAGACACAATGGCGCCAAGTACCAATACGAACGTGTACGACTACGTGGATTTGCCAAGTACACCATTGGCAAGACTGCACGGATGCCCGGACGAGTACTGAACGAAATGCCTAGTACCAGGTCAATGAGGTTTGCCAAGTTCGTCTTCTGCCATCCCCGAAATCGCCAAGTAGCACGATGCCAAGTACCCCTTTGGAACGCCAAGGTGGATCTCTACTGTTGACGAGGTTCCGATAAGACTGCCAAGTGAACGACTACTTCCACGACGATACGAGGACAACTACCGTCGACATGCATTTTGCCAAGTACCACTACCGTCGACCGTGAAGGGCTTGGTGTCATCAAGTACCTCTCTGAACGATCGTGAACAACTACCCTCGTAAGAGCAAGACTGCCGAATACCCCCCTCGGATCAGCAAGTTCCACTACCGTCGCTATACCGCGAGTTCCACTAACAACGACCTCGAACACCTACGGACGTGTAAAACTACAGTTGCCGAAAGAACCATGGGTCACAAGACTCGTGTACGACTATCGCGAGTACCTCTACCTTCCTTGTGTACCACTACTTCCACTACCCTCGTCGTGGACCAATTGTACAACTACTTCCATCTACATCCCTTCGAACCCGAACCATCCCAAACTGCGCAATTCGAAGGTATAACCACCGAGCCGATGACCCCGTGGAGGAATGCTTGCGATGTACGAGATGCACACTTTTGTTTGCACCGTGTCCGTAGTGTCTCTCGCGTCCATGCCATCAACCCGTGGGAACCCAGTAACCGGGATCACCCCACCATCTTTTGCACGATCCCGCCACACTTTCTTTTGCACCGACGTCTCAATGAGTTGTCGGAACCGGAACGTTGTCGTGGCACCATTTCATTACCGTCGCCGTGGCACCCCTTTCATTTCCGCCACGATGACAAATGCTTCATAATATGCTTGTCAACTTTTAACAAAAATTGCGTAAAACTTGCACTTGTCATCCGCATCATGATAACAACATTTAAATTTTTAAAATTGTTGTTTGCTTTAAATTGCTAAAGGCACATGAGGTTTTACCGGAATTGTTGTTTGATGTTTCCGGCCTCATTTAAAATGCCTAACTATGTATTTTACTTATGCTTCACCTCTTGCCATGCTAACCAACATTTAATTGTGTTGAGTACATAAATGGGAGAGAACCAAATAAGTCATGTGGTGTTCCGTCAATATGCAACTCGTTGCATATTGAGCTCCACTTAATTTGTAGTTTTGCTTGTTAAACTTTGCCATGCCATGCATATTTAAACTGGACATGCATCATCCTTGATTGTGCATCATGCCATGTTTATGCTTGTTGGTTTACTATGTTGCTTGCTTCTTTCCGGGTTGCTTCTCTCATTAGCTTCGGTTCCGTTCTGGAGTTGTGAGGATTCGTTCGTCTACGTCCGTTTGTCTTTGTCATGGACTCGTTCTTCTTCCTTGCGGGATCTCAGGCAAGATGACCATACCGTCGAAATCACTTCTATCTTTTCTTGCTAGTTGCTCGCTCCATTGCTATGCCTATGCTGCGATACCTACCACTTGCTATATCATGCCTCCCATATTGCCATGAGCCTCTACCCCACCTTGTCCTAGCAAACCGTTGCTTGGCTATGTTACCGCTTTGCTCAGCCCCTCTTATAGCGTTGATAGTTGCTGGTAAAGTTGAAGTTTGTTCCTTGTTGGAACATGATTATTGTTGGGATATCACAATATCTCTTATTTTAATTAATGCATCTATATACTTGGTAAAGGGTGGAAGGCTCGGCCTTATGCCTGGTGTTTTGTTCCACTCTTGCCGCCCTAGTTTCCGTCATATCGGTGTTATGTTCCCTGATTTTGCGTTCCTTACACGGTTGGGTTATAATGGGAACCCCTTGACAGTTCGCCTTGAATAAAACTCCTCCAGCAAGGCCCAACTTGGTTTTACATTTGCACTAACAACCTAGCCTTTTTCCCTTGGGTTTCCGGAGCCCGAGGGTCATCTTTATTTTAACCCTCCCGGGCCAGTGCTCCTCTAAGTGTTGGTCCGAACTGAGCTGCCTACGGGGCCACCTCGGGGAAACATGAGGGTTGGTTTTACTCATAGCCAGTCTCATCCGGTGTTGCCGTGAGAACGAGGTACGTGCGACTCCAATCGGGATTTGTCGGCACATAGGGTGGCTTTGATGGTCTTGTTTTACCATTGTCAAAATGTCTTGTAACCGGGATTCCGAGCCTGATCGGGTCTTCCTAGGAGAAGGAATATCCTTCGTTGACCATGAGAGCTTGTGATGGGCTAAGTTCGGACACCCCCGCAGGGTTTTGAACTATCGAAAGCCCTGCCCGCGGTTATGGGAAGATGGGAATTTGTTAATGTCCGGTTGTAGAAGACCTGAAACTTAACTTAATTAAAATGCATCAACATCATGTGTAGCCATGATGGTCTCTTTTGGGCGGAGTCCGAGAAGAGAACACGGTCTCGTATTATGCTTGGACGTAAGCAGTTCTAGGATCACTTCTTGATCATAGATTCTCGAACGTGCTTTGCCTTCTTTTCTCGCTCTCATTTGCGTAAGTTAGCCACCATATATGCTAGTGCTTGCTGCAGCTCCACCTCATACCTTTTCCCTACCCATAAGCTTAAATAGTCTTGATCGCGAGGGTGCTGAGTCCCCGTGACTCCCAGATTACTTCCAAAACCAGTTGCAGGTGCCGATACTACCAGTACAGGTGACACAACTGAGCTCAAGGAGGAGCTCGATGAAGATCGTGTTCGTTATGTTGTTCCGTTTTCAGTTGATCAGTAGTGGAGCCCAGTTGGGTGATCGGGGATCTAGCATTAGGGGTGGTCTTCTTTTATTTTGGTTCCGTAGTCAGACCTTGATTGTGGATGTAATGATATATTCATGTATTGTGTGAAGTGGCGATTGTAAGCCAACTATGTACCTCTTTCTTATTTCAGTACATGGGATGTGTAAAGATTACCCCTCTTGCGACATTGCCTACAATGTGGTTATGCCTCTAAGTCATGCTCCGACATGTGGGAGATATAGCCGCATCGTGGGTGTTACATGGGATCCCTTCCCACCTAATATTTGGGGAGAGGACCCAGGCCTCTATAAGTAGGGCAAGCCACCACCATAGCCAGGGGGCTCATCGAGAGAGAGAGAGAGATAGAGAGAGAGAGAGAGGCTCATCTGGAGATAGATCACTCGGATCATCCCCTGCCACACAAGCTCATCGAGCTGAAAAACACCTCTCCTCAGGAGTCTGTTCTTCCCTTGTACTTGTTCATCCCCAGCGTACAAGGCAATCCACCACACTAGAGTAGGGTATTACACTGCAACGGTGGCCCGAACTAGTATAAACTCTTGTGTCCCTTGTTCCTTGGGTTCGGCGAGCTAGGCTTTGAGATAGTTGCGAGAGCGTGAGCTGGGGGGAGAGATCTTCATGCGCAGCCCAGTGTACGAACCTCAAGGGTTTGCCGGAACCCATAATTCGACATTTGGCGCACTAGGTAGGGGTGTGCTGAAGCTTTCCCTTCGTCGATCCACATTCCGCGCCTCCATCACATCCATGTCAGACGCTCGCCGAACCCGTGCTGAGCACCGCGCTGCCCTCACCGCTCGCGTCGCCCAGACGGCGCCCGTTGGCGGACCTCCCTGCCATTTTGATGTCTACTATACAACCTTCTTCTTATAGACGTTGTTGGGCCTCCAAGTGCAGAGGTTTGTAGGACAGTAGAAAATTTCCCTCAAGTGGATGACCTAAGGTTTATCAGTCTGTGGGAGGCGTAAGATGAAGATGGTTTATCTCAAACAACCCTGCAACCAAATAACAAAGAGTCTCTTGTGTCCCCAACACACTCAATACAATGGTAAATTGTATAGGTGCACTAGTTCGACGAAGGGATGGTGATACAAGTGCAATATGGATGGTAGATAAAGGTTTTTGTAATCAAAAAATATAAAAAACAGCAAGGTAACTAATGATATAAGTGAGCACAAACGGTATTGCAATGCGTTGAAACAAGGCCTAGGGTTCATACTTTCGCTAGTGCAAGTTCTCTCAACAATAATGACATAATTGGATCATATAACTATGCCTCAACATGCAACAAAGAGTCACTCCAAAGTCACTAATAGCAGAGAACAAATGAAGAGATTATTGTAGGGTACGAAACCACCTCAAAGTTATTCTTTCTGATCGATCTATTCAAGAGTCCGTAGTAAAATAACATGAAGCTATTCTTTCCGTTCAATCAATCATAGAGTTCGTACTAGAATAACACCTTAAGACACAAATCAACCAAAACCCTAATGTCACCTAGATACTCCA
This sequence comes from Triticum urartu, assembly GCF_003073215.2. NCBI lineage: Eukaryota > Viridiplantae > Streptophyta > Magnoliopsida > Poales > Poaceae > Triticum > Triticum urartu. The sequence continues at coordinate 341,095,666 of NC_053024.1, read as the reverse complement.
ATGTCACCTCAAGTATCTGTGGGTATGATTATACGATATGAATCACACAATCTCATATTCATCTATTCAATCAACAAAAAGAACGTCAAAGAGTGCCCCAAAGTTTCTACCAGAGAGTCAAGATGAAAACGTGGGCCAACCTCTATGCATAAGTTCACGAGGTCACGGAATCCGCAATTTGATCACCAAAACATACATCAAGTAGATCACATGATATCCCACTGTCACCACAGATAAGCACATGCAAGACATATATCAAGCGTTCTCAAATCCTTAAAGACTCAATCCGATAAGATAACTTCAAAGGGAAAACTCAATTGATCACAAGAGAGTAGAGGGGGAGAAACATCATAACATTCAACTATAATAGCAAAGCTCGCAATACATCAAGATCGTGCCAAATCGAGAACACGAGAGAGAGAGAGAGATCAAACACATAGCTACTAGAACATGCCCTCAGCCCCGAGGGTCAACTACTCCCTCCTCGTCATGGAGCGCGCCGGGATGATGAAGATGGCCACCAAGAGGGATTCCCCCCTCCGGCAGGGTGCCGGGACGAGTCTAGATTGGTTTTCGGTGGCTACAGAGGCTTGCGGCGGCGGAACTTCTGATCTAGGTTTCTTTCTGGAAGTTTGGGGTTATATAAGAGGTGTTGGAGTCGGGAACTAGTCAGGGGGGTCCCCGAGGCGAGGACGAGGTAGGGGGCGCGCCCAGGGGGGTAGGGCGCGCCCCCACCCTTGTGGTGGCCTCAGGACTCTTCTGGCCCATCTCCGGTACTCCGTGGGCTTCTTCTGGTCCAAAATGATCTCTGTGAAATTTCAGGACAATTGGACTCAGTTTGGTTTTCCTTTTCTGCGATACTCAAAAACTAGGAAAAAACAGAAACTGGCACTGGGCTCTAGGTTAATAGGTTAGTCCCAAAAATCATATAAAATATCATATAAATTCATATAAAACATCCAAGGTTGATAATATAATAGCATGGAACAATCAAAGATTATAGATATGTTGGAGACGTATCACCGTTCTCCATCACCTGTTGCCAACACCGCTATCGGCCCGATAGCAAACAAGCAGGAAGCGTCATCGCTGCACCCCTTTGTGCAGCGGGATGGCCACACCGCCACCCCGTCGCTGACTCCGGCCAGCTCATCGTCCCCCGCTCGTCGCGCGCCCATGGATGTGTAGGCCGCGTTGTTCATGGCACACGAGCTCCTGCGTTACCGCCCGGTCAATGACCTCTACGAAGACTGGGTGGACCGCATCGCCGAGCTCGTCAGCGCCGCTGGGGGCTCTCCTGCACCGTCCCTATTGCTACCTCGCCCGCCTCCAGCCGTGGGAGACGTAGCTCATGGAGCGCGTCCGCCGCTCCTGCATCAAGACGGCACCTGTCGTGGTTCTAAGTCTGACAGTAAAGTAGGGGGGTAAGAATGTGGAGGCAAGATCCTAGCTACAGTGAGATTGTGCACGCAGGATGGATGAGTTCAGGCCCTTCGCGGAGGAAGTAACAACCCTATGTCTCGGTGCCTGGAGGCTCGGTCGATTGGAATATGCGTGAAGTTACAGGGGGTGCGAACCCTTGTGCCAGAGGAGGGGGTGGCTTATATAGAGTGCGCCGGACCCCTCCAGCCCTCAATTACACAGGGTTTAAGGTTCATAAAGATGCGCGTTACTGATAACGCCAACAATAAAGATACAAGAATGACTATTAAGTCCATAAGGTAACGCCAGACCGTTGCTATATAGAGTGAGCTCAGATCTTCTAGCTATCAAGTGATTCTTGATACGGTCGAGTGAGTACTCCTTGGTCGAGTGAACTTGAATCTTCCGAGTAGAATGTTTATGGTCAAGTGAATGATGGTATCCCTTGAATTCTTCTGACTTTAGGCCAATGTCCTTGGGGAGGGTGTCTAGGTCAGGCCTATGACCCTACCCTAGGTACATGTCATCGTCATTATCCCCCGAATGGTTCGAGGTTCGAGTGGGAGAAGGAGTGGAAGTTGGTCCCGACTCTGTTACATGATGCGGAAGCATTTTCCTTAGGCTGATGAGTGACGACAACTTTGACTTCATTTTCACTCGCCTTGGTCCATTCTAAAGTAGTGGAGTGAACTTTTGCTAACAAGCTTCGATTGCTGATATGAAAGAAATCTTTAGTCTGTCAGTTTGCTCTACAGTTCCCGGATCTTGCAGGATTCGAAATTTTGGGAAGCGCGTGGGATGGAGGAGGCCGCAGTAATCGGGATGGATTAGGCAAGGGTGCCTCGATTACCTTGCCACCTTTTTCGCCACGTACCAAGCGAGCGACAGTTGCGGGATTTGACATGATTGCCCGGGCCCCGTCGTCAGTCACTCGGAGACGATTCCATATAAGACGTTGGGTTGGGGAATTTTACACAGTGCACCTCAATTTCTCGTTCTTCCTCCTCTACTTCTCCACCGCTACCGCTTCCGCTCTTGTCAGGACCCCGATTCTAAGTCACACCGATCTAGCATGTAACATGTCATATCACTTTCCGGCCTCACGCACGGTATTCCCACGGGTGTCGCCTTACCTGGCCCGGGACCGTTTGCGCCTTTTGGCTCACGTATATGATAGTGTCGCTAGCATCCATATGATAGAGAACCCGGGCCGACATGACTAGTCGTGAACCCAAAGTGGCACTAACTTACGGGGACATGCATACATGAAACAACATCGAGCATGTCGGTCAGCAGCGTGTGAATCCGGGCTGTAGCAACTCGGCTAACAGGACTCCGGGAATCCAGGCTGTAGCAGGCTAGCAGGACTCCGGAAGTCACCGCGTGACATTTCCCCGAAAGGACAGACACAGGAATGATGTGAATCACACGCCGGCCAGTCTAAGTGTTCCGGAGCAGTAGTGCTGGGCTAGCAGGACTCTGGTGAACCGGGCTATAGCAGACTACCATGGATCAGTGGAATCACTAGACTACATTTCCCCATAAGAGAGGCTACCAAGGATAAACAACTAGGTTGTCGGATCCCACACATAGCAATACACGTCACACGTGCGCATAACATGCAAGTGTGTGTTGTACAACATGGCATCACAACATAACTCAAACTCATATAGATAAAGGCCCAAAAGAGCCACATAGCATTAATACAAACAGAGGTCTCACAACCCATCATTCAGAGCATACAAGCAACGGAAGCATTACATGTCTGGGTACAGACAACTACAAAGAAGAAGGCTGAGAAGCCTGACTATCTACAAGTCCCTCCCAAGGGTACAAGATCGTAGCTGAGGTAACAAGCTACTCGTCGAAGTCCAAGCGGTACTACTAGTGAGACAGATGTCTCACCTGCAAAACATAAATAAAGCAAACGTGAGTACAAAGGTACTCAGCAAGACTTACATCAGATCCTATCATACACGCATTTGTATCAAAAAGGTAATGTGGGGTTTAGTTGTAGCAAGCCAGCTTTGACTCAGTGGCTATCCTGTTCTACGACTACGAGAAACTTCTTTGAGGTGAGGCAGCGCACACGAGTCCACTAAACACCACATCAATACACTAGTATGGATTCATCCTCGTCTCTCTACGAGAAGGCCATCCATAGCACTCACACTTGTCTTGAGCATTTTAGAGTATCCACTTTAAGTTGTCTATGTACCACGTAAGCATCCAAGAAGTCCATAACCAAGGACACGGCTATTCGAATAGATCATGATAACCCTGCAGGGGTGTACTTCTTCACACACGCTCTCACCACTTATCACCATGTACACGTCATGTATATCGACAACCTTCAAGCAGAAGCCTGGCGAGGGTGTCGGCCACGACCTAACTAACCACACAAGACTCTAGTCCAGGTTTATCACCTATTCAGGTTGCATTCGCAAGGAGATCCGGCCGGGGTTTCGCTCACGGCCCCAAATGATGTGTACAGGGTTCCCGAGCCCACCATCCGGGTGCCACTCGATACACCGGGCCATGGTGCCTAGTCTGTCCCATGTCCACCCTGCCGGGTGCCACTCGGTAGAAAAATAGCACTACCTATAAACACTAGAAACTATTTGCAACTCCTGGACAAAGATCAAGGCGGTTAATAAGTCGAGAGAGCTTGGAGCGCCCAAAGCCCAATGTGTGGTAGAAGCTAGTCATTGGACAACTTACACAGAACTCAGTTCTTAAGGACGGTCCTAATGAGACAACCCACCATGTACTCCTACATGGCCTCTCACCGCTACCTTTACCAAATCATGTTCACACGCTTAACTCTCAGCACTAGAACATATCGTAACACTCCAATTCATTCCCGATGAATTAGACCTGACACAACTCTAAGAAATAGCAGGCATGGCATGGTAGGAACACAACATGGCTCAATAAACTCCTACACATGCTAGTGGGTTTTAACTATTTACTATGGCAATGACAGGTCATGCAGAGGAATGGGTTCAACTACCGCAGCATAAAGTAGCAGTTGAATCGTTGTTGTCCTAATGCAATAAATGAGAGCAGGAGCAAGAGAGTAGGATTGTATCGGAATGAACAAGGGGGTTTGCTTGCCTGGTAGATCAACAGGGGGGCACTACTCCACAGACAGGTACTCTGGAGCACTCTCCGGAGCAGGACCTATCGAGAAGGAACGGTGTCGACAATCAAGACACAATCATATGCAACAATATGATGCATGAACATGGCGTTAATATGTGATGTGTTTTGAGCTAATGCATTTAGCATTCAACTTGGAAGAGGTCCATTTGAACCAAAGGTTCAAATGCAACTCTAATTTAAGTCCCTTTAAATGCCATAAGTGTGTTTTCATATATACAGAATGTATAGGTTGGTTTGTCATGCATGAAAATGGTACAGATGGATAGATTGATTTTTTATGATAATTTTTCATATATAACTTATTTCAATCTGAGCCACGGTTGAATTTCTGTGATTTTTTGAAGTTTATATCATTTTCTGGATTTTCCTGATTTAATTAAATACCAGAAAATGAATAACTGCGTCAGCATGACAGTGGCATGACGTCAGCGAGTCAACCACCGCTGACCAGGTCAAACCTGACGCGTGGGGACCACACGTCAGTGTCATAGTTAGTTAACAGAGTTAATTAGTTGTTAAACTAATCCTAAACTAGAAATTAGCAGGGTCGGGCCCCACATGTCATTGACCCACAGGGGTCAAAGCTGGGTCAACAGGGCATTAGACCTGGTCAATCCCGCCAGCGTTTAGCCACCGGCGAGGCAGGACGAGGCGGAGGGGCTCGGGATCGTTGCTCCGGCGACCATTTGGGCGGCGGAGACCATGGGCGAGGAGCTAGCGCTCGTCCGCATCATCTGGAGCAAGTGGGAGAGGCGGGGACGGCCGGAGCACGGCGATCGGTGTACGAGTTCAGGCCCTTCGCGGAGGAAGTAATAGCCCTACGCCTCGGTGCCCGGAGGCTCGGTCAATTGGAATATGCGTGAAGTTACAGGGGGTGTGAACCCTTGTGCCAAAGGAGGAGGGTGGCTTATATAGAGTGCGTCGGAGCCCTCCAGCCCTCAATTACACAGGGTTTAAGGTACATAAAGATGGGCGTTACTGATAATGCTAACAATAAAGATACATCAATGACTATTAAATCTATAAGGTAAAGCAGTACTCACCCTCCCCAATAAAAATACAGAGTGACCTTAGATCTTCTAGCTGTCGAGTGATTCTTGTTACGGTCGAGTGAGTACTGCTTGGTCGAGTGAACTTTAATCTTTCGAGTAGAATGTTTATGGTCGACTGAATGATGGTATCCCTTGAATGCTTCTGACTTTAGGCCAATGTCCTTGGGGAGGGTGTCTAGGTCAGGCCTATGGCCCTACCCTAGGTACATGTCGTCATCAGCGCCCTCGCTCCGAGGTGCGCGGCTCACGGAGCTCCCCCGCCTCCTGCGCACCAAGGCGGTGTCCTCGGCCCAAGACGCGTGGTCCCACGGCATGATCTGCCATGCCGTGTGCCCGTGCATGAAGAAAGAAATTGCCAGGAGGTCTCTCGACCGCAAGAAAACACTCCTGCACTCCCCGCGCCACCACGACAAGACTACACGCTGCCTGCCGCGGCAGTGCGTGGGTGCCAAGACCAGATTCCACCGCCACGACGTGCTCTGGTGACCACAGTAAGCTGCCGAGGCTTCACTCTCGAGCTGCGCACAGTCGTTTGGCTAGCCAAGTTCAAGCCGGATCTGCCTCCGTGCTATGGTAGCACCCCCGATCCTGCGGAGTTCCTACAGCTCTACGAGCTGAGCATCGAGGCAGCCAACGGCGACGAAAAAGTCATGGCGAACTGGTTTCCCATGGCTGTCAAGGATGGCGTTCACTCATGGCTCCTGAACCTGCCCGCGGGATTGATCTCCTCCTGGGGCGAGATGCGTGAGCATTTCCTCGCCAACTTCCAGGGTACTCGCGACCGCCCTCCAGCCGCAGGCGACCTGCGGCGCATCAAGCAGCAACGGGGGGAAACCCTCCAAAAGTACATCCAGCGCTTTAATTGCGTCCGCCTCACGATCCCCAAGGTGATGGACGAGGCCATCATCTCCGCGTTCTCCGATGGCGTCCATGACATCAAGATGAAGGAGGAGCTCGCCATCCATGAAGATCTATGCTCGGCCCTGGAGATGTTCAACATGGTAATCAAGTGCGCAAGAGCTGAGGAGGGGCGCCTCTCCCTCCTCGAGCTCCCTGCGGATGACCTTGAAGAGAAGAAGTCCAAGGCCAAGGACGTTAAGCGCAAGGGAGTAGCCGTGCTCGCGGCAGTGCCGGACTCGAAGCACGGCTGGGACCACCCCGAGTCGTCTAAGGGCAGCCGTCCGTTCTACGCCTTCCACAACGTACACAACCACTACACTATCGACTACCAGGAGCTTAGAGCCATTCGAGATGGATGCTTTAGTCGGCGCCCCGAGCGCAACGATCGGGGCTACGACTGAGGAGGAGGACAAAGTGGGGGACGCTGGGACGACTGCGGCCCATGTCAGGAGTGGCACGACCGGCCTCGGGAGGACTACTCGCAGGACCAACCTCGTGAGGGCGCCTGGAGAGACCAGCCTTATGAGAATCATCCTCAGGGCAATGCTGGCCTCCCTCCGCTGCCACCACCACCAAGTAGGAACGATGACCACAATCAGGACGAGGGGGTTGGGGGATTCCAGGAGCCGAGCGCTATTACCTGCATCCTGGGCCATGCTCAGGCCCCAACCTCCTAGCGCATCTTCAAGCAGTTTGCTCGTGAGGTGAACGCGGCCCTTCCCAGGCTCGAGGCCGCATGCCCGCTCACGTGGTCCAACTGCGCCATCACCTTCAGCTCGGCAGACCAGCTCAAGTGCGCAGTAACCGCCAGCGTCCTCCCGATGCTTTGTTCACCCGTCATCAGCAATGTCCAAGTCACCAAGACCCTCATCGACGGCGGCGCAGGGCTCAATGTCCTGTCTGTTGAGACATTTGACAGCCTTCAAGTGCTATATGATCAGCTACAGCCTACCAAGCCTTTATCAGGAGTGACCGACGGCTCCACCACCCCGATAGGGCAGGTCCGCCTCCCTGTCACCTTCGGCCAACGTAACAACTACCGCACGAGCTCATCGACTTCAACGTCGCCCAGATCCGTCTGCCGTACAACGCCATTCTTGGGTATCTAACATTGGCCAAGTTTATGGCGGTGGCCCACCACGCCTACAATGTCCTCAAGATGCCGGGGAGTGGAGGCATCATCACGGTCACCTACGAAGAAAGAGATGCGGTGTGATCCCTTGAGCATGCCTTCCAAGCCGCCGCAATCAAAGACCCCGACAACGAAGGCATCATGTACCCTCCTGAGGCCAATCCCAAGAAGAAGAAGTAGCTACTCCTCCCGGGGCCTTAGGACAGTAGCGTCTCCAGCGGCACCACTTCAGGACCTGCCCCCATAGCTGGGGCGCCTCCCTCCCTTGCATAGGATGGCGCACCCGGCGCCCTCCTCGGGCAAAGCTCAGGGGCTCTCTTCTACAGAGCCTCAGACCTTGCCAACATAATGAGGGAGGCGCTCAGGCACCATGTGGAGGCGTGCTTCGCCGCACGTTTCCCTCAGGAGGGTGCTGGGCGAGGAGCACCCGGCGCTCAGGAGTTCATTGTCAAGACGACCTAGGAGCTTCAAGAGGTAAGGGCCATACGCGGAGACCACCACCCACCACCTGGCGTAGCCCCCCATCCTGGCGAGAATGGAAGGTTGCGTGTCACAGCCCCAGATCAGCCCTTGCTTGATTTTTCTTGCATCCATGCATCATGTCTAAATTTCTTTTAAATTTGAATTGGGGAATTGGAGAGCCTCAGAAATCATTTCAAAAAATGATCAACATTAAAAAAATTGCTTCAAATGCTTCCAAGGAAATGTTCCTTTTCAGCTTTGAAAAATATTGGCAAGACTAAATTTCAAACCAATATTTTTGGAGGCTCAAAAGTATTTATCTTGGGCCTTTGAGTTAAATCCTATAGTATTTGAATTGGATTATATTCATAATAATTAGCTTACTAATCCAATAATTCTGAAAATTGGTAAGTGGCTCTGAATATATTATACATAGCCACATGATTATTTTCAGAAGCTAAAAAAATAGTTTAGTGCCTGAAATAAATCAGAACACAGAAAACAAAATAGAAAACATAACAGAAATTATGAAAAGACAGATACCTCACCTGGGCCTTACCTGGCAGAAGAGGCCGAGCCCACCAGGGGCTGAGTGGTCTTCTTCCTCCTGCCAGGAGGACAAACAGGTGCATGGCGAGCGCGCCGACGACGCCTTGCCACCTCCTGCTTTAACCGCACGACCCCGACCCCTCCAGATGTGCCACGGAGACGCCCAACGCTCCCTCTCGCTCTCCCCTCTCGCTCTGGACCCCCTCCCCCTTCTTTGCTCTCTCCCCGAACACGCCCGCCGCTACTGACGTGCACCACCGCGGCCACCGCCTCCCCCTCGCCTCTCCGACATGCCCAGGAGCTCCGCCACCGACGCCTACGCCTCTCTGTCGACTCACGTGACGCCAAACGCCGTCGAACACCGTCTTCGCCTTCGTCTTCAACCTCGGGCACCCGAGCCGTCTCCGGTCGATTCGGCGCCGCCAGGACCTCCCCGAGCTTGCTGACCCCCTCTTCGGCATCCCCGTGAGCCCCTGCTCCCAACCCCTCTCTCCCCTCTATCGATTTCCTCCTCTAGCCCCTTTGGCCACCCCGACTGAAGCTCGCCACCGTTGTGCTTCATTGCCGCCGTGGCTAGAGCCCACCTCCGCCGCGTCTGAGAGCGTCACCATCCTCAGCACGTCTGCAGGAGCACCTAGCATCCCATCGCTCAACCTGCCGTGCACCACAACGTCGGTTCCTAGCGCAACCGAACCACGGCCGCCGCAGACCTCGTCGCTGGCGTTGATTCCGGCGACCATCGGGTCTAGCTCCACCATCGACAGATGCGGCTCAGCCCCAACTCTCCATAGAACCCAACCACGCCCCAAAGGATGGCCAGTAGCGCAATCCCAACGCGGCCGCCGCCGCGATCTGAGGTCGCCGGCGGTTAAACGCCGGCAGCTGACATGGTACCATTAGTTTAGGTGCTAATCGCGTTTAGTTATTGCCTGTGTCAATGACATGTGGGTCCCCAAGCATAATCAGGTTAGTCTAATTTCTGTTAAGATTAGTACTAATACGTGTGGACCCCACGTGTCAGCTTTGAATTTGGTCAAGTCAATGTTGACCGGTCCCACCTGTCATCCACCCAAACCAGCCTGAGCCACTGACGTATGGGTCCCACAGGTCAGGTTTGACCTGGCCGACCCAGTTGACCTGCTGACGTCACACCTATGTCATGCTGACGCAGTAAAGCATTTTCTGGATTTAAGTTTATTCAGGAAATTCCAAAAAAATAGTATAAACTTCTAAAAATCATAGAAATTCAACCATAACTCCAAATGAAACAAATTATATATGAAAATTGATCAGAAAAATCCAAAGAATCTGTTTATGGCATTTTCATGCATGTTAGAGAAACTTATATCCTTTGTTTAGGACAATTCCATTAAATGGCATTTAAGAAAGCACATATGGAGTTTGAATTTGAACCTAGTGTCCAAACCAACTCCATTTAACTTGTTGCTAGTTGCATCATGCCAATCAACAGCATATTGCCATGTCACATTCATGCATCATATTTGTTGCATTGCATTGATTGTGTTTTCTCTCTATTGCCGGTAATTGTCCCCTCTCAGTAGACGTTGCTTCGACGATGTGATCGTTGAGACTGATGAAGACCCAATGCTATCTTCAGAAGTGTCAGGCAAGCAAAACCCCCTTGTTCATTCCGACACAATCCCACTCTCTCGCTCCTGCTCTCTTTTACTGCATTAGGGCAACAACGATTCATCTGTTACTTGTTGCGGTAGTTGAACCCCTTATCCTCTGCATGACCTGTCATTGCCACAGTAAATAGATGAAACCCACTAGCATGAGTAGGAGTTGTTTGAGCCCATATGAGCCTACTCATTCATGCTTGTTTGTCATGCCTGCTATTGCTTAGAGTTGTGTCAGTTCTGATTCATCGGGGGTGAATTGGAAAGTTGTGAACATGTCCTACTATGTATGAGCTAAGTGTGTTGAAAACGATTTGGTAAAGGTATCGATGAGAGGCCATGTAGGAGTACATGGTGGGTTGTTTCATTGGAACCGTCCTTAAGCACCGAGATCTGTATGTGTGATTTAAGAATCAGTTACTACCATGCATTGGGATCCTTAATTGACCCTCTCGGCTTCTTAACCACCCTAGTCCTCTGTCCAGGAGTTGCAACTAGTTTCTGGTGTTTATAGGATATGTGTTGGCGGCCGTGCGTAGCGCTGACCCTAGGGGTGGGCTATGATGCGGTAGATACACCGTGGCCGGGTATACCAGACGCCTGTTTGTTGTCTCGGAACCCTGTACACATCGTCCGGGGCCGTATGTGGAAACCTCGGCCGGACTCCCTGTGGATGGAACCTGGATAGGCGATAAACCTGGACTAGAGACTTGAGTGTTAGGTAGGCCATGGCCGACACCCTCGTTGGGCTTCCGCTTGAAGGTGGCCGAGTACATGTCGTGTAAACGACGGTAAGTGGTGAGAGCATGTATGAAGAAGTACACCCCTGCAGGGTTAACATCATCTATTCGAATAGCCGCGTCCGCGGTAAAGGACTGCTTGGTTGCCTATACAGTTCATACATAACTTGAAGTGGATACTCTAAAACTCGCAAGATAAGCATGAGTGCTATGGATGGCCTTCTCGTAGGGAGACGGGGTCGGATCCATAGTGGTGTATTGATATGGTGAATATGTGGACTCATGTGCGCCACCTCAAAAGAGTTGCTTGTAGTCGTAGTTCAGGTTAGCCACTGGGTCAAAGCTGGCTTGCTGCAGTTAAACTCCACTACCCCTTTGTTGATACCGATGCATATGTATTTAGTTCTAATGTAAGTCTTGCTGGGTACATTTGTACTCACGTTTGCTTAATTTATGTTTTGCAGAGAGACTTCAGTCTCGCTAGTAGTTCCGCGTGGACTTTGACGTTTAGCTTGATACTCAGCTACGGTCTTGTGCCCTCGGCAGGATCTGGTAGATAGTCAGGCTTCTTAGCCTTTTTCATTTGTAGATGTCTGTACTCAGACAAGTTAAGCTTCTGCATGTGTTTTGATTTGTATGCTATGATTGTTGGGTCATGAGACCCATGTTTGTATATCTCGCTCCTCGGAGCCTAATGAATAACACTTGAGTCGTAGAGTTATGTTGTGATGCCATGTTGTATTTACACATATCGAGCATATTGTGTGTATGATTCAAATGCTTGGTATGTTTGGGATCCGACAACCTAGTTGTTTATCATTGGCAACCTCTCTTATGGGGAAATGTAGTCTAGTGCTACCATGAGCCATAGTAGTCTGCTACAGCCCGGTTCACCGGAGTCCTGTTAGCCCAGCACTACTGCTCAGGACACTTGACTGGCCGACATGTGTTTCACTTCATTCTTGTGTCTGTCCCTTCGGGGAAATGTCACGCTGTGACATCTAGAGTCCTACCTAGCCTGCTACAGCCCGGGTTCCCGGAGTCCTGTTAGCCCAGTGCTACAGCCCGGATTCACACGCTTCTGACCGACATGCTCGATGTGATTCATGTATGTCTGTCCCCATAGGTTGGTGCCGCTTTGGGTTCACGACTAGCCATGTCGGCCCGGGTTCTCTGTCATATGGATGCTAGCAACACTATCATATACGTTAGCCAAAAGGCGCAAACGGTCCCGGGCCATGGTAAGGCGACATCCGTGGAATACCGTGCGTGAGGCCGCAAAGTGATATGAGGTGTTACCGGCTAGATCGATGTGACTTGGAATCGGGGTCCTGACAGGGTTGACATCAGAGCCGGACTGCCTATAGGATTACCAAGCCAAGCTGGTCGAAGTTGAGTCTAGAAATGCTTTAGTTATATATGGGAATTGATTGTGGAAGGGAACGTAAGGCTCTTTTTACTCCTTTACCTTATGCCCTTCTGATCTGAGTCATCCTCTTCCTTTCTACGGGGTTTAGGAACTAGGCCTTCTCATCTATCTATCAGGATGACGAGTTATTATGATAGAGATTTATAGGATTGATGGATTTAAGCCCCACTTCAGTTTCTACTACATCTGTGAGTTCATCGTTGGTCCCGGAACCTTGATATTGTGCTTCTGAGTAGTCATGCCACTATTTTGCAGGATGTTTCAAATCTTTTTGAGAATTTACAGCCGTCATGCTGTCCGAGTCATCCCATGTTTCTAACTAGTCTGATGCATTTGCAAATCCCTTCTTTCCATTTCCGATGTCCATTTGGGCCAGATTAATCACACTAATCAGTGAGTTGAGGTACTCTGTTGCCTCGACATATATGTTGGAGCTATTATTATGACCCTAGGTGTTTTAGGGAGTCACCTAGTAATCTAGCCATGTTTTGTGTTCCCGGTGTGATGATTCTGGCCACCATTCTTGAAAGCATCTTGTGATGTTATTAGTTAGTAGGTATTCTTTCCTGGGTTCTTGAACCCAAGATTCACTCTACTTAATTCGTGTAGATAGTGTTGCTCGTTCCTTTAGGATATTAGTAACCTTGCGACAGTCCTCGAGGTTCGTGGTATTTCTTCCTTCCAAATACCATGAACCGTTAAGGCAGAAGTTCTTTGGACCAAAATATCACAATCAGAGTACTCCCGAGGAGTTCTCCATTCATAATTGTGATTCTGCCAGTTCTACCTTTCTGCATGAGTTTTCTGGAAGAAACCTGTTGAACTTGGTTCGACATATTAACCTATGCATCCACAACTCAGAAAGATATGTGTCCCATTGAGTTGTTGCTCTTCATTTGTATTTCGACCATCATCTATCAATTGATAGTTAGGAGTAATTGTGCATCTATGTTTATCAATGCTTATTATTCTTGTGGTCCGTGAAGCCATTCTATTCTAGAATGACTAGGAGAAACAAGCTCCAGTACCTCATCCATTTCTAGGATTGGGTCAAAGCAGTTGTATTCCGCAGATCAAATGCAATCAAGCTTTTGATTCTATTCTACCCTGAAGTATTACCCACTTTATGTCAAGAATATTGTGGGATTTGCACCATCTCTTATGAATTCTTGATGAAGTGATACTTCGCACCATAATCATTCATTTCTCGGTCCTCGTGTTGTTGTAACCAGAATGCCGACAAGTGATTGTGATGTGTGAAATAATACTCCTAGCAACTAGTTGCTTCGTAGTGAATGGACAATATTCTCATTCTTAGAGTGTTGGTTACTGAATCATCATCTCTAAGATAGATTGTGCTACCTAGTCCTTATTTCTGGAGCACTCTTCGATCAAGGAATCAGGATTGTGCCAATCCTTGCTTATTTGATCATGTTGTTTTGCCTGAGAAGTAAGATTGTTCTCGAAGCTTAGTAACATATCGGTGGTTCGTGATTTTCTGATTTTCTTCTCAGAAGTATCACCAGGTTGTCCCCTGACTGTTATGTTGAGCTCGTGATCAAGTTGGTTTCTTATAAATCACCCCTTCTCCAAGAATTTGTGTTGGATATCCCTGAGCTAGTTGGTTGAGGTAGACAACAACTTGGAGAGTTGGAAGGTAGAAGCTTTGCTTAACTTAGTTCATCTCTAAGGGATATCTTCTGTGTGTGTGTTGAAGAAAGATGATACCTCCATTGGCCGGTCCTCGTGATCAGTTGTTGGATCTATTGCCTTGTGAAAACTTTGACTTGAGTATGGGCTATCATCAAGTCAAATCAGAACCAACGATGTTTGTAATGTTGTCTTACTCGTGATTGATCCCTCGAGCATACACCATTACATCTTCTGGTCTGACCAATGCTATCACCGTGTTTACATGATGGTGGAAGTCCAGTGATATGGAAATTCCGACGAGTCGCTGTTGAGCCCATCAGCAGCATCTTGTCTCCTCCATGATTGTGTTGAACATCCAGCTAGTGTTGGAAACTTGTGTAAGCATTTTCTTCATGCCCCGTTCATGAAGTATATGTTGGATGAAATAAGTGACTTCCTCGATTCACGTGCATTTGATGTAAGTTGCCGCTGTGAATTTGAGAAAGGTTTGTTTTGTTTCCTTTGGAATCATCCCAACTCAGCCATGCACGTGCCAAGTATTCTGTGGTCTGTTAGACTGATCATCTTCATTCCATATGAATTCCGTAGCACACCAAGCCACTGATTGATTTGTTCAAGGAGAAGAAGTTCCCTCCTAAGAGCTAATCCGGACTTAAGTAAGGACTTTGATATCCTCGATGATGGTTCCTCACCCGAACTTCGGCAGTGTTTTACTATAAGACTACTGAGTGATCATGCTTATCTAGGACAGTGTGTTCATAGGTATGTAGCAAAACATGCTCATGTTTTGGAGCTTGCTATCGTAGTTCATCTCCCGAGAGTCTCGCAACGATATCTCATCGACTTGTGTTGAAACTCTTCTTTCAGACATGTGAGTCTGAAGTATCCTGTTTCTAACCAGATCTGAATCTCAGGCAGATATGATGGTTGGAACATTCCCGACATTTGCATTTTGTTCCCAGCTTGCACTGCCTTTTGTCAATCTCCCTTGGACTGCCCTTCTCAGCAATTTCTATTCAGGATCATCTTTAGAAGTGGTCCTACCATGGGTTCCATCCATTTCTGATGATAAGCAAATCATTCATTGCGTTGTCTTCAACAAGGTAGTCCACATCATCCATTCTAGTCCGAGTATGTCATTCTTTTGAACTCCTTCAAACGATCGTTTGTAAATTTCCTTAGGCTGGTATAGAGAGTTCCAATGATCTCTGTATCAAAAGTAATTCCTTTTGCCACTTAAGGGAATAATTTTACGAGTCACCTCTCCCAAGGTGCCCCGCTATGGGATCATGGAAATTGTTTCTTAGCTACTTTGAAACCCTCGTCAAATTGTTTCTTCCGTTCCTCCTGATGCATGTTTTGCCTCTCAGCTCCAGAGATGTTTCCACGTCTCATTCCGTGAGTTGATCTTGTGATCATTAAGTTGATCCTAAGTTGCTCGAACCTCAAGAAGATCGATTCTTCTAAAATTTTCCTTTTCTTCTCTTTGTCATGTTGGATGTAGTTCTCAAAGCAAGACGTTGAGATCAAGGTGATGCAAAATCAACATCCTCGAGAAAGACTTCTGGATTGTGAAGATTGTGTTGGCTTTGTGTCCCCTCTGTCTTCTTGCCCAATGTCTTGAAATCTCGGGACGAGATTCTTGTTTAGTGGGGGTGAGCTGTCATAGCCCCAGATCAGCCCTTGCTTGGTTTTTCTTGCATCCATGCATCATGTCTAAATTTCTTTTAAATTTGAATTGGGGAATTGGAGAGCCTCAGAAATCATTTCTAAAAATGATCAACATTAAAAAAATTGCTTCAAATGCTTCCAAGGAAATGTTCCTTTTCATCTCTGAAAAATATTGGCAAGACTAAATTTCAAACCAATATTTTTGGAGGCTCAAAAGTATTTATCTTGGGCCTTTGAGTTAAATCCTATAGTATTTGAATTGGATTATATTCATAATAATTAGTTTACTAATCCAATAATTCTGAAAATTGGTAAGTGGCTCTGAATATATTATACATAGCCACATGATTATTTTCAGAAGCTAAAAAAATAGTTTAGTGCCTGAACTAAATTAGAACAGATAAAAGAAAATAGAAAACATAACAGAAATTATGAAAAGACAGAAACCTCACCTGGGCCTTACCTGGCAAAAGAGGCCCAGCCCACCAGGGGCTGAGTGGTCTTCTTCCTCCTGCCAGGAGGACAGACAGGTGCGTGGCGAGCGCGCCGACGACACCTTGCCACCTCCTGCTTCAGCCGCACGACCCCGACCCCTCCAGACGTGCCACGGAGACGCCCAGCGCTCCCTCTCGCTATCCCCTCTCGCTCTGGACCCCCTCCCCCTTCTCTGCTCTCTCCCCGAACGCGCCCGCCGCCGCCGACGTGCACCACCGCGGCCACCACCTCCCCCTCGCCTCTCCGACATGCCCAGGAGCTCCGCCACCGATGCCTACGCCTCTCTGTCGACTCACGTGAGGCCAAACGCTGCTGAATGTCGTCTTCACCTTCGTCTTCAACCTCGGGCACCCGAGCCGTCTCCGGTCGATTTGGCGCCGCCAGGACCTCCCCGAGCTCGCTGACCCCCTCTTCGGCATCGCCGTGAGCCCCTGCTCCCAACCCCTCTCTCCCCTCTATCGATTTCCTCCTCTTGCCCCTTTGGCCACCTCAACCGAAGCTCGCCGCCGTTGCGCTTCGTCGCCGCCGTGGCTAGAGCCCACCTGCACCGTGTCTGAGAGTGTCACCGTCCTCAGCATGTCTACAGGAGCACCTAGCACCTCACTGCTCGACCTACCGTGCACCACAACGCCGGTTCCGAGCGCAACCAAACCACGGCTGCCACAGACCTCGTCGCCGGCGTTGATTCCGGCGACCATCGGGTCCAGCTCCACCACCCATAGACGCGGCTCAGCCCCAGCTCTCCATAGAACCCAACCACGCCCCAAACGATGGCCAGTAGCGCAATCCCGACGCGGATGCCACCGCGATCTGAGGTCGCCGGCGGTTAAACACCGGCAGCTGACGTGGCACCATTAGTTTAGGTGCTAATCGCATTTAGTTATTGCCTGTGTTAATGACATGTGGGTCCCCGAGCAGAATTAGGTTAGTCTAATTTCTGTTAAGATTAGTACTATTACGTGTGGACCCCACGTGTCATCTTTGACTTTGGTCAAGTCAACGTTGACCGGTCCCACCTGTCATCCACCCAAACCAGCCTGAGCCACTGACGTATGGGTCCCACAGGTCAGGTTTGACCTGGCCGACCCAGTTGACCTGCTGACGTCACACCTATGTCATGCTGACGCAGTAAAGCATTTTTTGGATTTAACTTTATTCAGGAAATTCCAGAAAAATAGTGTAAACTTCTAAAAATCATAGAAATTCAACCATAACTCCAAATGAAACAAATAATATATGAAAATTGATCAGAAAAATACAAAGAATCTGTTTATGGAATTTTCATCCATGTTAGAGCAACTTATATCCTCTGTTTAGGACAATTCCATTAAATGGCATTTAAGAAAGCACATATGGAGTTTGAATTTGAACCTAGTGTCCAAACCAACTCCATTTAACTTGTTGCTAGTTGCATTATGCCAATCAACAGCATATTGCCATGTCACATTCATGCATCATATTTGTTGCATTGCATTGATTGTGTTTTCTCTCTATTGCCGGTAATTGTCCCCTCTCAGTAGACGTTGCTTCGACGATGTGATCGTTGAGACTGATGAAGACCCAATGCTATCTTCAGAAGTGTCAGGCAAGCAAAACCCCCTTGTTCATTTCGATACAATCCCACTCTCTCGATCCTGCTCTCTTTTACTGCATTAGGACAACAATGATTCATCTGTTATTTGTTGCGGTAGTTGAACCCCTTATCCTCTGCATGACCTGTCATTGCCACAGTAAATAGATGAAACCCACTCGCATGAGTAGGAGTTGTTTGAGCCCTGATGTGCGTACTCATTCATGCTTGTTTGTCATGCCTCCAATTGCTTAGAGTTGTGTCAGGTCTGATTCATCGGGGATGAATTGGAAAGTTGTGAACATGTCCTACTGTGTGTGAGCTAAGTTTGTTGAACACGATTTGGTAAAGGTATCAATGAGAGGCCATGTAGGAGTACATGGTGGGTTGTTTCATTGGAACCGTCCTTAAGCACCGAGATCTGTATGTGTGATTTAAGAATCAGTTACTACCATGCATTAGGATCCTTAATTGACCCTCTCGGCTTCTTAACCACCCTAGTCCTCTGTCCAGGAGTTGCAACTAGTTTCTGGTGTTTATAGGATGTGTGTTGGCGGCCGTGCGTAGCGCTGACCCTAGGGGTGGGCTTTGATGCGGTAGATACACCATGGCCGAGTATACCGGGCGCCCGTTTGGTGTCTCGGAACCCTATACACATCGTTCGGGGCCGTATGTGGAAACCTCGGCCGGACTCCCTGTGGATGGAACCTGGATAGGTGACAAACCTGGACTACAGACTTGAGTGTTAGGTAGGCCGTGGCCGACACCCTCATTGGGCTTCCGCTTGAAGGTTTCCAAGTACATGTCGTGTAAACGACGGTAAGTGGTGAGAGCGTCTATGAAGAAGTACACCCCTGTAGGGTTAACATCATCTATTCGAATAGCCACGTCCGCGGTAAAGCACTGCTTGGTTGCCTATACAGTTCATAGATAACTTGAAGTGGATACTCTAAAACTCGCAATATAAGCGTGAGTGCTATGGATGGTCTTCTCGTAGGGAGATGGGAGCGGATCCATAGTGGTGTATTGATATGGTGAATATGTGGACTCGTGTGCGCCACCTCAAAAGAGTTGCTTGTAGTTGTAGTTCAGGTTAGCCACTGGGTCAAAGCTGGCTTGCGGCAGTTAAACTCCACTACCCCTTTGTTGATACCGATGGATATGTAGTTAGTTATGATGTAAGTCTTGCTGGGTACATTTGTACTCATGTTTTCTTAATTCATGTTTTGCAGAGAGACTTCAGTCTCGCTAGTAGTTCCGCGTGGACTTCAACGTTTAGCTTGATACCTCACCTACGATCTTGTGCCCTCGGCAGGATCTAGTAGATAGTCAGGCTTCTTAGCCTTTTTCATTTGTAGGTGTCTGTACTCAGACATGTTAAGCTTCCGCATGTCTTTTGATTTGTATGCTATCATTGTTGGGTCATGAGACCCATGTTTGTATATCTCGCTCCTCGGAGCCTAATGAATAATACTTGAGTCGTAGAGTAATGTTGTGATGCCATGTTGTATTTACACATATCGACCATATTGTGTGTATGATTGAAATGCTTGGTATGTGTGGGATCCGACAACCTAGTTGTTTATCCTTGGCAGCCTCTCTTATGGGGAAATGTAGTCTAGTTCTACCATGAGCCATAGTAGTCCGCTACAGCCCGGTTCACCAGAGTCCTGTTAGCCCAGCACTACTGCTCAGGACACTTGACTGGCTGGCATGTGTTTCACTTCGTTCCTGTGTCTGTCTAAGGGAGTCCTGGATTAGGGGGTCTCCGGACAGCCGGACTATCTCTATTGGTCGGACTATTAGACTATGAAGATACAAGATTGAAGACTTTGTCTCATGTCCGGATGGGACTCTACTTGGCGTGGAAGGCAAGCTAGGCAATACGGATATGGATATCTCCTCCTTTGTAACCGACCTTGTGTAACCCTAAGCCTCTCCGGTGTCTATATAAACCGAAGGGTTTTAGTCCATAGGACAACAACCATAACATACAATCATACCATAGGCTAGCTTCTACGGTTTAGCCTCTCTGATCTCGTGGTAGATCTACTCTTGTACTACCCAGATCATCAATATCAATCAAGCAGGACGTAGGGTTTTACCTCCATCAAGAGGGCCCAAACCTGGGTAAAACATCATGTCCCCTGCCTCCTGTTACCATCCGGCCTAGACGCACAGTTCGGGACCCCCTACCCGAGATCCGCCGGTTTTGACACCAACATTGGTGCTTTCATTGAGAGTTCCTATGTGTCGTCGCCGTTAGGCTTGATGGCTCCTACTATCATCGATTGCGATGCGGTCTAGGGTGAGACTTTTCTCCCCGGACAGATCTTTGTATTCGGTGGCTTTGCACTGCGGGCTAATTCGCTTGGCCATCTGGAGCAGATTGAAAGCTACACCCCTGGCCATCAGGTCAGATTTGGAAGTTTGAACTACATGGCTGACATCTGCGGAGACTTAATCTTCGACGGATTCGAGCCACAGCCGGGCGCGCCGCACTGTCGTGATGGGTATGACCTAGCTCTGCCACCGAACAGTACCCCAGAGGCTGCACCCGCATCAGTTCCGACCATTAGCTCGGAGCCAACTACACCAGTCGAGGACGGGTGGTTAGACACAGCCTTAGGGGCTGCAGTCTCAACGGCGATCGAGCCGAACACTAGCCTAACCCTCTGCGCAGCCCGTGACTCCAACGTGCCGGACTCTTTTTCGGACTCCGAACCATCCGCACCCCTGCCAATCGAATCCGATTGGGTGTCGATCATGCAATTCACCGCCGTGGATATCTTTCAGCACTCGCCCTTCAGCAACATTGTGAATTCACTAAGGTCTCTCTTTTTGTCAGGAGAGCCCTGGCCGGATTATGGCCAACAGGATTGGGATGCGGACAATGAAGAAATTCAACGCTCACCCACCACCCACTTAATAGGCACTATCGACGACTCAACCGACATGCTCGACTTCGACTTTGAAGACATCGACGGTATGGACGACGATGCGGGAGGCGAAAGGGAACCACCGCCCACAGAGTGCTGGATGACCACCTCATCATATGACGTATACATGGTGGACACACCAAAAGAAGACGACAACGAGGAACGGAAGGACGCACCGAAGGCTTGTTCCCCCGAGAAGAAGTCAAAGCGGCGGCGCAAGTGCCGCCCCAAACCCCGCCTCGGCAGAAAAAACAATCATACAGACCCAATGTTGGAGCAGGGAGAAACACTGCCGGACCACGGAAATACGAAGAATCAAACCGAACAAACCAATTCTATCAAAGATAATAGTCCGGACGACATAACGCCGGACAGGCACCCGGAGCAGCAGAATGCCCGTCAAAGGCTTGTTGCCACCGCGAGGAGTCTGAAAAAGCAGAAGCAAAGGCTCAAGGCTGCGCAGGACACACTCCAAATCAGATGGAGCAAAGTACTCAACACAGCAGTGAAGTACGGTGGCAATCGCCCCACCAAGAGCTACCCAAAGCGGAAGTTGCTACCTGAATTCGATGAGGAGGCCTCAGACCCCCCACAACCAAAAATAAAAACAGCCACCTGGCCGAATAGACGACCTCACGGCCAACATAGAGCGGCAAACAATGCCACCCACAAGCCAATACGCAATCCACGCGAGGGCTCGCACCAAAAGGACAGCGCAACCAGATCCATCTATGTACCACGCAAGCGCGCCCCAGGATACGATGTAACACAACAAACATCCGAACAACGCGGTACACCCAGATACAGGGGTGCCGCACACCCTCTATGTTTCACCGACGAGGTGCTGGACCTTGAATTTCCAGAGGGATTCAAACCCGTAAACATAGAGGCATACGACGGAACAACAGACCCTGGGGTCTGGATCGAGGACTATATCCTCCATATCCATATGGCTCGAGGAGATGATCTCCACGCCATCAAGTACTTACCCCTCAAGCTCAAAGAGCCAGCTCATCACTGGCTTAAAAGCCTCCCCGAAAACTCCATTGGAAGCTGGGAAGAGCTCGAAGACGCTTTTCGGGCAAATTTTCAAGGGACTTATGTCCGACCTCCGGACGCGGACGATTTGAGTCATATAACTCGACAGCCCGGAGAGTCAGCCCGAAAACTTTGGAACAGGTTTCTTACTAAGAAGAACCAAATTGTCGACTGTCCGGACGCCAAAGCCTTGGCAGCTTTTAAGCATAGCGTCCGTGACGAATGGCTTGCCAGACACCTCGGCCAAGAAAAGCCGAGAACAATGGCAGCATTAACAAGCCTCATGACCCGCTTTTGCGAGGCTGAGGACAGCTGGCTAGCCAGATGCAGCACCAGCGACCCCAGTACATATGAAGTTAGAGATGGAAACGGGAAATCACGGCACAACAACAATAACAAACGCCGGAATAAAGAAGACATCACGAAGAGCACGGCAGTAAACGCCGGATTCAAAAGCTCTCGGCCAGGTCAGCAAAAGCCGCCCTCTAAAGGCACCAGAGACGAACTGTCCAGCCTAAACAAAATTCTGGACCAAATATGTGAGATCCATAGCACCCCAGGTAAACCCGCTAATCATACCCACAGAGAATGTTGGGTCTTCAAGTAGTCCGGCAAGCTCAACGCCGTACACAAGGGGGAGGATACACCAAGCGAAGACGAGGATGAGCCTCTCAAGCAAGACACTGGGGAACAAAAGAAATTTCCACCAGAAGTCAAAACAGTAAACGTGTTACACGTGATCAAGGGAAGAAACAAAACAGTACTCCTAGAAAAATATGCCCAAGGGCCTATCACCGCAGAGTCCTGCCACTAGTCGTCTCAACCGATCACTTTCGACCATCGTGATTAATCAGCAAGTATCCGGCGTGCAGGATGGGCTGCCCTGGTATTAGACCCAATAATTGACGGATACCACTTCACACGAGTCCTGATGGACGGTGGCAGCAGTCTAAACCTGATATACCAGGATACAATCCGTGAAATGGGGATAGACCCAACAAAAATTTGCCCAAGCAATACTACCTTTAAAGGAGTAACGCCAGGCCCAGGGGCTCATTGCACGGGCTCCCGGCTACTAAAGGTTATATTTGGCTTCCCCGATAACTTCCGCAGCGAACATTTAACCTTCCACATCGCTCCGTTCCAAAGTGGCTATCAAGCACTACTTGGACGCGAAGCTTTTGTTTGCTTTAATGCAATACCGCACTACGCTTCCCTCACACTCAAGATGCCCGGCCCACGTGGCATCATTACAATGAACAGAAGTATTAAGCGATCTTTGCGCACCGAAGAGAGTGCGGCTGCCTTGGCAGCCGCACACTAAAAATGGCCTGACCAACTAAAGCATTTATTAGGTTGTCAAGACCTCGGACACGGTTAGACGAGTCCGGCGCAGCTACATGTAATTCATACCGGATCAATGGTCGCACCCCTATTACAAATACAAGGGGCTCAACGCGCGCAGACAAGTGGCAATTTTTACTCATCTTGAATTATACATGGTTTCTTTAAAAACTATCCTTTTGCACGACAACTTTTTCACCTAAGTTCCTCTCTTTTTGTTAGGGGTTTGGTGCGACATATGCCAATGGATGGCTTATCATGGTGGGGGCGAGTAGGACGTCGCCAGTGCCTGGAAACGGGATGAGGGGAAGACATGCACGCCGGCGAATCTTACCCAGCTTCGGGGCTCTCCGGGGAGATAATACCCCTACTGCTGCTCTGGGGGGTCTCTGCATGATCACTATAGTCAAGGGTTTACACGGTTGCTCCTTGAGCTGTGTATGGTGGTAGGAGAGGGCAAGGCTAGCTCTCTCCCTCTATCTGGTGAGGTATGGAACTTCTGGGATCCAACCCCTTGCATGGGTGCCCTGGGGGGGTTTATATAGGCCTACCCCCCGGGGGTACAATGGTAACGTGACTGGGCGCGGGCCCAGCCGTCAGTGTCTCCGACCTTCGACTTCTTCGCCGGCTGCTGGGGCCCACCGACTGGTCTGGTAAGGAGCCGACAGGCCGCGTCCGCCGCGGGTGAGTCTTGCCGGCTGCTGATTACTGTAGCCGTGCTCCTAATGATGCAAGCTTGGTCATGGGGTCATGGCGACAGCCCCGCCGCCTGGCGGGCGATCACTGTGGCCACTCCCCATCTCTTCTTGATTAATGGCGCGTGGGCCCCAGGGGAGGGCTCAGCCGACTCCCCCGGGCCGACTCCCGTTGGGTCCGACTGGCGGTGCTCCCGCCGTCTCTCGAGGTCTCGCTGGCTGGTGGGACCTGCTGCCTCCAGGCCGTACAGACAAGCCGTCGTGGGCGCAGGACCAGGTACAGTGGTGCTGATGTCAGGGCCGGCTGGGCAACAGTGCCACGCCGCGGGGAGATCTTCGCAGGTACGGTGCGCTGTAGCCATGCCTGCCCTTGGTAAGGGGCGGGGAGTGGGCTTCATTGTAGCCTCGCCCCTGCCCCGTCCCCCTTGATGAGGTCACGGTTTGCTAGAGTCGCTGGCCGACTCCCCAAAGCCGGCTTCTCTGGAAGTCGTCCCTGGGACTCGGCCATGAGCGGGCAGTCGGCCGCCTTGTCGTAGACTCCCCAGGAGGCGGCTCTTCGCCCTGTTGTCTTGAGGGGCGCAGCCTGCCCCGATGTCTTGAAAGGTCATGGGGCTCGGGTTGGCCTACCCGTGGCCCATTACTCCGACAGTAGTCCCCGAAGCTGGTGAGGCGCCGCGGACGATCGGCCGAGAAGCCTCAGCATTTTCTTTGTCCGGATGCTCGACACATGGTCTTGATTGACTTCCGCCGGGCCGACTAGACGGAGTCGGACTCGCCCGACTCGAGCTCACTCTATTCCGTCTTGCTCAGCAGTTCAGACGTCGTGGCGGGATTTCAAGTGGCGTGCTAGCTAAGCTTCCAGGCCGCCGCCCGTTCTTGGCCTGTAACGCGGGGGCACGTGGCTAGGTCGTCCTGCTAGCCCACGCGCGCGACGGGACAGGCCGATAGGCGGGGCCCGCCATTACCGTGCCTCGGCGCCCGAGCGGATCCACTATGATCCTGGTGGACGGTTAGGATTCCTGTGGAGTTACTGCGCGCAGTAACTTTGTAGGGATCATGGGGGGCGTGGGGTTGTGGGCGCAGTAAATCCCCACGCCCGCCCCCTCGGCTTCGCAGCCCCGAGGGCTATAAGTAGGGGGAAGAGGGGAGCACGCGCGCCCCTCCTTCCCACTGCTCCTTGCTTTCTTCCTCCTCGCAGCTCCTTCACTCTCCTGCTTCCTCTTTTTTCTCTCTCTCGCTCGCTCTGCCGCACGCCCAAGCTCCGGCGCACGCTGCGGTGACAGCTCGCGACAATGAGCTCTTCCTCCGCTGCCGCGCCTCCCCCAGTACGCTCCGGCACCTGGGACGGCTCCAAAGTCCACGAAGACCATATCGAGTTCCTCCGCCGGACCCGTCGTCTTCCCGGCGAGGATCGCGTGCAGGTGCGCCTTGCGCCGGAGGGGGAGATTTCCCCCGCCACGCAGGAGGGCGAGCGGGTCATCTTCCGCTCGCACTGCCTGCACGGGCTGGGGCTGCCGGCGAGCAGCTTCTTCCGGTCTTTCATGGAGTTCTACGGACTCCAGCCGCACCACCACACCCCCAACACAGTGGTGCTGCTGTCCGCCTTCGTGGATCTGTGCGAAGGCTTCCTCGGAGTCCTCCCCACCCTCGAGCTCTGGGGGAGTTCTTCTTCTCCAAGATTGGCACCCAGGCCGCGGGCGTGCCGGCTCAGTGTGGCGCCTTCATCGCCGTGCGAAGGACAGGAGCCGACAACCACTTCCCCTCCATCGTGCCGCTGAAGTCGGTGAAGATGTGCTAGCGGTCCTACTTCTACGTCTGGAACGTCGCCATGCGGGGGGACTGGGTCAATCTGCCGGCTTTCGAAGCCGGCCCGCCGGCTAGTAGACTGCCCAAATGGTCGTACCGGGCCAGGTCGCTGACGCATGCGGGAGCCGGCGCCATCACGCGACTCTTAGTGCTGACGCAGTCGGAGGGTCTGACTGGCCTGGACCTGCTGGCCGCCTTCATCTCGCGCCGAGTTCTCCCACTCCAAGGCCGCCCTCACCTGATATGCCAGATGAGCGGGGGTCGCGACCTGAGTCGGATGTGCACCAAGGACATGCCTCACGAAGAGGTGGCCCTGATGGTGAACTACCTCTCGGACAGCAGGCTCCCGGAGGACTGGCAATTCGGCAAGGAGACATACTCCCGCGCCAACCCCCCGCCCGTGGTGAGTCGCCTTTCTTTTCTTTAGATTGTCTTCTTCTTGCCGAGTCTTGTTCTAATCAGTCTGCTTTTTGGTTAGAATCCCCTTCTTCACCCACCAGCCGGCACCTCGGGGCCGGCCCGTGAGTTCGGCGCCAACCGGGCGGAGAGCGACGTCGACGACCCCGATCTGGGGGCGGCGGCTCTGGAAGACGACGCAGAGGGAGGAGGAGGGACGACAGGCGACTTCAGGCCCTCGGCCACCTTTGCCGACTGGCCTGAAGACGAGCCGAGGAAGGAGTCACCCCTCTCCATCGGCCAGGAGCCAGCCAGCCGGGCGCGGGCTCTTCTGCCGCGCCGGGCGCTCCAGGCGGCAGGAAGAAGCGTCGGGCTGCGCCAACTTTGTTCGGCAGCCGGCCGAAGAAGCCCAAGGGCTCGGCTGCGGCGACCCGGCAGGATGAGGTGGCCGCGAAGGCCATCCGCTTCTGTAAGGAAGTGAAGAAGCCGCCATTGGTCTCTGCGTAAGTATTTTGTCTTCAAAGTTTGTTCTTTCTTCATGCTTTGTCTGAGTCTCTCCTCGCCCATCTTTCTTCAGGGCTCCCCTCTCTCTGGAGTGGGTTGCCGCCGCCTCCATCATGGGGTCAGCGGAGACGCCCGCCACCACTCGGCGGATAGACCCCGCTGCCGACCTCCGGGAGGCGACGGAGCGGAATGCGCAGGAGAAGCGCAATGAAGAAGAAGCCCTCCGCCTGGAGAAGGCGGAGGCCGACAGGGCGGAGGCCTCCGCCAAGAAAAAACTAGTGGAGGCCGAAGCCACCGCCGTGGTGAAGCAGCAGGCTGAGGAAGCTGCACGCCGCCAGGCGGCCTTGCTTGTTACCCCACTGAACTCTGCGCCGCCGCCGCCGGAGTTCACGGGGCAGACTGGAGGAGCCAGCAGGGAGAACCTCGTCAAGGAGAGGGAAGGCGGCGAGCCCTCTACTCCGGGCGCGAACGTTCCGCCGTCGCCTCTGCCGCCATCTGAAGGCGTGCGAGGCGAGCGGCCAGCGGACCCTCCGATGCCGCCGACCGAAGACGAGGCCGTGGCGAGGCTACTCCTCTAGGTCGGCTCGCCAGCGCGCCGTCCTCGGGAGAAGGCGACTTCGGCACCCTGCCCCCTGGAAGCCGGCACCGCCAGCTCGGCGGCTCCAGACGGCAAGGCGACGAGCGCCGCACCCGTTGGGTGGGTGCGGGGAGGTGGCACAGGGCCGCTGAACCAGGCGCTCCTGGATGTCCAGGCAAAGCTCCATGCTGAGGGCGACGCCCTCCAGAGCTACACCAAGGCATTCCTAGCATCGCGGGCGGCCGTCCGGGTATGTTTTTTCTTTGGGCTTTATTTTTCTTGTTCCTCTCTGTGGGGGCGCGCCAGCGCACCCACTGGGTGTAGTCCCCGAGTTTCGGGTCGGCTGCTGAGCAGGCGGCTTGGAACTCCAATTTGATGGACTTCTGGGTACTAACTTTGTCTGAAATGCTTGTTGCAGGACTGCCACAACCTACGCGTCACCTCCTTCAACCGTAATGTTGAAGAGTTGGGCAAGCGGACCGCCGACTTGGCGGAGAGCCGGAGTAAGTCCTTCTCCTTTTTCTCTTCTCTGCGGGGGCGCGCTAGCGCACCCGCGGGCTGTAGTCCCCGAGATTCGGGCCGACTACTGAGAAGTCGGGCCAGATCTCCCCGGCGATCTACTTTATTGATGAATGCTGTCTTTCTTTCTTTCCTTCAGGTGCCAACGCTGCTCTTCAACAGCAGCTGAGCAAAGCCAACTCCGCCCTGCTCATCAAAGGGGAGGAGTGCAGCAAGCTCGCCGCGGAGCGCGATCTGCTGGCCACTCGGTTGGCAGAGCAGAAGGGGCTGCTCGCGAGGTCGCAGAGGGAGGCGGAGGAGACGGAGGCCACCCTCCTGGCCGAGTTCACGAGCGAGCGCTCTTCCAGGTCTAACAAGGAGGCGTTGCTATCCTCCAGCTTCCACGAGATCGAAGACATCGTTGATGGTGAGTCTCTTTGTTTTCTTTCTTTGAGCTGCCGACTTAGGTCGTGCCGATTCCTGGTTTTTGACTCGCTTTTTTGTTTCTTCGTGTCTTTTGCAGACTTCTTCCCTGGCAGTCTCAGGCCGCTATCCAAGCCATCGAGGCTGATCGTGCAAGTCGGAGGGTAGAGGGCGCAGAGATCGCCGCCGATGCCCCCCGAACTCTTGATGAGCACATCTTGAGTATCGAGGCTTGCCTCCGGCCGGCTCACCGGATGCTGCGCCGGCTTCAGCGCATCGGCGCCTAGGCGATCTCCACCCTTTGGCCGGATATGCAGGCTCCGCGCACCCCCCAGCCTGACGGCCAACTGGTTAGAGGTCGCGGCTGGTCGCCTCGAGGCTTGGAAGGGCTCTTCGGCCCGGGCTGGAGTGCGCCGGGCCTTAGAGTTCGTCAAGGCGTGGTACCTGGGGCTGGATCTAGACCGGTTGGCCACGCTTCAGTCGGAGGCCCAGTCGGAGCTGGCGGCTGCAGAAGACGCCCTCGTCAAGCGTGCTGCGGCGATCGCCGAGTACACCGACACAAGCATCTTTGTCCCCGAGCGGTCTGAAGACGGCGAGGAGGTCCCGCCGGAGTGGTTTGGGATGAACCCAGACTACGGCGAAGACTCGGCGGAGGTGATCGGCTCCAGCGTCGAGGAGGAGGATGAGGCGGACGATGAGGGCGAGGCGGAGGCACCAGAAGACGGAGCAGACGGCCAGCCTCAGCCCGACCGCGCCTCCAGCAACGAGCCACGTGCGACCGATCCGACTGCTGCCGGAGGCGGTCAAGCCGAGACTAGCCGGCCGACAGCCCCGACGACTGACGCTGGCGCCTCCTCCGACCCCCGACTCCGTCTGCCGCCTCCTAAGCTGCCGTTGTGTCTTTTGTTTTATCTGCTTCAGTAGTCTTTTGAAGAACTTGTTAATTCGCACAATTCCACCCGCAGGCTGTATTTTGAACCTCTGCTTGACAATTCGGCCAAGGGCCTATGTTATGTAAATTTATATATCTATCCTTTCTTGCTCATTGTTCTTTTGGCTATTTTCCTTTGCCACTTTCCCTTAGTTGCCCGCCTTGCCAATCGGACAGCCGCTCTGCAGACTGTTGCTGGATCAAGTGCTAGGCTACTTTTGGAAAGCAAGTACTTAGCCGATTTCAAGATTCTTTGAGAAAGTTGGATAGAAAACGACAATATGACTATTCGAGAATCGGTTTGCGAGAAAGGCTGGAAGCCGTCTTGAGCTATGTTTTATGCTTTGAGTCCTTAGCCATTTTTCGTGCGAGCACCCCTTCTACCTTACCTCTTCCCACCGTACAGTCGCTCTGCGAGCTGCGGCTTCAGACAGAAGACGGCTTAGATGCTACACACTACTTGTCCGGCTGCAGGAAGCATTTCATAGTGCAAGGCGGCAAGTCCCTGGGCCGACTTGTCGAGCCCGGTGCCAAACGTTATGACAAAGAGTAATCATACTTGTAGGCATAATTTTTATCATACAAACAAAAGAGGGCAGTCCCCGAGCTCGTCTCGGGGGGCCCGAAGTCTTGGTACTTTAATACGAAAGGTAGCGTGGTACCTACTGCATCAACTGTACAATCTTCGGAGAAGATTTGCATTCCATGGCCGCTCTGTCTCCTTGCCGGAGTCGTCCTTCTTGCGTGCTCAGGGCTTCTAAGCGTCGATCAGGTAGTAGGAGTCGTTGCCTAGTACTTTGCTGATGATGAAAGGGCCCTCCCAAGGCGGCGACAGCTTGTGCTGGCCGACTGTTCGCTGGATCAGCCGGAGCACAAGGTCGCCTTCTTGGAAAGATCTTGGCCTGACCTTCCTGTTGTGGTATCGGCGCAGGCTCTACTGGTAGATGCTGGACCGGCTGAGTGCTAGCAGCCGGCCCTCTTCCAACAGATCAACGCCGTCTTGTCGTGCTTCTTTTGCTTCCTCCTTGGTGTACATGGTGACTCGTGGGGAGTCGAACTCTGTGTCCGTTGGGATGACGGCTTCGGCACCGTAGACGAGGAAGAAGGGCGTGAAGCCGGTTGACTTGTTTGGAGTCGTGCGCAGACTCCAGAGGACGGCTGGCAGCTCGTCGAGCCAGCAGCCAGCCGAGTGCTCCAGAGGCTCGATCAACCGAGGCTTGATGCCGGACAGGATGAGGCTGTTTGCTCACTCCACTTGGCCATTTGACTGCGGGTTGGCGACGGACGCTAGGTCCAGTCGGATGCCCTGTGTTGCGCAGAAACGGGCAAAGGCGCCTTTGGCAAAATTTGTGCCGTTGTCGGTGATGATGCTGTGTGGTATGCCGTACCGAATTGTGATATCGGTGATGAAGGTCACGGCAGACGGACGACTTCCGGTAGTCGCCGGCCATAGTCAGAATTCCCCTGGAACTGGGCATCTTTATCTTGAGGTAGGCGTAGTGGGGGACCGCCATGAACTTGGCCAAGGCGGGCCAGCCAAGCAGCGCATGGTATGGGCTCTCGAGGTCCACCACCTCAAACCAAACAGACTCTCTTCGAAAGTGATCTTTTTCCCCAAAAAGGACGTCAATCAGGATCTTGCCGATTGGCGAACAGGAAGGCCCAGGAACCCCTGTTCAAGAATTCATCTGACTAACCAGTTAACTTGCCGATTAATCCCTACTCATAGGGTCCCCGAGTAGCCGATTACCCGATAAATCGTCCAATTAATTGATTAAATGGCTGATTAACTTGCCGATTAGCCTATTAATCCCCTACTCACCAGCCGACCGAGCAGCTACCAGTTAACGATTTCCTCAACAATGCCGTGGAACACAGTTCGGCTGTTCTGAAGTTGTCTCTGCTTGATTCCTAACTTCTCCATGGTGTCCTTGTACAGGATGTTGATACTGCTGCCCCCATCTCTCAGGACTCGCAAGAAACGCGCAGCCCATTTGTCTGTGGCAAAGGTGGCGTCCAAGACCAAGGAGTAGGAGCCCGGACTCAGCATCACTTCTGGGTGGTCGGCCCTGCTCCAGCTGATGGGCCTCTCTGACCAGTGCATGAACTCTGGCGTCTCTGAGGCTACTGCGTTCACCTCTTGTCGCTGCAGCCACCTGCTGCGTCGATCATCAGCCACACTGGTGAACACTACGTAGGCCCCGTGCTCTTCAGGGTACTCGTCTTGTACAGCGCCGATTGGCTTGACTGCCGGCTGCTGGGGCGGAGGCGGATGCCCAGCAGGCGGGGGTGGCAGGAGGCCGTCTCCCTTGGTGATGCTGGTGAGCCAGTGGCACTTCCGGGTGGTGTGATTCGATGGCTTCGCGCCGCTGTGGAACTTGCAAGGTCCATCCAAGGTCTGCTTGTAGGAGAAGGCCGGCAACCAGTTCGGCTTGCCGCCTTTCTGTCGCTTGGGCGGAGGCTGCTCTTCTGGCTGCTGGGCTTTGATGGCCGCGACCTGCCGGCTGCTGGAAGCCGGCTGCGGGACCTTGCGCTTGTGGTCGCCCTGCTGTTGTCGCTGGCCGGCGTCTGCTGCCGGAGTTCTTGGAGCCCGAGGAGCTACTTTGCCAATCGTGCTGATTTGAATTTCCGTCTTCATGGAGGAGTCGGTCATAGCATACTTGTCCGCTATGATCAGCAGCTCGTCGAGGGTTTCTGGCTCGTCGCAGAGGAGGTTGTGCTTGAGGAGGGTGCCTTCTCGGCACCCGGCTGTGAAGTACTCGATGGCCTGCACCTCGTGCACGCCCTCGCAGTTGTTTCGGAGCTTGGCCCAACGCATGAGGTAGTCGCGAGTCGACTCGTCAGGACCTTCCACGCACAAGGAGAGCTGACGAGGCTTGGGAGGACGCTTGTACGTGCTGGTGAAGTTGCGGACGAATGCTTCGGTGAAGTCGACCCAGCTGTTGATGCTGCGGGGCTTCAGGCTCTTCAACCACGTCCAGGCCGTGCCCTGGAGCATGAGCGGAACGTACTTTACGGCGACATGCTTGTTGCCGTTTGCTATGCTGACAGCCGTGGAGTAGTCGACTAGCCAGTCTTCCGGCTTCACGGAGCCGGTATACTTGGGCGTGTCTCTTGGGAGCGTGAACCCTCTGGGAAAGGGCTCGTCCCGAATACGGGGCCCAAAACAAGGTGGACCCAGCTTGTCTTCTTCTTCCAGCGCCAGGGACCGGTGAAGTCGGTCGATCCGGTGGCGGGCGTCATTCTCCCCCAACTCCCTCTCGGCGTCCAAGGCGGTCTCCGAGAGTCGGATGGTCAACAGGCGGCAGGGAGACTCGCCTCTCCTTGCGGGGAGGGGGAGGCGGACAGTCGTCCCGTCGTTCCACTGCTCTTGGGCGGCCGTCTCGGTCGCGCTCTATGGTAATCCGAGTCCGACTGTGGCTGACAGCCGGCTCCTTGTCCTTTCTTCCTCGGGCACCGCCAGTCGGTGTCCAAGACGTCGCACCTTGATCTCAGTGCGGGTCGTTGTTTGGCCGCTGCGGCGCCTCCGTGCGGCAGCCAGCCTCGTTCTGCGCGGCGGCCGCATCGAGGAGCCACTAGACTCGCTCCATCATGAGGCAGTGCTCTTCGCCCTCAAAATTGTCCAGCTCATCCGCCGCCACCTGGGCGGCTCGGATGTTCTCCGCTGGCGTGGCCTACACGGGGTGGCTAGCCCCAAATAGGCTAGCGATGGCTACGCCGCGCTGCTGAACCGCTCCAAGGCGGCTGGGCCCTGCCAGAGCCGGCGAGCCGCCAACAGCGCGATCCATCTCCCGCTGGTAAGCTTCTGACAAGCGTCTCATGCTGGATAGCTTCTTCGCGCCTTCAACAAGCTGAAGGCGGCGCGCTTCTAGCGTCTCTGCGTTAGCATCTTCCGGAATGGGCGCAGCTAGGTCTTGCAGTGCCGCGCCGAGTGAGTCGGGCGCCCTTCCACCAGGGAACTCGTCATGACTGATGACCAGCACCTCAGTGACGGTGCTCCCATCGCTCTCCGCGTGGGGGAGAGGTTCGTCGTAGACCACCACGTTGGAGGGGAACGCGTCGACCGACGCGGTTTCGGAGTCGACCGGCATCGGGTCAGTGGATCCTACGGACTCCAAGTCTACGACAGGCTCACCGGAAACGTGGAGTTGATCGAGGAGGCCCGCGAGGAGGTTTTCGGGGCCGCTACGCCTGCGTCAGACGCAGCCTCGTCGGAGAGGTGGACCTCGCCGACAAGTTCGGCCAAGGAGCTGGCTGCGCAGGTGATCTCCACGCCGCGCAGCGCGTCGACGCAAACTTCGTCTGGCGTGCTTGGCTGGCTGCGCTCACCAGGGAGGAAAAAGGGTTCCCGTCTAGAACAGATCTCTGGACGGCGGTGCACCACGCCCCACGGTGGGCGCCAAATGTCGGGGGTTTGGTGCGACATATGCCAACGGATGGCTTATCATGGTTGGGGCGAGTAGGATGTCGCCGGTGCCTGGAAACGGGATGAGGCGAAGACATGCACGCCAGCGAATATTACCCAGCTTCGGGGCTCTCCGGGGAGATAATACCCCTACTGCTGCTCTGCGGGTTCTCCGCATGATCACTATAGTCAAGGGTTTACACGGTTGCTCCTTGAGCTGTGTATGGTGGTAGGAGAGGGCAAGGCTAGCTCTCTCCCTCTATCTGGTGAGGTATAGAACTTCTGGGATCCAACCCCTTGCATGGGTGCCCTAGGGGGTTTATATAGGCCTACCCCCCGGGGTTACAATGGTAATGTGACTTGGCACGGGCCCAGCCGTTAGTGTCTCCGACCTCCGACTTCTCCGCCGGCTGCTGGGGCCTGCCGACTGGGGGGCCCCGCCGACTGGTCTGGTACAGAGCCGACAGGCCGCGTCCGCTGCGGGCAGGTCTTGCTGGCTGCTGATTACTGTAGCCGTGCTCCTGATGATGCAAGCTTGGTCATGGGGTCATGGCGACAGCCCCGCCGCCTGGCGGGAGATCACTGTGGCCACTCCCCATCTCTTCTTGATTAATGGCGCATGGGCCCCCGGGGAGGGCTCGGCCGACTCCCCCGGGCCGACTCCCGTTGGGTCCGACTGGCGGTGCTCCCACCCGTCTCTCGAGGTCTCGCTGGCTGGTGGGCCCTGCTGCCTCCAGGCCGTATAGACAAGCCGTCGTGGGCACAGGACTAGGTACAGTGGTGCTGATGTTAGGTCCGGCTGGGCAACAGTGCCACGCCGCGGGGAGATCTTCCCAGGTACGGCGCGCTGTAGCCATGCCTGCCCTTGGTAAGGGGCGGGGAGTGGGCTTCATTGTTGCCAC
This sequence comes from Triticum urartu, assembly GCF_003073215.2. Lineage (NCBI taxonomy): Eukaryota > Viridiplantae > Streptophyta > Magnoliopsida > Poales > Poaceae > Triticum > Triticum urartu. Next base: position 341,061,328 of record NC_053024.1, on the reverse strand, counting down.
GCCCCTGCCCCGTCCCCCTTGATGAGGTCACGGTTTGCTGGAGTCGCCGGCTGACTCCCCAAAGCCGGTTTCTCTGGAAGTCGTCCCTGGGACTCGGCCGTGAGCGGGCAGTCGGCCGCCTTGCCGTAGACTCCCCAGGTGGCATCTCTTCGCCTTGTGGTCTTGAGGGGCGCAGCCTGCCCCGATGTCTTGAAAGGTCATGGGGCTCGGGTTGGCCTACCCGTGGCCCATTACTCCGACACTTTTACAGATGATCATCGTGCTACACCCGTTCGGGATACGGCACAACGGAGACACAGGCGCAGACGTGCAGCAGGGACCCGCTCCAAGGATTCTTTTTAGATTAAGAACCTACGTAAACCTTTTTACTATCTCTTGTTGATACACATCCACCGAATTCTCAGCATAGTTGAGAAGGATGCTGACGTCTTGCCATGTGGCCACGTCAGAATAATACACGTACCTGGACACAAGGGGCTTCTTACAAAGGGCACTATATAGGCCCGGTTTATACCATAAAGACCGAATACCTTAGGAAGTGTTCGGCGTCGCGAGTTTGGCCTTATATGCATCAGCTTCGAATCACTGTCTTTGGTCAAATGTTGTGTTTGCCCGACTCCTGTGTTTTGGTGCCTTACGTTCCGCTTTATCGGCTAAGGTAGCACCAGGAGAACTACTGCGATTGTTCCCTGGTTCATCCGGACGAGCACCTCAGTAGAGAAAGCCGAAAACTGACTGTCATGATATAGCGTGAGACTGGTCAACCACTAGATGACCTATAGGAATGTTAGATTTCCTCCGCCTTAACGAAGGGCCATTTTCCAGCCAGGCATGTACGCACCCCGCGATCGACAGAGTGCAGAGCCACCAGGGTCTATCTAGTAGCTCCACTTTCAAACTCCTATGGCTAAGTGAAAGTGTTAAAGCATTATAGTCTGGTTTCCTTGTTCACTACACTATCACCTCCTTAATAGGACCAAGACGTTGGGTTAAGTGTGAACACGCGTTTTTCGCGAGCACCTCCGCATTATATGCGTGGGGGTTGAAGCCGACGGCTGCAATCTTTCAGGTTATACACATGTATACATAAACGGCCGCACAGGAGGCATCATACTACTTTCAGGCAAAACTATAAACATAGCCTTATAAAACTTCATAAAAGCATTGTGTTTACAATGATAATACACATCACTCAAACATAATATTCTTCGAGCACTGGGCCTCTATCAAATGAGCACCCTCGAGAACCTCCTCGAAATAGTGCTCGGCAGCCACTCGGCCTATGGCCGAACCCTGTGCCGCAACAGTGGTAGCGTCCATCTCCGCCCAGTATGCTTTAACACGGGCAAGGGCCATCCGCGATCCTTCTATGCACGCCGACCTCTTCATCGCATTAATGCGCGACACCGCACCAAGGAACTGCTGCACTAAGCTGAAATAGTTGTTCGGCTTTGGCTTTTCCGGCCATAGCTGATCCACAACAGACCTCATGGCAAGTCCGGACAACCTATTCAGTTCGGCCCATTCGGCTAGATGGTTAGTCAATGACAGCGGATGCTCTGGAATGTTGAATTGCGACCAGAACAGCTTGTCCACTTCACGATCTGTCTGACCTTGGAAGTACTTGGCCTCATCGGCAGCACTCGCCGCCAAATCCATATACGCATATGCCGAACTCCACAGCCGATCCAGAGGGGCATACCGTGGATCTCCGAACTTCCTCCATAACATGAAGGGTTTCCCAGCCACAATATCCCTGGCTTCCCGCAGCTCCTCCTTCTTCGCTCTCATAGTAGAACAGGTGTCTTTGTCTGCCATCGTGGCCTTCTCAAGGTTCGTTGCCTTCGCCCGGTTTTCTTTTTCAAGGACCTGGCAACAGTCGGCAGTGAATTTTAATTCTACGGCCATCTTGGCCATGTTCTCTTGGCTCTCGCAATGTGCGGCCTTCTCGGCTTTCAACTCTTCGGCCGCCTTCAAAGCAGCTGCATTACTAATCCTCGCTTGTTCCTTAGCTCGGGCAAGTTCTGCCCGCATGGTTTCCACGGTGGCAGCTCCATCTGCAGTCACAACATATTAAAGATACTGGCATCATGCTGCTCTTACTATGTGGCGTTCACCAAACACTTACCCTGTGCCTCGTCAAGCCTCTTGTTAACAAGCTTGATGTCGGCGTCTGCCGCATCCAGTTGCCGTTTTAATTTGGCAAACTCACTAGTCCGGCTAACCACCGGAGCTTCCACCACCTGCACATAGGGCAGTCTGGTTATTACCTGGGAATATGATCCTCTGTTCGCCGCCGTTCTCGACGGCCACCAGAGTCTCAGGGGCTACTATCTACACAGGGCACACCTAACATGTGCAGTACTATCACATATTATCTCACGTACCTCAAAGCCTGTTAGTAGACTCATAAAGGCTTCATGTAATCCGCTTTCGGCGGATGAAATTCTCTCCATCACCGTACCCATCAGCGTATGGTGTTCTTCTGAGATGGCCGCTCTCCCCACCAAGTCCCTCAGAACGTCCGACCGCATACCAGACGGTGCCGGACTCTTTTGTCTTCTCTCTTCGGGAGCCGGACGCTGGGGACTTCAGGGGTCTATGGGATTATCTTCTGGCATCACCGGATCCGGAGAGGCCCTCCGTGACAACACTTAGGGGTCGCCCGCTTCTTGAGCGGAGGAGTCCGGGGCAGGCGTTTCGCTCTCCATCATCTCCGGAAGAAGATCCCCCGAAGACAAGCTCAGCTGAGAGGGGCTAAGGCCCGAACTGCAAGATATATGCGGTGGTTATTTTCTTAGAAAAAAGATAGCATACCTTTACTATTAAAGTATTTTGGATCACTTACGACTCGTTGTATGGCTGATCCCCCCGCGGACTTTGTGCGGCAAAAGCACCCCCCCGAGGCAGGACCCTCTGTGGGAGACTTCTTCTCCCGTTTGGAGGCTTTGGCTTCCGGATCCTCGGAAGCGGTCCTTTTCCTCCCCCGGTTATCCTCCTTCATGGAGACGCTCATTCCCTCGGTTGGAACGGGCAGCGATGGGGGCCCGCGTCCGCCCGTATTATCCCCCCATATCTTCCTTCGAGGGCTCCGGGCAAGGTGCGACCTCGAGCATCTTTTCCAATACCGGATTTTCCAAACCCTCGGGGAGGGGGGCCAAACACCGAATCATGTTCACTTTTGTCAGCCAGCCCTGGTCAAAAAGTGAACTCTCAGAAATAATTTCATGATGAATAAAAGATAGTGTGTTCGGCCAGAGGATTTCTTACTTGTTCGGCGGCGCGGTTACTGCTCAGGCCCACGTCCTCGATAATATCCGGACAATCTACTTGAGGTCCGAAGAATGACTTGTACATCTCCTCATTCGTCAGGCCGAGGAAACTTTGAATGGCACGCGGTCCCTCTGGGTTGAACTCCCATAAGCGAAGGGACCGGCATTTGCAAGGCTGGACTTGACGAACCAGCATAACTTGTATTACCGCGACCAAATTAAAATCTTCCTCGAAGAGATCTCGGATGCGGTTTTGCAGTATAGGCACATCCTTGGCTGGACCCCACCTCAGACCTCTGCTAATCCATGACATCAGTTGTGGTGGGGGCCCGAATGGAAAGTGGGGGCAGCTGCCCACTTGGAACTTCTGGGAGCTGTGACGTAAAACCACTCCCGCTGCCATAATTCGGACACCTCTGGAAAGGAACCTTTCGGCCATGGAGCTCCTGCCATCTTTCCTATTGATGCACCGCCGCATGCTGCATGTTGCCCCTCAATCACCTTCGGCTTCACTTCAAAGGTCTTGAGCCACAAGCCGAAGTGAGGGGTAATGCGGAGGAAGGCCTCACACATGACAATAAATATTGAGATGTGGAGAAATGAGTCCGGAGCTAGATCATGGAAATCTAGCCCGTAATAGAACATCAAACCCCTGACGAAGGGATCCAGAGTAAGGCCTAGGACTCGGAGGAAGTGGGAAACGAACATGACGTTCTCGTTAGGTTCGGGAGTAGGGACGACCTGCCCTCGAGTAGGAAGCCGATGTGAAACCTCGGCGGTCAGGTATCTGGCCTCCCTCAACTTCTTGATGTCCTCTTCCATCATGGAGGAGGGCATCCATCGGCCTTGAAGGTTGGATCCGGACATGATTGAAGATCCGAAGCACCTAACCTGGGCTTTGGGTGTTAGAACTCGAGGCGGGGGAAGGGTTTGATTGAGCACAAGAGGGAAAAAGCGAAAACCTTGTCCCTTTATAAAGACGGGGAATGTCAAGCGTCATCTCCGTAGCCGTTTAGGACTTGCCTATAATCTAGGAGTCCTAGACACGGTTGGGTTACCCACGACCACATTAATGAGAATCCCGTAACTGGGGGAACACGATCTCCGCTTCGGCAAGACGTGTCAAGAAACTGCCTCGCGTTATGTGTGGAGCTAGTTGAAGAAAAACGGTTCGAATAATCACTGGGCCATGACACAACATCATGCTGCCAAAACGAGTCAGCAAATTAGATTTGCGAAAATATTATTCTCTCTACGGCGGTATGTGGAACTTATTTTGCAGGGTCGGACACTATCCTCGTATTCAAATTCTTCTGTGATGTATTCGGAGAAGGAACCCTCCTTGCAATGCCAAAGACAATACTGCGCGCCGGACTCATCATCATTGAAGCCTGATTCAGGGGCTACTGAGGGAGTCCTGGATTAGGGGGTATCCGGATAGCTGGACTATCTCCATTGGCCGGACTATTAGACTATGAAGATACAAGATTGAAGACTTCGTCTCGTGTCCGGATGGGACTCTACTTGGCGTGGAAGGCAAGCTAGGCAATACGGATATGGATATCTCCTCCTTTGTAACCAACCTTGTGTAACCCTAACCCTCTCTGGTGTCTATATAAACCGAAGGGTTTTAGTCCGTAGGACAACAACCATAACATACAATCATACCATAGGATAGCTTCTAGGGTTTAGCCTGTCTGATCTCGTGGTAGATCTACTCTTGTACTACCCATATCATCAATATCAATCAAGCAGGACGTAGGGTTTTACCTCCATCAAGAGGGCCCGAACCTGGGTAAAACATCGTGTCCCCTACCTCCTGTTACCATCCGGCCTAGACGCACAGTTCGGGACCCCCTACCCGAGATCCGCCGATTTTGACACCGACACTGTCCCTTCAGGGAAATGTCATGTGGTGACATCCGGAGTCCTGCCTAGCCTGCTACAGCCCGTGTTCCCGGAGTCCTGTTAGCCCAGTGCTACAGCCCGGATTCACAAGCTGCTGACCGACATGCTCGATGTGATTCATGTATGCCTGTCCCCATAGGTTGGTGCCGCTTTGGGTTCACGACTAGCCATGTCGGCCCGGGTTCTCTATCATATGGATGCCAGCGACACTATCATATACGTGAGCCAAAAGGCGCAGATGGTCCCGGGCCATGGTAAGGTGACATCCGTGGAATACCGTGCGTGAGGCCGCAAAGTGATATGAGGTGTTACCGGCTAGATCGATGTGACTTGGAATCGGGGTCCTGACACTGAGCGTCTGCATCGACATTCCAGGGCTCAACAGGGTCGCATCTCAGGAGCGCTTCTGGCCTTCGATCATTGGTTGGTGCGAGGGTCCACCTCACAGCTATGTTTGCATGACATTTGGCTTGCCGAGCACGGCCGTCACCTGCCAGCGCCACCTGCGAAGCATTCTGGCGGCTCAGGAGGCCAGGCATCACGCTGTCCTGGCGGAGATGGTGATGTTCTTCAAGAACCACCCGAGCCCCCGGAGCCTCCTGAGGCTTACGGTTCTGGCGGCTCGTGAAGAGCGACTCTTCGTCATGCATCATCGGCTACTCCAACACCACTCCGGCAACGTTATCAGGTGACTCTTTTCAGTTAATTCATTTGGGGGCGCCCCTCGGGCTACATCATCCCCAAGTCATACGGGTCTGCCCCTGCGACGTGTATCCTTTTACACCTCTAGCTTACCCTGCGGGGGGCTCCCCTTGGGTTGCATCATCCCCAGTCCGCTCGGGTCGGTCCCGGTGGCATGTATCATTCTTGCATCTATCTAAGCTAACATGCCTCCTTGCTTGAGTCATTTCATGGTCCTCACTAGCTCATTATCCAATGCGGCCACCTGCGCTGCCCATCGCCCCCCTGCTCATCCTGCAATGGAGGCTACCCATGCTGGCATGGTGCTTGTGCTCGGGTCCGTCCCTACAACACTGACAAATCTGAGCGGTCGAGCTCTAGCTCGCGGCACGCCGCACGCACGTCACCTCACCAGGCCCTCAGTGCCTTCACCTTCTTGCGGAACAACCAGTGGTAGACCCGCGAGCGCTGTTGTAGCCTGTATTCCTCCTTCGTGCTAACCTACAGGAACCACCAAAGGCTGATGGCGGACGGTACCGCAGGCTCCCCCTTTTCTTTCGCACAATTCGCTTGCGCGTTAAAGGTAGTCATCGATGCTGTAAAGAGGTCTGCATGCATAGAAGGCTCGCGGATGGGCCTTGCCCGTGTCAAAACATACTGGGCGGAGATGGATGCCACCACTGTTGCGGCACAGGGTTTGGCCATAGGCCGAGTGGCTGCCGAGCACTACTTTGAAGAAGTTCTTGACAGCGCTCATTTGATAGAGGCCCAGTGCTCGAAGAATATTATGTTTGAGTGACATGTATTCCCATTTTAAAAACAATGTTTTATTGAATTTATCAAGGCTGTATTTATACTTTTGCCCGAAAGTACTATGATGCCTCCTGTGCGGCCGTTTATGTATATATATATATATAACCTGAAAGATGGCAGTCGTCGGCTTCAGCCCCCACGCATATAATGCGGGGTTGTTCGCAGAAGGGGCATGTTCACACTTGATCCAACGTCTTGGTCCACTAAGGAGGTGATAGCGCAGCGAACTAGGCAACCGGACTATAATGCTTTAACACTTTCACTTAGCCAGAGGAGTTTGACAGTGGGGCTACTATATAGCCACTGGTGGCTCCGCGCTCATCCGGATTCAGGGCGCGTACATGCCTGGCTGGGAAACGGCCATTCGTTAAGGCGGAGGAATCCCGAAGATTCCTCTAGGTCATCGAGTGGTTGACCAGTCTCACACTATATCATGATAGTCAGTTTTTGGCTTTCTCTACTGAGGTGCTTGTCTGGATGAACCAGGGCACAATCGCAGTAGTTCTCTCTGTGCTGCCTTAGCCGATAGAGCGGAACGTAAGGCAGCAAAACACAGGAGCCGGGCAAACCCAACATTTGACCAAAGACATGATTCGGAGCTGATGCATATAAGGCCAAACTCGCGATGCCGAACACTCCCTAAGGTATTCGGTCTTTATGATGTAAACCCGGCCGAAACAATGCCCTTTATAATAAGACCCTGGTGTCCAGGTACGTGCAATATTCTGACATGGCCACATGCCAATACGTCAGCATCCTTCTCAATTCTATTGAGAATCCGAGCGATGTGTATCAACAAGAGACAGTAAAAAAGGTTTATGCAGGGTCTTAATCTAAAAAGAATCCTTAGAACGGGTACCTGCTGCACGTCTGTGCCTGTGTCTCCGTTGTGCCGTATTCTGGATGGGTGTAGCACGATGGTCATCTGAAAAAGAGAGGAACTTAATTGAAAAGTTGACGTGCAAAAGGTAAGTTATACTAAATAAACAATATATAGTTCAAAATGAGTAAAGTTGAGCCTAATTGCCACTTGTTTGCGCACATTGAGCCCCTTGTATTGTAATAGGGGTATAGCCATCAAACCTGTATCAATTACATATAGCTGCACCGGACTCGTCCAACCGTGTCTGTGGTCTTAACGACCTGTCAGATGCTTTAGTTGGTGAGGCCGTTTAGTGTGCGGCTGCCAAGGCAGCCGCGCGGTTTTCCGCACGCAAGGAGCACTCAATATTTCCATTTACTATAATAATGCCACGTGGACCGGGCATCTTAAGCATGAGAGAAGCGTAATGCGGTATTGCGTTAAAGCGAGCGAAAGCTTCGCGTCCGAGTAGTGCTTGATAGCCGCTTTGGAATGGAGCGATGTGGAAAGTTAAATTTTCGCTGCGGAAGTTATCGGGAAAGCCGAATATAACCTCTAGTAGTAGGGAGCCGTGCAATGGGCTTGTGAGCCTGGCATTACTCCTTTAAAGGTAGTATTGCTATGGCTAATTCTTATTGGGTCTATCCCCATTTTGCGGACTGTGTCCTAATATATCAGGTTTAAACTACTGCCGCCGTCCATCAGGACTCGTGTGAAGTGGTATCCGTCAATTATCGGGTCTAACACCAAGGCAGCCCATCCTGCACGCCGGATACTTGCCAAGTAATCTCGATGGTCGAAGGTGATCGGTTGGGACGACCAGTGGCAGAACTCCGCAGTGATAGGCCCTGGGGCATGTGTCTCTGGGAGTGCCGCTTTGTTTCTCCCCTTTTTCACGTGTAACACGTTTACTGTTTTGACTTCTCGTGGGAATGTCTTCTGTTCCCCACTGCTTTTCTTGCGAGGCTCGTCCTCGTCTTCGCTTGGTGTATCCTACCCCTTGTGTTCAGCGTTGAGCTTGCCGGACTGCTTGAAGACCCAACATTCTCTATGGGTATGGTTTGTAGGTTTATCGGGGGTGCTGTGGATCTGACATATTTTATCCAGAATCTTGTTTAGGCTGGATAGTTCGTCTCTGTTGCCTTTGGAGGGCAGCTTTTTCTGACCTGGCCGAGAGCTTCTGAATCCGGCGTTTACCGCCGTGCTCTTCGGGCTGTCTTCTTTATTCCGGCGCTTGTTTTTGCTCCGCCGTGGTTTCCCGTTTTCGTCCCTGACTTCGGATGTACTTGGGTCGCTGGTGCCGCATCGGGCTAACCAGCAATCCTCGCCCGCGCAAAAGCGGGTCATGAGGCTTCTCAATGCTGCCATTGTTCTCGGCTTTTCTTGGCTGAGGTGTCTGGCAAGCTATTCGTCTCAAACGCTATGCTTAAAAACGGCTAAGGCTTCGGCGTTCGGGCAGTCGACTATTTGGTTCTTTTTAGTGAGGAACCTGTTCCAACTCTTTCAGGCTAACTCTCAGGGCTATTGGGTTATATGACTTAAATCATCTACATCCGGAGGTCGGACATAGGTCCCTTGAAAATTTGCCCGAAAAGCGTCTTCGAGCTCTTCCCAGCTTCCAATGGAGTTTTCGGGGAGGCTTTTAAGCCAGTTCCGAGCTGGCCCTTTGAGCTTGAGGGGTAAGTACTTGATGGCGTGGAGATCGTCTCCTCGAGCCATATGGATATGGAGGATGTAATCCTCAATCCAGACCCCAGGGTCTGTCATTCCATCATACGCCTCTATGTTTACATGTTTGAATCCCTCTGGAAATTCATGGTCCAGCACCTCATCGGTGAAACATAGGGGGTGTGCGGCACCCTTGTATTTGGGTGTGTCGTGGTATTGGGATGTATGTTGTGTTGCATTGCATGCTGGAGTGCGCTTGCGTGGCCCGTAGATGGATCTGGTTGCGCCGTACTTTTGATGCGAGTCCTCATGTGGATCGCGTATTGGCTTATGTGCGGCGTCGTTTGCCGCTTTATGTCGGCCTCGAGGTCGTATATCCAACCGGATGGCCTTTTTGTTTTTTGATTGCGGGGGATCTAAGGCCTCCTCATCGAATTCAGGTAGCAACTTTCGCTTCGGGTAGCTCTTGGTGTGGCGATTACCGCCGTACTTCGCTTCAGTGTTGAGTACTTCACTCCTTCTGATTCTGAGTGTGTCTTGTGTAGCCCTGAGCCTTTGCTTCTGCTTTTTCAGACTCCTCGCAGTGGCAACAAGCCGTTTATGGGTGTTTTGTTGCTCCGGTTGTCTGTCCGGTGTGATATTATCCGGACTGTTATCTTCGACGGAGTCGGGTTGTTCGGTTTGATTCTCCGTGTTGCCGTGGTCGGACGATGGTTCAATGCCATGTTTGTCGTTCGCTGGCTCACCTTGCTCTATCACTGGGTTTATATGATCGCTATTTCTTTCGAGGCAGGATTTGGAGTGGCGCTTACGTCGCCGCTTTGACTACTTCTCGAGGGAACAATCCTTCGATGCGTCCTTCTGCTCTTCATCGTTGTTTTCTTTGGGTGCATCCACCACATATACATCATATGATGAAGTGCGCGTCCAGTGCCCTGTGGGCAGTGGTTCCTGTTCTTCTCCTGCATCGTCGTCCATACCGTCGATGTCCTCAAAGTTGAAATCGAGCATGTCGGTAAAATCGTCGATAGTGGCTACTAAGTGGGTGGTGGGTGGGCGGCGAATTTCTTCGTCATCCGCATCCCAATCCTGTCAGACATTGTTTGGCCAGGACACTCCTCACAGGGAGAGAGAGCTTAATGAGTTCAGTATGTCGCCGAAGGGTGAGTGCTGAAAGATATCCGCGGAGGTGAATTCCATGATCGGCGCCCAATCGGATTCGATAGGCCCGGGCTCAGGCGGTTCGGAGTCCGTGGCCGGGGAAGAATCCGGTAGTTCGGCGTCGCAGCTCCTGTGAAGGCTAAGGTCGATATTCGGCTCGATCGCCGCTGAGAATACGGCCTCCGGGGCGGGGTCTATCCACACGTCCATGGATGGCCCAATGGGCTCCGAATTGAGGGTCGGAGCAGTTGTCGGTGCGGTCTCCTGAACAATATCCGATGGTAGAGCTAAATCATGCGCATCGTGACTGTGCGGCGCACTCGGCAGGGGCTTGAATCCGTCGAAGATCAAGTCTCCGCGGATGTCAGCCGTGTAGTTTAAGCTTCCAAACCTGACCTGGTGGCCAGGGGCGTAACTCTGGATCTGCTCCAGATGGCCAAGCGAGTTGGCCCGCAGTGCGAAGCCGCCGAATACCAAGATCTGTCCGGGGAGAAAAGTCTCACCCTGGACTACATCGCTATTGATGATCGAAGGAGCCATCAAGCCTAATGGCGACGACCCAGAGGAACTCTCAATGAAAGCACCAATGTCGATGTCAAAACTGGCGGATCTAGGGTAGGGGGTCCCGAGCTATGCGTCTAAGGCGGATGGTAATAGGAGGCAGGGGACATGATGTTTTACCCAGGTTCGGGCCCTCTTGATGGAGGTAAAACCCTACGTCCTGCTTGATTATTCTTGATAATATGAGTAGTACAAGAGTTGGTCTACCACGAGATCAGAGAGGCTAAACCCTAGAAGCTAGCCTATGGTATGATTGTATGTTGTCCTACGGACTAAAACCCTCCGGTTTATATAGACAACGGAGGGGGCTAGGGTTACACAAGGTCGGTAACAAAGGAGGAGATATACATATCTGTATTGCCTAGCTTGCCTTCCATGCCAAGTAGAGTCCCATCCGGACAAATGACGAAGTCTTCAATCTGGTATCTTCATAGTCCAACAGTCCGGCCAAAGGATATAGTCCGGCTGTCCGGAGACCCCCTAATCTAGGACTCCCTCAGGGGGCTCCTGAGCATCGTGACTCGGGAACTCTTACTAGCTCTCCATCCCTCACCCCCTGGCCTTGACCATGGCATCGCGACCTGGCATACCGACAGCGGCTGAGCTCGCTCAAGAGCCGGGACCCGAGGACGCAGAGCACATAGAAGGGCGCCAAAGGAGGGGGAGACTCGCGCGACATTGACCCAGTTGCCACACGAAGCTGGCGCGGCACAAGGAATCGACTTTGGACCGCTAAGATATGTCTCACACCTAGATCGGCTAAGTGCTGCTACATAGGATTGCCCCCTCTTGCAGCCTTTCTACGGCGACGCCGCCTTCCTTTCCTACCTCCAGGTAGTTGCTTGCACACTAAAGGGGACCTCTTGAGGATCGCGCCTTAGGAGCTCTTACTGGACCTCGGGCCACTCACCTCCTGGCCTTGACCACGGCACCGCGACCTGGCATACCAGCGACGGCTGCAGCCTGCCTGGGGACCCGGACCTGTTGGCGTAGAGCACTAGGCTACAATGAGGATGGAAAGGGGGGACTGAGCCGCAACAAGACACACAGTCATAGATCTGCATAATAAGGGAAATATTAACAAAAGACACTATAGACTCTTTACACGCCCCCATGGGGTTCATCTTGACTCCTTGCAGGAAACAAAAGAAGAAGGTTTCTACGAGCCCTATCTACAGGCATCACCGCTGACGCCATCATCAACAGTGGGCCACGAGGGGCCGACGCCAACCCCATCCAGATCAATGGCGGCGGGCAGACGTCTTCTCTGCGCTCCAGGCACTTCGCGAGCTCGACAGCACGTAGCTGTAACACCCTCGATGTGGATATATCTCCTACATGTCGAAGCACGACTTAGAGGCATAACCGCATTGAAAGCAATGTCGCAAGTAAGGTAATCTTCACAACATCCCATGTAAATAGATAACAAAAGGGAAGGAACATAGTTGGCTTACACTCGCCACGTCAAACATAGTACATAAATAGCATTACATCATCCAATCACTCATGGTCCGACTACGGTACCAAAATAAAAGATCAACCCAACATGCGACACGGTCCAGATCGCCCCAACTGGGCACCACTACTGATCATCAGGGAAAGACACATAGTAACGGTGTGAGTCTTCGTCAAAGTCCCACTTGAGCTCAAGCGCATCATCTGGAACGGAGTCATCAGGCCCTGCATCTGGTTTGGAAGTAATCTGTGAGCCACAGGGACTCAGCAATCTCGCACCCTCGCGATCAAGACTATTTAAGCTTATAGGTAAGGCAAGGTAATATGTGGAGCTGCAGCAAGCGACTAGCATATATGGTGGCTAACCTGTTCGCAAAAGAGAGCGAGAAGAGAAGGCAAAGCACGAATGAAGAACTAGAGAACACCCTATGGCAAACATTACTCCAACACCGTGTTCACTTCTCGGACACCGCCGAGAAGAGACCATCACGGTAACACACACAGTTGATTCATTTTAATTAAGTTAAGGTTCAAGTTATCTACAACCAGACATTAACAAATTTCCATCTGCCCATAACCGCGGGCACGGCTTTCGGAAGTTCAAATCCCTGGAGGGGAGTCCCAACTTAGCCCATGACCAGCCCTCATGGTCAACGAAGGATATTACTTCTAGCGGGAAGACCCGATCAGACTCGGAATCCCGGTTACAAGACATTTCGACAAGGTAAAACTAAACCAGCAACACCGCCCGAATGTGCCGACAAATCCCGATAGGAGATGCACATATCTCTTTCTCAGGGCACACTCAGATTGTCCAAGGTACAGGTAGGCCAGCCCAGAGTTGCCCCTGGTGGCCACCGACAGCTAACAGGTTGGACCAACACTCAGAGGAGCACTGGCCCGGGGGGGTTTAAAATAAGATGACCCTTGGGCTCCGGAAACCCAAGGGAAAAAGAGGCTAGGTGGCAAATGGTAAAACCAAGGTTGGGCATTGCTGGAGAAGTTTTATTCAAGGCGAATTGTCAAGGGGTTCCCATTATCACCCAACCGCGTAAGGAACGCAAAATCCGGGAACATAACACCGATATGACGGAAACTAGGGCGGCAAGAGTGGAACAAAACAGTAGGCAAAAAGGCCGAGCCTTCCACCCTTTACCAAGTATATAGATGCATTAAGATAACAAGATAATATAATGATTTCCCAATAATAAACAATGTTCCAACAAGGAACGATCTCCAATCTTCACCTGCAACTAGCAACGCTATAAGAGGGCTAAGCAAAGCGGTAACATAGCCAATCAACCATTTGCTAGGACATGGTGGGTTAGAGGTTTGACATGGCAATTTGGGAGGCATGATAAGCAAGTGGTAGGCATCGTAGCATAGGCATAGCAAAAAAGCAAGCATCTAGCAAAGCAAAGATAGAAGTGATTTCGAGGGTATGATCATCTTGCCTGCAAAGTTGTCAGAGTTGACTGGATCCTCGAAAGCAAACTCAATGGGATCCTCGTTAGCGAACTCGTCTCCCGGCTCTACCCAAACAAGAAACAAGCAAAAAGGACACAATCAACCACGTGCAAAGCTCAAACAACTTGATGCAAACATGGTATGCTATGCGGGATGCGATATGTGATGCATATGCAAGATTTGACAAGTAATGAAAGAACCTGGCCTCAACATGGAAATCCAAGAGTTCCACTAGTAAGGTGAGGTTATTTCGGTTGAAATCGATATAAAGAACACCGGAATCGGATGCACGGTTTAGAAATGGCAAGCAAAACGAATATGGCACCGGTCTGCGATAAACAGCAAGTAGCCATTTAAATGCATCAAAATAATTATGCTACAGCACTCAAACATGGCAAGAAAATACATGGAAGGGATCCACTCATGAAGCTTAACAAAATATGAACACTGAGCTACGGCCAATTCGTCCATTAACAGGTTCAAACAAGCATGGCAAAAGTGCAATTGGTAAACAGGTTTCAGACTTAGTGAAATTAACACAAGCCTGGAATTTCAGATCAGGTAGCACACTTTGGAGCATGAAAACTAGATGCTACTCAAAGATCTTAACAAAAGTCCCTTAGTGACCTTGAGCCAAAAGGGATTAGAAAATACAATTGCAAGCATGTGAACATGGCAAAAACATAATCAGATCTCAGACTTAGAGAAAAACTGGAACATGCAAATATGTTAACGAGTAGGCATGTTCACGAGCTCGATGCACTCGCTACAGAGGAAGGCATGACAAACTAATAATACACCCATCAAGAATACACATTATATAAGCTAGACATGTCAAGAACAACAACATAGCATGCACGGATCAACAACAACATCCTCGGCAAAATCGCTAACAAGTAGACAATCTGCCCAGATTCACGAAATAGCAAAAGTAGAGCTCGATTGACTCAAGATAGGGTGCTCCATAATTGCAAACAAAGGCATGGATGGATAGAGCACTACAAGATTAACTAATCATCCTTACTGATCATCCTCAAAAGAGGCACGGATCACTAGGAAACAACATGAACATATGGCATATTGATAAAAACAGATCTAGGACTTACTGGAATTTCCAAGTCCCTGAAATTAGCATTAATGAATGCACCACTTTGCAAGCTTGTGCTAGTCACCACACATATCACAAAAATACATGGATAGCACCTCTGTAAAGATGGCAAAGAATATAACAAAACTCAGGTAGAGCTCAGGGGCATATCATGCACACATTAAACATGGAAAAAATGACAAACAGCTATTTGGTGCAGCAGATCTGACAATTAACTCAAATAGCTCTCTTCCAACATAATTTCGGGCATCGAGATGAGCTTAAAAGAAAATGATGCAATGAGATGAAATGATCTGCTCTCTGAGATGAACATTTTGATATGCTACACGCCCAAAAGGGAGCTACGGATGCGGAGATATAGCATGATGAACATTGCAAAATAATTAGGGTTTGAGGGATAAAAGTCAACCCGAGATCCGGATCTGGATCTGAGGGGGTACTGTAGCAGCACATTTCCCGAGGATCACCGGCCGGACTTGACGAGCTTGCCGGGGAACTTGCCGCGGAGGAGGGGCCGGTCGATGAGGGAGATCGGCGCCGCAGAGGTGGAGGTGGCCGCGGGCGCGGATGACGAGGAGCTGTGGTGCGGGGATCGGACCAGCGAGCTGCGGTGGCGGCGAGCTCGCGCTGGCGCGGGGGCGCGTCGGGCGACGGCGGCCGGCGACATGGAAGAAGGCGGCGGGGCGCGGCACTCGGGCGAGGAGGCGGCGGGCGAAGACCTGGGCCTCGGGGGCCGGATACGGGCTCGGTGGGCCCGCGCGCGATCAGCGGCGATGTGGGGCGCCCGCTGCCATGTGGAGCGCCCCGGTAGGTCGGCGGCGGCGGGTGGACAATGTCCGGCCGTCCGGATTTTGTCCGGCGGCTGGAGGAGGAGGGGGGCTAGGGTTTCAACCGTGATTTCAAATGGGGGAGATATTTATAGGCATAGAGGGAGCTAGGAGTGTCCAAATGAGGTGCGGTTTTCGGCCACGCGATCGTGATCGAACGCTCTAGATGATGGAGAGGGTTTTGGTGGGTTTTGGGCCAAATTGGAGGGGTGTTGGGCTGCAACACACACGAGGCCTTCTTGGTCCCTCGGTTAACCGTTGGAGCATCAAACGAAGTCCAAATGGTACGAAACTTCACAGGTGGTCTACCGGTAGTAAACCAAGGCCGCTTGGCAAGTCTCGGTCCAATAAGGAAATGTTTAACCCCCACACACGAAAGAAAGGTAGAAAGGACCACCGGAGGAGATAGGAGCGCCGGAATGCAAAACGGACAACGGGGAAAAAGCTCGGATGCATGAGATGAACACGTATGGAAATGCAATGCACATGATGACATGATATGAGATGCATGACAACGACAAGAACACACGGAGATAGAAACCCGAACCCGAGGAAATAAAATAACTTAACACCGGAAACAGCAAGAGTTGGAGTACATATTACGTAAATTACATCCGGGGTGTTACAACACTCCACCACTATGAAAGGATCTCGTCCCGAGATCTAGGAGTGGAAGAACGCCGGATACTCAGGACGGAGGTGATCCTCGCGTTCCCAGGTGGCTTCACGGTCGGAATGGTGTGACCACTTGACTTTGAGGAATTTGATTGACTTATTGCGAGTCTTGCGTTCAATCTCATCAAGAATAGCAATGGGGTGCTCACGATAAGAGAGATCTTCTTGGAGATCAATGTCTTCGAAGTTGAAGGTGCGGTCAGGCATCTTGAAGCACTTGCGGAGCTGAGAGACATGGAACACGTCGTGCACATTTGAAAAGTTTGAAGGAAGCTCGAGTTGATAGGCGAGATCGCCTCTCTTGCTGATGATTTTGAAAGGACCCACGTATCTAGGGGAAAGCTTCCCTTTGATACCGAAGCGACGAGTACCTTTCATTGGAGAGACGCGGAGGTAAACATGGTCTCCGATCTCAAAATCCAAATGTGCACGACGTGTGAGTTTAATGTAGGTGATCATATTTCCAACGTCAACTTTTTAGCATATCATATTTTAATGAGTGCTCACAATTACAAAAGATGTCCAAGATAGTATATTTATATGTGAAGCCTCTCTTTATTTATTACTTCCTATTAGTTGCAACAATGACCAAAACTATGTTTGTCAACTCTCAACACCCTTTATTGATCATACTCTTTATATGTGAAGTCATTACTCTCCATAAGATAAATATATGATCTTTTTATTTCATTTTGTTCTTCTTTTATTTGGTTCCTTCAAGATCATAGCAAGATAACATAGCCCTCAACTCAAAACTACTCTTAATTATATATAATTCAAGGACTCGATTACATAGAGGGAACATAAAGAAAAACTCAAGGCTAAGTCATACTAAAACTTTCTTCTACTAGATCAAGATATAACCAAAAGGATCGAACTAAGAAATACGATGAAGATAAAGGTGTGATGGTGACACGATACCGGGGCACCTCCCCCTAGCTTGGCAATTGCCAAGGGGATTGTCCATACCCATATATTTATGCCTCTTTCTTCAAAGGTGGTGATGAAGGAGTTGTTGATGAAGTAAGCTTGTCATCCATCTTCCAACACATAGGTTCACCATCATAGAAATATGAACGAGTCTCCGGTATCCTCAAATCTGCAGCCAAACTCATCCTCTTAAATTTGTATTCATACTCACACTTTTGGTTTTGCAAGTGATAGATCTGGGCTTGGAGATGCTCGATTTTCTCGTGAAGCTTGAAGATGCCCTCCTCAATGCTCTTGGCATCCAACTTGTGATTGTTGGTGAACTCCACGATCATCATGTGATTGGCGTTGAGTCCACGCTCCACCATCCCTTGGCACTTGAAAAATTGCTGCTCCATTGCTTCGAGTCTTGTCTCCACGCTTCCGGTCTTCTTCAGCCCTTCAACATCACGGATGTGCAACACCCCCTCATGCATCTGAATGGCTTGAGGGTGTCGCAACACCTTCGCAAGGTAAGGGTTGATGACCTTCTCGAAAAACTTGTCCTTGGGGCGCTTGGACGCCATGGTGATCTAGCTCTGTCATAAAAAATTGCTCGAAAGAAGAACATGAGATATTGTCATGGTACAGTGGTCAAAACCTTCGGGAGTATATAATGAATTTTTACGGACCATAAGAGGTACCGTGCAAGAAAAGAAAGTCTGGACGGCACACGAGGTGACAACAAGAACAGTGGGCGAGCCCTCCACCCTTGTGGTCGCCTCGTGTCTCTTTCGGACTACCTTTAATTTTCTAATTTTTAAAAAATTCCAAAATGGAGAAAATTTATCATTGGAAACGTTTTGGAGTCGGTTTACTTACAGTACCACATACCTATTCCTTTTCAGGGTCTGAAGCGTCCTGGAAAGTATCCCTTATGCACTCCTCCAGTGTTATTGTATTAATTATATTGGTCTCAACATTTATGGGGGTAGTTGAGATGTAATGTTTGATTCTTTGACTGTTTACCACCTTCGAATTTTTGCCTTCGGCGGTGTTGATCATTATGACACCGGAATGATAGACCTCCTCGATAATGTAAGGACCTTCCCACTTAGAGAGAAGCTTTCCTACAAAAAATCTTAAACGAGAGTTTTATAGCAAAACATGATCACCTACATTAAACTCACGCTTCTTTATCCTCTTGTCATGCCATCTTTTAACTTTTCCTTTAAACAACTCGGCATTCTCATAAGCTTGGGTTCTCCATTCATTAAGCGAGCTAATGTCAAATAACCTCTTCTCACCGACAAGTTTGAAATCTTAATTGAGATCTTTAATAGCCCAATATGCCTTATGTTCTAGCCCAAGAGGTAAGTGACATGCTTTTCCATCAACCATTTTATACGGAGACATACCCATGGGATTCTTATAAGCAGTTCTATAAGCCCATAATGCATCATCAAGTTTCTTAGACTAATTCTTTCTAGATGAATTAGCAGTCTTTTGCAAAATTAATTTGATCTCTCTATTTCACAATTCTACTTGACAACTAGACTGAGGATGATAAGGAGATGTGATTCTATGGTTGACATCATATTTAGCAAGCATTTTACGGGAAGCACCATGAATAAAATGTGCACCACCATCAGTCATTAAATATCTAGGGAGTCCAAACCTCGGAAAAATAACTTCTTTAAGCATCTGAAGAGAAGTGTTATGATCAGCACTACTAGTTGGAATAGCTTCTACCCACTTAGTAACGTAATCAATAGCAACTAAAATATGTGTGTACCCATTAGAGGAAGGAAAACTTCCCATATAATCAAAGCCCCAAACATCAAATGGTTCAATAACAAGTGAATAGTTCTTTGGCATTTCCCGACGTCTACTAATATTACCAATTCTCTGGCATTCATCACAAGACAAGAGAAACTTACGAGCATCCTTGAAGAGAGTGGGCCGATAGAAACCGGATTGCAATACATTATGTGCAGTTTGATATGTCCATTTTGCATCATGTTTTCTTACTGTTATTTATGATGTTTTATCCATAATAGTGCTTTCTGGAGTAATTCTAATGCCTTTCACTCATAATATGCAAGGTATACACAAAGAGGGAGAATTCTGGCAGTTGGAAATCTGAACCGGGAAAAGATACGTCAGGCCACCTATTCTGCACAACTCCAAACAAGCAGAAACTTCAAGGATATTTTTTATCAAACATATGCATAATATTGGAGCAAATAACTACCAGATGGGTCCACCAGGTGGGCACAACCCACCTGGGGGCGCCAGTGAGCCCAGGCGCACCTTGGTGGGTTGTGCTCACCCAGGCCCACCTTCGGTGCCCATCTTCTGGTATATAAGTCATTTTGACCTAGAAAAAAATTGAGAGAGGACTTTCGGGATGGAGCGCCGCCGTCTCGAGGCGGAACATGGACAGGAGCACTTTTGCCCTTGGCGGAGCGATTCCGCCGGTGAACTTCCCTCCCGGACGGGGAAATCATCATCATCATCACCAACAACTCTCCCATCGTGGGTAGGGAAATCTCCATGAACATCTTCCAAAGCACCATCTCTTCTCAAACCCTAGTTCATATGTTGTGGTCAATCTTGTTACCGGAACTATAGATTGGTGCTTGTGGGTGACTAGTAGTGTTGATTACAACTTGTAGTTGATTACTACATGGTTTATTTGGTGGAAGATTATATGTTCAGATCCAATATGCTATTTAATACCCCGATGATCTTGATCATGATTATCATTTGTGAGTAGTTACTTTTGTTCTTGAGGTCACAGGAGAAATCATGTTGCAAGTAATCATGTGAACTTGATATGTGTTCGATATTTTATAGTATGTATGTTGTGAATATGACTAGATGAAAATCCCGTGTACCCTCAAGAACGTTTTGCTTATCATAGGAGACCATTTTGGCCTGTCCTTTGCCTCAAAAGGATTGCGCTAACTTGCTGCACTTTTGTTACTACTATTGTTACTTGCTCATTAGAAATTATCTTGCTATCAAACTACTCTGTTACTTACAATTTCAGCACTTGCAGACATCACCTTGCTGAAAACCACTTGTCATTTCCTTCTGTTCCTCGTTGGGTTCGACACTCTTATCGAAAAGAGCTACAATTGATCACCTATACTTGTGGGTCATCAAGGCTATTTTCTGGCGTCGTTGTCGGGGAGTGGATTGCCTTTAGTAAGTGGAATTTTGTAAGAAAACATTTATATATTATGCTGAAATTTATTGTCACTTGTTACTATGGAAAACCATCCTTTGAGGGGTTTGTTCGGGGTATCTTCACCTCGACCGGAACCGCAATTTTCTACCCCTCCACCTACTACACCTACTGAAAATACTGAATATGAAATTCCTTCAGGTATGATAGAACAACCGGTAGCTAATCCTTATGCAGGAGATGGTACCGAACATCCTGATATGCACTTGATATTTGTAGAACAAATTTGTGGATTTTCCAAGCTTGCAGGTTTACCCAGAGATGAAGTTATGAAAAAGGTTTTCCATTTATCTTTTAAGGGAAAAGCATTGGCATGGTATAGGCTATGCGATGATATTGGATCTTGGAATTGGAATCGTTTGAAATTGGAGTTCCATCAAAAAAATTATCCTACGCATCTAGTTCATCGTGATCGGAATTATATATATAATTTTTGGCCTCGTGAAGGAGGAAGTATCGCTCTAGCTTGGGGGAGGCTTAAGTCAATGTTACATTCATGCCCCAATCATGAGCTCTCAAGAGAAATTATTATCCAGAACTTTTATGCTCGGCTTTCTCGTAATGATCAAACCATGACTGATACTTATTGTGCTAATTCTTTTATGAAGAATACTATTGAATTCCGGTGGGATCTTTTGGAAAGTATTAAATGCAACTTTGAAGATTGGGAACTCGAGGAAGGAAAAGAGTCAGGTATTAAACTAAAGTATGATTGTGTTAAATCTTTTATGGATACCGATGCTTTTCAAAAGGTTAGCACTAAATATGGACTTGAGTCTGAGATAGTAGCCTCCTTTTGTGAATCATTTGCTACTCATGTTGATCTCCCTAAAGAGAAGTGGTTTAAATATCACCCACCTATTAAATAAGAAGTAAAAGTGTCGGAATTCGGGTTCCGGCAGACCCTTAAGGTTCGAAAACTGGGGTGCGCGCAGAGATTACGCCTTCAACCTCACCGTCTCGCAAGGTTCTAAACTACTAAAAGAACTGCGCAAGAGACACAAGATTTATACTAGTTCGGGCCACCGATGTGGTGTAATACCCTACTCCAGTGTGTGGTTTGTGGATTGCCTCCTGTGGCTGGTGACGATGAACAATACAGGGAAGAACAGCCTCGCGAGGGTCTGTTCTTGGCTGGGGCGATGAACTACTAGGAGGAGTTTAGCCACCTTTCTCTCTCTCTCTCTATGACTGAGAACCCAATGAACCAACCCCCCTGCTATGTGGGTGGCTAGTCCTATTTATAGAGGCCCTGGTCCTCCTCCCAAATATTGAGCGGGAAGGGATCCAACAATGGCGGGCTAATTTGAAGGGGGACAGCGAGTACATCTATCCTGACAAAAGCAGTCTTCGCCTGCAAAGGCTCTGGTGATGACGCCGTGCTGGGATCCATGGTGACCTCCGTCTCGTAGTCCTCCTGGTCCTGGTCTCGTTGCACCGATGTGGCAACCTTTGCCTGATGCCTCGGTACTCCGCGGCTGCGCTTGTCCCCTTTGCATCGAAGAGGAAAGAAGGATGCTGCGCGCGCTGGCGCCCGCCTGGCGCCCCTAGTCGTCATGGCTCACGTCATGGGCACCTCACGAGGTACCCCGCCTTGATGTCTCCTCCTCCTCGCGAACCAGCCTGATGAGGCCGCTCCTTAGGATGCGCCGTGTCGTCTGCCTCGCGAGGCTTGGCCCCTCGCGAGGGTCTTGAGTCTTGTGTTGATGAAGATGGGCCGTGTTGGGCCCCCACTTGAGCCACGCCGCAGGCCGCAGGCAGGCAAGTCTGGGGACCCCCGTTCCCAGAACGCCAACAGTAGCCCCCGGGCCCAAGGCGTGCCTGGACTTGGCCATGCCGAGAGGCGAAAGGGCAAGGGCGAAGCGCCGCGGGCCCTAACAGCCTGCGGCCTTGGGCGCCGCGTGGCGGTTGATTGGACATGGCGTCTCCACTTCCCCACGACGCCTTGGTGATCGCGCGAGTCGGACAAGTCCCTGCATGAAGATCGTGTTATGATTACCTGTGATCATGGAGGCTGGCGGTTGGCCTTCTCGGCTATAAGTACGGCGCCGCGCGTGCCCTTCCAGTCCATCTCCTCTTGCTCGCTCCTTCGCCTCTGCTCTTGCTCCGTCTTGGTGTGATGGCTCCATCGAGGAGGTACTCGGCTGCAGAGAAGGGGAAGGCCCTCCAGGCTGGTCCTGCCTCTCCCCCGCCCAAGCGCAGTCGTGGGCATCCTCGGAAGCATCCGGTGGTCGCCCCTGTGGCGTTTGGCGGTCCCGAGGGCGGCTCCCAGCGTGGCGGCGGGCGAGCCGCCATGGCCGAGGGACAAGCCTGGGTCGCGCGCTCCCCCAGGCCGCGCTTCCGCGCTGTGCAGGCGCAGCCGGAGTTCGTCGTCTGGCTGGCGGAGCCGACTTGCGCCCGGCTCCCACTCCCTCGCTTTCTCCTTGGTGAACTCCCGGCCGGCGCCCCTGGTGGCCTCTAGCTTCAGGCGGAGGGCTGCTGCAGCAGGTCTTCGTGGGTCGCGCTGGAGGTCTCCGCCAGCGGGAGCTTGGCCTTCACCCGTGGCTGGCAGGCGTTCGCCCGCGCCCGTGGCCTGGAGCGCCGGTGCACTCTGCACTTCAGGTTCGACGGCGATGCCACCCTCTATGTGAGGGTGTTTGGGGAAGATGGTCGCCGCGCGGGGTGCTGCCCCGAGGACGACGACCATGTCCGCGGGCCCCGCTCTGACGGCGACGGAGGAGATAGTGCCCACGCGGATGGCGGCGTCCGCGACTCCTCAAGCTTCGTCGACTCTTCCTCGAGCGACTCCTCCAGCGGCGGCAGCAGCCTGCCCCTGCGTCGCCGAGCTCGCCTGGGAGGTGGTGGTTCATCCGCCCGCCGTCGTGCCCCGGTGAAGCGCGAGAGGGGGTCCGCCTGAGGCCCGGAGGCAGTCCGTGTCGCCTTTGTGGGCCGATGTGAGGAGGATTGCGCCGGGCTCATCCCTTCCTTTTCCTTTTGTTTCTTGTGTCAGATAGAACAGCTGCATGGAGCCCCGCAGGGGCGTGTTGGCAAAATATTGTCGTTCCAGCTATTACCTTGATCTTATTTTTGTGCTTCTTAATTGCACTCCTGTGCGTAGATAGTTCTTGACCCCTGCCGAGGGGGGGGGCGACCGACCCAGGCCCTGTGTGCGCGTCGCGGTGCCCGAGGGGCACGGACTAGGAGGGGTGCTCCTGTAATGTGCCAGGCTCATGAAACCTTTCCGCGGCTAGGGCAGAAAACGCTCGCGAGGACGTCTGAGAACCATCCCTCGCGAGGTTGGTTACGAGAGAAGCCAAAGCGAGGAGCGAAAATCGACGAACCACAAATCAGCAACAGCGATAACTTCAATAAGACTTCAAATGCAAACAAACACGTCAACTGCGGAAAGCAAGTGAAAAAGCCGCGTCCGGCACCTAATCTAGTCTTCGACGTCTTCTCACCAGCGCGGAGCTAAGTGCTGCCACTGGGCGTGGGAGGGAGCCCCAGGGCCTGAGGCCGGCGCTCCTGAGACTTCGGGGCGTGTACAGCCCCACTCATTATTACGTGAGAGTGTCATGGGGCAGCGAGCTTCACAGGCATTGGCCTTGCTTCACAGGCTCCGGGCCTTTTTCCCAAGAGAGATGATCTTCACAGGCACTCGCCTTGCTTCACAGGCCCCGGGCCTTTTTCCAAAGCGATAGCTTCACAGGCACTCGCCTTGCTTCACAGGCTCTGGGCCTTTCCAAAAGAGATGATCTTCACAGGCACTCGCCTTGCTTCACAGGCTCCGGGCCTTTTTCCAAAGCGATAGCTTCACAGGCACTCGCCTTGCTTCATAGGCTCTGGGCCTTTCCAAAAGATATGATCTTCATAGGCACTCGCCTTGCTTCACAGGCTCCGGGCCTTTTTCCAAAGCGATGATCTTCACAGGCACTCGCCTTGCTTCACAGGCTCCGGGCCTTTTTAGGGGTAGAACCTCCGGAGGTGCTGGATGTTCCACGCATTCTGGATCGGCACTCCCTCTTGAGTCTGCAAGCGCGCAGAGCCGGGCCTGGAAACATGAAAAACCTTGAACGGGCCCTCCCACATGGGAGAGAGCTGTGCAATCCCTCCCGGGAGAGGACCCGCCTGAGCACGAGGTCTCCTACCTCAAGAGTCCTGGGGCAGATGTTGCGGCAGTGATATCGCCGCAGCGCTTGCTGATACCTCGCCGCTCGCAGCGCGGCCTCCCGGCAACGTTCCTCCCCCAACACGAGGTCCATCCCCCGCATGGCGTCCTGCTGCGCCTTGTCGAACGCCAGGACCCGCGCGGAGCGACGTCTGACCTCGTGAGGGAGGACCGCTTCCGCTCCGTAGACCAGGAAGAATGGGGTCTCCCCAGTTGGTTTGGTCGTGGTAGTGCGGATGGACCACAGCACGGACTGAAGCTCGTCATACCAGCCTCTGCCACAGGCCTCCAACTTCTTCTTGAACGTCCTGGTCTTGAGGCCCCTCAGGACCTCTGCGTTGGCTCATTCGGCCTAGCCGTTGCTTCGGGGGTGTGCCACCGAAGCGTAGCATATATGCGTTCCAAGGTTAGCACAGTATGTTTTGAAGAGGTTACTGGTGAACTGCGAACCGTTGTCTATGATGATGCGGTTCGGCACCCCGAACCGGCTCATGATGCCCCTGATGAACTTGACCGCGGAGCCCGCGAGGATGGTGCGGACGGCCTCCACTTCAGCCCACTTGGTGAACTTGTCCACAGCGACGTAGAGGTAGCGGTAGCCCCTGGCACCCGAGGAAACGGGCCCAGGATGTCCAGCCCCCAGACCGCGAATGGCCACGAAAGGGGTATAGTTTGCAGGCCTCTTGCCGGCTGATGGATTTGCTTGGTGTGGAACTGGCAGGCCTCACAAGCTTTCACCAGTTCGACGGCGTCATTGAGTGCGGTGGGCCAATAAAACCCGCTACGGAACGCCTTGCCGACGAGAGTCCACGATGATGAATGATGTCCACAGTCTCCGCCGTGTATATCTTCCAGCAGTTCCTTTCCTTGCTCCCTGGAGATGCAGCACAGGGATACATCGTTTGGTCGCTTCCGGTAGAGCTCCCCATCCTTGATGCAGTATGCCGTGGCCTGCCGTGCCACACGCTCCGCTTCCTCCTCCTTCTCCAGCAGGGTCCCTTGCGCTAAGTAACTCCGGAGCTCCGTGATCCAGCACCCCTCCTGAGGTTCCATCGTCAGGAGCAGGCGTGCTCCTGAGGCCGGGCCACAGACCGGGGCTCCTGAGGCAGGTGGCTAGGGGAGCTCCTCCCGAGGCTGAGCCGTGTTTGACAATGACGGCAGGGCTGAGGGCTTGAAGAGCCGCTCCTCGAAGACGCCGGGCTCCTGAGGTAACCGCCCGGACGCCCGTTTGGCGATGTTGTCGGCCTCCTGATTGGTGCCACGGGGCACATGCTGCAACTCAAATCCCCAGAACTGCTTCTCCGTCCTGCGGACCTCCGCAAGGTAGGCTTCCATGTGCTCATCTTTCGGCTCGTACACCTTGTTGGAGAAATTGACAAGGAGCTGCGAATCGCCCTTGATGGTGAGGCGTTTCACCCCCAGGGCAGCTGCGGCCTTCAAGCCCGCTATTAAACCTTCATACTCCACTATGTTGTTGGAGACCTTTTCGCCTTGCTGGAAACAGAGTTGTACAGCATAGTAGAGCTTGTCCTGAGTGGGCGATATAAGCACCGCCCCAGCCCCAGCGCCATGCCTGGAGAACGCCCCGTCGAAGTGCATGACCCATCCTTCTGGCGCTTCGCTTCCCGGGGAGAGGGACCGATCCTCGTCGGCCTTGAGGCCTGGTGCCTCCGTCCATTCTGCCACAAAATCCGCCAACGCTGCTCCTTTGATGACCCTAGTTGTGCTGAACTCGAGCAGAAACGCCTGCAGTTCTATGTTCCACTTGGCGACCCTTCCGGCTGAATTAGGGCTCCTGAGCACTCTCTCCAGGGGGTATGATGAGACGACTTTGATGGGATGAGCCTGGAAATAGTGGCGCAACTTGCGCGAGGCTACCAGCAGCGCGAGGAGGAGCTTCTGAGGCATTGGATACCGAGCCCTCGCGTCCCGTAGCATCGTGCTAACGAAGTAAACTGGGTGCTCAACAAGTCTGAGAGCATCTGGGGTTGCCGCGCCCTCGGGAGGTAAGGGCGCCTCACGAGGCGGCGTGGCCTCGGGAGGAGGACCACCCGATCGGGTGGCCTCTCCTGCCTCCGGTGCATTCTTCGGTAGCCGACCCTCCTCAACTGCGGTTGTGGCTTCTGCAGGCTTTCCTTGTTCCGGTTTCGTCTTGCCTCGGGTCGCCGCTGCGGTCTTGGTTTGGCGCTCCTCCCTAACTGCCACCAGGGCTGCGCTGGCGGAGTAGGGTGTGGCGGCGAGGTACAGCAGCAGGGGTTCCTGGGGGCGCGGAGCCACCATGACTGGGGGACTGGTCAGGTACCTCTTGAGATCTTGAAACGCCTTATCTGCCTCTTCAGTCCATTCAAAGGGCCCCTTTTTCTTCATCAGCTAAAAGAAAGGCAGCGCTTGCTCCCCCAATTTGGAGATGAAGCGTCCTAGAGCGGTCACGCGCCCCGTGAGCTTCTGCATTTCTCTGAGGGTCTTCGGTGGACTCATGTCCTCGACCGCCTTGACCTTCTCGGGGTTGGCCTCGATGCCACGATGAGACACGAGGAATCCCAAAAGCTTGCCCGAAGGGACGCCAAACACGCATTTCTCTGGGTTGAGCCGCAGGCTTACTGCGTCGAGGCTCACGAAGGTCTCCTCCAGGTCTTGTATCAGGGTCTTGGCCTCCCGAGATTTTACTACAATGTCATCAACGTAGGCTTCGACATTCTTTCCAAGCTGCGGGCCCAAGGTGATGTGCATCAGCCGCTGGAAGGTTGCCCCGGCGTTACACAGCCCGAATGGCATGCATGTATAACAGTATACCCCGCACGGGGTCAATAAAGCAGTCTTCTCAACGTCTTCTACTGCCATCTTGATCTGGTGATACCCGGAGAAGGCGTCCAGGAAGCACAGCAGGTCGCACTTCGCAGTGGAATCTACGATCTGGTCGATGCGGGGGAGCGGAAACGGATCTTGCGGGCATGCCTTGTTGAGGTTGGTGAAGTCGACACACATGCGCTCCTTCCCCCCCTTCTTGGGCACAACAACAGGGTTGGCCAACTAATCCGGGTATCGGACCTCGCGAATGATCCAGGCGACCTCTAGCTTGCGGGTCTCTTGGGCAATGAAAGCCTGCTTCTCCGTGGATTGCCGCGTGGCCTTCTGCTTCACGGGGCGTACATTTGGGCACACGTTGAGGTGATGCTCGATGACACTTCTGGGGATCCCCGCCAGCTGATCTGGCTCCCAAGCAAATACCTTCTTATTCGCGCGCAGGAACTTGACCAAGGCCTCCTCCTGCTCAGGCTCTAGGTTGGCGCCTA
Source organism: Triticum urartu (assembly GCF_003073215.2). Classification (NCBI taxonomy): domain Eukaryota; kingdom Viridiplantae; phylum Streptophyta; class Magnoliopsida; order Poales; family Poaceae; genus Triticum; species Triticum urartu. The sequence continues at coordinate 341,033,268 of NC_053024.1, read as the reverse complement.
TGGTGAAAGTGGCACTGGAGGATCCGTCCTCGTCGACGGGTATCTGCTTGGTTTCTGCTTTGTCCTGGGTGAACAACTGCTTCTTCTTGGCGGGCGCAGCCCCCTTGGGCTCAGGGGTCTCCACCTCGACGGGCCGTGCTGATGCCGCCGTCTTGAAGGCGAGCTTGAGTACTTGCAGGGCGTCCTTGGTATCCCCGTGCACGGCGAGGGTACCGCTGCTCCCGGGCATCTTCATGAGGTTGTACGCTGGGTGCGTGGCGGACATGAACCGGGCCAATGCCGGGTAGCCGAGGATGGCGTTGTAGGGGAGGTCGATGGGGGCGATGTCGAAGTCGACCATCTCCGTGCGAAAGTTGTCGTAGGTGCCGAAGGTTACTGGGAGCCGGATCTGTCCCAGGGAGTCGGAAGATCCGCCCCTGACACCCGATAAGGATCGACTGGGTCGCAGCCGCTCGCGAGGTATGCCGAGGAGGCTGAAAGTCTCGACCGACAGCATGCTGAGGCCCGCGCCGCCGTCCACGAGGGTCCTGGTGACAGCCACCTGGCAGATAGTGGGGGTGCACAGCAGGGGGAGTGCGCCCGAGCCGACCGGGTTGGAGGGGTGGTCCTCCGAGCTGAAGGTCAGGCCGTCCCCGTGCGCCGCCGGGTCCGGGAGAGCCCCCTGCCGCGTGGAAACGGCGTTGACCTGGCGGGCAAAAGGCTTGACGTGGCGACTTGTGGGCGGCGCCTACGAGCCGCCCAGGAGGGCCGCAACGACCGGAGGCGCCGATGTTACGGTGCAGTCACACCTTCGCGCGGGCGGATGCTGGGGTGGTGCTCGCCGCTCGTTCCCCGCCGGGCCGGTGGCGGTGTTGATGGCGGGCGACGGGGAACGACGGCGACGCCCACCGACGGGGGCCGCCCGGGCGACGCGAGAAGCGATGGCGGTCGGGCGCTCGGCGCGGGCCTGACGAGCGGCAGACATGGATGCGACGTCGGCGGAGAGCGGAGTGTTGGAAGACGAATTCCGGCGCACCCCTACCTGGCGTGCCAAATGTCGGATTTCGGGTTCCGGCAGACCCTTAAGGTTCGAACACTGGGGTGTGCGCGGAGATTACGCCTTCAACCTCACCGTCTCGCAAGGATCTAAACTACTAAAAGAACTGCGCAAGAGACACAAGATTTATACTGGTTCGGGCCACCGATGTGGTGTAATACCCTACTCCAGTGTGTGGTTTGTGGATTGCCTCCTAGGGCTGGTGACGATGAACAATACAGGGAAGAACAGCCTCGCGAGGGTCTGTTCTTGGCTGGGGCGATGAACTACTAGGAGGAGTTTAGCCACCTTTCTCTCTCTCTCTCTCTCTCTCTCTCTCTCTTTCTCTCTATGACTGAGAACCCAATGAACCAACCCCCCCTGCTATGTGGGTGGCTAGTCCTATTTATAGAGGCCCTGGTCCTCCTCCCAAATATTGAGCGGGAAGGTATCCAACAATGACGGGCTAATTTGAAGGGGGACAGCGAGTACATCTATCCTGACAAAAGCAGTCTTCGCCTGCAAAGGCTCTGGTGATGATGCCGTGCTGGGCTCCATGGTGACCTCCGCCTCGTATTCCTCCTGGTCCTGGTCTCGTTGCACCGATGTGGCAACCTTTGCCTGATGCCTCGGTACTCCGCGGCTGCGCTTGTCCCCTTTGCACCAAAGAGGAAAGAAGGACGCTGCGCGCGCTGGCGCCTGCCTGGCGCCCCTAGTCGTCATGGCTCACGTCATGGGCACCTCACGAGGTACCCCGCCTTGATGTCTCCTCCTCCTCGCGAGCCAGCCTAATGAGGCCGCTCCTGAGGATGCGCCGTGTCGTCTGCCTCGCGAGGCTTGGCCCCTCGCGAGGGTCTTGAGTCTTGTGTTGATGAAGATGGGCCGTGTTGGGCCCCCACTTGAGCCACGCTGGAGGCCGCAGTCAGGCAAGTCTGGGGACCCCCGTTCCCAGAACGCCGACAAAAAGAACTTGTTCCAGTTAAAGAAGAAACTATACTTTCCAATATTGATCTAGATGTTCCTTCTGCTTATATTGAGAAACCACCTTTCCCTGTTAGGATAAAGGAACATGCTAAAGTTTCAACTGTGGTCAACAAAAGTTATGTTAGAAAACCTAAACCTGATGAACATATTAAAGTAGATCCTAGTATTGCTATGGTTAAAGATCTCTTGGAAGAAGATATGGATGGGCATGTTATTTACATTTCTGAAGAAGCTGCTAGAATTGCCAAACCTGATAAAAATGATAAACATAGACATGTTGTTGTCATGCCCGTTGTCTCAGTTAAAATAGGAGATAAATGTTATCATGGTTTATGTGACATAGGTGCTAGTGTGATTGCTATTCCTTACACCTTATATGAAAAAAATTATGAATGACATAGCACCTGCAGAGATAGAAGACGTAGATGTTACTATTAAACATGCTAATACAGACACTATATCACCATTTGGGATTATTAGAGATGTTGAAGTCCTGTGTGGGAAAATAAAATACCCTATTGATTTTCTTGTTCTTGGTTCCCCACAAGATGACTTTTGTCCCATTATCTTTGGTAGACCTTTCTTGAACACTGTTAATACTCAAATTGACTGTGAGAAGCAAACGGTCAGTGCTAGTTTTGGTGATGAGTCTCATGAGTTTAATTTTTCCAAGTTTAGTAGAAAGCTTCATGAAAAAGAATTGCCCGGTAAATATGAATTAATTGGTCTTGCATCTGTTGCTCTGCCTCCTACTGATCTATTAGAACAATATTTGCTAGACCATGAAAATGATTTACATATGCATGAAAGAAATGAAATAGATAAGATTTTCTTCGAACAACGTCCTCTGTTTAAACACAATTTGCCTATTGAAACTCTAGGAGGTCCTCCTACACCTAAAGGTGATATTGTGTTTGAATTAAAACAATTCCCAGACACTTCCAAATATGCTTATCTTGATGAAAAGAAGATATATCCTATTATTATTAGTGCTAACCTTTCAGAACATGAAGAAGAAAGATTATTGAAAGTTCTAAGGAAGCACCTAGCTGCTATTGGATATACTCTTGATGATTTAAAGGGCATTAGTCCCACTCTATGTCAGCAAAAAATTAATATGGAACCTGATGCCAAACCTGTTGTTGACCACCAACGTCGGTTAAATCCAAAAATGAAGGAAGTGGTAAGAACGGAAATCTTATAACTTCTGGAAGCAGGTATAATCTATCCCATAGCTGATAGTAGATGGGTAAGTCATGTTCACTGTGTCCCCAAAAAGGGTGGTATTACTGTTGTTCCTAATGATAATAATGAACTTATTCCACAAAGAATTGTTACAGGCTATATAAAGGTAATTGACTTTAGGAAATTAAACAAAGCAACTAGAAAAGATCATTACCCTCTACCTTTTATTGATCAAATGCTTGAAAGATTGTCTAAGCACGCACACTTTTGCTTCCTTGATGGTTACTCTTGTTTTTCAAAAATACATGTTTCTCAACCTGATTAAGAAAAGACCACTTTTACTTGTCCCTTAGGAAACTATGCCTATAGACATATGCCTTTCGGTTTATGTAATGCACCTGCTACTTTTCAAAGATGTATGACTGCTATATTATCTGACTTTTTTCAAAAGATTGTTGAGGTTTTCATGGATGACTTCTCTGTTTATGGGAAGTCTTTTGATGATTGTTTAAGAAATCTTGATCGAGTTTTGTAGAGATGTGAACAAACAAATCTTGTCTTGAATTGGGAGAAGTGCCACTTTATGGTTAATGAAGGCATTGTCTAGGGTCATAAAATTTCTGAAAGAGGTATTGAAGTGGATAAAGCTAAGGTTGATGCAATTGAGAAAATGCCATGTCCTAAAGATATAAAAGGTATTCGTGGTTTCTTAGATCATGCTGGTTTCTATAGGAGATTTATCAAAGAATTTTCTAAAATTTCTAGGCCTCTTATGAATCTTTTGCAAAAGGATATTCCTTTTGTTTTTGATGATGATTGTTTAGAAGCCTTCGAAACACTTAAGAAAGCCTTAATTTGTGCACCTATTGTTCAACCACCTGATTGGAACTTGCCTTTTGAAATTATGTGTGATACTAGTGATTATGTTGTTGGTGCTGTTCTAGGACAAAGAATTGATAAGAAACTAAATGTTATTCATTATGCTAGTAAAACTCTAGATAGTGCTCAACGAAACTATGCTACTACTGAAAAGGAATTCTTAGCAGTGGTGTTTGCTTGTGATAGATTTAGACCTTATATTGTTGATTCCAAAGTAATTGTTCACACCGATTGTCGGAGTAAATAGCCATGGGTAGCCTAGCCGGCTTCCCCTGGCCCTTCTGAAAAAATTACGAGCCCATCCGGCTCTCGAGAAACCCAATACGCGGGGCCGCCTTCTCCTAGCCGGCCATCACCTTGGCCGGCTTTCGGAAGGAGGCCCGACTTCAACCTTCGTGAAGAAAGCCATGGGAGGGCCGGCTTCCCGAAGCCGGCCGCGAGAAGGCCGACTCCAAGAGGCCGGCTCCCATAAAGAGGTCAAGACCGTACCCTCGAAGTTTGCATCAACCTAACGGCGATGGGACGGGGCGTGGCTACAGTGAAGTCTGCCGCCCCCGAATCCCGGAGCACGACCAGCACAGTGCGCCGTACGGGTGGCCATAACCCGTCCGGCGCGGCCCTGTTGCCATGTCGACCCTGACACCATCCATGACGGACTGCCAGCGCAGCCCACGGGCGGCGGGTCCCTTCGGGCAGAGAGACCCCGAAGTCGGCCATGCCTCCCCCAGTCGGCCCAAGAGAGAGCCGGCTCCCCCCAGCCGGCTTGCCATCTACCTCGAAGGAGACGCCCCATTAAGGAGACAAGATGAGGTAAGGCAACAGTGATCGCCTGCCAGGCGGCGGCAATGTAGCCACGCCTCCCACGACAAAGCCCATGTCATCAAGATAGAGCAACAGTAACCGGCGCCCGACCAGGCCCTGGATGGTGGGGCCTGCCTGTCGGCCGAGGGGCCGGCAGCCGGTGGGACCCGCCAGTCGGCGGGCCCCAGCAGCCGGCGCAGAAGCCGGCGAGAGCAGTCACAGACGGCTGGGCCCCGCGCGCAGTCGGATTACCATTGTACCCCCGGGGCACCCATGCAAAGGGTTCGACCCCAAAGCTAGTCTTAGACACCACACGAGGAGAGGAAGCAGGCTAGTCGTGCCCTTCTTCCTCCTCCCACCCAAGCAGCTCAAGGAGCATTGTGTAGCCACTTGTTCATTTAGGTACCATGCGGAGACCCCGCAGAGCAGCAGTAGGGGTGTTATCTCCACGGAGAGCCCCGAAGCTGGGTAAGATCTGCCGGCGTGCATGTCTTCGCCTCATCCCGTTTCCAGGCACCGGCGATGTCTTACTGGCTCCCACAATGATTAGCCACCCGTTGGCATATGTCGCACCTACCACCTGACATTTGGCGCCCACCGTAGGGCCAGGCGCACCGTCGTCCGGAGACCTGTTCTGGACGGGAACCCTCTTCCTCCCCAGCGAGCGTAGCCAGCCCGGCACGCCCGATGGCGCTTGCCACGACGTGCTGCAAGGAGTCTCCGACATCTGCACGGCGAGCAGCCTCGCCGATCTTCTCGACGAAACCCGCATCTCCGACGAGCGCGCCTCCGATGCGGGCACCGATCACCTCGCCAACCTCCTCGGCCAGCTCCATGTCTCCAGCGAGCCCGCTGCGGACCTGGAGTCGGTTGGCTCCATCGACCCGATGCCTGTCGACTCCGACACGGCCTCCTTCGACACCTTCCCCACCAACGTCGCGATCTACAACGACCCGCTTCCTCGGACCGACGGCTGCGATGCTCTCACCACCGAGGTGATGGTCATCGGCCACGGCAGCCCGGCCGACGAGAGCGCCCACGACGCCCCACACGCGGCGGCCCATGACTTGTCCATCCCCCTCCCGGCTGATGCCGACGACGAAGCACTGGAGGCATGCCACCTTGCCCTCCTCGCGGAGGGCCGGCGGCTGGCTTCCAGGAGACGCCTCACCGAGGCCTACCAGCGCGAAGCTGACCGCGCCGCTTTCGGCACGCCGGCTCCGGCTGGGCCCAGCCAGGCCGGCGTCGTCAAGCAACGCGGCACCGTCATCGCCGACACGCTGGGAGTCGACCGCCCCGTCTATGCCACTCCGCTCGAGAACCTGCGTGCCGCCCAGGCAGCCGTGGACGAGTTGGACGGCTTGGAGGCCGAAGAACTCCCCCACATGACCCGGCGCATCCAGCAGTTGATCGACACGGCCGCGCAGCGGCACGAAGCCGGCGCCCGCGCGGGAAGCCCCCCCCCCCCCCCCCCCCCCCCCCCCCCCCCCCGCCCGCCCCCCCCCCCCCCCCCCCCGCGCGCCGGGATCATGGTGCGACGTCCCGGACGCCGACTACGAGCAATACCCGCGCGCGGCGCGAGAGAGAGCCGGCGCCTAGCCGAAGCCGGACCCGAATCTCCATCGAGCGAGACGCGGACGGCCACCCCCGAGCCATGGAATGGCGGGGCAACCCGCCTCCGCCTCGACCTCGTGGGGAGAGATATCCCACCCCGCCGCCAGTGGCGCACCCGACTCTTAGCGGCCGGCTAGGTCGCCGCGAAGGAGTCGTCGAGAACGACGCGCGCCATCGGATCGACCGCCTAGAGCGATCCCTGGCGCTAGAAGAGGAAGACGATGTCGGCCCGCCTTGTTTTGGCCCCCGCATCCGCGACGAGCCTTTCCCCAAAGGGTTCTCGCTCCCTAGAGACACGCCCAAGTACAACGGCTCCGTGAAGCCGGAAGATTGGCTGATCGACTACTCTACGGCGGTCAGCATAGCCAATGGCAACCGGCGCGTTGCCATGAAGTACGTGCCCCTTATGCTGCAAGGCACGGCACGGACCTGGCTCAACAGCATCAAGCCCCTCAGCATCAACAGCTGGCTAGACTTCACCGAAGCTTTCGTTCGCAACTTCACCAGCACCTACAAGCGGGCTCCCAAGCCCAGGCAGCTCTCCCTGTGTGTACAGGGCCCAGCCGAGTCCACTCGCGACTACCTCACGCGCTGGGCCGAGCTCCGCAACTCTTGCGAAGGGGTGCACGAGGTGCAAGCCATCGAATACTTCACTGCAGGGTGCCGAGAAGGTACCCTCCTCATGCACAAGCTCCTCTGCAACGAGCCGACTACCCTCGACGAGCTTCTAGACATAGCCGACAAGTACGCCACCGCCGACTCTTCGATGAAGACTGAGCTCCGGGTAGACGCGTCCGGGAAAGTACTCAACCCGGCGCCCAAGACGCCGGCTGGGGACTCCGGTCGACGCCCACACCCGAACGATCGCAAGCACAAGGGCCCTGCACCGCCTCCCGCCAGTCGGCAGGTGGCCACGGTCGAAGACACGCCGCCTGAAGGGCGGCCCGCGCCCAAGAAGCCTAAGGGCGGCCGGCCGGCTTGGCAGCCGGATTTCTCCTACGAGCAGACTCTTGACGCCCCGTGCAAGTTCCATAGCGGTGCAAAGCCGTCCAACCACACAACCCGGAAAGTGCAATTGGCTCAACCGAATCGCCAAGGGCGAAGGGCTCGCGCCGCCTCCTCCTGGCGGCCCGCCGCCTCCGGCTCCGCCGCCTCCGGCCGCTCGGCCCGCAGTCGGATCCGTGCACGACGAGTTCCCCGACGAGCAAGCGACCTACATCGTCTTTACAAGTCAGCTCGAAGACCGGGGCGGCAAACGCCGGGAGCATCAGGAAGTCAGCGTGGTCGCTGCAAACCCCGCCGGACACATGCATTGGTCAGAGAAACCCATCAGTTGGAGCCGGGCCGACCACCCAGAGGTGATGCCGTCTCCTGGCTCCTATGCATTGGTCCTGGAAGCCACCCTCGCGACGGACAGACGCGCCGCGTGCTTCTCCCGCGTTCTGATAGACGGCGGGAGCAGCATCAACATCTTGTACCGAGATACCCTGGAGAAGCTAAACGTCAAGACGAAGCAGCTCGTGCCGACTCGGATAGTGTTTCATGGCATCATACCCGGCTTGTCCTGCGCCCCCATTGGCAAGATCAAGATTGATGTACTCTTTGGGGACAAGGAGCACTTCCGTCGGGAAGCAATCTGGTTTGAAGTGGTGGATCTGGAGAGCCCCTACCATGCATTGCTTGGCCGACCCGCCTTGGCCACATTCATGGCAGTTCCCCACTATGCATACCTCAAGATGAAGATACCGAGTTCCAAAGGCGTCATCACCATAGCCGGCGATTACAAAAGGTCATCCGAGTGCGCTGCAGCCAGCAGCCGGCTGGCCGAGTCCCTGGTGATCGCCGAAGAGAAGAAGATGTTGGACCGGGTCGTGGCCATGGCCAGCAAGCAGCCGGGCCAGCCCCCCGACTCCAAGGAGTATGATGCCCAAGGATCTTTCCAGCCGGCCAAGGAAACCAAGAAGATACCCCTTGACCCCGAGCGCCCCGAGAGGTTCGCCGTCATCGGAGCAAGCTTGAACAGCAAATAGGAAGGCGAGCTCGCCGATTTCCTCCGTGAGAATCGGGACATCTTTGCATGGTCCCCCAAGGACATGCCGGGAGTTCCTAAGGATTTCGCCGAGCACAAACTACACGTCCGAGAAGACGCAAAGCCGGTCAAGCAGCCACTCCGCCGACTATCAGAGGAAAAGAGAAGGATTGTGGGTGAGGAGATAGCCCGGCTTCTGGCAGCCGGCTTCATCATGGAAGTCTTCTTTCCATAGTGGCTTGCCAACCCGGTCCTCATGCTGAAGAAGAATAACAAATGGAGCATGTGTATAGACTACACCAGCCTCAACAAAGCCTGCCCCAAAGATCCCTTCGCCCTCCCAAGGATTGACCAAGTGATAGACTCCATGGCCGGATGCGAGCTGTTGAGTTTCTTGGATGCTTACTCAAGATATCACCAGATAAAGCTAGACCCGGCCGACCGCCTGAAGACCGCCTTCATCACGCCATTTGGAGCCTTCTGCTACCTGACTATGACATTCGGCTTAAGAAATGCCGGTGCCACTTTTCAGCGTTGCATGCAGAAGTGCCTCTTCAAGCAACTCGGCAGAAACGCCCATGTCTACATGGACGACATTGTGGTGAAGACGGAGAAGCATGGCACCTTGTTGGAAGACCTCAAAGAAACATTTGAGAACATGCGCCGCTTCCAAATCAAGCTCAACCCCGAGAAATGCGTGTTCGGAGTGCCAGCCGGCCAGCTCCTAGGCTTCCTGGTCTCCGAACGCGGCATCGAATGCAACCCAGTAAAGATCAAGGCCATCGAGAGAATGGCGATCCCCACCAAACTGCGAGAAATCCAGAAGTTCACCGGATGCTTGGCGTCCTTGAACCGCTTCATCAGCCGGCTTGGAGAGAAAGCTCTCCCCCTCTACTGCCTCATGAAGAAGAGCACTCACTTCGAGTGGAACGACTAGGCCGACCAGGCATTTCACGAGCTGAAGAAGATGCTGGCCACGCCGCCTGTCCTGGCGGCACCGACTGAGAAAGAGCCCATGCTCCTTTACATTGCCGCAACCAGCCGAGTGGTCAGCACCGTCATCGTAGTCCAACGCCCAGAAGAAGGCCGAGCACAATCGGTCCAGAGGCCGGTGTATTCTTTGAGCGAGGTGTTGTCCGCCTCAAAGCAGAACTACCCGCACTACCAGAAGATGTGCTATGGCGTGCACTTCACCGCCAAGAAGCTGAAGCCCTACTTTGAAGAGCATCCCGTCACGGTCGTATGCACTGCCCCGCTGGCCGAGATCATAGGCAGCCGGGATGCATCCGGCCGGGTGGCGAAGTGGGCCATCGAGCTGGCCCCTTACACGATCTTCTACCAGCCCCGCACCGCCATCAAGTCCCAAGCATTGGCCGACTTCCTCGTCGACTGGGCCGAGACCCAGTACCTGCCGCCGGCTCCCGACTCCACCCATTGGCGCATGCACTTTGACGGGTCCAAGATGCGCACCGGCTTGGGAGCCGGCGTCGTCCTTACCTCTCCAAAGGGTGACAAGCTCAGATACACGCTGCAGATCCACTTCGCCGCCTCCAACAACGTAGCCGAGTACGAGGCGCTCATACACGGGCTCCGGCTTGCCAAAGAACTCGGCATCCGCCGGATCCTGTGTTATGGCGACTCGGACTTGGTGGTTCAGCAATCATCTGGCGACTGGGACGCCAAGGACGCAAACAGAATACCAACCGGCGTCGCTCTACAATGCATCCTCAAGCCGTCCATCAAGCCATCTCCAGAATCCGACTCCATCTTCGTGTCGCCTGACCCCGATGCGGCCGGGTCCGACTCGAAGAACCAAGCAGCCGGCCCGGGGACTTCAGTAGTCGGCCCGGGGACTTCGGCAGTCGGCGCGGGGACTGCCGCACCCGGCTCGGGGACTGCGGTAGTCGGCCCGGGGACTGCACCAACACAACAGCCGGCGGCCGACTCCAGTATTTCATCACCCAACCCGCCCACCCTGGTGGCAGTTGCCACATTGGTAGTAGAGGAAGTCATAGCTCCGTCATGGGCTCAGTCCATCCTCAACTTCCTAGTAAACCAAGAGCTGCCGGCTGACGAAACAGAGGCGAGACAAGTCCAACGTCGAGCCGGAGCTTACACGATCGTCAACAGAGAACTCGTCAAGCGCAGCGTCACCGGAGTCCTCCAACGGTGCGTCGAGCAAGAGAAAGGCATTGCAATCCTCATAGACATTCACCAAGGAGAATGCGGCCACCATGCGGCTTCAAGATCGCTCATCGCCAAAGCTTTCCGCCATGGTTTCTTCTGGCCGACTGCTTTGGACAACGCCAAAGAACTAGTTAAATATTGCAAAGGCTGCCAACTCTTCAGCTCCAAGCAACACATGCCGGCTTTGGCACTCAAAACCATTCCCCTCACCTGGCCCTTCGCCGTTTGGGGACTAGACAAGGTGGGCCCATTCAAGACGGCGTGCGGCGGCATGACGCATTTGCTCGTCGCCGTGGACAAATTCACCAAGTGGATCGAAGCAAAGCCGATCAAGAAGCTGAATGGGCCGACTGCGGTGACTTTCATGCAGACATAACAACTCGGTACGGCGTGCCACACAGCATCATCACCGACAACGGCACGAACTTTGCAAAAGGAGCCTTGGCACGATTCTGCGCCGCGCAAGGTATCCGGCTGGACCTAGCGTCCGTCGCCCACCCGCAGTCAAACGGCCAGGTCGAGCGAGCCAACGGCCTTATCCTCTCCGGCATCAAGCCCCGCTTGGTCGTACCACTGGAGCGTTCAGCCGGCTGTTGGCTCGATGAGCTGCCGGCTGTCCTCTGGAGTCTACGCACTACCCCAAACAAGTCAACCGGCTTCACTCCTTTCTTCCTCGTGTATGGTGTCGAGGCAGTCATCCCAACCGACGTCGAGTTCGACTCGCCTCGGGTAACCATGTACACGGAGGCGGAAGCCAAGGAAGCGCGAGAAGACGGTGTCGACCTGCTGGAAGAAGGCTGGCTGTTAGCCCTCAGCCGGTCTGCCATCTACCAGCGGGGTCTGCGCCGCTACCACAGTCGGAAGGTCAAGCCAAGATCCTTCCAAGAGGGCGACCTTGTGCTCCGGCTGATCCAGCGCACAGCCGGCCAGCACAAGCTCGCGGCCCCTTGGGAGGGCCCCTTCGTCATTAGCAGAGCTCTAGGCAACGACTCCTACTACCTCATCGACGCACAGAAGCCCAAGGCGCGCAAGAGAGACGACTCCGGCAAGGAGTCGGAACGACCATGGAACGCCAACCTCCTTCGACGATTTTACAGTTGAAATGCAGTATGTATCGCGCTAACTTTTGTAGTAAAGTACGAGACAACAGGCCCCCCGAGGACGGCTCGGGGATTGCCATCTTTTATCTATGAATGAAAACTATCATGCGTATGATCTAGTCTTTTCATTTATTGATTTCGTCCGGCACTGGGTTCGACGAGTCGGCCCGGGGACTGGCTGACTGGAGTTATATCAGGAGTCCTACCCGCGGTCCGACAAGTAGTGTGCCGGCACCCAGGTTTAGCTCTTGCCAAAGTCGCAGTTCGAAGAACCGGCTGTTCGACTGGCAAGAGTCATAAGCCAGAAAGGATGCGCACGCGAAAAGGGCCAGGGATCAACGGACTTATATAACAAAAGCCGGTTTGCCGCCTCCCGCCGACCGACTACCAGGGTAGCCGGCCGGCCGGTTTTCATTCACTTCACTTCAATCCAAGAAAGCTCGAGTACTTGCCTCCCCAGAAAGGGAAGGCGGCAAAGGAAAAAAGCCTAAGGATAAGAAGTGCATTCGAATGGAAACCGAACATGCACATAATAATATTTACATAAAGGACCTCCAGAGAGGCCAGCATCCAACATAGTTTGATACACCCCCAGTGGGTGGAATTGCGAAAACCTAGAATTGTTCGAAAGACAAAAGCAGGAACAATAAGGACGGCAGATCAAGCTGGCGGGGCGGCCGACGAGCTGGGCTGGTCGGTGGAGACGGTTGTGCTGGCTGAAGGAGCGGCCGGCTGGCGAACTTCGGCTTGATCACCGCCTCCTGCAGAGGGCGCGCTTCCGCGCGGCTCGTTGCTGGAGGCACGGTCAGCTTGAGGTCGGTCGGTTGTTCCACTAGCCGGCTCAACGTCTTCACCGTCCACTTCCTCGTCATCCTCGCCCTCGTCGCTGGAGGCGATCTCCTCGGCCGAGTCCTCCCCCACTGCCGGGTTCAGCCTGAACCACTCCTCCGGCTGGGCGACGCCATCATCATTGATTTCAGGCGCGAAGACACTGGTATCGGTGCACTCGGCAATCGTCGAGGCACGTTGGGCGATGGCCGGCCGCACTTCCTCCAGCTCCACGTCGGCCTCCAGCCGCCAAGTGCGTTGTTGGTCCAGGCTCAGCCCTGGGTACCAAGCGCGAACAAACTCCAACGCCCTCCCGGCTCCAAGACGGGCCGCCGACTCCTTCCAAGCTTCAAAATGGCCGACTGTGACTTCCATCCAGTCGGTGGTCCGGCTTGGGGTGCGGGGGATCGTTTCGCCGGGCCAGAGGGCGGCCAGCACCTGCGCCCCGGCACATTGAAGCCGGCGGAGCATCCGGTGGGCCGGCTGCAGCCGCGCTTGGATGGCAAGGAGCTGCTCCTCCAACGTCCGATTCGCATCCGACGCAATGTTAACTCCCGCCTGACGGCGCACCTCTCGGTGGGCCTCGATGGCTTGGGCGGCGAGGATGGAGTAGCCGGGAAAGTAGTCTGCACAAGAAAAAAGGGTAGCAACACAAGATATGCCAAGGCCCCAGGCGGCCAAAGGCAGAAGAAGGGCGAGAAAGGCGGCTTACCATCAATCAAATCTTCGATGCGGCCGAAGCCTTCATCCAGCGCGTGACGCGTCTCGGCCCAGCTTGCTGCCTCGGTTTCAAACTCTGCCTTCAGGGCGGCCTCGACGTCATGCGCTTTCTGCAGGGCCGTCTTGTGGCTCTTCTCCTGGTCGGCCAATTTCTTGGCCAGGCGGTCGCGCTCTTGGACTAAAGCGGCGTACTCCGCGTCCTTGGTGCGGAGGGCGGCCTGCGCCTCGCCAAGCTCCTTCCTCAGGTCGGCGTTGGCCCCTGCAAGAGCAAAAGACAAAGAGAAAAAACCAATAAGGGAAAGGTCGTCAAGGAAGATCCGACCCGACTGCTCAGCAGTCGGCCCGAATCTCGGGGACTACACCCAGTGGGTGCGCTGACGCACCCCCATAGGAAACAGATAAGAGCAAGTGCCTACTTCGGCTGTTGGCCAGGTCATCGGTCCTCCGCCCCATCTCCTGAGCCTGGGAGTTGAAGGCGGCAGCGCGAGAGTTATGATAATCCTGAAGTTCAGACAGAAAACAGAGTTAAGGTGGTCGTTAGGAAAGATCCGACCCGACTGCTCTGCAGTCGGCCCGGATCTCGGGGACTACACCCAGTGGGTGCGCTGGCGCGCCCCCACGGAAGAAATCAGAGGGCCAGAGCGGTCGCAGAGTGAAAAACTTACCCGGATGGCGGCCCGCGTCAACAAGAATTCCTGAGTATATTGCTGCAGAAGGGTGGCCTGAGCCTGCAGCCGGCTCCGAACCCCTTGGGCCGCCACATTCTGCTCGCCAGTCCCTCCGCTGGGAGTCCACCCGGACGTGGCAGAGCTGGCCGCCTCCAAGGATTCCGCTGACTGGCCGGCACCCGCAGCCTGGCACATTTCCGGCGGAGCGGCGTTTCCTCCTGCGTGCTGGCGCATCACCGGCTGTATTTCGAGGCCGGCTCCGGCCTCGGGTACGCCCCCGGCCGGCTCCTCTGGCGCCGCCAACGACTGGCCGCCTTGGCCCGCTCCGGCTTGCGCTGCCGGCGGCGTCCTCCCCGCGAAGACCTCGAAGAGCTCCTCCCTCCGCACCGGCGACGGGTCTTGGATGATCTCCTCCGCCAAGGGCAGCGGGGCGTCCGGGACCACGGTTCGGAGGGGGATGGCAAGCAGCGGAGGCTGGCTACGCATGCCCTCCGCCTCTGTTTCCATGGTCGCCCGCTCCGCCGGGGCCTTGGCTGCCGCGTCGGCCCGCTCCTTCGCCGCCCTAGCGGCCTCCCGCTCCGCCGCTTCCCTCTCCTCCCGCGCCTCGCGAGCGTTCCGCTCCGTGGCTTCCATGAGGTCGGCGCGGGGGTCCACGCGGCGGGGGCCTGAAGACCCTCCAACCGGCCCGACCACAGAGCCGCCTGGGCCCCGCTCAAGGGAAAGCGGCGCCCTGCTCAAAAAGTGAAAAGGGTCGGAACAGAAGAAGAAAACAAAAAAAGCAGGCACACAAGCAATCAAAGACTTACGATGAGACAGCCTGAGGCTGCTTCACCGCTTTCCGGAAGCGGGCCGCCTTCGCGGCTGCCTCGTCTCGCTTTGTCGCTGCGGCGGAGGCCTTCGACTTCTTCGGCCGACTGCCGAAGAGGGGTAAGGCGGCCCGGCGTTTTTGTGCACCGCCACCGGCAGCCGGCGCGGCGGAAGAGCCCGCGCTGAGGCGGTCGGCTGCCGGCTAGCGGCGCGGGACTTCTTCAGCTTCGGCGTCCTCCGGCCAGTCGTCGAAGCTGGCGGAGAGCCCTATGCCTCCGGGCTCGGCGGCGTCCCCCGTGGCGGCGTCTTCCATGGCGGCCGCCCCCAAGTCCGGGTCATCAACATCGTCCACCGTGCGGTCGGGGGCGTACTGACGTTCTACCCCTGCCGCCCCGGCCGGTGGTAGAAGAAGGGGGTTCTGCAAAAAAGGGACCGACTGTTCAGAAGCCGGCAGTCATGAAGCCGGCTGACAACAAAAGAAGATAGAGAGGAAAACTTACCACGGACGGAGGATTGGCGCGAGAATACGGCGGCTTGCCGTATCGCCAATCCCCGGCGAGCTTGAGGTTGGCGATGTAATTGACCATGAGCGCCACCTCCGCATGAGGCATTTCCCATGTGCTCAGCTGGCTTGGATCGAAGCGGCCGCTCATCTGGCACATCATATGGGGCCGGCTTTGAAGAGGAAGAATCCGGCGCTCCACGAAGGCGGCCACCAAGTCGGCTCCGCGCAGACCTTCCGACTGGATCATTACCCGAAGCCGGGCGACGGCGGCGTTCCCTGCCGAAGACAGGGACCTGGACCGGTAGCCCCAAGACGGTTGCCTCCCAGCCGGCGGGCCGGCTACGTAAGCCGGCAGATTGACGTGGTCTCCTTGCGGGGCGATGTTCTTCACATAGAAGTATGATTTCTGCCAGAGCTTCACCGACTGAATCAGAGGGATGTGCGGGAATGGATTTCTCTCGCCTGACCTCCTCATGGCGACGTAGGCCCCGCAGGGGGCGGGCACGCCGGCTGTGACGGTGCCGAGCTTGCTCTGGAAGAGCTCCGCCCAGAGCTCCAGCGTGGGCAGCACTCCCAAGAAGCCTTCGCAGAGGGAGACGAAGGCCGACAGCAGCATCACCGCGTTGGGCGTGAGGTGATGTGGCTGGAGGTTGTAGAACTCGAGGAAGGAGCGCAGAAACGCGCTCGCCAGAAGGCCGAAGCCACGCAGGCAGTGCGAGCGGAATACGACCCGCTCGCCCTCCTCCGGTGCCGGCGAGACCTCCGTCTTCGGCGCCAGGCGGACCTGCACGCGGCTGGCGTCGGGAAGGCGCCGGGTCTGGCAGAGGAACTCCAGCGCAGCCCACGGGCGGCGGGTCCCTTCGGGCAGAGAGACCCCGAAGTCGGCCATGCCTCCCCCAGTCGGCCCAAGAGAGAGCCGGCTCCCCCCAGCCGGCTTGCCATCTACCTCGAAGGAGACGCCCCATTAAGGAGACAAGACGAGGTAAGGCAACAGTGATCGCCCGCCAGGCGGCGGCACTGTAGCCACGCCTCCCACGACAAAGCCCATGTCATCAAGATAGAGCAACAGTAACCGGCGCCCGACTAGGCCCTGGATGGTGGGGCCTGCCTGTCGGCCGAGGGGCCGGCAGCAGGCGGGACCCGCCAGTCGGCCGGCCCCAGAAGCCGGCGCAGAAGCCGGCGAGAGCAGTCACAGACGGCTGGGCCCCGTGCCCAGTCGGATTACCATTGTACCCCCGGGGGGTAGGCCTATATAAACCCCCCGGGGCACCCATGCAAAGGGTTCGACCCCAAAGCTAGTCTTAGACACCACACGAGGAGAGGAAGCAGGCTAGCCGTGCCCTTCTTCCTCCTCCCACCCAAGCAGCTCAAGGAGCATTGTGTAGCCACTTGTTCATTTAGTTACCATGCGGAGACCCCGCAGAGCAACAGTAGGGGTGTTATCTCCACGGAGAGCCCCGAAGCTGGGTAAGATCCGCCGGCGTGCATGTCTTCGCCTCATCCCGTTTCCAGGCACCGGTGATGTCTTACTGGCTCCCATAATGATTAGCCACCCGTTGGCATATGTCGCACCTACCACCCGACACCGATCATGCTGCTATTAAATATCTTATGGAAAAGAAAGATGCTAAACCTAGACTTATTCGATGGGTTCTCTTGTTACAAGAATTTGATTTCCAAATCATTGATAGAAAAGGAGCTGAGAACCCCGTAGCTGATAATTTATCTAGGCATGGAAATGTGCCTAGTGACCCACTACGTATTGATGATAGTTTTCTTGATGAGAAGTTAGCTGCAATAAATGTTGCTCATAGTACTCCTTGTTATGCTGACTATGCTAATTACATTGTTGCTAAATATTTACCACCTAGTTTTACATATCAACAAAAGAAAAAAAATATTCTATGATTTAAGACACTACTTTTGGGATGACCCACATCTTTATAAAGGAGTAGATGGTATTATTAAACATTGTGTACCTGAGCATGAACAGGGACAAATCCTACGGAAATGTCACTCCGAAGCTTATGGAGGGCATCATGCTGGAGATAGAATTCCTCACAAGGTATTGCAATCTGGATTTTATTGGCCTACTCTCTTCAAGGATGCCCGTAAGTTCTTCTTATCTTGTGTTGAATGTCAAAGAATAGGTAATATCGGTAAGCGTCAAGAAATGCCTATGAATTATTCACTTGTTGTTGAACCATTTGATGTTTGTGGATTTGATTACACGGGACCTTTTCCTTGCTCTAATGGGTATACACATATTTTGGTTGTTGTTGATTATGTTACTAAATGGGTAGAAGCTATTCCAACCAGTAGTGCTGATCACAAAACCTCTATTAAAATGCTTAAGGAAGTTATTTTCCCAAGGTTTGGAGTCCCTAGATATTTAATGACTGATGGTGGTTCACACTTTATTCATGGTGCTTTTCGTAAAATGCTTTGCCAAGTATGATGTTAACCATAGAATTGCATCACCTTATCATCCTTAGTCTAGTGGTCAAGTTGAACTTAGCAATAGAGAAATAAAATTAATTTTGCAAAAGACTGTCAAAAGGTCCAGGAAGAATTGGTCTAAGAAATTAGATGATGCACTTTGGGCTTATAGAACAGCATGTGAAAATCCTATCGGTATGTCTCCTTATAAAATGGTTTATGGAAAAGCTTGTCATTTGCCTCTTGAGTTAGAACATAAAGCATATTGGGCCATCAAAGAGCTCAACTATGATTGCAAACTTGTGGTGAAAATAGGTTATTTGATATTGGCTCATTAGATGAATGGAGAACCCAAGCTTATGAAAATGCAAAATTATTCAAGGAAAAGTTTAAAAGATGGCATTACAAAAGAATCCAAAAGTGTGAGTTTAAAGTCGGAGAATATGTTCTTTTGTACAACTCTCATTTTAGATTCTTTGCAGGAAAACTCCTCTCAAAATGGGAAGGCTCCTACGTTATAGAGGAGGTTTATCGGTCTGGAGCCATCAAAATAAATAATGCCAAAGGTAGTAACCCGAAGGTTGTCAATGGGCAACAAATAAAACATTATATCTCAAGTACACCCATTAATGTTGAAAGTAATGTTATCCAAAGTATGACACCGGAAGAACACATAAAAGAGTCCTTCCGGAACACTCCAGAATCGTGAAAATAAGGACGTACATGATACGGTAAGTACACTGACTCCGAAAATCTGCAAAAAATATTTTTTGTCATTTTTGGAATATTTAGAAAAATAGGAAAATAAGAAACTACCGGGAAGCGTACACTAGTGGGCACAAGACACCAGGGCGCGCCAGGCGCGCCCAGGTGGGTTGTGCCCACCTGGGACACATTCCGGACTCCGTTTTTCTTCCATTTGCTTGTCCCCCAAGATAAAAATATATATATAGACTGCCCGAACCTGTTACCCACAATACCGCCGAGAAATCCTCTGTTCTCTTTTCCTTGATGTTTTCTATCAGATCCCATCTACCATGGCTGCCTCAAGCTCCTCCAAGGACAAGTTCTTCAGGAACGTCATCAAAACATATCTACGGGAGGTGGTGCAACACCCTCAGGTCATCCTGTTGCATGAGTGGGTGCTTCATCTTCGCGATGTGCCTTGTCCCAAGGGGACGGGAACCGTGGAGGCCAGACTTGAAGCTATGGAGCAAGATGTCTTACAGTGCAAGATGATGGTGGAGCGTGGACTCAACGCCGATCACCTCATGATCACAGACCTCTACCGTGCTCTCAAGGTGGATGGCAAGCCCATGAAGGACATCATCTTCACCCTCAACGAGCAAATCAACTTCCTCCAAAGCCAGACCTATGATCTCCAAAACCAAGTCTTTGAATATGAGGCAAGGTTTAAAGGTATGAGTTTGGCTTCTAGTTGCAGGACCCGTGGGACTTACTCCTCCTCTTAGGATGGTCGATCGCTGCCATGGAAATCCGAGGACAAGATCTCTTCACCAACACCTTCTTCTTCATCACCAAAAGAGAATTGAGTATTGGGTATGGGCACTCCCCTTGGCTTCCGTCAAGCTTGGGGGAGGTCCCCCAGTATCGTATCATCCCACTATCTTTTTGCCTTTACTTATTTTAGTTTGATCTTTTGCTTTATATGAATAAAAGTTTAGTTCAATCCTTTCCTTTCGAGAGTTTGCTTAGTGATCTATCCTTGTAATCGTGTGTGAGATATATAATAAAGTTTAGTTTGAGTTTTTGCTTTCTTTACTTTCATGTTGCAAATAAAAGTAAAAGAGAAAGGAAATAAATGAAAGAAAGGAAATAAATCAAAAAGATCATATACTAATCTTATGGTAGGTGATGACACCACATAAGGAAAAGTATAAGTAGAAAATTTTATTAGAGATTGAAAAACATAGTATCAGTCAATGATGCAACTCATGAAAAAATTAATAAGGGAAGAGAATTCACATATAAATATACTATCCTATAAATCTTTTGTGATTGTGAGCCCTCATCAAAATATTATATGCCAAAATTGTTGATGTTGGACAAGGAAGACAACTTAATGGTTTATGTTTGTTTATATTCACATAGAAGTCATATTATCATGGATCCTTTAACATGTGGTGCTTGCCCCCTATATTTGCTCGCCAAAAATTCCGCACGAAGCAGAGATACTACTTGTGCATCCAAAAACCCTTAAACCCAAATCCTATTTTCAAGTTTCCACCATTCCTACCTAGGGATTGAGCAAGATCCCTCAAGTATGTTGTCATCGGTGCAAAAAGACAATTAAAATTGCTTCTAAAAGTGTCAGATCATTTAGTGTGAGAGAAAATTGAGTGTTGCACGAACTTGTGATGGTGAAAAATAAAAGCGACAGACTGCATAATAAAGGTCGCTATCACAAGGGGCGATGCAACATGACGTTCTTTTGCACTAAGGGTTGAGCATACAAACAAAAAAATGCATGGCAACCTCTGCTTCCCTTTGCGAAGGGCCTATCTTTTACTTTTATGCAAAGAGTCAAAGTTTTCCTTCTATTCCTTTTTTATCCTTTGGCAAGCATCATGTGGTGAGGAAAGATCTAGGAACATATGTCTAGTTGAATATAGATAGCATGAATTATTATTATTGACATCACCCTTGAGGTGAATACGTTGGGAGGCGAAACTATAAGCCCCTATCTTTCTATGTGTCCGGTTGAAACGTTTTGCTCATGTGTAGGTGGTGAGTGCTAGCAATCATAAAAGACTATATGATGGTTTAGTATGTGGACTTGCCTAAAGTCTCCGATACGTGACCCTTCCTGGAAAGATGATGAATTGTAGTTGCAAAGTTGACTGAGAACATAGTATGTTGGTTTCTAATAGATTTTTTGATTTATACTTCAATAGTGTGATGATTGTAACTTATTCATGAGAAGTCTATGATAAAAGTTCTTTGATAAATGTTTTATGTTTAAGTTTGTTGCTGTTATAGTAATGAACATGATGCTTCTATGTCCGTATTTTGTTTTTATCGACACCTCTCTCTCTCTCTAAGCATGTGGACATGTTTTTCGATTTCGGTTTTCGCTTGAGGATAAGTGAGGTCTAAGCTTGGGGGAGTTGATACGTCCAATTTGCATCATGTTTTCTTTCTGTTATTTATGATGTGTTTATCCATAATAATGCTTCTTGCAGTAATTCTAATGCCTTTTCTCTCATAATATGCAAGGTATACACAAAGAGGGAGAATTCCGGCAGCTGGAAATCTGGACTTGGAAAAGCTACGTCAGGCCACCTGTTCTGCACAACTCCAAACAAGCTAAAACTTCACAGAGATTTTTTATCAAATATATGAAGAATATCGGAGCAAATAACTACCAAAGGGGGCCCACCAGGTGGGAACAACCCACCTGGGCGTGCTAGGGAGCCCAAGCGTGCCCTGGTGGGTTATGCTCACCCAGGCACACCTCAGGTGCCCATCCTCTGGTATATAAGTCATTTTGACCTAGAAAAATCGAGAGAGGACTTTCGGGAAGGAGCGCCGCCGGTCAAGGCGGAACTTGGGCAGGAGCACTTTTGCCCTCCGGCGGAGGGATTCCGCCGGGGGAACTTCCCTCCTGGAGGGGGAAATCATCGTCATCATCATCACCAACAAGTCTCCCATCTTGGGGAGGGCAATCTCCATGAACATCTTCAACAGCACCATCTCATCTCAAAGCCTAATTCATCTCATGTGGTCAATCTTGTTACCGAAACTATAGATTGTTGCTTGTGGGTGACTAGTAGTGTTGATTACAACTTGTAGTTGATTACTATATGGTTTATTTGGTGGAATATTATATGTTCAAATCCAATATTCTATTTAATACCCCGCTGATCTTGAGCATGATTATCATTTGGGAGTAGTTACTTTTGTTATTGAGGTCATGGGAGAAATAATGTTGCAAGTAATCATGTGAACTTGATATGTGTTCGATATTTTGATAGTATGTATGTTGTGATTCCCTTAGCGGTGTCATATGAAATTCGACTACATGACACTTCACCAAATTTGGGCCTAAGGGAATGCATTGTGGAGTAGCAATTAGATGATGGGTTGCGAGAGTGACAGAAGCTTAAACCCTAGTTTATGCGCTATTCTGTAATGGACCGATTGGATCCAAAAGTTTAATGCTATGGTTAGAATTTATTCTTAATACTTTTCTCATAGTTGCAGATGTTTGCGGGAGGGTTAAACATAACTAGGAGGCTTGTTCAAGTAAGAACAACACCTAAGCACCAGTCCACCCACATATCAAATTACCAAAGTACCGAACACGAATTAAGCCAAAATGATGAAAGTGACTAGATGAAAATCCCGTGTACCCTCAAGAACGCTTTGCTTATCATAGGAGACCATTTTGGCATGTTCTTTGACTCAAAAGGATTGCGCTACCTAGCTGCACTTTTGTTACTACTATCATTACTTGCTCATTACAAATTATCTTGCTATCAAACTACTCTGTTACTTACAATTTTAGCACTTGCAGACGTCACCTTGCTGAAAACCACTTGTCATTTCCTTCTGTTCCTCATTCGGTTCGACACTCTTACTTATCTGAAAGAGCTACCATTGATCCCCTATACTTGTGGGTCATCACAATTCTATCTCCAGCGTGGTGTCCTCCGTAAGACACGGAGTGGCACTTGTGTAGGATCCGTTCCTCTTCACGCTCAGGTATACAACGTCTAATAACACCATCTACTCCTTTATAAAGATGTGGGTCATCCCAAAAGTAATGTCTCAAATCATAGAAAAACTTTTTCTTTTGCTGGTATGTGAAGCTAGGTGGTATAAATTTAGCAACAATGTAATTAGCATACTAAGCATACCATGGAGTATTACGAGAAGCATTTATGACAGCTAGTTGTTTATCAGGAAAGCTATCATCAATAGGTAGTGGGTCATCAAGAACATTTTCTAACCTAGACAAGTTGTCAGGAATGGGGTTCTCAGCTCCCTTTCTATCAGTAATATGCAAATCAAATTCTTGTACCAAGATGTCGTGGGATTTGTGTGGCCACCTATGGGACGCCGGGTGGCCCCTTGTTGGTTCGGCAGGGGGACGACGCGTTGCACAAAGAGCAGACCAGCATACGGTAGCACAGTAGAGAGCACACAATCGATTTACCAAGGTTCGGGCCGCCGTGAGGCGTAAGACCCTACTCCCGCTTTAGTGGATTGATGGAGGAATGGATGTGGTGATGCGTAGTACACTTGCTTGGCAAGGTTAGCCCGAGATGACTAAGTGTATGTGGTGGCTTGGGGTTGTCAACTTTCCAACCTTCTAACCCCTCCTACGAGTGCCATGGGCCTCCTATTATAGATTAAGGGATCACCATAGTGGCAAAGTGGTCATTATCCACTGATATGATAGAAAATAGTGCTATCATACCTAACTCTACGGGCTGACATGATGCATTAAATGCACCGCTTAGTGTCACATCACTGGGCGCCTGGCAAGGCCTACCAGGCTATCTTGCCATCTCCGCATCATCTATCTTGACACGTTGCAGGACGGGTGTCATCTGTAGGCTTCTCTGTAGGAAATGGCTTCCATGTGGCGAATGGCTGCCACTTAATCATCTCGCAGCTTCACACCGCACTAATTGACGACGTGAGTCGTGTTTAAGTGGTTGGTGGGGCGGTTCTGTCCCCACGGACCCTGGCAGGCCCTGCCGGGAATCCTCGATTGCCTGCTCCTGGTGGTGGCCTCGCCCCTTGCCGGGCTCGCCCGCCCTGCAAGGGAGGCCCTTCCCTTGCCAATACCTTGCTTCTTAGGCCCAACTTTGGTCCATCTGAGCTGCATGTTGGCTCTCCAAATCTCTTGGTTCTCAATTTCTGTATCAAGATGGTGCTTCAATCTTGATCTTGTGCGTGTGCACGGTTGGTCAACAGACCCAGGGTTTGTTGCACCGATAGAAGTCCCCCGGGCCTGCCCCGAACGCGCTGCTGAGCGTCATCGGGATAGGGCCTAGTAAATGCACAGGCAAAGGTTGCTAAAGATGTTGGCCCCTTAAGTCTTTCGTTGCTACTTCTTCAGCCATGATTCCAGGCCAGTTTTTGGTTGTCCCGCCTGCGGCATAAAGCCAATAGTGGTGGGGTTGCTCCTGTAATGGCCCATGAATGACTTTAACACACTGGGTAGAAACTCCCAATTTACTCTTCCCATAGCGCGCCCTTATCCTTAGCCATGTATGCAACATGCAAAGCACGGGGCAAGTAACGGAGGCGCGTGTCACGGGAGAGTACCTTCGGAAGGGCCTGCCCATCTTGAATTGGTGGAGGAGGGCAGTGATCTCCCGTGGATGGAACCGCTTCTCCTCCCCGCTCGGCCTATAAAAGGGAGGAGCAAAGGAGGGTGGAGTCATCCATTTCCGTGGTACTGTTCTCCTCATCTTTTATTTCTGTTGGTCATGCTTAAGAAGGAAGCCTGGGGCCAGTCCCCGGGCTCTGGCTCGGGGCATCCTCATGCTTGGGGAGTGAGCCTAGTCCTTGGCATGGCAAATCTTTTGGTCTCCTCGATGCTCGTCCGAGAGGAGGGGCTGGAGATCGTTGGTAATACCAGCATCGCCCCTCCCAGAGGTCTTGGAGTTGATGTCGATGGGAGGTGCACCTTCCTTCCCGCCAAGGTGGGGCGCGGCACGCCTCGAGCCTCCCGACCATCCTAGCTGCTCGTTGTTTCTCCATTGGAGGCATTGTGCCAGAGTCTTGGTGCCTCCCGGGAGCAGTGGTGGTGAGGAGAAAGCGAGGGAAGACAGAGAAGGCGGGTGGCAGGGGGTCAGGTTGGAGTACGATGGCGTGGATGCCTTTGCCTCCGACCATGGACCTGCCGCCTTGTCATTCCGCTCTTCCCATCCCTCCTTGGCATCGTCATCTCCAGCCTCTTCAGGTGATGGCCGGGGAGGGATGTTCTCTTGGTGCCTTCTCCTCACCTCCAGCAGTCTTTTGGCTAAGCTTTGGTGGATGACTCCACTTGCGCTCAAGCCGGGGATTCTTGCTGGCTCTGGAGGTGGCGACCAGAAGGTGTCATCCTGTCCCAAGCGCCCCTCCTTCACAGCCTTGCCACTCCCGGTCCTGTCAGGCCGTGCCTGACAGGCCTTGACAAGACCGGGGTGGGATCCTGCTCGGGTGCTCTTTTTCTCGTCTTTTCCTCCTTCCGCCATAGTGCCTGAAGGAGGGAAAACAAAAAGAGGCGATTACGGGGCACTTATCTTTTTTCAATCTTAAATCTATAGGCAATTGCCAAATTTTAATTCAAATAATGTAATCTCTCGAGTCCATTTTTTGTGTTCTGTAATGCTTGTACCTGTATTCGCATGTCAATGAAAGACATAAACCTTGCCGAGAACTCGTGCATGTATATGTCCATGTAGAGGTGGAGTGCTTCTTTATTGTAATTAAACGAGTTTTCCCGGTAGGATATCCTGCCGGCGCCCTTTTCGTCTGCTTGAGAACCATGTCTGCCGGGGAACAGATCGAGGCGCTAGCCCTCCGCCCACTCCGCTTTCACCAAGGGCCACTTCGACCATCCAGGCCGAAGCAACATTCGAGCCAGGAATGGGAGCACCGTAGTTTCAAGAGAGCGGTGAGGTTTCTATATGCACAAGTTATAGCTTACAGAGCACTAATGGACAACAACTAAACTTATCTTTTTGGCTTGCCGGGGACTGTGGTGCCGTGCAATCTTCGCGTCCCTTGTCAGAGACAAGTTCACGGTAGGAACCTGCAACTCCATGTAGATGAGAATGAATGCAATATGCAGTCCTATCTATATGCATATGCAAATGCTCGTGAAATGCTTATGCAATGATCTAGATGTGCTGGTGCATGCATGCAATCTTAGTTGGGCCCCCCTACAACGCTTCTTTATTTTATCTTGCACGGGGTCATTGCCCCGGCTTGTACAAGGGGTTACATGCAACTTCGGCAAAGCCATGTACAATAGGTGGTATTTACGGAGATGCTCAATATTCCATGAGTTTTGTAACTGTGTGCCATCACCGGTCTCCAGACGGACTGCGCCAGGTCTGGTGACTTGTAACACCCGGTAAGGGCCTTCCCACTTTGGTGATAACTTTTTTATACCCTTGGCGGACTGAACACGCCTAAGGACAAGGTCACCTTCATCAAAACACCGGGCATGAACCATATGGCTATGATAGCGACGCAGGACTTGCTGGTAGCGTGCAGCAGGCGTAGCAGCCCGCGGACGGTTCTCCTCAAGTAGCATAGCATCGTCACACCGGTGCTGATCTTGCGCTACCAGAGAACTATCGGCAGCTCCTCAATCCAGGAGACCCGTAAATGAGTTCCGTGGGGATAAGTGCTTCTGCCCCGTAGACCAGGGAGAACGGAGTCTGCCCGGTAGCTCGGTTAGGTGTTGTTCTAAGGGACCAGAGAACTGCCGGCAGCTCCTCGATCCACCGCCTCTCGTGCTTCTGCAGTGTATTGATGCGTCTCCAACGTATCTATAATTTTTTATTGCTCCGTGTTGTTACATTATCAATCTTGGATGTTTTATAATCATTTTATAGTCATTTTATATTATTTTTTGGTACTATCCTATTGACATAGTGCCAAGTGCCGGCTCCTGGTTTTTTTTGTGTGTCTTTTACATCACAGGAAATCAATATCAGACGGAGTCCAAATGCCACGAAACTTTACGGAGAATTTTTATGGGCTAGAAGGAACACAACGGGCCCTGGCTGTGCCTGTGGGGTGCCTCGAGGGAGGCACAACCCACCAGGGCATGCTAGGAGGCCCAGGCGCACCCTGGTGGGTAGTTCCCACCTCGGGTGCCCCGCGGGCAGCATCTTTGCTCTATAAATACCCCAAAAATCCCAGAACCCTAGGGGAGTCGACGAAATATTCATCCAGCCGCCGCAGAGTCCAGAACCACCAGATCCAATCTAGACACCATCTCAGATGGGGTTCACCACCTCCATTGGTGCCTCTCCGATGATGCGTGAGTAGTTCTTTGTAGTTCTTTGTAGACCTTTGGGTTCGTGGTTAGTAGCTAGATGGCTTCATCTCTCTCTTTTGATTCTCAATACAATGGTCTCTTCGAGATCCATATGATGTAACTCTTTTGTGGTGTGTTTGTTGGGATCTGATGAACTTTGAGTTTATGATCAGTCATATCTTTTTATATCCATGAAAGTATTTGAGTTTCTTTGATCTCTTATATGCATGATTGTTTATAGCCTCGTATTTCTTCTCCGATATTTGGGTTTTGTTTGGCCAACTTGATCTATTTATCTTGCAATGGGAAGAGGTGCTTTGTAGTGGGTTCGATCTTACGGTGCTTGATCCCAATGACAGAAAGGGAAACAACACGTATGTATTATTGCTACTAAGGATAAAACGACGGGGTCTATGTCTACATAGATAGATCTTGTCTACATCATGTCATCGTTCTTATTGCATTACTCTATTTTTCCATGAACTTAATACAATAGATGCATGCTGGATAAAAGTCGATGTGTGGAGTAATAGTAGTAGATGCAGGCAGGACTCGATCTACTAATCTTGGACGTGACGCCTATATAATGATCATTGCCTGGATATCGTCATGATTATTTGAAGTTCTATCAATTGTCCAACAGTAATTCGTTTACCCACCGCTTTGCTATTTTTCTCGAGAGAAGCCACTAGTGAAACCTACGGCCCCCGGGTCTTCTTTCTCATATATTTACCTTTGCGATCTACTTTTCTCTTGCTTTTATTTTCAGATCTACTAAACCAAAAACCCAAAATACTTTGCTCCAATTTATTCTTATTTATTTATTTGGCATTCAATCTATCAATCTACTACAAATTTACCTCACGTCCGTTTGCCTATCTTGAGGTGCCGTACCCCGTAAGGGATTGACAACCCCTTTTAACATGTCGGGTTGCGAGAAGTTGTTGTTTGTGTGTAGGTGTTGTTTACGTTGGGTTGCTTGGTTCTCCTACTGGATTGATAACCTTGGTTTCATATCTGAGGGAAATACCTACCGCCGATGTGCTGCATCATCCCTTCCTCTTTGGGGAAATACCAATGTAGCTTCAAGCGATATCACGTATCAAAAGTTCTTGTCTTGAGTCCACGGAGCACTTCAATGTTCGCCCTCTCAGCTTGATCATTGCTCCGGGGATGTGCCACAAAAGCGAATGAGATTTTGCATCCAAGGGTGTGAACATATTGCATGAAGGCGTGGCTCGTGAACTGGGTGCCATTGTCTGTGATGAACCTTGCGGGAACTCCGAAATGACACACCAATTATTTCATGAATTTGATAGCTGACTGCAGTCACCTTTCTCACGGCAGTCACTTCGGGGCCCTTTGTAAACTTGTCGATGGCAACAAACAAGAATTCAAAGCCCCCGATTGCTCAGGGGAAGGGGCCGAGGATATCGAGCCCCCGGACCAAAAATGGCCATGATAGAGGGATTGTCTGAAGGGCTTGGGCAGGCAGGTGTGTTCTCTTGGAATGGAACTGACAGGCTGCACATTTCGTGACGAGCTCAACTACATCTTGGAGGGCTGTGAGCTAATAGAATCCTTGCCGGAATGCTTTCCCAGGTATTGCCCTTGATCCAATGTGTGAGCTGCACATTCCTCTGTGAATCTCTGCAAGCAGTTCCTTTCCATCCTCCCGGCAAACATACTTTAATTTCACACCATTAGGCCTCCTTCTGTACAAAGTGTCATCGACAAACGGTTACATACTGTCCCTCTGGGCTACTCTTTCAGCTTCATCATGATTGCCAGGAGTTCTCCGGTTTGGAGGAAGTGGACAATGTGCCTTGCCCAAGTTGGAGCCTGAGGCTTGGCAAAAAAAGACTAGCCGCACCTCCTCAGCTACGGGAGCACCAGCCTTGTTCGCGGGGTCCATAGGCTAGGCTGGAGGGGGTGGTCCGGTAGGCTGTGAGGAGTTGTTTTCAGCAGGGTCTCTGCCGGGAGAGGCTTACCGTAGTCCATCTTTCTCCTTTTCCGGGCCATTGTGGCTGGTGATACGGAGGGTTGAGAGAGATGGAGAACAAAAGTTCCTGGTTCCACAGGAAGCTTCTGCGCAACACACCTTGACAGGTGATCTGCTATGCTGTTTTCCGCATGGGGTACGTGCTATGTTTGCAACCCGTCAAAGTGCTCCTCCAACCTCCTTACTTCCTCAACATATGCTTCCATCAATGGGCTTTGGTAATCATTGTTGACTTGTCTCACCATGAGCTGTGAATCTCCTCGAATGATCAGTTCCTTAATTCCCAATTCCGCTACAATCCTGAGCCGGTCAAGGGGCCCTTCATACTCGACTGTATTGTTGGTGGCTTCTTCCCGGGCAAAGTGCATCTAGACAATGTACTTCAAGTGCTCCCCGGAGGGTGCAACAAGAAGCACACTAGCCCCTGCTCCTTGTAGGAAAAAAGCAACATCAAAATACACAATCCATTCTTGGGGGATTCCTTGCCGGGGAGAGCTATCTCTGTCCTTTCCTCATCAGGGGTTGGCGTCCATTATGCAATAAACTCTGTCAATGCCCTGCTCTAAATAGTTGAAGTGCTCTCAAACTTCAAAACAAATCTGGATAACTCTGAAGCCCACCACTATTCTGCTAGTTGCCTCAGGGTTTTGGAGTATCCTTTGCAATGAGAAACGAGTGACAACCGTGATCTCATGGGCTTGGAAGTAGTGGCACAGTTTCCTTGAGGCCATAATGAGACCAAAGATCAACTTTTGCATGCCAGAGTACCTCGATCTAGCCCATGTAACAAGGAACTGATGAAGTACACTAGGCGCTACACCACTTTCTTCATTGCCGCATCCTTGGGGTTGCTCTCGTTGTCGTGCTCACTGTTGTCCTGATCATTTTCCTGACTATGTCGTGATCTGGCCACTTTCTGCTTCATCCACCTCTTGCTGCCCTACCAAATCCACACTGACCACTTGGTTGGTTGCCTGCAAGTATAGAAACAATGGTTCTTAGGTTTTGGGTGCAACCAAGGTAGGAATAGATGATAGGCATGCTTTTAATTCTTGCAGAGCTGCATCTGCTTCTGGGATCCACTTCATAGGTCCCGCCCTCTTCAAAACCATGAACAATGGTAGGGCACACTCGGCAGACTTGGAGATGAATCTTCTCAGCGGCAATGCATCCCGTCAAGCGCCTCACATCCTTAACTGTCCTTGACGCTTGGATCTGCTCAATAGCCTTGATCTTGTCGGGGTTGGCTTCGATCCCCTGATGGGAGCCGAAGAACCCAAGTAGCTTGCCGGAGGGAACACCAAACACACGTTTCTCCAGGTTAAGCTTCAGATCGATCTTGCGCAGATTAGCAAATGTTTCTTCCAAGTACTAGATAAGGGTGGCCCTATCCTAGGTTTAGACCACAATATAATCCATATAGGCTTCTATATTTCTGTGCAATTGTGGCTCAAAACCAATCTGGACCGCCCTTGCAAAAGTGGACCCGACACTCTTTAATCCGAACGGCATGCGGACAAAGCAGTACGTACCACATGGAGTGATAAATGATGTCTCCTATTCATCTTCCTTAGACATGAATATCTGATGATATCCTGAGTATGCATCCAAAAAGGAGAGCAAATCACATCCCGAAGTAGAATCCACGATCTAGTCGATGCGCGGCAAGGGAAATGGGTCCTTCGGGCAAGGTTTGTTGAGGTATGTGAAGTCAATGCAAAGCCTCCACTTCCCATTAGCTTTCCGGACCACTACTGGATTTGCTAACCATGTAGGATGCAATACTCCTCTGGCCAAACCAGCTGCTTCCAACTTCCTGATTTCTTTGTCAGTGAACTTCTGCCTCTACAAGGCCTGCTTCCGTACTTTCTGCTTGACGGGTCGAGCATGTGGGCAGACAGCAAGGTGGTGCTCAATTACCTACCTGGGAACACTGGGGATATTAGAGGGTTGCCAAGCAAACACATAGACATTCGCCCGCAGGAAGGCAACGAGCGCGCTTTCCTATTTGTCATCGAGGGTGGCGCTAATAGTGAAATTACCATCAACACCAGCCAGCCTTGTCAGAACCTTCTTCACTTGGGGTGCAGCAACCTTGGATCTCTTGCCGTTGGAACACTTCGGCATGTCGTCAACGGGTGTCGTGCACTCGGGGGCGGGGGGGCACGCTTCCCGGACTCTTTGCCAGAGGTCCTACAGTCTCTCTTCTTTCCTTTGCTTTCCTTGGCAGGAACTGCTGCCGCTGTAGCCTCTGCTACGACTGCATCCCGATACATCCTGTCCACACAGATAATTTCATCCTTCTCATCTGATGGGATAGTGAGGACTCCCAAAGGCCCAGGCATTTTTAGGGTGTTGTAAGCATAGTGGGATGATGCCATGAACTTGGCCAAGGCTGGCCGTCCAATAATCCCATTGTACGGCAGGGGGAGATCAACCATGTCAAACACAATCTTCTCAGTCCGAAAATTCAGCTCTCCCCCAAACGTCACCGGCGACGTGATCCTCCCCTTAGGATGACTCTTGCCGAGGTAAACTCCTTGAAACGTGCTAGTGGCCTATATCTCCTCATCTCCTATCTGAAGATTGCTGATAACTACCGGGGAAATCAGATTCAACCGGCCCCGCCATCCACTAACATCTTTGTGACCTTAAGGTTGTGAGTTGTCGGGGAGACCAACAACGGTAAACACCCATCCGCCATGGTGCGGCAAGGGTGATCCTCCTCATAAAATATGATGGGCATGCGGGACCACTTGAGTGGCCT
The DNA here is from genome assembly GCF_003073215.2 of Triticum urartu. Classification (NCBI taxonomy): domain Eukaryota; kingdom Viridiplantae; phylum Streptophyta; class Magnoliopsida; order Poales; family Poaceae; genus Triticum; species Triticum urartu. The sequence continues at coordinate 341,001,725 of NC_053024.1, read as the reverse complement.
CCGGGCCTCTAGCGCTCGTTCCACCGCATTGACCTCTCGTGCCCATCGCTTGAGTTCGCGATGAGAGGTGTGCAAAGATGCACCTCCATCAATGCATAGGGCGTTAGTGGCCTTCTAAAATTCCTTCTCACTAGTTTCCTCTTCATCCCCTCCATCACTGGCATCACCACAGGTTTCCTTCTCTCGGCCCCTGGCGGGCTTTCCTTGGTTCCGAAAGGGCTTGCTAGGGCGATTTGCTTCACCGCCTCGGCCCTTACTGTCAGCAGCATTCTAACCTTTCTCCTTATCACGCTTATCATACTTTGCTCTTTGTCTCTTGACAAACTGCTCAACCTGATAACACTCCTAAAGGTTGTGGCCTTTGGTCCGATGGATCTTGCAATTTGGCCCATCACCTTTCCCAACTTTTTCCGTGGCAGCGACCTCCCGGTAGGCAGTGCATGTGGCAGCTTCCATGCCGGGGGCCTCATCCATGGACTTCTTGCTGGTACGAGGCGTGCCTGAACCTTCCACGGTCATCACTGCCTTGTCTCTTGGCTTCTTACTACGCTTCTTGCCCTTCCTATTACTAGTTGATTCATCCTCATCCTCTGAATCAACATTTATCCACTCCGAGCAACTTCCTTCCTTCTTCCATCTAGGCACATTTATCCACTAGTGTATATAGCTCTTTCAAAGTCTTGAGCAACCGCACGTTCATTTTGGAACGAATGCGGCGGTTGCGCACATTGGACTAGAAAGCTGCTATAACAGCTGCCGGATGGATATTTGGAATATTTCTATGAACTTTACTGAAGCTCTGCAAATACTTATGGAGGGTTTCTCCTTCCTTCAGCTGGAGAAGCTGTAGGTCGCTGGGCCTATCGGGCTCTAGGTGGCCACCGGTGAAGGCACCGATGAACTCGTGGCACAGGTCCACCCATGACAAAATGGAGTTCTTCGGCAGGTGCATTTGCCAAGACCTCACATTGGACTTGAGGTCCAAAGGGAAGTAGTTTGTGAACACTTTCTCATCTCTTCCCCCGGTAGCCTGAACAACGATGGTGTAGATGCTCACGAACTCTGCCGGCTTCAACCTCCCATCATACTTCTCAGCTATCTGTGGCTTGAATGTGCGAACGGACGGCCAATGGACTTGCCGCAGCTCTCGTGTAAAGGCAGGTCAGCCAACCATGAAGGGTAGACACCCGCCAACACCCACCGCAGGCTCGTCGATGTTGAGGCCGTCGCACCCATCGGTCTGGCGGGGATCGTTGCAGCGCCGTTCGGCGACGGTGCGCGCATCCCCCCGTTGCATGTCTTCCGGGGTTAGACGTTGGCCTGGACGTGCTTGAGGGTCAGAAGAGGCCATCGAGATGTTGTCGGGGTCTTGATTCTGCTGCGTCCTCGCCGGCTGTCGTGGCGGGGACTGAACCGTGGGGACGGCCCCCTTCGTACGGCTAGCGGCTCGGACGGTAGCTGTTGCTTGAGGTGTTTGCAGTGGGCAAGCTCGTCGTGAGCCCCCAGCTTCGGAGAAACCGAGCAGGATTTGGATGGTGGCAAGCCACTCATCCATCCGCTCGGCTGCTGGCGGGAACCTCAGCAATAGCTGAGCTCGCGCCATGGCCTTCGAGGCCGTGCTTGGCATGGATGTCGATGACGTTGGCCCCACCGTCGCCTAGCTCCGGATGGTGCCAGTGGCGGCGGCGGCGCCCTGCCCATGTTGCTGTCGAACGACCATCGGGACAGTGGGGTCGCGTGGCTGTGGTGCTCGAAGATCAGCGACTCCGTTGATCGCAGCGGCCTGGTTGGCTTGCCCGAGAGGAGGCGCACGCGCCGCGGCTGCTCCCGAGATGGGGGCGATCGGAGGGCGATGGCTCGCCCTGGACCCAGCACCGTTGCTGCGGCTGTGCTTGTTGGCGAGAAGAGGGGGCGCGGACGGAGTGACCCCCTCGCACGCACCTTGCAGAGCTTGACCATCGAGACGCTACTGATGCTGTTCTCCTCCGGTAGCTCTAGCCCCCGTGTCGACCGCGGGGGAGGTGGTAACGGTGCCACCTGCTCCAACCACGCCCCCAGCGGCGTCCACGTCCTCGCGAGCTCCCGTGTCCCCCACGGCTTTGGAGGCCACGGGCGGAGGAGCCTTCGAGGTGGATGGATGGGCTGAGGTGCCAGATATCTTCTTGGACGCCATGGTCGATGGGGCCGTCGAGTATGAAAACATCGATGAAGATGACGTGTGGTGTACACTTTCAGGTTCGCGCAAGCGCTCCCCCTACCTGGCATGCCAATGATGTCATGGGATTTCTGTGGCCACCAATGGGACCGGGTGGCCCCTTGTTGGTTCGGTAGGGGGACGGCGCGTTGCACAAAGAGCAGACCAGCATGCGGCCACACGGCAGAGAGCACACAATCGATTTACCCAGGTTCAGGCTGCCGCGAGGCATAAGACCTAACTCCTGCTTTAGTGGATTGATGGAGGAATGGATTTGGTGATGCGTAGTACACTTTCCCGGCAAGGTTAGCCCGAGGCGACTATGTGTATGTGGTGGCTTGGGGTTGTCAACTTTCCAACCTTCTAACCCCTCCTACGAGTGCCATGGGCCGCCTTTTATAGATTAAGGGGTCACCACAGTGGCAAAGGGGTCATTATCCACTGATATGATAGCAAGCAATGCTATCATACCTAACTCTGTGGGCTAACAGGGTGCATTAAAGTCACCGCTTAGTGTCACATCACTGGGCGCCCGGCAAGGCCTGCCGGTCTATCTTGCTAGCTCCGCATCTGCTCTCTTGACATGTCGCAGGACGGTGTCATCCGTAGGCTTCTCTGTAGGAAATGGTTGCCACTTAATCATCTTACGACTTGACACCACACTGATTGACGATGTGATTCATGTTTAAGTGTTTGGTGGGGCGGTTCTACCCCCGCGGACCCCGGGAGGCCCTGCTAGGGAGCCATGATTGCTTGCTTCTGGTGGTGTCTTCACCCCTTGCCGGGCTTGTCTGCCCGGCAAGGGAGGCCCTTCTCTTGCCGATACTTTGCTTCTTAGGCCCAACTTTCGTCCATCTGAGCTGCATGTTGGCTCTCCAAATCTCTTGGTTCTCAATCTCTATTTCTAGCTGGTGCTTCAATCTTGATCTTGTGCCTGTGCATGGTAGGTCAATAGACCCAGGTTTTGTTGCAACGACACAAGAGAACCCATCTAATAAGTCTAGGCTTAGCATCTTTCTTTTCCATAAGATATTTACTAGCAGCATGATTAGTGTGAACAGTTACTTTGGAATCAACAATATAAGGCCTCAACTTATCACATGCAAATACAACTGCTAAAAATTCTTTTTCAGTAGTAGCATAATTTCTCTGGGCACTGTCTAGAGTATTACTAGTATATTGAATAACATTTAAGTTCTTATCTACTCTTTGTCCTAGAACAGTACCAACATCATACTCACTAGCTGAAGGAAATATGCCCTAGAGGCAATAATAAAGTTGTTATTTATATTTCCTTATATCATTATAAATGTTTATTATTCATGCTAGAATTGTATTTACTGGAAACTTAGTACATGTGTGAATACATAAACAAACAGAGTTTCACTAATATGCCTCTACTTGACTAGCTCGTTAATCAAAGATGGTTAAGTTTCCTAGCCATGGACAATTGTTGTCATTTGATGAACGGGATAACATCATTAGAGAATGATGTGATTGACTTGACCCATCCGTTAGCATAGCATAATGATCGTTTAGTTTATTGCTATTGCTTTCTTCATGACTTATACATGTTCCTATGACTATGAGATTATGCAACTCCCGAATACCGGAGTAACACTTAGTGTGCTATCAAATGTCACAATGTAACTAGGTCACTATAAAGATGCTCTACAGGTGTCTTCGATGGTGTTTGTTGAGTCGGCATAGATCGAGATTAGGATTTGTCACTCCGTGAATGAGAGAGGTATCTCTGGGCCCTCTCGATAATGCACATCACTATAAGCCTTGCAAGCAATGCGACTAATGAGTTAGTTATGGGATGTTGCATTACAGAATGAGTAAATAGACTTGTTGGTAACGAGATTGAACTAGGTATGATGATATCGATGATCGAATCTCAGGCAAGTAACATACCGATGACAAAGGGAACGACGTATGTTGTTATGTGGTTTGACCGATAAAGATCTCCTTAGAATATGTAGGAGCCAATATGAGCATCTAGGTTCCGCTATTGGTTACTGACCGGAGATGTGTCTCGGTCATGTCTACATGGTTCTCGAACCCATAGGGTCTGCACGCTTAACATTCGACGACAATTTGTATTATGAGTTATGTGATTTGATGAACTGAAGGTTGTTCGAAGTCCCTAATGAGATCACGGACATGACGAGGAGTCCCGAAATGGTCGGGACGTAAAGATCGATATATTTGAAGGCTATATTCGGACATCGGAAAGGTTTCGAGTGATTCGGGTATTTCCGGAGTACCGAAGAGTTACGAGAATTCATCGGGGGAAGTAGTGGGCCTAAATGGGCCATACGGGGAAGAAGAGAAGGGCCTGAAGGGGTGGCCACGCCCCCCCCCCATGAGTTGGTACGAATTGGAGTAGGAGGGGGCGGCGCCCTCCTCCTTCCTTCTCCCCTCTTTCCCATTCCTTTCCCCTTCCTTTCCCCTCCTAGTTGGACTAGGAAAGGGGGGAAACCTACTCCTAGTAGGAGTAGGAATCCCCCCTTGGGGCGCGCCATAGGAGGCTAGCCCTCCCCTCCTCTCACTCCTTTATATACGGGGGAGGGGCCCTCATAGACACACAAGCTGACATTGTTTAGCCGTGTGCGGTGCCCCCCTCCACCATAATCCACCTCGGCCATATCATTGCAGTTCTTAGGCGAATCCCTACGCCGGTAGCTTCATCATCACCGTCATCACGCCATCGTGCTGACGAAACTCTCCCTCCACACTCAGCTAGATCTAGAGTTCGTGGGACGTCACCAAGCTGAACGTGTGCAGATTGCGAAGGTGCCGTACCTTCGGTGCTAAGATCGGTCGGATCATGAAGACGTACAACTACATCAACCGTGTTGTCATAACGCTTCCGCTTTCGGTCTATGAGGGTACGTGGACAACACTCTTCCCCTCTTGTTGCTATGCATCACCTAGATAGATCTTGCATGTGCGTAAGAAATTCTTTGAAATTACTGCGTTCCCCAACAGTGGCATCCGAGCCAGGTCTATGCCTAGATGTTATATGCACAAGTAGAAAACAAAGGAGTTGTGGGCGCGGGTATATACATATTGCTTGCCGTCACTAGTTGATTCTTGATTCAGCGGAATTGTTGGATGAAGCGGCTCAGACCGACATTACGCATACGCTTACGCGAGACTAGTTCTATCGACATGCTTCGCACACAGGTGGCTAGTGGGTGTATGTTTCTCCAACTTTAGTTGAATCGGATTCAATGAACAGGGTTCTTTCTGAAGATCAAAAAGCAATCACTATACCACATTGTGGTTTTTGATGCGTAGGTAAGAACGGTTCTTGCTAAGCCCATGGCAGCCACGTAAAACTTGCAACAACAAAGTAGAGGACGTCTAACTTGTTTTTGCAGGGCATGTTGTGATATGATATGGTCAAGACGTGATGAGATATAAATTGTTGTATGAGATGATCATGTTTTGTTAAAGTTATCGGCAACTGGTAGGAGCCTTATGGTTGTCTCTTATTGCATAAGATGCAAGCGCTATATAATTGCTTTACTTTATCGCTATGTGATAGCAATATTTGCAAAAGCAATAGTTGGCGAGACAACCATGTGAGGACATGTTGATAGAGATCAAGATGATGGAGATCATGGTGTCATGTCGGTGACGATGGAGATCATGACTGTACTTTGGATATGGAGATCAAAGGCAGAAGATGATGATGGCCATATCATGTCACATATTGCATGTGATGTTTATCTTTTATGCATCTTATTTTGCTTAGTACGGCGGTAGCATTATCAGATGATCCCTCACTAAATTTCAAGGTATAAGTGTTCTCCCTAAGTATGCACCGTTGCGACAGTTCGATCGGGTGTGATAAGCTCTACGTTCACATACAACGGGTGTAAGCCAGTTTTTGCACATGCGGGATACTCGGGTTAAACTTGACTAGCCTAGCATATGCAGATATGGCCTCGAAACACTGAGACCGAAAGGTTGAGCGTGAATCATATAGTAGATATGATCAACATAGTGATGTTCACCATTGAAAGCTACTCCATCTCACGTGATGATCGGACATGGTTTAGTTGATATGGATCACGTGATCACTTAGATGATTAGAGGGATGTCTATCTAAGTGGGAGTTCTTAAGTAATATGATTAATTGAACTTAAATTTATCATGAACTAAGTCCTGATAGTATTTTCATATCTATGTTGTAGATCAATTGCTCACATATAGCTTCCCCGTTTTATTTATGATACGTTCCTAGAGGAAACTATGTTGAAAGATGATAGTAGCAATGATGCGGATTGGATCCTTGATCTGAGGATTATCCTCATTGCTGCACAGAAGAATCATGTCCTTGATGCACCGCTAGGTGACATAACTATTGCAGGAGCAAATGGAGACATTATGAATGTTTGACAAAGCTCGGTATGATGACTGCACCATGCTTTACGTCTTAGAACCGGGACTTCAAAAATGTTTTTGAACGCCACAGAGCATATAAGATGTTCTAAGAGTTGAAATTTGTATTTCATACTCATTCCCGTGTCGAGAGGTAGGAGACCTCTGACAGTACTTTGCCTACAAGATGGAGGAGAATAGCTCAACCGGTGAGCATGTGCTCAGATTGTCTGGGTACTACAATTGCTTGAATCAAGTGGGAGTTAATCTTCCAGATAAGATAGTAATTGACAAAGTTCTCTAGTCACTATCACCAAGTTACTAGAACTTAGTGATGAACTATAATATGAAAGGGACGACGAAAGTAATTCCTAGGCTCTTCGCGATGCTGAAATCGGCAAAGGTAGAAATCAAGTGTTGATGGTTAACAAGACCACTAGTTTCAAGAAAAGGGCAAAGGTAAAGAAATAGGAACTTCAAAGAATAATAGCAAGCAAGTTGCTTCTCCCATGAAGAAGCCCAAAGCTAGACCCAACCCTGGAACTGAGTGCTTCTACTACAAAGGAAATGGTCACTGGAAGTGGAACTGCCCTAGAAACTTGGCGGATAAGAAGGATGTCAAAATGAACAAATGTATATTTGATATACATGTTATTGATGTGTACTTTACTAGTGTTTATAGATACCCCTCAGTATTTGATACTGGTTCAGTTGGTAAGAGTGGTAACTCGAAATGGGAGTTGCAAAATAAACAGAGACTAGTTAAGGGCGAGGTGATGATGTGAGTTGGAAGTGATTCCAAGGTTGATAAGATCACCATCGCACACTCCCTTTACCTTCGGGGTTAACGTTGAACCTAAAATAAATGTTATTTGGTGTTTGTGTTGAGCATAATATGATTGGATCATGTTTATTGCAATACATTTATTCATTTATGTCAAAGAATAATTGTTATTCTGTTTACATGAATAAAACCTTGTGAGGTCATACATCCAAGGTGAATGGTTTATTGAATCTCAATCGTAGTGATACACGTATTCATAATATTGAAGCCAAAAGATGCAAAGTGAATAATGATAGTGCAACTTATATGTGGCACTGCCGTTTAGGTCATATTGGTGTATAGTGCATGAAGAAACTCCATGCTATGGGCTTTTGGAATCACTTGATTATGAATCATTTGATGCTTGCGAACCATGCCTCATGGACAAGATGACTAAAACTCTGTTCTCTGGAACAATGGAGCAAGCAACTGACTTATTGGAAATAATACATACTGATGTATGCAATCCGATGAGTGTTGAGGCGCGCGGTGGGTATCGTTGTTTTCTGACCTTCACAGATGATTTGAGCATATATGGGTATATCTACTTGATGAAACATAAGTCTGAAATATTTGAAAAGTTCAAAGAATTTCAGAGTGAAGTGGAAAATCATCGTAACAAGAACATTAAGTTTCTGCGATCTGATCTTGGAGGAGAATATTTGAGTTAAAAGTTTGGTTTTCATTTGAAACAATGAGGAATAGTTTCACAACTCACGCCACCTGGAACACCACGGCGTAATGGTGTGTGCGAACATCATAACCATAATTTATTAGATATGGTGTGATCTATGATGTTTCTTACCGATTTACCACTATCGTTTTGGGATTGTGCATTAGAGATAGCTGCATTCACGTTAAATAGGGCTCCATCTAAATCCGTTGAGACGACACCATATGAACTATGGTTTAGCAAGAAACCTAAGCTGTCATTTCTTAAAGTTTGGAGTTGGGATGCTTATGTGAAAAAATTTCAGCCTGATAAGCTCAAACCCAAGTCGGAGAAGTGCGTCTTCATAGGATACCCAAAAGAAACTATTGGGTACACCTTCTATCACAGATCCGAAGGCAAGATCTTTGTTGCTAAGAGTGGAACCTTTCTAGAGAAGGAGTTTCTCTAGAAAGAAGTGAGTGGGAGGAAAGTAGAACTTGATGAGGTAATTGTAGCTTCTCCCTAATTGGAAAGTAGTTCATCACAGAAATCAGTTCCACTGATTCCTACACCAATCAGTGAGGAAGCTAATGATGATGATCATGAAACTTCAGATCAAGTTACTACCGAACCTCGTAGGCCACCAGAGTGGTATGGTAATCCTGTTCTGGAGGTCATGTTAATTGACCATGATGAACCTACGAACTATGAGGAAGCGATGATGAGCCCATATTCTGGAAAATGGCTTGAAGCCATGAAATCTGAGATGGGATCCATGAATGAGAACAAAGTGTGGACTTTGATTGACTTGCCCCTTGATCGGTGAGCCATTGAGAATAAATGGACCTTCGAGAGGAAGACGGACACTGATAGTAGTGTTACTATCTACAAAGCTCGAATTGTCGCAAAAGCTTTTCGACAATTTCAAGATGTTGACTATGATGAGATTTTCTCACTCGCAGCGATGCTTAAGTCTGTCCGAATCATGTTAGGAATTGCCACATTTTATGAAATCTGGCAAATGGATGTCAAAACTGCATTCCTTAATTGATTTCTTAAACAAGAGTTGTATATGATGCAACAAGAAGGTTTTGTCAATCCTAAAGGTGCTAACAAAGTGTGCAAGCTCCAGTGATCCATCTATGGACTGGTGCAAGCATCTCGGAGTTGGAATATATGCTTTGATAAAGTGATCAAAGCATATGGTTTTATACAGACTTTCAATGAAGCCTATATTTACAAGAAAGTGAGTGGGAGCACTACAGCCTTTTTGATAAGTATATGTGAATGACATATTGTTGATCGGAAATGATGTAGAATTTTCTGGAAATCATAAAGGAGTGTTTGAAAGGAGTTTTTCAAAGAAAGACCTCGCTGAAGCTACTTACATATTGAGCATCAAGATCTATAGAGATAGATCAAGACACTTGATATATTTTTCAATGAGTACATACCTTCACAAGATTTTGAAGTAATTCAAAATGGAACAGTCAAAGAAGGAGTTCTTGCCTATGTTGCAAGGTGTGAAGTTGAGTAAAGACTGAAAACCCGACCATGGCAGAAATAGAAAGAGAATGAAAAGTCATTCCCTATGCCTCAGCCATAGGTTCTATAAAGTATGCTATGCTATGTACCAGACCTATTGTGTACCTCACCAAGAGTTTGGCAAGAGGGTACAATAGTCATCAAGGAGTGGATCACTGCACAGCGGTCAAATTTATCCTTAGAGTACTAATGTTTCTCAGTTATGGAGGTGATAAAAGAGTTTGTCGTAAAGAGTTACGTCGATGAAAGCTTTTTACACCAATCAAGACGACTCTAAGTCTTGATCTAGATACATATTGAAAGTGGGAGCAATCTAGAGTAGCTCCGTGCATAGCATTGTAGACATAGAAATTTGCAAAATACATACGAATTTGAATGTTGCAGACCCGTAAACTAACTTCCTTCACAAGCAAAACATGATCACTCTTAGGGTGTTAATCACATAGTGATCTGAACTAGATTATTGACTCTAGTAAACCCTTTGGGTATTAGTCCCATGAAGATGTGAACTAATCACATAAAGATGTGAACTATTGGTGTGAAATCACATGACGATGTGAACTAGATTATTGACTCTAGTGCAAGTGGGAGACTAAAGGAAATATGCCCTAGAGGCAATAATAAAGTTGTTATTTATATTTCCTTATATCATGATAAATGTTTATTATTCATGCTAGAATTGTATTAACCAGAAACTTAGTACATGTGTGAATACATAGACAAACAGAGTGTAACTAGTATGCCTCTACTTGACTAGCTCGTTAATCAAAGATGGTTAAGTTTCCTAGCCATGGACAATAGTTGTCATTTGATGAACGGGATCACGTCATTAGAGAATGATGTGATTGACTTGACCCATCCGTTAGCATAGCATAATGATCATTTAGTTTATTGCTATTACTTTCTTCATCACTTATACATGTTCCTATGTGTAACACCCACGATGCGGCTATATCTCCCACATGCCGGAGCACGACTTAGAGGCATAACCGCATTGTAGGCATGTCACAAGACGGGAAATCTTTACACATCCCATGTACTGAATGAGAAAGAGGTACAGAGTCGGCTTACAATTGCCACTTCACACAATACATAAATATAGCATTAGATCATCCAGAATACAATCAAGGTCCGACTACAAAACCAAAATAAAGACAACCCCAAATGCATAAGATCCCCGATCGCCCCAACTGGGCTCCACTACTGATCATCTGGAAAGGAAACATAGTAACGCCCTGAGTCCTCGTCGAACTCCCACTTGAGTTCGGTCGCATCTCCTGGAATGACATCATCGGCACCTGCATCTGGTTTTTGGAAGTAGTCTGTGAGTCACGGGGACTCAGCAATCTCACACCCTCGCGATCAAGACTATTTAAGCTTATGGGTAGGAAAAGGTAGTGAGGTGGAGCTGCAGCAAGCATTAGCATATATGGTGGCTAACATACGCAAACGACAGCGAGAAGAGAAGGCAAAGCACGATCGAGAAGCTATCATGATCAAGAAGTGATCCTAGAACTACTTACGTTCAAGCATAACACGAGACTGTGTTCTCTTCCCGGACTCCGCCGAAAAGAGACCACCACGGTTACACACGCGGTTGATGCATTTTAATTAAGTTTAGTTTCAAGTTTTGTACAACCAGACATTAACAAATTCCCATCTGCCCATAACCACGGGCACAGCTTTCAAAAGTTCAAAACCATGCAGGGGTGTCTCAACTTAGCCCATCACAAGCTCTCACGGTCAATGAAGGATATTCCTTCTCCCTGGACGGCCCGATCAGACTCGGAATCCAGGTTACAAGACATTTTGACAATGGTAAAACAAGACCAGCAAAGCAGCCTGAATGTGCCGACAAATCTCGATAGGAGCTGCACATATCCCGTTCTCAGGGCACACTGGATAAGCAATCCGTACAACTGAAACCAACCCTTGAGTTTCCCCGAGGTGGCGCTGCAAGGGGCTCTAGTTTGGACCAACACTCAGAGGAGCACTGGCCCGGGGGTTTAAAATAAAGATGACCCTTGAGTCCGTGGAACCCAAGGGAAAAAGGCTTAGGTGGCAAATGGTAAAACCAAGGTTGGGTCTTGCTGGAGGAGTTTTATTCAAGACGAACTGTCAAGGGGTTCCCATTATAACCCAACCGCGTAAGGAACGCAAAATCAAGGAATATAACACCGGTATGACAGAAACTAGGGCGGCAAGAGTGGAACAAAACACCAGGCATAAGGCCGAGCCTTCCACCCTTTATCAAGTATATAGATGCATTAAATTAAACAAGATATAATAGTGATATCCCAACAATAATCATGTTTCAACAAGGAACAAACTCCAATATTCACCTGCAACTAGCAACGCTATAAAAGGGGCTGAGCTAAGTGGTAACATAGGCAAACAACGGTTTGCTACGACAAGGTGGGTTAGTGGTTTGAGATGGCAATATGGGAGGCATGATAAAGCATGTGGTAGGTATCGCGCCATAGGCATAGCAAAAGATCGAGCAACTAGCAAACAAAGATAGCAATGATTTCGAGGGTATGGTCATCTTGCCTGCAAATTTCTCCGAGTTGACGTAAGCTTGATCATCATAAATGTACTCAACGGGTTCCTCGATCACGTAATTGTCTCCCAGCTCTATCGAAGGCAAGAACACAAGCAAAGGAAAACACAATCAACCACGGTGCAATGCACAAGCAACATGATGCAAAACATGGCATGATATGCGGGATGTGATATGCAATGCATATGCGTGCTTCAGAAGGAAAATATTGAACCAGGCCTCAACTTGGCAAACCAAGAGTTCCTCTGGAAAGATGAGTTGATTTCGGTCGAAATCGATATAATGATCACCGGAATCGGATGCACGGTTTGCAAATGGCAAGCAAAACAAGAATGGCACGATTCTGCGATTTACAACATGATGCCATCTGGAATGCAACAAGAAGATAAGCTACTGCACTCTAACATAGCAACAAAGCACATGAAATTGATCTACTCAAGATGCTTGACAAAAGATGAACACTGAGCTACGGCTAGATCACACAATAGCAAGCTCGAACAAGCATGGCAAAAGTGCAAAAGATAACAACATCACAGACTTAGTGAAAATAACACATGTCAAGATTTAACATCAGGAAGCAATGTTTAGAGCAAGATAACAACATGGTATAGGAACTTAACATAGCAAATCAAAGCATGGAATGAATCTACTCAAAGCATATAACAAAAGTCCCTTACTGACCATAAGCCAAAAGGACACAGAAAACATGATGGCACCCATGTAAACATAGCAAGTTTCGTTAACAGATTCAGACTTAGCAGAAAACTGGACAAGGAAAAACAGAGTTACGTCGACATGTTTGCGAGATTGATGCACTCAACACAATACATTGCATGACAAACTAAGCATACTCCCAGCAAGAAGACATGATCAAGAAGCTAAACATGTCAAGAACAAACTCATAGCATGCATGGATCAACTACAACAACCTTGGCAAAATTGATTAACACGTAAACAATCTGCCAGGAACATTTTATAGAAAACGTAGAACAAGATTGAGTCATGCTAGGGACCTCCATAAATGTAAACAAATACATGGATGGATAGAGCATAACAATATCTCAAAATCATCCTTACTGAACATGCTCAAAAGAGGCATGGATCACTCTGTAGCAACATGAATACATGGCATAAAAATAACATCAGGGAAATGACTTAGAAGAATTCTAAGTCCCTGAAATCAGCAACATCACGAGAGCTACTTTGCATGCATGTGCTAGTCACCACATTGATCAAAAAAATACATGGCATACACCCCTGTAAATATGGCATGGCATAGCTCATAACACATGTAGGGATCAAGTTCATAGGAGGCACACAACAATCATGGCAAAAATGACAAATGTACATAATCTGTTAATAAATAGGAACTAACATTTTATAGGACTCTTGCAACAGCACTTTAGGAATCAAGATGGACTCAAACAACCATGGTGCAATGGAATGAAATGAAGAGGACAAACATATGAACATTTTGATATATGGCATGCCCAAAACGGAGCTAAGGATGCAAATATATGATGTCATGAACATGTCTAGAAAATATGAACAGGGAAGAAAAACTTAGACGAAAATAGACCTCCGAAGCCGATCTGGATCTAGGGTTCTCGGGCACAGACTTCGAGGTTCTTCGTCGAGGAATCTCGCGGTGGCCGGAGTTGAAGCCGGGGCGCCAGCGAGGAGGGATGGGACGGCCGGCACTCGCCGGATCCGGTGGAGGCGGCGCGCGCGGGCGACGCGGACGGCGGGCGGCGGAGCGGCGGGTGGCGACGGTGGCCCAGCGAAGCAGGGGCGGCGGCAAGGAGGCGGCGGCCGGACGGGCGGCGGAGGTCGGCAGCGCGCGGGCACCGGCGTGCGGCAGGAGGCGGAGACCGGGGCGGCGGCGCGGGGCCCGGCTAGGCCCAGTTCGGCCCGGGACGGGCCGGATCTGGGCCCCGGGCGGCGACGGCGATGTGGGCGCGGGTGCGCCACCTGGCGGCGCGGGGTTGGCTGCGGGCGGCGGCGCGGACACGTCCGGCTGTCTCGGACGCGTCCGGTGGCGGCGGGGGAGATTTTTTAGGGTTTGACCGTGAATTTGGAGGATGGGGCACCTATTTATACATAGAAGGAGCTAGGACAGTCCAAATGAGGTGTGGTTTTCGGCCACGCGTTCGTGATCGAATGACCTAGAGGATGGAGGGGGTTTGGATGGGTTTTGGGCCACTTTGGAGGGGTGTTGGGCTGCAACACACACGAGGCCTTTACGGTTCCTCGGTTAACCGTTGTAGTATCAAACGGGCTCCAAATGATACAGAACTTGACAGGCGGTCTACCGGTAGTGAACCAAGGACGCTTGGAAAATCTCGGTCCAATCCAAGAACGTTTAACACTCGCACATGAAAAGAGGCAAAAGGGGACACCGGAGAGTGTAGGAGTGCCGGAATGCAAAACGGACAACGGGGAAAATGCTCGGATGCATGAGACGAACACGTATGCGAATGCGATGCACATGATGACATGATATGAGATGCATGATATGGACAAAAAGCAAAACGAAGACAAAACCCAACCTCGAGCGAATATCATAACATAGAGCCGAAAATGGCAAGAGTTGGAATACAAATATGGCAAGTTACATACGGGGCGTTACAACACTCCGCCACTACGAAAGGATCTCGTCCCGAGATCTAGGACTGGAAAAACTCCGGATATTCGGAACGGAGGTGGTCCTCGCGTTCCCAGGTGGCTTCACGATCGGAATGATGTGACCACTTCACTTTCATAAATTTGATAGAGTTGTTGCGAGCCTTGCGCTCGGTTTCTTCAAGAATAGCAACGGCATGCTCATGATAAGACATGTCTTCTTGAAGATCAATCTCTTCGAAGTTGATGGTGCGGTCAGGAGTCTTGAAACACTTGCGAAGCTGAGACACGTGAAACACGTCGTGCATATTTGCAAAGTTGGATGGAAGCTCAAGTTGACAGTCGAGATCGCCTCTTTTGCCAATGATCTTGAAAGGACCCACGTATCTAGGGGCAAGCTTCCCTTTGATACCGAAGTGACGAGTACCTTTCATTGGAGAGACGTGGAGGTAGACATGGTGTCTTCATGAATGACTTTGCACATTTCTTCAGCCTCTGTGATCAAGTCATTGCCAAGAAGTTGGTGTTCACCAGTCTCGGACCAATTAAGAGGAGTATGGCACTTTCTGCCATAGAGAATCTCGAATGGGGCCTTGCCCGAACTCTCTTGGAAGCTGTTGTTGTAGGAGAACTCGGCATATGGAAGACAATCTTCCCACTTCATACCGAAGGAAATGACACAAGCCCTAAGCATATCTTCATGTATTTGATTTACTCGCTCGACTTGACCACTAGTTTGAGGATGAAAGGCTGTGCTGAAGCGAATGCTGGTGCCCATGGCCTTCTGGAAGGAATCTCAGAACTTAGAGGTAAAGATTCTTCCATGATTTGAAGATATCAACTACGGAATGCCGTGTAGAGAGACAATCCTAGAGGTATATAGCTCTGCCAACTGAGCTGCTGTGATAGATTCTTTGATAGGAAGAAAATGAGCCACTTAAGTAAGCTTGTCGATGACAACAAAGATAACATCATTTCCATGCTTGGACTTGGGAAATCCAGTCATTAAGTCCATCTCAATATGGTCAAACTTCCATTCTGGAATGGCAAGAGGTTGGAGGAGACCAGCTGGCCATTGGTGTTCTGCTTTCACTCTTCTGCAGACATCACATTCATTCACGAACTGAGCAATCTCATGCTTCATTCGAGTCCGCCAATACGACTGCTTGAGGTCATGGTACATCTTTGTACTTCCAGGATCAATACATAGGAGTGAATTGTGAGCCTCGTTCATAATGACTTTACGAAGGTCACCCTTAGGAAGAACAACTCAATCCTCGAAGAATAGAGTATCTTTGTCATCAAGGCAATAGCACTTGTACTTGGGTTGGCTCTTGGCAATCCCAATCTTCACCTTCTTCACCATTGCATCAAGAAGTTGAGCCTCATGAATCTGATCTTCCAAAGTAGGAGAGACTTGGAGGTTGGCAAGGAATCCTGGAGGAACAACTTGGAGATTAAGTTTGCGAAAAGCTTCACATAGATCCGGTTGGAAGGGCTTGAGAATCAAACTATTGCAGTAAGCCTTCCTACTCAAAGCGTCAGCAATGACATTGGCCTTACCTGGAGTACTCGGATTATAGTCTTGAATCATTTCGACCCAACGAGTCTGCCTGAGATTGAGGTTGGGCTGAGTGAAGATGTACTTGAGACTCTTATGATTAGTGAAGATGTCCACTTTCCTTCCCAACAAGAGATGTCTCCATGTTAAAAGAGCATGGACAACTGCCGCCAACTCGAGGTCATGAGTGGGGTAGTTCTTTTCATTGGGCTTCAACTGGTGAGAGGTATAGGCCACAACTTTCTTCTCTTGCATTAACACAGCACCGAGACCTTGAAGGAAGCATCACAGAAAACCTCGAATGGTTTGGATTCGTCAGGAGGAGTCAGAACTAGAGCGGTGACCAACTTCTCTTTGAGGGTGTTGAAAGCGATGTCACATTCAGGCATCCATACATACTTCACATGCTTCTGGAAGAGGTTGGAAAGCGGCTTCGCGATCTTAGAGAAATTCTCAACGAATCTTCGACAATAGCTTGCACGCCCAAGGAAGCTGCATAGTTGCTTCACATTCTGAGGCGGTTCCCAATTCACAATTGCAAACACCTTCTCAGGATTAACATCTATGCCCTTGGCGGAGATGATATGCCCAAGGTAGAGAACCTCATCGAGCCAAAACTCGCACTACGAAAACTTTGCGTAGAACTGATGTTCTCTGAGTTTGTCGAGTACCAATCTCAAGTGCTTGGCATGATCCTCCTTGTTCTTGGAAAAGACCAAAATGTCATCGAGATAGACCAAGACGAAGTCATTTGTGTAAGGGTTGAAGATGAAGTTCATCATGCGAGACAATGTTGGAGGAGCCTTGACAAGGCCGAAAGACATGACAGTGTATTCATATGAACCATAGCTTGTCCTGAATGCTGTCTTGGGGATATCTTGTTCACGAATGCGAATCTGATGATAACCCATACAGAGGTCAAGCTTGGAGAATACTTGAGCACCTTTGAGTTGTTCGAAAAGCTCATTGATGTTGGGAAGTGGGTACTTGTTCTTTATGGTCTTCTTGTTCAATGGACGATAGTCGACACAAGTTGGTCCGTGCCATCCTTCTTCTTGACAAAAAGAACACCACAACCCCAAGGAGAAGAACTTGGTCGGATGAGACCCATACGCTCTTGTATATCGAGTTTTTTCTTCAGCTCCTTCAACTCTTCTGGTCCAAGCTTGTAAGGACGATTGCAAACAGGTTCCGTGCCAGGCTCAAGATCGATGACGAATTCAACTGGCCGGTGAGGAGGCATTCCTGGAAGCTCTTCAGGAAAGACGTCTTGATATTCACAAACGACTGGAATCTGAGAGATGGCATTCAACTCGCCTTCTCGTTGAGAGAAAATAGTCGAATGGTATCATCATGAGTGGCATAGATGATCACATCCTCAGACGAGTGTGTCAATTGAATCTGCCTGGCAGCACAATCGAGTTGAGCCTTGTGCTTAGAAAGCCAGTCCATTCCGAGAATAAGATCAATATCCGAGTCACCAAGAACATTAGGAGAAGACAGAAACTTATAGTCACCCATCTTGATAGACACATTAGGAACGAATACTCGAGAAGTCATTTGTCAGGCCGGAGAAACAATAGACAAAGGTCTCGGCAATACTTGAGTAACCAAATCATGCATAGCCACAAAAGGTCTTGAAATGAAAGAATGTGATGCAGCAGTATCAAAAAGAACTTTTACAGGAATATCATTAATAGGAAAGTTACCCATGATCACTTCTGAAGAGTCCTCTGCCTGAGCTGCGTTCACCATGTTGACCTTTGGAAACTTGGGATTATGCTTGACCACTGCATTGCTAGCAGATCTCACAGGAGGAGGAGGCGGAAGACGCCTCTGGTTGAAGCATTTGTTTGCATAGTGACCCTTCTACTGACACTTGTTGCACATAACCTCTGAGAGCGGCCGGTGATACGGGGCGCTTTGACCTTGGAGCATGAGATGAAATTTTTTTTCTAAAGGAAGGGTTGGGGGGGGGGGGAAGATCCATTGCCACCTTTGCTCTTCTGCTGATAAGGCTGACGGAACAGAGGAGGAGGAGGCAACCAGTACTTTTTCTGCTTAGCTGCCACTTGAGTTGAAGAACAAGAAGGAGTTGCATCCCTGACTCTCTTCTTGGAAGCATCACACTTGATCTGAGCAGCTTCTTGTTTCAGTGCCATGTTGTAGAATTCATCATACTTTTTCGGCTCAAAAAGCACAAGAGCTAGTTGCAGATCTTCTCTGAGGCCACCTCTAAACTGATAAATCATGCTCTTCTCGTCAGGGACGTCTTGCTTGGCGAAGCGAGCGAGCCTCTGGAACAGGATGTTGTATTGGTAAACAGACAAGCTACCTTGCTTCAGATTGCGGTACTCCTCATGCTTACTCTCAACAACACTCTCAGGAATGTGGTGAGCTTTGAGGTCTTGACGGAAATCATCCCAGGTAATCACACGACCTCCTATGGAATCTTTGTATTATTGATACCACTCTGCAGCTTGGTCTTTGAGTTGGAACGAAGCAAACTTGACAAAGTCCTCAAGAGTGACGTTGCTACACTCAAAATGTTTGCAGATAACCACGAGCCAATCATCAGCGTCTGTGGCCTCGACACAGTTACTGAAGGACTTCGGCTGGTTTGCGAGGAACTGGTTGAGGGTAGCAAATTGAGTTTGATTGTTGCCATGGCCTTGATTTCCTTAGTTGCGCTCTTGCAAGAGTTGCATAATCAACTGCGTGTTGGCGTTGGTAGCGGCCATCACAGCTTGCCATGCCTCCGGAGGTGGAGGTGGTGGCGGAGGTTCTGGATTCTGACGCATTGAAGGAGCCATCCTGAAGAGGGTGACATCCGTTAGCATCTTGAAAGACATATATTCAAGCTGAATCAATTGGATCAAAATTGCAACATATAGCCTTAACATTCGAACAAGAATGAATGACTGAATTCTGAAGTAAATCATCACACTTCCATAAATTGAGAAGCCACTTAGATAGAGATAGATGAATAAAACAATAAAGTATGGACATGAACAAATACTTGGTAAGGATTACCCAATCACAAACCAAATCTCCGTGGAAGAAATACTAGAGCTACATGAATTCCCACCTATGAAACTCCCAAAACTTTCCGGTTATGCAATCAGGTGTTGGCGATACAGGGGAAGCATAATATCTCACCCAAAACTAGCAAATCCTACATCCAGCTGTATCCATCCTTCAACACATAACCAAGAAACCTTCGGAAATCATTTACCTCCACCTTCGAAAAGCATCCATTATACGAGTTATGGAAATACTCCCGAACTCCCGCCCCAGTACTGGGTGGCGTCGAGGTTATCTCACCAACAACTTCATAAAAGAGATTTTCGATGTTGGCGAACTCAGGTATTCCAGAACTGCAACGATAAAATTGTGATGACAACACCTCGAAGCTCAACTCCCCGGGACACTGCCACAACCCCTAAATCTCAGGAGGCACCAAGAACAATGTTCTCGTCACAAAACCATCGGAACGATTCCAAGATACCCGTGTGATCCTAAAAAAATAATTAGTGAAATTTGGGAAGAGAAGAGTCAAAACTCTACGTCAGGATGCCTCACCAGAGCGACGAAGGGACTAAGGAGTAAAAAGAATCCTACTCTCCGACATATATAATCCTAAAAGACTCAAAACATTTTTCTAGACTCAACAACACCAGAGATTCGATCAAGCAGGGGGCTCCTAAGTCGGGGAAGGATCTGATTACCAACTTGTAACACCCACGATGCGGCTATATCTCCCACGTGTCGGGGCATGACTTAGAGGCATAACCGCATTGTAGGCTTGTCGCAAGAGGGGTAATCTTTACACATCCCATGTACTGAATAAGAAAGAGGTACAGAGTTGGCTTACAATCGCCACTTCACAAAATACATAAATATAGCATTACATCATCCAGAATACAATCAAGGTCCGACTACGGAACCAAAATAAAGACAACCCCAAATGCATAAGATCCCCGATTGCCCCAACTTGGCTCCACTACTGATCATCTAGAAAGGAAACGTAGTAACGCCCTAAGTCCTCGTCGAACTCCCACTTGAGTTCGGTCGCATCTCCTGGAATGACATCATCGGCACCTACATTTGGTTTTTGGAAGTAATCTGTGATTCACGGGGACTCAGCAATCTCACACCCTCGTGATCAAGACTATTTAAGCTTATGGGTAGGAAAAGGTAGTGAGGTGGACCTGCAGCAAGCACTAGCATATATGGTGGCTAACATACGCAAATGAGAGCGAGAAGAGAAGGCAAAGCACGGTCGAGAAGCTATCATGATCAAGAAGTGATCCTAGAACTACTTACATTCAAGCATAACACGAGACCGTGTTCTCTTCCCGGACTCCGCCGAAAAGATACCATCACGGCTACACACGCGGTTGATGCATATTAATTAAGTTTAGTGTCAAGTTTTCTACAACCGTACATTAACAAATTCCCATCTGCCCATAACCGCGGGCACGACTTTCGAAAGTTCAAAACCCTGCAGGGGTGTCCCAAATTAGCCCATCACAAGCTCTCATAGTCAACGAAGGATATTCCTTCTCCCAGGACGGCCCGATCAGACTCGGAATCCAGGTTACAAGACATTTCGACAATGGTAAAACAAGACCAGCAAAGCCGCCTGAATGTGCCGACAAATCCCGATAGGAGCTGCACATATCCCGTTCTCAGGGCACACCGGATAAGCAATCCTACAACTAAAATAAACCCTCGAGTTTCCCCGAGGTGGTGCTGCAAGGGGCTCTAGTTTGGACCAACACTCAGAGGAGCACTGGCCCGGGGGTTTAAAATAAAGATGACCCTTGAGTCCTTGGAACCCAAGGGAAAAAGCCTTAGGTGGAAAATGGTAAAACCAAGGTTGGGCCTTGTTGGAGGAGTTTTATTCAAGGCGAACTGTCAAGGGGTTCCCATTAGAACCCAACCGCGTAAGGAACGCAAAATCAAGGAACATAACACCGGTATGACGGAAACTAGGGCGGCAAGATTGGAACAAAACACCAGGCATAAGGCCGAGCCTTCCTCCCTTTACCAAGTACATAGATGCATTAAAGTAAACAAGATATAATAGTGATATCCCAACAATAATCATGTTCCAACAAGGAACAAACTCCAATCTTCACCTGCAACTAGCAACGCTATAAGAGGGGCTGAGCAAAGCGGTAACATAGCCAAACAACGGTTTGCTAGGACAAGGTGGGTTACAGGTTTGACATGGCAATATGGGAGGCATGATAAAGCGTGTGGTAGGTATCGTGGCATAGGCACAGAAAAAGAGCGAGCGACTAGCAAGCAAAGATAGAAGTGATTTCGTGGGTATGGTCATCTTGCCTGCAAAGTTCTCCGAGTTGACGTAAGCTTGATCCTCGTAAACGTACTCAACGGGTTCCTCGATCACGTACTCATCTCCCGGATCTACCCAAGGAAAGAACACAAGCAAAGGAAAACACAATCAACCACGGTGCAATGCGCAAGAAACATGATGCAAAACATGGCATGATATGCGGGATGTGATATGCAATGCATATGTGTGCTCCGGAAGGAAAAGATTGAACCAAGCCTCAACTTGGCAAACCAAGAGTGCCTCTGGAAAGATGAGTTGATTTCGGTCAAAGTCGATATAAAGATCACCGAAATCGGATGCACAGTTTGCAAATGGCAAGCAAAACAAGAATGGCACGATTCTGCGATTAAGAGCACGATGCCATCTAGAATGCAACAAGAAAATAAGCTACTGCACTCTAACATGGCAACAAAGCACATGGCAGTGATCTACTCAAGATGCTTGACAAAAGATGAACAGTGAGCTACGGCTAGATCACACAATAGCAGGCTTGAACAAGCATGGAAAAAGTGCAAAAGATAACAACATCACCGACTTAGTGAAAATAACACATGTCAGGATTTAACATCAGGAAGCAATCTTTAGAGCAAGATAAAAACATGCTACAGGAACTTAACATAGCAAATCAAAGCATGGCATGAATCTACTCAAAGCATATAAAAAAGGTCCCTTACTGACCATAAGCCAAAAGGGCACAGAAAACATGATGTCACCCATGTAAACATAGCAAGTTTCGTTAACAGATTCAGACTTAACAGAAAACTGGACATGGCAAAAACAGAGTTACGTAGGCATGTTTGCGAGCTCGATGCACTCAACACAATACATCGCATGACAAACTAAGAATACACCCAGCAAGAAGACATGATCAAGAAGCTAAACATGTCAAGAACAAACTCATAGCATGCATGGATTAACTACAACAACCTTGGCAAAATGAATACATGGCATAAAAATAACATCAGGGAAATGACTTAGAAGAATTCCATGTCCCTGAAATCAGCAACATCACGAGAGCTACTTTGCATGGATGTGCTAGTCACCACATTGATCACAAAAATACATGGCATACACCCATGTAAAGATGGTATGGCATAGCTCAAAACACATGTAGGGCTCAAGTTCATAGGAGGCACACAACAATCATGGCAAAAAAGACAAATGTACATAATCTGTTAATAAACAGGAATTAACATTTTATAGCACTCTTGCAATAGCATTTTAGGCAGCAACATGGACTCAAATAAGCATGGTGCAATGGAATGAAATGAAGAGGACAACCAGATGAACATTTTGATATATGGCACGCCCAAAATGAAGCTACGGATGCAAAGATATGATGCCATGAACATGTCTAGAAAATATGAATAGGGAAGAAGAACTTAGACGAAAATAGACCTTCGAAGCTGATCTGGATCTAGGGTTCTCGGGCACGGACTTCGACGTTCGTCGTCAAGGAATCTTGCGGTGGCCGGAGTTGAAGTCGGGGCGCCGGCGAGGTGGGACGGGATGGCCGACGCTTGCCGGATCTGGTGGAGGCGGTGCGGATGGCGGGCGGTGGAGCGGCGTGCGGCGATGGTGGCCCGGCAAAGCAGGGACGGCGGTCCGGCAAGGAGGCGGCATCCGGACGGGCGGCGGAGGTCGGCAGCGCGCGGGCGCCGGCGTACGGGAGGAGGCGGAGACCGGGGCGGCGGCGTGGGGCCTGGCGAGGCCCGGTTCGGCCCGGGGTGGGCCAGATCTAGGCCCCGTGCGGCGGCGGCGATGTGGGCGCGGGTGTGCCACATGGCGGCGCGGGGTTGTCTGCGGATGGCGGCGCGGACACGTCCAGCCGTCTCGGATGCGTCCGGTGGCGGCGGGGGAGATTTTTTAGGGTTTGACCGCGAATTTGGAGGAGGGGGCACCTATTTATACATAGAAGGAGCTAGGAGAGTCCAAATGAGGTGCGGTTTTCGGCCACGCGATCGTGATCGAACGACTGAGAGGATGGAGGTGGTTTGGATGGGTTTTGGGCCACTTTGGAGGGGTGTTGGGCTGCAACACACATGAGGCCTTTACGGTTCCTCGGTTAACCGTTGGAGTATCAAACGGACTCCAAATGGTACGAAACTTGACAGGTGGTCTACCGGTAGTGAACCAAGGTCACTTGGCCAATCTTGGACCAATCTGAGAAAGTTTAACACTCGCACATGAAAAGAGGCAAAAGGGGACACCGGAGAGCATAGGAGTGCCGGAATGCAAAACGGACGATCGAATCTCGGGCAAGTAACATACCGATGACAAAGGGAACGACGTATGTTGTTATGCGGTTTGATCGATAAAGATCTTCGTAGAATATGTAGGAGCCAATATGAGCATCTAGGTTCCGCTATTGGTTATTGACCGGAGATGTGTCTCGGTCATGTCTACATAGTTCTCCAACCTATAGGGTCCGCACGCTTAACGTTTGATGACGATTTGTATTATGAGTTATATGATTTGATGTACCGAAGGTTGTTCACAGTCCCGAATGAGATCACAGACATGACGAGCAGTCTTGAAATGATCGAGACGTAAAGATCGATATATTGAAAGGCTATATTCGGACATCGGAAAGGTTCCGAGTGATTCAGGTATTTTCCGGAGTACCGGAGAGTTACGGGAATTCGCCGGGGGAAGTAGTGGGCCTTAATGGGCCATATGGGAAAGAAGAGAAGGGCCTCAAGGGGTGCCCCCCCATGGGCTGGTCTGAATTGGACTAGGAGGGGCGGCACCCCCCTCCTTCCTTCTCCCCTCTTTCCCCTTCCTTTCCCTTCCTAGTTGGACTAGGCAAGGGGGGAAACCTACTCCTAGTAGGAGTAGGAATCCCCCCTTGGGGCGCGCCATAGGAGGCCGACCCTCCCCCTCCTCCACTCCTTTATATACGGGGGAGGGGGCACCTCATAGACACACAAGTTGACATTGTTTAGTTGTGTGCAGTGCCCCCCTCCACCATAATCCACCTCGGTCATATCGTTGCAGTGCTTAGGCGAAGCCCTACGCCGGTAGCTTCATCATCACCGTCATCACGCCGTCGTGCTGAGAAAACTCTCCCTCGACACTCAGCTGGATCTAGAGTTCGTGGGTCGTCACCGAGCTGAATGTGTGTAGATCGCGGAGGTGATGTACCTTCGGTGCTAAGATCGGTCGGATCGTGAAGACGTACGACTACATCAACCGTGTTGTCATAACGCTTCCGCTTTCGGTCTACGAGGGTACATGGACAACACTCATCCCCTCTCGTTGCTATGCGTCACCTAGATTGATCTTGCGTGGGCGTAGGAATTTTTTTAAATTACTGCGTTCCCCAACACTAGCATCACACATAATTTCAAAGGGTAAATTCCAATCAGGTGGGTGAATAAATAGGTGTAGAAATCAAGGCTTTCTTAAGTATTTCAAATTCTTCTACACAATCATCATCAAAAATAAAAGGAACATCTTTTTGCAAGAGATTAGTGAGAGGCCTAGAAATTTTAAAGAAGTCTTTAATTGACCTCCTATAGAAACCGGCATGAGCAAGAAAACTTCTTATACCTTTAATATCTTTAGGACACAACATCTTTTCAATAGCATCTACTTTAGCTTTATCAACTTCAGTACCTCATTCAGAAATTTTATGCCCCAAGACAATACCTTCATTCCATAAATTGGCACTTCTCCCAGTTCAAGACAAGATTAGTTTCTTCACAACTGTGCAAAAATCAATCAAGGTTGCTTAAGCAATCATCAAAAGAAGTTCCGTAAATGGAAAAATCATCCATGAAAACCTCAACAATCTTTTCACCAAACTCAGAGAAAATAGCAGTCATGCATCTTTGAAAGGTAGTAGGTGCATTGCATAAACCAAAAGGCATACGTCTATAAGCAAAGGTACCGAAAGGGCAAGTAAAAGTGGTTTTCTCTTGATCATCTTTTGACACGGCTATTTGAGACAAACCATAATAACCATCTAGAAAGCAAAAATGTGTGTGCTTGGATAATCTTTCTAGCATTTGATCAATAAAAGGTACGGGGTAATGATCTTTTCTAGTAGCTTAATTTAATTTGTGAAAATCAATTACCATTCTATAACCTATAACAATTCTTTGAGGAATCAATTCATTCTTATCATTAGGAACGACAATAATACCTCCCTTCTTAGGGACACAACGAACAAGACTTACACATTGACTATCAGCAATAGGATAAATTATACGTGCCTCCAGAAGCTTTAGTATTTCATTTGTTACCACTTCTTTCATCTTAGGATTTAACCGTCATTGATGATCAACAACTGGTTTAGCAGCTTTCTCCAATTTAATTTTATGTTGACATAGAGTGGGACTAATGCCTTAAGATCATCGAGAGTATATCCAATAGCAGCATGGTGCTTCTTCAGAGTTTTCAATAATTTCTTTTCTTCATGCTTTGAAAGGTTAGCACTAATAACAATAGGATATATCTTCTTTTCATCAAGATAAGCATATTTCAGATATTAGTGTGATAGCCTGGCTTATTAGGGATGATAGACTACTCATATAAATAAGGAATTCCTTCTTTTCCGGGAGCCCGTTCGGAAAGAACTCCAAAGTTAAGCATTCTCAACATGGAGTAGTTTCACGATGGGTGACTGACCAGGAAGTTGCTCCCGGGTGTGTATGAATGAGGACAAAGTTTGTAGAAAAGACTAGTTTTGATCTGTGGGGCCAGTCTAGATCCCACCTGGATAATGACCACCGACGGGTGTGTCCGGGGCGTTACAAGTTGGTATCAGAGCCAACCCTCGTGGTTACATGGATGTTTGCGGCATGCAATCATGTTGTGCATGACGTTTGTGACCCGTCGTGGCACACGGCATGGTACATGTGTCGGACTGGATGCACAGACATATGTGCCAAGAGGGAACGTTCCTATGGCCTGATGAAGACGTCAGTTCGTCTGAGTGGGGGTGTATGTGATAGCCTGGCTTAATAGGGACGATACACTACTCATATCAATAAGGAATTCCTTCTTTTCAGGTAGCCCATTCGGAAAGAACTCCAAAGTTAAGCATGCTCAGCTTGGAGTAGTTTCAAGATGGGTGACCTACCAGGAAGTTGCTCCCGGGTGCGCACGAGTGAGGAGAAAGTGCGCAGAAAAGACTAGTATTGATCTATGGGGCCAGTCTAGATCCCACCAGGAGTAACGACCACTAGCGGGTGTGTCCGGGGCATTACAATCAGGTAATTGTTTAAGCTCAAACACGGGATCACCCTTAGGTGGAGGAGGATCCCCAAGGATTTCAACAGGCAAATTGTGTTTCAAAATAGGTCCTTGATTAAAGAATACTTCGTCTATTTCCCTTCTTTCATTCATAAACATATCATTTTCATGGTCTAGAAAATATTGTTCTAAAGGATTAGTAGGAGGCACGGCAATGGAAGCAAGACCAATAATTTCATCCTTACTAAGCAATTCTTTATCATGGGGTTGTCTATGAAATTTAGAGAAATTAAAATCATGAGACATATCCCCCAAACCAACAATAACAATATCTTTCTCGCAGTCTATCTTAGCGTTAATAGTATTCAAGAAGGGTCTTCCAAATATAATTGGACAAAAATTATCTGGTGGGGAACCAGGAACAAGAAAATCAGTAGGATATTTAATTTTGCCACACAAGACTTCAACATCTCTAACAATCCCAATTGGTGATATAGTATCTCTATTAGCAAGCTTAATAGTAACATCAATATCTTCTATCTCAGCAGGTGCAATATCATTCACAATTTCTTTATATGAGGTATAAGGAATTGCACTCACACTGGCACCCACATCACATAAGCCATGATAACAATGATCTCCTATTTTAGCAGAAACAACAGGCATGCCAACAACAGGTCTATGTTTATCTTTCATATATGGTTTGGTAATTCTAGAAGCTTCATCACAAAAATAAATAACATGCCCACCAATATTATCAACCAAGAGATCTTTAACCATAGCAATACTAGGTTCAACTTTAATTTGCTCATGGGTTGTAGGTGTTCTACTATAACTCTTACGAACCATAGTTGCAGCTTTATCATGATCCTTTATTATAATAGGAAAAGGTGGGTTCTCAATATAAGCAGTAGGAACAATAGGATCAACATTGTAAGTAATAGTTTCTGTTTCAAACTTAATAGGTTATACTACTTTAACTTCAATGGGAGGATGATATTTAAGCCACTTATCCTTAGGGAGATCAACATGAGTAGCAAAAGATTCACATAAAGAAGCTACTATCTCAGAGTCAAGTCCATATTTACTGCTAAAATCACGAAAAGCATCGGTATCCATAAAAGATTTCACACAATCAAACTTAAGGTTTATACCCGACTCCTTACCTTCGTCGAGTTCCCAATCTTCAGAGTTGCATTTAATCCTTTCCAGTAAATCCCATTTGAATTCAATATCCTTCTTGCTACCTCTTGAGCACTTGCGTTGGTTTTCCCTTGAAGAGGAAAGCGTGGTGCAGCAAAATAGTGTAAGTATTTCCCTTAGTTTTTGAGAACCAAGGTATCAATCCAGTAGGATGCTACGCGCCAGTCCCTCGCACCTACACAAAACAAATAAATCCTCGCAACCAACGCGATAAGGGGTTGTCAATCCCTACACGGTCACTTACGAGAGTGAGATCTAATAGATATGATAAGATAATATTTTTGGTATTTTTATGATAAAGATGCAAAGTAAAATAAAAGGCAATGAAAATAACTAAGTGTTGGAAGATTAATATGATAGAAGATAGACCTGGGGGCCACAGGTTCCACTAGTGGCTTCTCTCAAGAGCATAATTATTTTACGGTGGGTGAACAAATTACTGTTGAGCAATTGACAGAATTGAGAATAGTTATGAGAATATCTAGGTATGATCATGTATATAGGCATCACGTCTGAGACATGTAGACTGACTCCTGCCTGCATCTACTACTATTACTCCACACATCGACCGCTATCCAGCATGAATCTAGAGTATTAAGTTCATAAGAACAGAGTAACGCCTTAAGCAAGATGACATGATGTAGAGGGATAAATTCATGCAATATGATAAAAAAAACCATCTTGTTATCCTCGATGGCAACAATACAATACGTGCCTTGCTGCCCCTACTGTCACTGGGAAAGGATACCGCAAGATTGAACCCAAAGCCAAGCACTTCTCTCATTGCAAGAAAGATCAATCTAGTAGGCCAAACCAAACTGATAATTCAAAGAGACTTGCAAAGATAACCAATCATACATAAAAGAATTCAGAGAAGATTTAGATATTGTTCATAGATAAAGTTGATCATAAACCCACAATTCATCGGTCTCAACAAACACACCGCAAAAGAAGATTACATCGAATAGATCTCCACAAGAGAGGGGGAGAACTTTGTATTGAGATCCAAAAAGATAAAAGAAGCCATCTAGCCAATAACTATGGACCCGAAGGTCTGAGGTAAACTACTTACAATTGATTAGAGAGGCTATGGCGTTGATGTAGAAGCCCTCCGTGATCGATGCCCCCTCCGGCGGAGCTCCAGAACAGGCCCCAAGATGGGATCTCGTGGATACAAAAATTTACGGCTGTGGAATTAGGGTTTTGGCTCCGTCTCTGATCGTTTGGGGGTACATAGGTATATATAGGAGGAAGGAGTACGTCGGTGGAGCAACAGGGGGCCCACGAGGGTGGAGGGCTCCTGGGGGGTAGGCGCGCCCCCTACCTCGTGGCTTCCCTGTTGGTTGCTTGACGTAGGGTCCAAGTCTCCTGGATCTTGTTCGTTCCAAAAATCACGTTCCCGAAGGTTTCATTCCATTTGGACTCCGTTTGATATTCTTTTTCTTCGAAACCCTTAAATAGGCAAAAAATTAGCAATTCTGGGTTGGGCCTCCGGTTAGTAGGTTAGTCCCAAAAATAATATAAAAGTGAAAAATAAAGCCCAATAATGTCCAAAATAGAAGATAATATATCATGGAGCCATCAAAAATTATAGATACGTTGGAGACATATCAAGCATCCCCAAGCTTAATTCTTGCTCGTCCTCGGGTAGGTAAATGATAAAAACAGATTTTTTGATGTGGAATGCTACGTGGCATAATTTCAATGTAATTCTTCTTAATTGTGGCATGAATATTCATATCCGAAAGATTCAAGACAAAAGTTTAATATTGACATAGAAATAATAATACTTCAAGCATATTAAGTAAGCAATTATGTCTCTTCAAAATAACATGGCCAAAAAAAGTTATCCCTACAAAATCATATAGTCTGGCTATGCTCCATCTTCACCACACAAAGTATTTAAATCATGCACAACCCCGATGAAAAACCAAGCAATTGTTTCATACTTTTAATGTTCTCAAACTTTTTCAATCTTCACGCAATACATGAGCGTGAGCCATGGACATAGCACTTTAGGTGAAGTAGAATGTTGGTTGTGGAGAAGACAAAAGGGAGAAGATAGTCTCACATCAACTAGGCGTATCAACGGGCTATGGAGATGCCCATCAATAGATATCAATGTGAGTGAGTAGGGATTACCATGCAAAGGATTCACTAGAGCTATAAGTATATGAAGGCTCAAAAAGAAACTAAGTGGGTGTGCATCCAACTTGCTTGCTCACGAAGACCCAGGGCATTTTGAGGAAGCCCATCATTGGAATATGCAAGCCAAGTTCTATAATGAAAAATTCCCACTAGTATATGAAATTGATATCATAAGAGACTCTCTATTATGAAAATCATGGTGCTACTTTGCATCACAAGTGTGGTAAAAGGATAGTAGCATTGTCCCTTCTCTCTTTTTCTCTCATTTATTTATTTATTTATTTGGGCTTCTTTGGCCTTTTATTATTATTATTTTTTGTCCGGAGTCTCATCCTGACTTGTGGGGGAATCATAGTCTCCATCATCCTTTCCTCACTTGGGACAATGCTCTAAAAATGATGATCATCACACTTTTATTTACTTACAACTCAACAATTACAACTCGATACTTAGAACAAAATATGACTCTATGTGAATGCCTCTGGCGGTGTACCGGGATATGCAATGAATCAAGAGTGATATGTATGAAAGAATTATGAACGGTGGCTTTGCCACAAATACAATGTCAACTACATGATCATGCAAAGCAATATTACAATGATGGAGCGTGTCATAGAAAACGGAACGGTGGAAAGTTGCATGGCAATATATCTCAGAATGGCTATGAAAATGCCATGATAGGTAGGTATGGTGGCTGTTTTGAGGAAGTTATATGGTGGGTGTATGATACCGGCGAAAAGCGCGCGGTATTAGAGAGGCTAGCAATGGTGGAAGGGTGAGAGTGTGTATGATCCATGGACTCAACATTAGTCATAAAGAACTCATATACTTATTGCAAAAATCTACAAGTTATCAAAGCGAAGTATTACATGCATGCTCCTAGGGGGATAGATTGGTAGGAAAAGAGCATTGCTCGTCCCCGACCACCACTCATAAGGAAGACAATCAATAAATAAATTATGCTCTGACTTCATCACATAACGGTTCTGTAATGCCCCGAGCCCGACGCGCCAGGTGTCTTCTAGTTATTCGCTATTGTTGCCTTGTCATTTGCTTGCGTGTCACATCTTGCCATGTCATCATGTGCATTGCATCATCATGTTTTCAAAACTTGCATCCGTCCGGGTTTCCCCAGTTCTCTCAGTTGTCCGTTCTGAGCCCAGACACACTTGCATGCGCCCACGACACGTCTGAAATAGTATTTTATAAGTGGCCGGGAAATGTTCTTGGAATGGGATGAGAGTTCGCATGCGGTGTTGTAATAGAGTAGATAGGCTGCCTGCCATGTTTCATCGCATTCGGAGTCCGTTTGACGCCCCGTCGGTTAACTATATTGGTAGTATAGTCGGTCTAACATCGGATGTTTTCGGTCTCCGAAAATCGTGCCGGTCTGCATCTCTCCCCTCTCCTCTCAGTCTAACCCTCCTACAAAGCCCACAAACCCCACCTAGTTTCCCCCTCCGTCCAGTGCGTTCGATTGTGATCGGAGGGTCCAGAAACTTGGGAAAACCCCTCCTAACCCCTCAAACCCTAACCCTGCATATATAAAGGAAACCCCTCCTTACAAATTTGGACATTCCTTCCCCTCCACCTCCAATTCCACACCCCTAATCATCAGCGCCGCCGACCACCTCCTTTTCCGTGCCGGCCGAAGCCCCCTCCGCCACTTGGCGCATCTCCACTGGCTGGCGCCGCCGAAGCCGCCAGCCTCCACCTCTCCGAGGCCGCCACGCGTCCCAGCCCCGCGCCCTCCACCACCGTGGCCCGCCGGGCCCAAGCGTGGCCCGCCCAGGCCCGCACGGCCGCCCGAATGCCGCCATTGGTTCCTCGCGCAAGCCCGCGCCTCCTCCTGCTCGACCCCGAGCTGGATCGTGGGAGCGCCGCCATCACCTCTCCCGCCGGTGACCTCTGACCCCGCCGCCGTTGCGCACCTCACCGGCGCGTCGCCATGTCCCCAGGCCAGGTCACCGCTCCGCTCTCCTTCCTTCCCCTACCTGCCTCCCCCTTCTCCCTCTCATCCTCTCTCTCTCCCGTAGGCACCCGTCGTCCGCCTTGGTCGCCCCGCTCACCGGAGCTCCCCACCGTCCCGGAGACGGATGGATCAGGCGGATCCCGTCCGGATCCGCACCTCCGGGTCCGCCTCCACTCCTTCCTGCCGTCGTTCGCCGCACAGCCATGTCGCCGGCCCTCTACTCATGCGGGAGCGAGAGGACGACGACGCCCATGCCGCCCATCCCCTGTTGGGCCTGCTCGGCCTCCAAGGCCCAGCCACGCAACCGCCGGCCTGTTGGCCCATGGTGAGCTGCCCCCCTCCCAGTGCATGTTCCTGTTAGGCCCGCAACTCGTTTTGGCCCACATACATTTTTTACATATCTGCGATTTTTCCTAATTTTCCTGAGACTGCCAGTTTTACAAAATAATCCGCCTATATCATGTATATCATAACACACCAACCGTGCATCGGATCTAAATAAATTATATATGTAACTTGACTAGAATTTCATCTAGGTTAATAAAATATCCAACTTTCAATCATGTTTGACATGTTTAAAATGATGTTTGCTTAAATAACATGCTAAAATGATTTAATTCATAACTAATTAACCGTAGCTCGGATTTAAATAAACTTTATATGTAAATGGGGTAGAAAAATGCCTAGTTTAACATGGTGGCATTACTTTGCATGTTTAACAACTATAAAATTATGTTTAGGGAAGAACAGTACGAAACCTAATATATGCACATGAGGAGTTCCCGAAATTGTTGTTCGTTGTTTCTGGCCTCATTTAAACTTGCCTAGATAGGTAGTTTTGTTGTGCTTCACCCCTTGCCATGTTAATTAACATTTAATATTGTTGAGTACATAAATGAGAGAGAACTAAATAAGTCACGTGGTGTTTCGTCAATATGCAACAGAGTTGCATATTGAGCTCCACTTAATTTGTAGTGTTGTTTGTGCACTTTGCCATGTCATGCTTCATTAAACCGATCATGCATCATACTTGGTTGTGCATCATGCCATGCTTATGTGATGGTTGTTTACTATGTTGTTTGCTTCTTTCCGGTGTTGCTTCTTCGGGTTAGTTCCGATAACGTCGCGTTTGTGAGGATTCGTTCGACTACGTCCGTTTGCCTTCTTCATGGACTCGTTCTTCTTCCTTGCGGGATCTCAGGCAAGATGACCATACCCTCGAAATCACTTCTATCTTTGCTTGCTAGTTTTTCGCTCTATTGCTATGCCACGATACCTACCACTTGCTATAGCATGCCTCCCATATTGCCATGTCAAGCCCCTAACCCACCTTTCCTAGCAAACCGTTGTTTGGCTAAGTTACCGCTTTGCTCACCCCTCTTATAGCATTGTTAGTTGTAGGTGAAGCTGAAGATTGTTCCTTGTTGGAACATGGACATTATTATCTCTTATTTAATTAATGCATCTATATACTTGGTAAAGGGTGGAAGGCTCGGCCTTATGCCTGGTGTTTTGTTCCACTTTTGCCGCCCTAGTTTCTGTCATACCGGTGTTATGTTCCTTCACTTTGCGTTCCTTACGCAGTTGGGTGTTATGGAACCCCTTGGCAGTTTGCTTTGAATAAAACTCCTCCAGCAAGGCCAAACCTTGGTTTTACATTTGCCTAACAACCTATTACCCTTCCCTTGTGTCGGCTAACCCAAGGGTCATATTTATTTTAACCCCCCCGGGGCCAGTGCTTGTCTAAGTGTTGGTCCGAACTAGAGCACCGTGCGGGACCGTCCCTTGGCAACTTGGGTTATGTTGGTACCTGTATACTTTGCTTATCCAGTATTGCACTGAGAAGGAGATATGTGCAGCTCCTATCGGGATGTCGGCGCATCAGGTGGTCTTGCTGGTCTTGTTTTACCATTGTCGAAATGTCTCGTAACTGGGATTCTGAGACTGATCGGGTCTTCCCGGGAGAAGGAATATCCTTCATTGACCGTGAGAGCTTGTGATGGGCTAAGTTGGGACACCCCTGCTGGGTTTGAACTTTCGAAAGCCGTGCCCGCGGTTATGGGCAGATGGGAATTTGTTAATATCCGGTTGTAGAGAACGTGACACTTAACTTAATTAAAATGCATCAACCGCGTGTGTAGCCATGATGGTCTCTTTCCGGCGGAGTCCGAGAAGTGAACACGGTTTTGGAGTTATGTTTGAACGTAAGTAGTTTCAGATCACTTCTTGATCACTTCTAGTTCACAACCGTTGCATTGCTTCTCTTCTCGCTCTTATTAGCGTAAGTTAGCCACCATATGTGCTAGTGCTTGCTGCAGCTCCACCTCACTACCCTTTCCCACCCATAAGCTTAAATAGTCATGATCTCGCGGGTGTGAGATTGATGAGTCCTCGCGACTCACAGATACTTCCAAACAGTTGCAGGTGCCGATGATACCAGGGCAGGTGACGCAACCGAGCTCAAGAGGGAGCTTGATGAAGATCTTGGTCGTGTTTTGTGTCTTTTCCGTTCGATCAGTAGTGGAGCCCAGTTGGGACGTGGATCTAGCATTTGCGGTTGTCTTCTTTTATTTTGGTTCCGTAGTCGGACCTTGATTGTATTCCGGATTATGTATGCTATATTTATGTATTGTGTGAAGTGGCGATTGTAAGACAAATCTTTATCCCTTTCTTATTCAGTACATGGGATGTGTAAAGATTACCCCTCTTGTGACATGCCTACTATGCGGTTATGCCTCTAAGTCGTGCTCCGACACGTGGGAGACATAGCCACATCATGGGTGTTATAAGTTGGTAATTAGAGCCATCCCCGACTTAGGAGCCCCCTACTTGATCGAATCGCTGACGTTGTTGAGTCTTTAACAAAATGTTATGAGTCTTAGGATTATATATATCAGAGAGTAGGATTCTTTTTACTCCTCAGTCCCGTTGTAGCTCCAGTGAGGCCTCCTAACATAGAGTTTTGACACTTCTCTTCTCAAATTTCATGAAAAAAAATTTAGGATCACGCGGGTATCTTGGAATCGTTCCGATGGTTTTGTGATGAGAACACTTATCTTGGTGCCTCCTAACATTTAGGGGTTGTGGAAGTGTCCCGGGGAGTTGAGCTCCGAGGTGTTGTCCTCACAATTTTATCGTTGCAGTTTTGGAATGCCTGAGGTCGCCGACATTGAAAAACTCCTTATGTAGTTGTTGGTGAGATAACATCGACGCCACCCAGTACTGGGGCGGGAGTTCGGGAGTATTTCCATAACTCGTATAACGGATGCTTTTCGAAGGTTGAGGTAAATGATTTCCGAAGGTTTCTTGGTTATGTGTTGAAGGATGGATACAGCTGGATGTAGGAATTGATAGTTTGGGTGAGATATTATGCTTTCCATGTATCCCCAACACCTGATTGCATAACCAGAAAGTTCTGGGAGATTATAAGTGGGAATTCTAGTAGCTCTTAGGATATCTTTCCGACAGATGCATGATATGAGATTGGGGTTCGACGTCTAGTGCTCTGCCTATCCATGGTTGGTTTTATAGTGGTCTCCTAGTGTCTTAAAGAGTCCTTTGCTATGTTGACTCGGGGACGCTTCCTATGTCATGTGCAGTGCCTTGTACATGATGGTGTTGTACGATCGAGCCCATGTGGGCCCCACCACGAAAATTTCGGACGAAATCTCTATCATATGTTTGTTCCGGCTTTTTCTGCAAGCCAATCCTTTGTTTTGTTTTGAGTTGTGGTATTCGAGTTGCTTCAATGTCAAGTGTTAATTCCATACCTTCCCTAAGCGGTGTTCTCATATATCTATGTGAATGCTAATCCTTCTTGATCATCGAGATTGTCATCTCAATTTCTTCTCTACCGGCGTGTTTCTCTTCAAGTGGATCCGATCATTTCAACATTTGCAAGATCCAATCTTAGTTCTTCTCAACGGTGTTCATTTCATTCGTCCCAAGCTGCCTTTGTTTTCCCCCCCCCCCCCCCCTTTTTTTCAAGGACTCGGGTTTTTTTAATCAAGTATCCAATTTACTGATGGGAAGTCTCTCCATTCTTTTCTATCGATGTTCTTATCCGGTGATTCTCAGGAAGATACTAAGGAAGCCTCAAGTTCATCACTCTTCACTCGTTTTCTTCTCCGGTGGTTTTAATTCAAGCTTTGTCGATCATATCCTTTTTCCTCGTTTCAAATGTTTTCTCATGCCGGTGCACCTCATAATCATCCACTTCTCAATATTCAATTGTTCCGTAGTGCTCAAGATATCTCGAAGATTCGTGTTTCCACTCTGCATTCGCTCAGGTTCTTTCGATATTGTTATCTCATTCAAGACATTTAATTCAACTGGTGCAATCTCTCTTTTAAATCGTTCAACGGTATATGTTTTGAGTGAGCCCTAACCCAAAGGTCTTTTTCCAGGATCTTACCTGAATCTTCTAATTTTCCCGGAGTTATTCTCAAATTCATTCCAAAGGTTGACATATGAATGAATTATCATCAGTCAAATGTCTTTCTCCAAGATCTTTCAAAAAAATTCATCGTCGGTTCAACCTTTCTAATATTCATCCCGGAGTATCTCAATAATTCATGGTGGTGTTTCTCATCGTCATTCTCAACATCTGAAGACCGAAGAAGATTTTCTCTTAAACCTTGTCCGTTCTCTCGGAGATGCGTAGTTCAAGATTGATACCATCCTCTCATAATTGTTTTTTATTATGAGAATTCTTTTCACCCATCCGGAGCAATTCATGAGTTTTTTCAGTTAGATTCGTCCAAAGTCCATCATCTCAGGATTATTCATCCCAACTTTCAGCTCTCATTCTCCAAATCTTACCGGTGCATCATTCAAGTATTCTCTAATCAGCTCGTGATCTATTCTTTCTCATGTATCTAAATTCCTTCAACTATCTTCATTCGTTTTACAATTCTTCCCGGTGTATTGTGCCTGTGCTACGTTCTTTTTTTAATTCTTACGGTGGTTCGTTCAAGAGTTCTCTTCCTTGGTTATCATATCAATTCATTCGTTGTTTCCAAATCCTACCGGTGGTTTGCCGAAGAACTTCTCAAGTTTGCGCTATATCTTTCCGCAATCCTTTCCAATGAGAATGAGTAGTATGCCAAATCCATTGTGCCATCAATTTAATTGATGAAGGATAAGCATAATGCAATTCTTATTCTTGTTTCATCGAGGAAAATTTAATTCCTTATTCCGGAGGCTCATCAAATTCTCGGTTTCAATTGTTTCATCTTTTCTTTTCCGGAGTTCCATGTTTTTCCGCATTATCTCATCGCGAAGCTCCATCTAAATCATCGCAAGGCTTCACCTTGTGTTTTCAACTGATCTTTCCTTTCGTTTGATCATCCTTTTGTTACCGGAGTTCTTCATGGAGGCTCTACATGGTGGCTCATCAAGGATTCCTTTCATTCTTAAAGTGTCCTCAAGTTTTCTCTCGAAGTTAATATCCGCCAAGTTATACTCTCAAATAAACATGGTGATCAACACATGTCTTGTTTTGAGGAGTTCAAGCATTCTTCTTCTTGCATTCTGAAGTGCAATTCGTTCTACCTTATCTTTTGAGGTGGTGTTACATCACTCTTGACAATTTTCCCTTCGTGTTTCATGATTCACAAGTTTTTCAAGAGTAACATATCTAAATCCGTCATTTTCTCTTCGCTCAAGGCATCTTTTCTCAATCCATCAATCTCTTCGTTGGAGTTATCTTGGGTTTTAGTTCACCTAAAGTTTTTCCTAAGGATTGGTACTATTTATGGTGCTTATAAATGAACCAAGTTTTTCATTCATCCTCCCGGTGATATAAGTTTCTCGTCTCCTTGTTGAGGTCAATTCAATCTGTTGTTTCCATTAGTGGCAGAATTTCACCTCAAAAATTTTAGAAGTTTTTCCATAAGCCCACTACAAGCTTTTTCGTTTCGTTGGTGGTTTTCCAACAACTCCATTATGACCTTCTTGGAATGGTGTTTTCCAAGCTCATTTGTGGCAGAAGTTGCCATTTTCTTCTCAATTCTTTCCTTTCCAACGATTCAACTTTTATTCTTTCGTTCCGGAGGCATAGAGATGTTGATCTCTTCACCCATCATCCCATTTTTTGTCAAAGATCATGTTCTTTCCTTTTTCTTATCCATTCAACCGGAGTGTCGTGACCTCTTTTCAAGGTCTTCCCATTTTGTCAAGTTTTACCTCCCTTCTCAACCGGAGTGCTGTCTGAAATCTTTCTTACCCTTTGTGCCTTTATTTCAATAGTTCCGGAGGCAGTGTGTCATTAATATCATCAAGTATCCTCTCATCTTGTCAAGTTCATGTTCAATTCCTTCCATTTACAATTGGAGTGCTGCCCAAATTATATCATTTTTTCTTTTCCCTCTCTATCTTGTTTTAATCGGAGTAGGCACAATATCTATCTTGTCACTCAACCTCTTGGTTCTCTTTGTTTTTCCATATTCCTCTTTTCTAACGGGGTGTTTCCAACTTCGATCATCTCCATTGCACTCTTTTCTCGAAAATGGTTTTACCTCTCAAGGTTCTTTGGTTTCACTCGTTTGTCGACGAAGAAACTTTGTTTTACCTCTTCCTCTTCCGTTTCTCTCCGGTGCCATCCTAGATCTCGGGACGAGATCCTCTCGTAGTAGTGGAGTGTTGTAACGCCCCGACACCGACGCGCCAGGTGTCTTCCAGTTATTCGTTGTTGTTGCCTTGTCATTTGCTTGTGTGTCGCATATTGCCATGTCATCATGTGCATTGCATCATCAAGTTTTCAAAAATTGCATCCGTCCGGGTTTCCCGAGTTCCCTCCGTTGTCCGTTCTGAGCCAGACACACTTGCACGCGCCCGCGGCACGTCCGAGATAGTATTATATAAGTGGCCGGGAAATGTTCTCGAAATGGGATGAGAGCTGGCATGCGGTGTTTTTATAGTGTAGATAGGCTATCTGCCAAGTTTCATCGCATTCGGAGTCTGTTTGACGCCCCGTCGGTTAACTATAGCGGCAGTATACTCGGTCTAACATCGGACGTTTTCGGTCTCCGGAAATCGTGCCGGGCTGCATCTCTCCCCTCTCCTCTCAGTCTAACCCTCCTACACAACCCACAAACCCCACCTAGTTTCCCCCTCCATCCGGTGCCGTTCGATTGCGATCGGACTGTCCAGAAACGGAGCAAAACCCCTCCTAACCCCTCAAATCCTAACCCTGCCTATATAAAGGAAACCCCTCCTTCCAAATCTGGACATTCCTTCCCCTCCACCTCCAATTCCGCGCCCCTAATCATCAGCGCCGCCGACCACCTCATTTTCCGTGCCGGCCGAAGCCCCCTCCGCCACTTGACGCATCACCACTGGCTGGCGCCGCCGAAGCCGCCGGCCTCCACCTCTCCCACGCCGCTACGCGTCCCAGCCGCGCGCCCTCCACCGTCGTGGCCCGCCGGGCCCATGTACGGCCCGCCCAGGCCCGCGCGGCCGCCCGAACGCCGTTGTTGGGTCCTCGTGCAAGCCCGCGCCTCCTCCTGCTTGACCCCGAGCTAGATCGGGGGATTGCCGCCATCACCTCTCCCGCCGGTGACCTCGGACCCCGCCGCCGTTGCGCACCTCGCCGGCACGTCGCCATCTCCCCAGGCCAGGTCACCGCCCCGCCGTCCTTCCTTCCCCTACCTGCCTCCTCCTTCTCCCTCTCATCCTCTCTCTCTCCCTCCCGTAGGCACCCGTCGTCCGCCTTGGTCGCCCCGCTCACCGGAGCTCCCCACCCACGCCGGAGACGGACGAATCAGGCAGATCCCGTCCGGATCTGCACCTCCGGGGCAGCCTCCGCTCCTTCCTGACGTTGTTCGCCGCGCAGCCACGCCACCGGCCCTCTGCTCGTGCGGGAGCGAGAGGAGGACGACGCCCATGCCGCCCATCGCCCTGTTGGGCCCGCTCGGCCTCCAAGGCCCAGCCACGCAACCGCCGACCTATTGGCCCATGGTAAGCTGCCCCCCTCCCAGCGCCTGTTAGGCCCGCGACTGGTTTCGGCCCACATATGTTTTTTTTTAAGATCTGCGATTTTTCCTAATTTTCCTGAGACCGCCAGTTTTACAGAATAGTCCCCCTAATCATACATATCATAACTCACCAACCGTGCATCGGATCTAAATAAATTATATATGTTACTTGAGTAGAATTTCATCTAGGTTAATAATATCCAACTTTCAATCATGTTTGACATGTTTAAAATGATGTTTGCTTTAATTTGCTTAAATAACATGCTAAAATGATTTAATTCATAACTAATTAACCGTAGCTCGGATTTAAATAAACTTTATATGTAAATGTGGTAGAAAATGCCTAGTTTAACATGGTGGCATTACTTTGCATGTTTAACAACTCTAAAATTGTGTTTAGGGCATAACAGTACCAAACCTAATATAGGCACATGAGGAGTTTCTGGAATTGTTGTTCGTTGTTTCCGGCCTCATTAAAATTTGCCTAGATAGGTAGTTTTGTTGTGCTTCACCCCTTGCCATGTTAATAAACATTTAATATTGTTGAGTACATAAACGAGAGAGAACTAAATAAGTCACGTGGTGTTTCGTCAATATGCAATGGAGTTGCATATTGAGCTCCACTTAATTTGTAGTGTTGTTTGTGCACTTTGCCATGCCATGCTTCATTAAACCGGTCATGCATCATACTTGGTTGTGCATCATGCCATGCTTATGTGATGGTTGTTTACTATGTCGTGTGCTTCTTTCAGGTGTTGCTTCTTTGGGTTAGTTCCGATAACGTCGCGTTTGTGAGGATTCATTCGGCTACGTCTGTTTGCCTTCTTCATGGACTCGTTCTTCTTCCTTGCGGGATCTCAGGCAAGATGACCATACCCTCGAAATCACTTATATCTTTGCTTGCTAGTTGTTCGCTCTATTGCTTTGTCGCGATACCTACCACTTGCTATAGCATGCCTCCCATATTGCCATGTCAAGCCCCTAATGAACCTTTCCTAGCAAACCATTGTTTGGCTAAGTTTCCGCTTTGCTCAGCCCCTGTTATAGCGTTGTTAGTTGCAGGTGAAGCTGAAGATTGTTCCTTGTTGGAACATGGATATTGTTGGGATATCATTATTATCTATTATTTAATTAATGCATCTATATACTTGGTAAAGGGTGGAAGGCTCGGCCTTATGCCTGGTGTTATGTTCCACTCTTGCCGCCCTAGTTTCCATCATACCGGTGTTATGTTCCTTGATTTTGTGTTCCTTATGCGGTTGGGTGTTATGGAACCCCTTGGCAGTTTGCTTTGAATAAAACTCCTCCAACAAGGCCAAACCTTGGTTTTACATTCGCCTAACAACCTATTACCCTTCCCTTGGGTCGTCCAACCCAAGGGTCATCTTTATTTTAACCCCCCGGGCCAGTGCTTGTCTAAGTGTTGGTCTGAACTAGAGCACCGTGCGGGACTGTCCCTTGGAAACTTGGGTTATGTTGGTACCTGTACGCTTCGCTTATCCGGTGTTGCCCTGAGAACGAGTTTGTGCAGCTCCTATCGGGATGTCGGCGCATCGGGCGGTCTTGCTGGTCTTGTTTTACCATTGTCAAAATGTCTTGTAACCGGCATTCCGAGACTGATCGGGTCTTCCCGGGAGAAGGAATATCCTTCGTTGACCATGAGAGCTTGTGATGGGCTAAGTTGGGACACCCCTGCAGGGTTTGAACTTTAGAAAGTCGTGCCCCCGGTTATGGGCAGATGGGAATTTGTTAATATCCGGTTGTAAAGAACTTGACACTTAACTTAATTAAAATGCATCAACCGCGTGTGTAGCCATGATGGTCTCTTTCCGGCGGAGTCCGGGAAGTGAACACGGTTTTGGAGTTATGTTTGAACGTAAGTAGTTTCAGGATCACTTCTAGTTCACGGCCGTTGCATTGCTTCTCTTCTCGCTCTTATTGGCGTAAGTTAGCCACCATATATGCTAGTGCTTGCTGCAGCTCCACCTCACTACCCTTTCCCACCCATAAGTTTAAATAGTCTTGATCTCGCGGGTGTGAGATTGCTGAGTCCTCGCGACTCACAGATACTTCCAAATAGTTGTAGGTGCCGATGATACCAGGGCTGGTGACGCAAGCGAGCTCAAGAGGGAGCTTGATGAAGATCTTGATTGTGTTTTGTGTCTTTTCCGTTCGATCAGTAGTGGAGCCTAGTTGGGACGATCGTGGATCTAGCATTTGGGGTTGTCTTCTTTTATTTTGGTTCCGTAGTCGGACCTTGATTGTATTCTAGATGATATATGCTATATTTATGTATTGTGTGAAGTGGCGATTGTAAGCCAACTCTTTATCCCTTTCTTATTCAGTACATGGGATGTGTAAAGATTACCCCTCTTGCGACATGCCTACTATGCGGTTATGCATCTAAGTCGTGCTCCCACACGTGGGAGATATAGCCGCATCGTGGGTGTTATAGGTTCACCATACGTGCATGCTACGGGAATCACAAACTTTAACACAAGTATTTCTGAAATTCACAACTACTCAACTAGCACAACTTTAATATCACCATCTCCGTATCTCAAAACAATTATCATGTATCAAACTTCTCATAGTATTGAACACACTCATAAGAGAATTTTATTATTAATATTGTATACCTAGCATATTAGGACCATTTAAGCAAATTACCATGCTATTTTAGACTCTCAAAATAATGTATGTGAAGCATGAGAGATCCATAGTTTCTATAAAACAAATCAACCACCATGCTCTAAAAGATATAAGTGAAGTACTAGAGCAAAACTATATAACTCAAAAGATATAAGTGAAGCACATAGAGTATTCTAATAATTTCAGAATCATGTCTGTCTCTCTCAAAAGGTGTGTACAGAAAAGATGATTGTGGTAAACTAAAAAGCAAAGACTCAAATCATACAAGACTCTTCAAGAAAAACACATATCATGTGGTGAATAAAAATATAGCTCCAAGTCAAGTTACCGATAGAAGTAGATGAAAGAGGGGATGCCTTCCGGGCATCCCCAAGCTTTGGCATTTTGGTTTCCTTAGATTATCTTGGGGGTGCCATTGGCATCCCCAAGCTTAGGCTCTTGCCACTCCTTGTTCCATAATCCATCAAATTCTTACCCAAAACTTGAAAACTTCACCACACAAAACATAAAGTAGAAAATCTCGTGAGCTCAGCGAAAGAAAACAAAAGACCACTGCAAGGTACTGTAATGAACTCATTCTTTATTTATATTGGTGTTAAACCTACTGTATTCCAACTTCTCTATGGTTTATAAACTATTTTACTAGCCATAGATTCATCAAAATAAGCAAACAACACATGAAAAACAGAATCTATCAAAAACAGAACAGTCTGTAGTAATCTATAGGTAGCGCAAGATCTGGAACCCCAAAAATTCTAAAATAAACTGCTGGAAGTGAGAAATTTATCTATAAATCATCTGCAAAAATAATTAACTAAATAGAACTTTCGAAATAAAAATGGCAGGAGTTCTCGTGAGCGCTAAAGTTTCTGTTTTTTACAGCAAGATTAACAAGACTTTCCCCAAGTCTTACCAACGGTTCTACTTGGTGCAAACACTAATTAAACACAAAAAAACAACCAAAACAGATGCTAGATAAATTATTTATTACTAAACAGGAGCAAAAAGCAAGTAATAAAAATAAAATTGGGTTGCCTCCCAACAAGCGCTATTATTTAACGCCCCTAGCTAGGCATAAAAAGCAAGGATAGATCTAGGTATTGCCATCTTTGGTAGGCAATCCATAAGTGGCTATCAAAATAGATTCATAAGGTAATTAATTTTCTTTCTAGGAAATTGTTCCATGCCTTTCCTTAACGGAAATTGGAATCTAATATTTCCTTCCTTCATATCAATAATTGCACCAATCGTTCTAAGGAAAGGTTTACCAAGAATAATAGGACATGAAGGATTGCAATCTATGTCAAGAACAATAAAATCTACGGGCACATAGTTCCTATTTGTAACAATAAGAACATCATTAATTCTTCCCATAGGTTTCTTAATAGTGGAATCCGCAAGGTGCAAGTTTAAAGAACAATAATCAAAATCACGAAAACCTAACAAATCACACAAAGTCTTTGGAATCGTGGAAACACTAGCACCCAAATCACAAAAAGCATAGCATTCATGATCTTTAATTTTAATTTTAATTTTAATAGTAGGTTCCCACTCATCATAAAGTTTTCTAGGGATAGAAACTTCCAACTCAAGTTTTTCTTCATAAGATTGCATCAAAGCATCAACAATATGTTTGGTAAAAGCTTTATTTTGACTATAAGCATGAGGAGAATTTAGCACAGATTGCAACAAGGAAATACAATCTAGCAAAGAGAAATTATCATAATTAAATTCCTTGAAATCCAAGATAGTGGGTTCATTAACATCTAGAGTTTTGATCTCTTCAATCCCACTTTT
Organism: Triticum urartu; assembly: GCF_003073215.2. Taxonomy (NCBI): domain Eukaryota; kingdom Viridiplantae; phylum Streptophyta; class Magnoliopsida; order Poales; family Poaceae; genus Triticum; species Triticum urartu. The sequence continues at coordinate 340,957,061 of NC_053024.1, read as the reverse complement.
ATCAAATTTAGCATCAAGATCTAAAAACTCCGAATTTTTGGAACGCCTTCTAGGTAAAGGTGGATCATATTCAGTCCCATCATTATCAAGATTCATATTGCAAAACAAGTATTTAATAGGGGACACATCAATAACTTTTAGATCTTCATCTTTATTATCATGGAAACTAGAAGAACACGCTCTTATAAAGGAATCTTTCTTAGCACGCATCCTAGCGGTTCTTTCTTTGCACTCATCAATGGAAATTATCATGGCTTTGAGAGACTCATTGATATCATGCTTAGGAGGAATAGATCTAAGTTTTAAAAAATCAACATCAAGAGAAATTCTATCAACGTTCCTAGCCAAATCATCAACTTTAAGCAATTTCTCTTCAAGCAAAGCATTGAAATTCTTTTGTGAATTCATAAATTCCTTAACACTAGTCTCAAATTCAGAGGGCATCTTATTAAAATTTCCATAAGAATTGTTGTAGAAATTACCATAATTATTAGAGGAATTACTAGGATAAGGCCTAGGATTAAAGTTTCCTCTATACGCGTTGTTACCGAAATTATCCCTACCAACAAAATTCACATCCATAGATTCATTGTTATTCTCAATCAAAGTAGACAAAGTGATATCATTAGGATTAGAAGAAACACTCTTAGTAGCAAATAATTTCATAAGTTCATCCAACTTTCCACTCAAAACATTAATTTCTTCTATCGCATGCACTTTTTTATTAGTAGATCTTTCAGTGTGCCATTGAGAATAATTAACCATAATATTATCTAGGAGTTTAGTAGCTTCTCCTAAAGTGATTTCCATAAAAGTGCCTCCCACGGCCGAACCTAAAAGATTTCTAGAAGCAAAATTCAATCCGGCATAAAAATTTTCTATAATCATCCACAAATTCAAACCATGTGTTGGGCAATTACGTATCATTAATTTCATCCTCTCCAAAGCTTGTGCAACATGTTCATGATCAAGTTGCTTAAAATTCATAATATCATTTCTAAGAGAGATGATCTTAGCGGGAGGAAAATACTTAGAGATAAAAGCATCTTTGCACTTATTCCAAGAATCAATACTATTTTTAGGCAAAGACGAAATCCAAGCTTTAGCACGATCTCTAAGCGAAAAAGGAAATAGCTTCAATTTAACAATATCATTATCAACATCTTTCTTCTATTGCATATCACACAAATCAATGAAGCTATTTAGATGGGTAGCGGCATCTTCACTAGGAAGGCCGGAAAACGGATCTTTCATGACAAGATTCAGCAAGGCAGTATTAATTTCACAAGATTCAGCATCGGTAAGAGGAGCAATCGGAGTGCTAATAAAATCATTGTTGTTGGTATTGGTAAAGTCACACAATTTAGTGTTATCTTGAGCCATCATGACAAGCAAGCAATCCAACACACAAGCAAACGAGGAACGGGCAAAAAGAGGCAAATGGAGAAAGAGAGGGAGGGTAGAGAGAGAGGGCGAATAAAACGGCAAGGGTGAAGTGGGGGAGAGGAAAACGAGAGGCAAATGGAAAATAATGTAATGCGGGAGATAAGGGTTTGTGATGGGTACTTGGTATGTCGACTTTTGCATAGACCTCCCCGGCAACGGCGCTAGAAATACTTCTTGCTACCTCTTGAGCACTTGTGTTGGTTTTCCCTTGAAGAGGAAAGGGTTGTGCAGCAAAGTAGCGTAAGTATTTCCCTCAGTTTTTGAGAACCAAGGTATCAATCCAGTAGGAGGCTACGCGCCAGTCCCTCGCACCTACACAAAACAAATAAATCCTCGCACCCAACGCGATAAGGGGTTGTCAATCCTTACACGGTCACTTACAAGAGTGAGATCTGACAGATATGATAAGATAATATTTTTGGTATTTTTATGATAAAGATGCAAAGTAAAATAAAAGGCAATGAAAATAACTAAGTGTTGGAACATTAATATGATAGAAGATAGACCCGGGGGCCATAGGTTTCACTAGTGGCTTCTCTCAAGAGCATAAGTATTTTATAGTGGGTGAACAAATTACTGTTGAGCAATTGACAGAATTGAGCATAGTTATGAGAATATCTAGGTATGATCATGTATATAGGCATCACGTCCGAGACAAGTGGACCGACTCCTGCCTGCATCTACTACTATTACTCCACACATCGACCGCTATCCAGCATGCATCTAGAGTATTAAGTTCATAAGAATAGAGTAACGCCTTAAGCAAGATGACATGATGTAGAGGGATAAATTCATGCAATATGATAAAAACCCCATATTGTTATCCTCGATGGCAACAATATAATACGTGCCTTGCTGCCCCTACTGTCACTGGGAAAGGACACCGCAAGATTGAAACCAAAGCTAAGCACTTCTCTCATTGCAAGAAAGGTCAATCTAGTAGGCCAAACCGAACTGATAATTCAAAGAGACTTGCAAGGATAACCAATCATACATAAAATAATTCAGAGAAGATTCAAATATTGCTCATAGATAAACTTGATCATAAACCCACAATTCATCGGTCTCAACAAACACACCGCAAAAGAAGATTACATCGAATAGATCTCCACAAGAGAGGGGAAGAACTTTGTATTGAGATCCAAAAAGAGAGAAGAAGCAATCTAGCTAATAACTGTGGACCCGAATGTCTGAGGTAAACTACTCACACTTCATCGGAGAGGCTATGGCGTTGATGTAGAAGCTCTCCGTGTTCGATGCCCCCTCCGGCGGAGCTTCGGAACAGGCCCCAAGATCGGATCTCGTGGATACAGAAAGTTACGACGGTGGAATTAGGGTTTTGGCTCCGTCTCTGATCGTTTGGGGTACGTAGGTATATATAGGAGGAAGGAGTACGTCGGTGGAGCAATAGGGGGCCCACGAGGGTGGAGGGCACTCCTGGGGGGTAGGCGTGCCCCTACCTTGTGGCTTCCCTGTTGGTTGCTTGACGTAGGGTCCAAGTCTCCTGGATCTTGTTCGTTCCAAAAATCACGTTCCCGAAGGTTTCATTCCGTTTGGACTCCGTTTGATATTCTTTTTCTTCGAAACCCTAAAATAGGCAAAAAAACAGCAATTCTGGGCTGGGCCTCCGGTTAGTTGGTTAGTCCCAAAAATAATATAAAAGTGAAAAATAAAGCCCAATAATGTCCAAAATAGAAGGTAATATAGCATGGAGCAATCAAAAATTATAGATACGTTTGAGACGTACCACTTCTTCAAATACGAACCAGTACAAGAAGTATCGAGCATGGATTGATCATTATGAGAAAGCCGAGCATAAATTTTTTGAATAATAATTTCTCTTGAGAGCTCATGATTGGGGCATGAATATAAAATTGACTTAAGCCTCCCCCAAGAATGAGTGATACTTTCTCCTTCATGAGGCCAAAAATTATATATATAATTCCGATTACGATGAACCAGATGCATAGGATAAAACTTCTGAAGAAATTGCAATTTCAATCGGTTGTAGTTCCATGATCCAATATCATCCAATAGCCTATACCATGTCAATGCCTTTCCCTTCAAATATAAAGGGAAGACCTTCTTATTGACAACATCCTCGGTCATACCTGCAAGCTTAAATAATCCACAAACTTCATCCACATAGATTAGGTGCATATCGGGGTGTAATGTTCCATCTCCTCCATAAGGATTAGCTAGCAGTTCTCTATCATACCCGAAGGAATTTCATAATAAATATTTTCCGTAGGTGCAGTAGATTGAGGAGCAACTCTTTGATCTTCCGATCAAGGTGAAGATACCCCGAACAAGCCCCTCAAAGGATTATTTTCCATAGTAACAAGTGACAGTACATTTCAGCACACTATATAAACGTTTCCTTACCAAATTCCACTTACTAAAGGCGCTTCACTCCCCGGCAATGGCACCAGAAAAGAATCTTGATAACCCACAAATATAGGGGATCTATCATAGTCCTTTCGATAAGTAAGAGTGTTGAACCCAACGAGGAGCAGAAGGAAATGACAAGCGGTTTTTCAGGAAGGTATTCTCTACAAGCACTGAAATTATCGGTAACAGATAATTTTGTGATAAGATAAATCGTAATGGGTAATAAGTAAATAAGGTGGGGCAAGGTGGCCCAATCCTTTTTGTAGCAAAGTACAAGCCTGTATGAACTCTTATATAAAGCAAAGCGCTCCCGAGGACACATGGGAATTGTTGTCAAGTTAGTTTTCATCATGCTCAACTGAGTCACGTTCGTTACTTTGATAATTTGATATGTGGGTTGACCGGTGCTTTGGTGCTGCCCTTCCTTGGACAAGCCTCCCACTTATGATTAACCCCTCTCGCAATCATCCGCAACTACGAAAGAAGAATTAAGTTAAACCTAACCATAGCATGAAACATATGGATCCAAAACAGCCCCTTACGAAGCAACGCATAAAGTAGGGTTTAAGCTTCTATCACTCTAGCAACCCATCATCTACTTATTACTTCCCAATGCCTTCCCCTAGGCCCAAATCATGGTGAAGTGTCATGTAGACGACGTTCACATTACACCACTAGAGGAAAGACAACATAGATCTCATCAAAATATCGAACAAATACCAAATTCACATGATTACTTATAACAAGAGTTCTCCCTTGTCCTCAGGAACAAACATAACTACTCACAAAGTATATTCATGTTCATAATCAGAGGAGTATTAATTATCATTAAGGATCTGAACATATGATCTTCCACCAAATAAACCGACTAGCATCAACTACAAGGAGTAATCAACACTACTAGCAACCCACAGGTACCAATCTGAGGTTTTGAGAGAGAGATCGGATACAAGAGATGAACTAGGGTTTGAGAGGCTATAGTGCTAGTGACGATGAGGATGGATATTGACACCCTCTCAATGAGAGGATCATTGGTGATGGTGATGGCTTCGATTTCCCCCTCCTGAAAAGATGTTTCCCTGCATAACAGCTCCGCTGGAGCCCTAGATTGGTTCTGCCCAGGTTCCGCCTCGAGACGGCAGCGCTTCATCCTGAAAACATCCTTCTAATTTTTTCCAGGTCAAAAACACACCATATAGCCAACACATGGGCACCGGAGGCCTGCCAGGGAGCCCACAAGGATGGGGGCACACCCAGGGGGTAGGGCGCGCCCTCCAACCTTGTGGCTAGCTGGTGGCCCCCTCTAGTACTTTCTACGCCCAATATTTTTTATATATTCCAAAAACATGCTTCGTGAAGTTTCAGGACTTTTGGAGTTGCACAGAATAGGTCTCTAATATTTGCTCCTTTTCCAGTCCAGAATTCCAGCTGCCGGCATTCTCCCTCTTCATGTAAACCTTATAAAATAAGTATTGTGATATAACGTGTAATAACAACCCATAATGCAATAAATATAATATAAAATCATGATGCAAAATGGACGTATCATGACATTGCCTTTATTGTAATCAATAACAGGCTCTACAATATTAAAAAGGGTCTACCGAGGATAATCGACATGTTGTCGTCCTCGGGCATCTCAAGTATAACAAAGTCTGTTAAGATAGTAACATTTGCAACAACAATGGGCACATCCTCACAAATACCGATAGGTATGGTAGTTGATTTGGCAGCCATTGGCAAAGATACTTTAGTAGGTGTGAGTTTATTCAAGTCAAGTCTTTTATATAAAGAGAAAGGCATAACACTAACACCAGCTCCTAAATCACACAAAGTAGTTTTTAGGTACCCCATCCTTAGAAGAATAATTAGCAAGCATGGTGGATATTTCAGCTAGAGGTATTTTCCTTTTATTAGTGATAATGTATTTCATGTATTTTGCATAAGGGGCCATTTTAAAATATCAGTCAAGCGAGTGCGCAAAAAGACTTGCCTAATCATTTCAGCAAAGCGTTCAAATTCTTCATCATATTCTTTCTTTGTTGATTTAGGTGGAAAGGACATGGGTTTTTTGAACCCATGGTTCTCTTTCTCTTCCATGTCTTTGAGCAACAAAGTCTATTTTCTCATATCTTTTATTTTTAGGTTGTGGGTTATCAAGATCAACAGCTGGTTCTATTTCAACATCATTATCTGGTTCTTTATCTTTGTCTAGTTGAGTCTCTTCATGAACATCGTCTTTATCTTTTTCATTATCACTAGATGAATGTTCATTACCAGATTGAGTTTCAACATCAAAACTAAAAACATCATCATTATTATCAGGAGGTTTTTCAACTTCAGGTTCACTAGAGTATGCAAAGTCCTATCATTTTTCTTTGTCTTTTTCTTTTTAGAAGGAATGGGTGCATCAGTGTTAGTTCTTTGAGAGTCTTGTTCAATTTTTCTAGGATGTCCCTTATGTAACGCCCTCGATGCGGCTATATCTCCCACGTGTCGAAGCACGACTTAGAGGCATAACCGTATTGAAAGCAATGTCGCAAGTGAGGTAATCTTCACACAACCCATGTAATACATAAGGGAAAGAGATACATAATTGGCTTACAATCGCCACTTCACACAATTACAGGAATAAAGCATTACATTGTCCAGATACAAACAAGGTCCGGCTACGGAACCAAAATAAAATAAGACTACCCCAAATGTTACACAGATCCCCGATCGACCCCAACTGGGCTCCGCTACTGATCAACTAGAACGAAACAACACAAATGGCAAGATCTTCAGCGAGCTCCTCCTTGAGCTTGGTTGCATCATCTGCACGGTTCAACGGCACCTGCAAGCTGGTTTTGGAAGTATCTGTGAGTCACGGGGACTCAGCAATCTCACACCCTCGCGATCAAGACTATTTAAGCTTATGGGTAAGGTAAAAGGTATGAGATGGAGCTGTAGCAAGCGACTAGCATATTTGGTGGCTAACATACGCAAATGAGAGCGAGAAGAGAAGGCAAAAGCACGGTCGAACAACTATGATGAAGAAGTGATCCTAGAAATAACCTACGTCAAGCATAACTCCAACACCGTGTTCACTTCCCGGACTCCGCCGAGAAGAGACCATCACGGTTACACAAGCAGTTGATGTATTTCAATTAAGGTCAACTTCAGGTTTTCTACAACCTGACATTAACAAATTCCCATCTGCCCATAACGGCGGGCACGACTTTCAAAAGTTCAAAACCCTGCAGGGGTGTCCCAACTTAGCCCATCACAAGCTCTCACGGTCAACGAAGAATATTCCTTCTAGAGGGAAGACCCGATTAGGCTCGGAATCCCGGTTACAAGACATCCTCGACAATGGTAAAACAAGTCCAGCAACACCGCCCGAATGTGCCAACAAATCCCGATAGGAGCTGCACATATCTCGTTCTCAGGGCACACTCAGATAGGTCAAGCTACGAGTAAAACCAACCCTCAAGTTGCCCCGAGGTGGCCCTGCAGGCTGCCTAGTTCGGACCAACACTCAGAGGAGCACTGGCCCGGGGGGGTTAAAATAAAGATGACCCTTGAGTCTGCAGAACCCAAGGGAAAAAGAGGCTAGGTGGCGAATGGTAAAACCAATGTTGGGCATTGCTGGAGGAGTTTTATTCAAGGCGAACTGTCAAGGGGTTCCCATTATAACCCAACCACGTAAGGAACGCAAAATCCGGGAACATAACACCGGTATGACGGAAACTAGGGCGGAAGAGTGGCACAAAACAGTAGGCATAAGGCCGAGCCTTCCACCCTTTACCAAGTATATAGATGCATTAATTAAATAAGATATATGGTGATATCCCAACAAATATCCATGTTCCAACAAGGAACAACATAGCGATATTCCAACAAGGAACAAACTTCAATCTTCACCTGCAACTAACAATGCTATAAGAGAGGCTGAGCAAAGCGGTAACATAGCCAAACAACGGTTTGCTAGGACAAGGTGGGTTAGAGGCTTGGCTTAACAATATGGGAGGCATGATATAGCAAGTGGTAGGTATCGCGGCATAGGCATAGCAAAAGAGCGAGCAACTAGCAAGCAAAGATAGAAGTGATTTCGAGGGTATGGTCGTCTTGCCTGAGATCCCGCAAGGAAGAAGAACGAGTCCATGAAGAAGATAAACGGACATAGTCGAATGAATCCTCACAACACGACGTTATCGGAACCAACCCGAAGAAGCAACACCAGAAAGGAGCAAACAACATAGTAAACAACCACCACAAAATCATGGCATGATGCGCAACAAGTATGATGCATGTCCGGTTTAATGAGGCATGGCATGGCAAAGTGCAGAAGCAATTCTACAAATTAAGTGGAGAGCAATATGCAACGAGTTGCATATTGACGAAACACCACAACAAGTTATTTAGTTCGATCTCGTTTAAGTACCCAACAAAATTAAATGTTGGTTAACATGGAAAGAGGTGTAGCATAACAAACTAAACATTTAGGCAAGTTTAAATGAGGCTGGAACAACAAGCAACAATTCCGGTAAATCCCCATGTGCATTTAGTAATTAATGCAAACAACAATTTTAAATGTTTCAAAGTTTTTAACATGATGCGGTTGACGTGTGCAAGTTTATGCATTTTTTTTTAAAGTTGACAAGAGCATTATGAAGCATTTGTCACCGTGGTGGAAAGGAAAGGGGTGCCACAGCAACTAATCCGAAAATGATGCCACGGCAACATATAGGTGAAAGGGTAGCTCACAGGGATACCGGTGCAAAAGGGAGTGGGTGTGAGTGTGTCAACAGATGGTGAGGCGATCCTGGTAGCCGGGTGTCCCACAAGACGGTGGCAAGGCAAAAGAGGGGCTTCGTGCAATGAACAACTCCTACACAGAGCAAACACAGGCATCTCATACACCACACATTCATTCGTCCACGAGCGATCGTTATCGGCGGTATACCTTCGAAGCGCGCCTTTTGGAACGGAACAAGTTCGGAGCAGTGTAGGGGAAGTAGACGTTATCGGGACGGTCGTAGTGGAAGTAGTGGCTACGTTTTGTAGTTGTACAAAGTTCGTAGACGTTCGGGGTCACGGCGAGGAACTTGGCATCCACGGGGTCGACGGTAGAGGTACTTGGCAAAATGCACGTTGACGGTGGTTGTACTCGTATCGTCATGGAAGTAGTTGTTCACTTAAAGGTCTTTGAAAACGGTCGTCATACACAATTCGTAGACGTTCGGTTCTTCTGTAGAGGTACTCGACGCATTCCGGATGTGTAGTCGTACACGCACATAGATGAACTTGGCGGTTTCTCAACGTCCTGGTACTTGGCGTTCAGTGCGATACTTGTCGAGCAAGAGGAGAAGTCATGGTACTTGACGTATCCAGAAGGGTATTTGGTCTTCGGTCATAGGTACTTGACGGTCGTCAATGTTGCATGTGTGTACATCGGATCAGGGACTTGGAGAAGAAACAAAAAACCCGAAGGCGCTGCTTGTTGGACTGGTGACAGAGGTCAACGAGGAGGTCGGGCAGGAACTCGCCAGGTAGCACGGGAGGCCCGGGCAGCGCATGGGCTGTTGTTGCTTCTCCGGCAAGAAGACGACGGGTCGAGGCGCTCGGGACCCAGCGTCCAGATCGGGCGATGAGCAGAGAGGTGCGACGAGGCAGTGCAAGGGCCGGCGACGAGGCGGGGCACTTAAGGACGCGGTGTGGTGCAGGGCTACGGCGGCAGGAGCAGGGAACTTGGTGCGGTGACGGCAGAGGCGCGGGGCTCCGGTTGAGGGACTTGGCGCGCAGCGGCGTCGGGCGAAGCAGGACGCTGTAGTGGGGTGACACACGAATGGCGTAAGGCGGTGGCTCGACGGCCATGGAGGTGGGTCGGCATGGAGGAGGTCTTGCGAGCGTTCATGGCGGGGCAAGGCAGCACGGGAGGTAGGAGAGGGCACAGCGTGAGGAGGACGCGGGGGACCGAGCGGGAATCCTCCCTGGTGGCGGGTCGAGGAGGGGGTAGTAGACCAGCGGTGGTGGGGGAAGGCCATGGCGGAGGAGCTTGGTGCGCGCTAGGTGGAAGAAGGGGAGGGGAGATCGAGCGAGGCAGCATCGCCCGCTGTCTCCTGGCGGCGCGAGGGAGATCGCTGGGAGAGAGGAGATGGAATCAGGCAAGCTAGGGTTAACCAGTGGGGTTGGCTTGGCCTTGCCCTTGGGCCGGCGCGAGAGGGAGAAAACCCAGGTTGCTGGGCTTGAACAGAGAGGCCCAAGGGCACTGCTGCTATCTCTCTCTCTGAAATAGCTTATTTTCTTTTATCATTTCCTTCCTGTTTATTTAGATAAACAGTTACAATAAAAGAAAAAGGGCAGGGGCTAGAACAGGAGTTTTTTAGATATAAAAATATCCTCAAACTCCTGAAACTATACTCTACTTGATAAAATTGTCTTGGATATTTTTAGAGGTAGAAAAATAAAACAAGTTTAAATATGATTCAAACTTGAGGCATTTTTGAACCTAACCAAAACAACTCCAAAGGATCTGAAATTTGACAGAGAGGTTAAAGGAAAGGTGTATGGTTAAAAGGAAAAGAACGAACATTTAAGGACAACAGAAAATGGCACTAGCAAAAAAAATGAAAGGAATAAGAAGGAAGAAGGCGGTGATGACACATGGGTAGACTTTTGAGAGATGGAAAGGGGTCGATACAAATGACAAGAATCGAGCAAGAAAACATCATGACGAATGCAATGCACATGGTGATAAAGATGAAATGCAAAATGGCAAGAGGCACGATGCAAAGCAAACAATGATGACATGCTGCAATGCACATGATGCAAAGATGAATGCAACAGACGAAACAAAACACACAACGCATCTCGGAAACCCTGGAAGGAATCTGAAGCTCCCGTCTTGGGGCGTCACACCTTAGGACAAAGTTGTTCCTGAGTCATTCTACCTCCTCTAGTCATTACTCTAACAGCATGATCATTTATATTATTGTTCATTTCATCAAGCAATTCTTTTCGAGATTTGGCAACTTGTTCTAACTGAGTATGAACCATAGAGGCGTGTTTTCCTACACCTCTAACATCATTAGTGATTCTAAATAACAAGTTATTCAAGCGAGTAATCATGTCATAATTATATTTCAATTGTTTCATAACATTTGCATTGAAATGATCTTGTTTTCTAATGTAGTTATCAAACTCATAAAAGCATTGACTAGGATGTTTATTATAAGGGATGTCACTTTCATCAAATTTCATTAAAGAGTTTATCTCTACCACCTGTGGTGGTGGTGTCTCAAGTCCATGTATTTCTTCAATAGGAGGTAAATTTTTGACATCTTCATCTTTAATACATTTTTCCTTCATACATTTCTTTGCCTCTTACATATCTTCGGGACTTAGATATAAGATACCCCTCTTCTTTGGAATGGGTTTAGGTGGTGATTCAGGAAGACTCCAATCATCATAATTTTTCAATATGTTATTCAATAGTTCTTCAGCTTGCCCAATAGTTTGTTCCCTGAAAACACAACCAACACAACTATCTAGGAAGTCCCTAGAAGTATCGGTTAGTCCATTATAGAAGATATTAAGTATTTCATTTTTCTTAAGAGGGTGACCAGCAAGGCATTAAGCAATTGTAGAAGCCTCCCCCAAGATTGTGGGAGACTCTCTTCTTCAATTCGAACAAAGTTAAATATTTCCTATAAAGCAGCTTGTTCCTTATGAGCAGGAAAAAATCAGAGAAGTAATAAATCATATCCCGGGGACTACGCACACAACCAGGAGCCAGAGTATTGTACCATATCTTAGCATCACCCTTTAATGAGAATGGAATAACTGGAGAATATAATAGTAGTGATTTTTCTCATCATCAGCAAATAGGGTGGCTATGTCATTTAATTTAGTAAGGTGTGCCACAATAGTTTCCGTTTCATAACCATGGACAGGATCAGATTCAACCAAAGTAATTAACTCCAGGTCGACAAAGAATTCATAATCCTTATCAGTAACAAAGATAGGTGAAGTAGCAAACTTAGGATCACATTTGATTCTAGCATTCAAAGATTTTTCTTTTAGTTTGCATAGTAATTTCTTAAGATCATCCCTATCATTGCAAGCAAGAAAGTCTCTAGCTATCTCCCCATCCATAACATACCCTTTAGTTATCTTGGGAAATTCATATCTAGGAGAGCTAGGTCTAATAGGTGTTCCAAGATTTTCAGTTTCAAGCACTTCATCGGTTTCAATAATTTCATCAGTTTAAGCATTCTCAATATCTTTAGCTCAAGCAAGTTGTTTCAAGAAATTCACCTAAAGGCACATCATCATCAAGCAAGTTACTAGCATCATCATGAGTATCATTCATAGCATAAGTAGCATCATCAATAATTTGTGATATATCATGATTAATAGCATGTGGTTGTGTTGCAAGTCTACTCAAAATAGAAGGTGAATCAAGTGCAGAGCTAGATGACAGTTCCTTACCTCTCCTCATCTTAGAGGAAAATATCTTAGTCTTGGTGTCCTTAACATTCTTTATAGTGATAAATATATAATAATCCCAAGTGACTCAACAAATATAGTTATGGTCCCCGGCAACGGCGCCCGAAAAAGGTCTTGATAACCCACAAGTATAGGGCATCGCAACATTTTTCAAGGGTAGAGTATTCAACCCAAATTTATAGATTCGACACAAGGGGAGCTCAAGAATATTTGCAAGTATTAGTGTCTTAGTTGTCAATTCAACCACACCTAGAGATTAAATATGTACAGCAAAGTGATTAGTAGCAAAGTAGCATGATAGTTTTGATAGTAGTGGTGTCAGCAATAGTAACAGTAAAAGTGATAGCAATGATTTTGTAGCAAGTGTAACAGTAACAACAGCTGTAGTAACTTAGCAAGAACAATATGAGGAAAATTCGTAGGCATTGGATCGGTGGATTCATTGGATGATATTCATCATATAACAGTCATAACCTAGGGCGATACAAAACTAGCTCTAGTTCATAAATATAATGTAGGCATGTATTCTGTAAATAGTCATACGTGCTTATGGAAAGAACTTGTATGGCATCTTCTACCCTACCCTCCCATGGTAGTGGGCGCCATAAGGAAACTAAGGGATATTAAGGCCTTCCTTTAATAGAGAACCGGAACAAAGCATAACACATAGTGAATACATGAACTCCTCAAACTACGGTCATCACTGGAAAGTATCCCGGTTATTGTCACCCTGGGGTTTACGGACCATAACACATAATAGGTGAATATGACTTGCAAGATCAGATCTAGAACATAGATATAATGGTGAAAACATAAACGGTTCAGAGCTGAAATCATGGCACCCAGGACCAAAGTGAGAAGCATTAAGCATGGCAAAGTCATAACTGTTGGGAAACGTAGCATGTAATTTGAAAAAAAAATCCTATGCTCACGCAAGTTCTATCTAGGAGATGCATAGCAACGAGAGGGGGAGAGTGTGTCAACGCACCCTTATAGACTGAAAGTAGAAGCATTTCACAACATGACTGGTGTAGTCTAACTTTCTTCGCGCTCCACCGATCGAGTACCGAACGTACGGCACCTCCGAGTTCTGCACACGTTCAGCTTGGTGACGTCCCTCGCCTTCTTCATCCAGCAAGATGTCGAGGTAGTAGATGAGTTCCGTCAACATGACGGCGTGTTTACGGTGATGGTGAAGTGATCCACGCAGGGCTTCTCCTAAGCACCGCGAGAATATGACCGAGGGTGTAAACTGTGGAGGGAGGCGCCGCACACAGCTAACAACTGATGTTGTGTGTTCTAGGCGCCCCCTCCTCATATATATATGTGGGAGGGAGAGGGGAGAGGACAAGGGGCGCCCCAAGTGGGGCCGAATCCCACTTGAGCTCCTGCCCTGATTGCCCCCCATTCCTTGTATAGGCGCCAAGGGAAGGAAGGGGGAGGTGGTGCCCGCCTTTCCTTTCTCCCTTGAGGAAGGGAAGGAAGGAGGGACTTGCCCTCCCCCCTTTCCTTTCCCTAGGGCTGGACGGCCTGGTGGAGGACCGCAGCAGCCCCTTGTGGGCTGGTCTTTCCCTCCCTTGGCCCATTAAGCCCATATCTTTGCCGGGGGTACCCGGAGCCCCTTCCGGTGACCCTATATGTACCTGATACCCTCCCGAGCACTTCTGGTGTCCGAATACCATCATCCTATATATCAATCTTTACCTCTCGACCATCTCAAGACTACTCGTCATGTCCGTGATCTCATCCGTGACTCCGAACAACATTCGGTCACCAAATCACATAACACATATAATACTATACCGTCATCGAACGTTAAGCGTAAGGACCATAGGGGTTCGAGAACTATGTAGGCATGACCGAGACAGCTCTCCGGTCAATAACCATTAGCGGAACCTAGATGCTCATATTGGCACCTACATATTCTACGAAGATCTCTATCGGTCGAACCGTTATGACAACATACGTTATTCCCTTTGTCATCGGTACGTTACTTGCCCAAGATTCGATCGTCGGTATCTACAGACCTAGTTCAATCTCGTTACCGGCAAGTCTATTTACTCATTCTGTAATAGATTATCTTGTAACTAACTCATTAGTTACTTTGCTTGCAAGGCTTCTTATGATGTGCATAACCGAGAGGGCCCAGAGATACATGTCCGATACTTGGAGTGACAAATCCTAATCTCAATCTATGCGAACCCAACAAACACCTTTGGAGATACCTGTAGAGCATTTTTTTAATCACCCAGTTATGTTGTGATGTTTGATAGCACACAAGGTATTCCTCCGGTATCCGGGAGTTGCATAATCTCATAGTCGAAGGAATAAGTACTTGACATGAAGAAAGCAATAATAATAAAATGAACGATCATTATGCTAAGCTAACGGATGGGTCTTGTCCATCACATCATTCTCCTAATGATGTAATCCCATTATCAAATGACAACACATGTATATGGTTAGGAAACCTTAAGCATATTTGATCAATGAGCTAGTCTAGTAGAGGCTTAGTAGGGACACGGTATTTGTTTATGTATTCACACATGTATTTAAGTTTTCGATCAATTGTCAGGACCCCGATTCCAAGCCACATCGATCTAGCTGGTAACGCCTCATATCACTTTGCGACCTCACGCACGGTATCCCAAGGGTGTTGCCTTACCATGGCCCGGGACCGTTTGCGCCTTTTGGCTCACGTATATGATAGTGTGGCTAGCATCCATATGACAGAGAACCCGGGCCGACATGGCTAGTCGTGAACCCAAAGCGGCACAGACCTATGGAGACAGGCATACATGAATCACATCGAGCATGTCGGTCATCAACGAGTGATTTCAGGCTGTAGCACTAGGCTAACAGGACTCCGGGGAACCCGGGCTGTAGCAGGCTAGGCAGGACTCCGGAAGTCACCGCGTGACATTTCCCCGAAGGGACAGACATAGGAACGAAGTGAATCACATGCCGGCCAGTCAAGCGTCATGAGCAGTAGTGCTGGGCTAGCAGGACTCCGGTGAACCGGGCTGTAGCGGACTACTATGGCTCGAGGAACACTAGACTACATTTCCCCATATGAAAGGCTGTCAAGGATAAACAACTAGATTGTTGGATCCCACTCATACCAAGCATTTCAATCATACACACAATATGCCCGATATGAGTACATACAACATGGCATCACAACAAAACTCTACAACTCAAGTGCTTTATTTAAAGGCTCCAGAGAGCCATACATAACATGTCATACAGATAGGGGTCACATGACCCGACACTCAAGTCATACAATCATACAAGCACATGCGGAAGCAACTAGTTTGAGTACAGACTCTAGAAAGAAAGAAGGCTTCTCGAAGCCTGTCTATCTATATAGGGCCCTCCATGGCCAGGATCACCACCTGGGTGGCTAGTCACTCGTCGACATCAAGGTCTACATAAAACCCATCGGAGGGGGCAGTGTTGTCGTCTGAAACAATAAATAAGCAAACATGAGTACAAGGTACTCAGCAAGTCTTACATCAGAACCTACTATACATGCTCATTCCCAAGAAGGTGGTGGGGTTATTGCAGCAAGCCAGCTTTGACTCTTGGCTAAGCTATCCTACGGAACTTCTCTAGTAAAATAGTTTTTCGCACACGAGTCCACTACTCACCAACACAATACTCCACCGGGGATCCTCCCTCGTCATCCTACGAGAGGGCCATCCTCGATACTCACACTTATCTTGAGTCTTTTAGTAGTATCCATTAACTTGTCTATGAACTGTATAGGCAACCAAGTAGTCCTTTACCGCGGACGCGGCTATTCGAATAGTTTTATACCCTGCAGGGGTGTACTTCGTCATACACGCTTTCACCACTTACCGCCGTTTACACGACATGTACTCGGCAACCTTCAAGCGGAAGCCCAGCGAGGGTGTCGACCACGGCCTACCTAAACACTTAAGTCTCTAGTCCAGGTTTATCGCCTATCCAGGTTCCATCCGCAGGGAGTCCGCGAGGTTTCCACATACGGCCCCGAACGATGTGAACAGGGTCCCGAGACGCCAAACGGGCGCCCGGCATACCCGGTCACGGTGTATCTACCACAACATAGCCCACCCCTAGGGTCAGCGCTACGCATGGCCGCCAACACATAACCTACAAACACCAGAAACTATTTGCAACTCCTAGACAGAGTACTAGGGTGATTAAGAAGCCGAGAGGGTCAATTAAGGATCCCAATGCATGGTAGTAGCTGAATCTTAAAATCACACATACAGATCTCAGTTCTTAGGGACAGCCTCAATGAAACAACCCACCATGTACTCCTACATGGCCTCTCATCGATACCTTTACCAAAACATGTTCCACACATCCCTCGCATTACCGACATAATCATTTCACTCTAGCCCATCACCCAGATGAACCAGACCTGACACAACTCTAAGCATAGCAGGCATAGCAAGGTAGGAATCACAAAACATGGCTCAATCAACTCCTACACATGCTAGTGGGTTTCATCTAGTTACTGTGGCAATGACAGGTCATGCAAAGGATACGGGTTCAACTACCGTAGCACACAGCAGTTTGAAACGTGTTGTCTTAATGCAGTAAACAAGAGCAGAAGCGAGAACATGGGTTTGTATCGGAATGATCAATGGGTTGCTTGCCTAATGGAGTGGTAGTGGAATACTGCCCTTCAGTCGGATACTCGTGAATATCCTCGGAGGCAGAACCTACCACGAAGAACACATCGGAACACAATCAACACATGATGATATGCAACAATATGATGCATGCTATGACATGGCAATATGAATGTGTCTTGGCCTAATGCAAGCTATAACAGAAAGGAATGAACTCATTTGAATCAAAGATTCAAATATTAGCTCATTAAACATGGCCTTAATAGTGCATTTCCTTATTCTGCTTAAACAGCAAGGTAAACTTGTTTTGTCATGCATGAAACCATTACAGATGGATAGATTGAATTTTTCTGATAATTTTTCATATATAAATTATTTCATTTGGAGTTACGGTTGAATTTCTATGATTTTTAGAAGTTTTAAACATTTTCTGGAATTTCCTGAATAAAAATAAATCTAGAAAATGCATTACTGCATCAGCATTACGTCAGGGTGACGTCAGTGGTCAACGGGGACGTCCAGGTCAAACCTGACTGGTGGGTCCCGCATGTCAGTAGTTAATTAAGCTAATTATCTTTAATTAAAACTAATCTGATTTAGTTAACAGAGGGGGCCCACTTGTCATTGACTCAGGGGAGTCAAACTGGGCCCACCCAATCCAGGTCAGTGGTCAAACCCACCAGTCAACAGGGCTAATCCCGCCAGCGTTGAGTCGCCGGTGAGGCCGAGACGGCGGAGGGCTTCAGAAAACGCCCTCAGGCGACCAAAACGACGGCGGAGATGTGCTACACGTAGCTGGGGCTCGCGCGCATCTAGTGGGGCAAGTGGGAGGAGCTGGGGTGGAGCGATCTCGCCAGAATCGAGCTCGTGGCGGCAGCCGGAGTTCGGGAGAGGTTGGTTTCGAGGCTACGGTGCATGGGAGAAGGAGCTGGTGGTGGCTACGGGTTCCTGGTGATGCGGTGAGCACAACTGCGAACTTGGCCTCGAGCCACTATGGCTCTGGCCACGACGGCGCCATGGCCGGCGGCGAGATGCTCTCGGGCTCGAAGAGGGCGGCGACTACACGGCGCAAATGAGCAAGAGGGAGGTGGGGATCGAAGGGGAAGCTCACGGGGAGTGCAGCGGTGGTCTTGGGGAGCTCGGGGAAGCAACGGAGCGGGCGCACGGTCGCCGGCGATCTCGGTGGACCGAGGTTGAAGAAGACGGCGATGGCGGTGCTGCAGGGCCTCCGGCGAAGCGTGGCTCGGTGGGGAGAGCGAGGGAGTCGAGCGGAGCTAATGGGCTCGTTGGAGGGGCGAGGGGATGTCTCTAGCGGCGACTACGGCGATCAGCGGCGAGGTCCGTGCTCGGCCATCGCGGGAGAGGATGAGGGAGACGAGGGGGAGAGTGAGGGAGGATGAGAGGGGGACGTGGGGGTCGCGTGGCATCCCTGGGCGTCTCCCGGGCGTCGGCAGAAGCAGGAGGTGGCCGGCGCGTGGCCGGCGCGCGGCGAGCACGCGCCCCTGCCTTCTGGCGCGAGGAGGACGACGACTGGCAGAGCCAGTAGGCTGGGCCGAGCCAGGTGGGCTGGCCAGCACAGGTAAGGCCCAGGTGGGCTTCCTTCTCTTTTTTTTGATTTTGTTTCTGTTTTCTATTTAACTGCAACTGTTTAGCTTTATTAGAAATACTAAAACGTTTCCAAAAATCCTGAAAATAAATGTGGCCTCTGTTTAGATTATTTCCAACAGGAAACATTTATTCCTAGAATTATTTGAGCATTTAAATTATTTTATAGCATTTAAATGCCCAAATTCAAATACTTATGATTTAATTCAATGACCTTCTGTTGACCTAGAAAATTGTGCACCAATTTTGCCAGAGGTTCTAACCTAAGACAAAGAGGGTGAACTTTTTAGAAGGGCATTTCAGGTTCATTGAAAATAATTTTAGTAAACCCTAGTGGTTTCCAGGGGGGTGTTGGGGGTTCTGTCTTCCCCAATTCAAATTTAAGGAGAATTTAAACATGATGCACATTCTAATGCTTGAACTAGCTAGGGTGTGACAACTCACCCCCACTCAAAAGAATCTCGTCCCGAGATTTAGGATCCTCTGGAAAGAAGGTGGGGTACTCGAGTCGAAGGCGATCCTCCCTTTCCCAAGTGGCTTCTTTATCGGAGTGGTGTGACCATTGAACCTTGAGAAACTTGATATTATGACGTCGAGTGGTACGCTCGGCTTGATCAAGGATACGAACGGGATATTCCCAATAAGAGAGATTATCTTGTAGATCAAGCGTTTCGTGGTCCACTCCACGGATAGGATCCGCGAAGCAACGCCTGAGTTGTGAAACGTCGAAGACATCGTGAACTCTGGAAAGATGCGGAGGTAGTTCCAATTGGTAGGCAACTTCTCCTCGTTTGGCAAGAATGCGAAAGGGTCCAATGTAATGAGGAGCCAATTTGCCTTTGATACCGAAATGATGGGTTCCCTTTAACGGAGTAACCCGAAGATAAGCCTTCTCGTCGACTTCATAAGTCATAGGCTTATGTTTACGATCATATTGACTCTTTTGACGAGATTGGGCTGTTTTCAATTTCTCACGAATAACACGAACCTGCTCTTCTGCTTCCTGAATCATATCCGGGCCAAAGAGTTGTCTTTCCCCGGTTTCTGACCAGTTAAGAGGCGTTTGACGTTTTCGTCCATAGAGAACTTCGAAAGGAGCTTTGCCCAAGCTAGCTTGATAACTATTGTTATAAGCAAACTCCGCGAATGGAAGGCATTTCTCCCAACTCATTCCGAACGAGATAACAGAAGCTCGGAGCATATCTTCCAGAATTTGATTGACTCGCTCTACTTGACCACTTGATTGAGGGTGGAAGGCGGTACTAAAAGAGAGACGAGTTCCCATAGCATTTTGGAAAATTTCCCAAAATTGAGAGGTGAAGAGACTCCCACGGTCTGAGTTAATTTCCAATGGGACACCATGAAGGGACACTATTCGGGAGATGTATAAATCGGCTAGCTGGCTAGCGGTGATACTCTCACGAACAGGTAGAAAGTGGGCTACTTTGGAAAGTCGGTCGATCACGGCGAAGATGGCATTATTCCCTCTCTTGGTCCTGGGAAACCCAATGATGAAATCCATACTGATTTTATCCCATTTCCATTCAGGAATAGCCAAAGGTTGAAGCGTTCCAGCAGGCCGTTGGTGCTCTGCTTTAACACGACGACAGACGTCGCAGCTAGCAATGTATTGAGCGATTTCTCTCTTCATCCTAGTCCACCAAAACCTCGGGCGTAGGTCTTGATACATTTTAGTACTACCGGGATGAATGGTGAGAGGGGATTCATGATCTTCCTTAAGGATCAACTGGCGCAGATGTTGTTTCTTGGGAACCACCAGACGGTTCTCAAAGAAGACAACACGTCGCTCATCCATGGAGAAACATTTAGCAACTCCGCTAGCAATGTTTTCCTTAATCCGGGATATGCCCTTGTCATACCGCTGGGCGGTTATGATTTGATCCATAAGGGTAGGTTTCGCCACCAGGGTGGATAGGAATCCTCGAGGAACAATGTGAAGATTTAGCTTACGAAATTCCTCATGGAGAAGTGGTTGACTTTGTTGTAACATCAGGTTGTTACAATAGGACTTACGGCTTAGCGCATCAGCCATGACATTGGCTTTGCCCGGGGTGTAAGTTATTCCTAAGTCGTAGTCCGAGATCAACTCAACCCAACGTCTTTGCCTGAGATTCAAATCTGGTTGGGTGAAGATATATTTCAAGCTTTGGTGATCGGTGAAGATCTCGCAACGATTACCGAGAAGGTAATGTCGCCAAGTTTTAAGTGCATGGACTACAGCTGCAAGCTCTAGATCATGTGTGGGATAATTTTCCTCATGTGGGTGTAATTGCCGTGAAGCATAGGAAATTACCTGACGATCTTGCATGAGTATGCAACCTAGTCCTTGTCGCGAGGCGTCGCAATAGATAATAAAATCCTTGGAGAAATCTGGTGGTACTAGTACGGGAGCAGATGTCAGGCGTCTTTTCAGTTCCTGAAAGCTGAGCTCGCACTGTGGATTCCACTCGAACTTTTTATCTTTCTTGAGGAGTTCAGTTAGAGGTTTAGCAACTTTGGAGAAATTTTCGATGAAGCGGCGGCTATAGCTCGCTAAGCCAAGGAAACTCCGAACTTGCTTGACCATCTCAGGTGGAGTCCAATCAAGGACGGCTTGAACTCGCTCGGGATTGACAGCAATACCCTTACCAGAGATTACATGGCCTAGATAGGTTACTTCTGGCAACCAAAATTCACACTTGGAGAATTTGGCATAAAGGCGATGCTCTCGAAGTTTCATCAATACCAGCCTTAGATGTTCGGCATGTTCCTCTTCATTCTTGGAGTAGATGAGTATGTCATCGAGATATACTACAGCGAATTTATCTAAGTACTCCATGAAGACAGAGTTCATTAACCAAGAGAAGGTGGCTGGGGCATTGGTTAAACCGAAGGACATGACGGTGTACTCATATTGGCCATAACGAGTAACAAAGGCCGTTTTGGGAATGTCCCCGTTTCTGATTTTGATTTGATGGTAGCCCAACCTCAAATCCATCTTGGAAAAGACTGAGGATCCAGCGAGCTAATCATACAGATCGTTGATCCTGGGAAGCGGATATTTGTTCTTGATGGTGACCAAATTGACAGGTCGGTAATCCACAACCATTTGGTCCGTTCCATCCTTCTTCTTAACGAAGAGGACGGGGCAAGCCCAAGGAGAGGAACTAGGACGGATGAAACCCTTTTTCAAGGACTCATCGAGTTGGTTCTTAAGCTCGGCTAGTTCTAAGGGTGCCATCTTGTAGGGTCTTCTAGAAATTGGAATGGTTCGTGGAACAAGGTCTATCACAATCTCGACATCCCTGTCAGGTGGAACACCTGGCAGTTCTTCTGGAAAGACATCCGGAAAGTCTCGGACTACCGGAACATCCTCAAGGTCTGGAAGAGGGTTGGCATTTAGGGAGTAAAGCTGGCGCTTGGCCACTTGAGTTAAGACATTAACTGTCTTGCCCGACGGGTGAGTAAGTTGAACGGTTCTAGTGGCACAATCAATCTTAGCATAATGAGCTGACATCTAGTCCATACCCAAGATGATGTTTATGTTCGAGGATTTGAGAGCTATTAAGGATGAAAGGAAGACAAGTCTATCGACAAGAATTTCGTTCCCATGGCTTACTTTAGAAGTTTGCCATCTAAAGCCAGGGGTTTGAATTTCCATGGTAGAGGGCATGTCACAGAATGTCGTGTTATGCAATCGAGCATAGTTCTCGGATATGAATGAATGAGATGCTCCAGTATCGAAAAGAACAGATGCTGGATGGTAGTTAACAAGGAGCGTACCAAGGACGACGTTAGGATCCTCATGAGCCTCCTCGGCTGAAACATAGTTGACATGGCCACGTGCGGTGGTGGCCGGCTTGGCGTAGAAAGTCTTTCCCGCTGGCTTACCACGGCCAACGGACTTTCCAGTTTGATTGGGGTTGTTGTTCTGGGGACACTCTCGGCTATAGTGACCCGGCTCTCCACACTTGAAGCATGTCACCACATTGGGGCGTGGAGCAGCATTAGCAGCGGGGCCACCATAGGGCTTGGGCGGTGCAAATTGCTGGTTGGGACGAGGCGCCTCAAAGGATGGCCTCGGGATGAACCTGGGTGGCAGTGCCGTGCGTGGGATCCACACCCGGCGCTTCTGAGCTCCAGAGCCGGATGAAGAGCCAAAATCACGGGAGTGCTTGCGTGAAGTGTCATAATCAGTCTGGCCTGTCTCAGCGCTGATGGCTTTATTGACCAACTTTTGAAAGGATGTGCACTCATGCAGACAGAGATCGCGGCGAAGCTCAGGGCTAAGTCCCTTGCGGAACCTTGCCTGCTTCTTGGCGTCAGTAGATATCTCTTTAGGGGCATAACGTGCCAGATTCCCAAATTCACGACTATAAGCATCCACAGTTAGTCTTCCTTGGGTGAAGTTGCAGAACTCCTCCCTCTTGCGATCCATGAGACCTTCCGGAATGTGATACTCACGGAAAGCCTCACTGAATTCAGCCCAAGTAGTGATTTGGCCGACCGGGCGCATAGCTTCGAAGTTTTCCCACCAAAGGCTAGCAGGGCCTTCGAGGTGATAGGCAGCATAAGTAACCTTGTCAGCTTCGGCTACGTTGGCAGAACGTAGCTTGTGGGTGATGCTGCGAAGCCAGTCATCCGCGTCGAGGGGTTCAACGGAATGGTTGAACTTTGGTGGGTACAGCTTGATAAAGTCATTGATTGACACCAAGTCATTTCATGGGTGGCGTGCAGTGTTCTGCTCAATCCGCTCCAGCAGGCGGTTAGTCTCACACTTGTTTTTTTCCGCTTCTAGCATCACTTCGGCCAGAGAAGGCGGGTGAGGCAGATTTTCACCTCTAGCTGCACTGGCTTCCCCCTGCTCCGGGGCAGCAGGGTTGCTGCGGGTGTTGACCATCCTAGGAGAAAACAAGACAACGGTTTAGACAAAGATGGCTCAAACTTAGCAAGGGAGTGCAGAATTTAATGGATAACACGGAATGCAGAGATGTTCATCCGTATGTCATGGTAATATAAAACTGCCATATATATACCAACGGTCATACACATATGCATAGTTTAGTACAAGCCCAGGCTACAATACAGCTATGATGAAAGACGTTACATCTCATCGGAGGCATTCCAGGATCCTATACATTATTTGTCTACACCTCCGGAATCGATTACATGCAAAGTCATATTCCACAAGTCACACAGGACAGTGGAGATACAACTACTACAATACTAGTGGTACTACTACTAACTCAGACAACTCCGTAGTAGTCCTCATAGAAGTCACCTCCATAGCCTGGAAGTTCATCGTGACCATCCGGGAACAGACAGTCCTGAGGAGCCTGTGGACCATAGGGGCTAGGATGAGGTCTTGGACCAACAAACGGTGGCCTGCGGGGACCACGGGGTGGGGTGATGCCTCCCACATCACGCCAATCCACCATGTCTAGCAGAGCTGATCTCATAGGATACAGATCCCTTGTATCCATACATCCAGCTTGCACCGCAGGTGCAAACCGAGTCAATGTGGCCCAATGATCAGCACGGGTATTGAAAAGCTCCAGCCTCAAGGCTCGATTCTCTCGGTCCTTATCTTCGAGCATCTCGGCAGTGGTACGAGTTAATGAGTCCTCCTGAGTGGAGTCAGCATAGATAGCCTGAAGATACCCTTGCTCTCCCGGAAGTGAAGCTGGCATGTAACGGAAGTCGGTGTTCCGAAGCAGGCCAGTCCGGACTCGCATGATGGTCATCATGGAATAGGCAGCATCCTGCACAACCATCTCAACAGTAACCCCGAGTCCATAGGAACAGTGAAGGGGCTCGGTAGATCCAGGATAAGAAGGAAATATCCTGACGGTGCAGAAATACTGGCTTTGATTAAAGTCGCGGAACTGCTCTTCGACGGTGTATTCGGGATACCAACGGTAACCCGTCTCGATCATGACCCGGACTAACATAGCAGTATGACCGGGCACGTCGAGGCACCGGGTTAGGCGAACCACTTGGTTTTGAGCATGGTTGGCCATCTGAAAGCACAACCACAATGCAAAGACATTTAGAATTTCTAGGGAAAATTGGACAGCATAACAGCTGTAAATGCTCAGAAAAAGAATTGAGACATCCACAACAGATCACAATACCACTCAACAACATTATATCAAGGTTCTGATCCAATTAGCAACATACTAGGAATAGTAGAAACTGAACTGGGACTTGTAACAATAATCCTATAAGCTACTACGGATTAGTAACACGTGAACCTGATAGAAGAAGAGAGCCTAGTCCTTAACCCACGTTGAATGAGAAGAGAATGACTCAGATCAGAGGCATAGGGTAAAGGAGTAAAATAGCCTTACGTTCCCTTCCACAATCAATTCCCCTACATATAACTAAAGCATTTCTAGACTCGACATCGACCAGTTTGGCTCAACGAACCTACAGGCAGTCCGGCTCTGATACCAACGCTGTCAGGACCCCGATTCCAAGCCACATCGATCTAGCTGGTAACACCTCATATCACTTTGTGACCTCACGCACGGTATCCCACGGGTGTTTCCTTACCATGGCCCGGGACCGTTTGTGCCTTTTGGCTCACGTATGATAGTGTTGCTAGCATCCATATGATAGAGAACCCGGGCCGACATGGCTAGTCGTGAACCCAAAGAGGCACAGACCTATGGAGACAGGCATACATGAATCACATCGAGCATGTCGGTCATCAGCGAGTGATTTTGGGCTGTAGCACTAGGCTAACAGGACTCCGGGGAACCCGGGCTGTAGCAGGCTAGGCAGGACTCTGGAAGTCACCGCGTGACATTTCCCCGAAGGGACAGACATAGGAACGAAGTGAATCACATGCCGGCCAGTCAAGCGTCCTGAGCAGTAGTGCTGGGCTAGCAGGACTCCGGTGAACCGGGCTATAGAGGACTACTATGGCTCGAGGAACACTAGACTACATTTCCCCATATGAAAGGCTGTCAAGGATAAACAACTAGATTGTCGGATCCCACTCATACCAAGCATTTCAATCATACACACAATATGCCCGATATGAGTACATACAACATGGCATCACAACAAAACTCTACAACTCAAGTACTTTATTTAAAGGCTCCAGAGAGCCATACATAACATGTCATACAGATAGGGGTCACATGACCCGACACTCAAGTCATACAATCATACAAGCACATGCGGAAGCAACTAGTTTGAGTACAGACTCTAGAAAGAAAGAAGGCTTCTCGAAGCCTGTCTATCTATATAGGGCCCTCCATGGCCAGGATCACCACCTGGGTGGCTAGTCACTCGTCGACATCAAGGTCTACATAAAACCCATCGGAGGGGGCAGTGTTGTCGTCTGAAACAATAAATAAGCAAACATGAGTACAAGGTACTCAACAAGTCTTACATCAGAACCTACTATACATGCTCATTCTCAAGAAGGTGGTGGGGTTATTGTAGCAAGCCAGCTTTGACTCTTGGCTAAGCTATCCTATGGAACTTCTCTAGTAAAATAGTTTTTCGCACACGAGTCCACTACTCACCAACACAATACTCCACCGGGGATCCTCCCTCGTCATCCTACGAGAGGGCCATCCTCGGTACTCACACTTATCTTGAGTCTTTTAGTAGTATCCATTAACTTGTCTATGAACTGTATAGGCAACCAAGTAGTCCTTTACCGTGGACGCGGCTATTCGAATAGTTTTATACCCTGCAGGGGTGTACTTCGTCATACACGCTTTCACCACTTACCGCCGTTTACACAACATGTACTTGGCAACCTTCAAGCGGAAGCCCAGCGAGGGTGTCGGCCACGGCCTACCTAAACACTTAAGTCTCTAGTCCAGGTTTATCGCCTATCCAGGTTCCATCCGTAGGGAGTCCGGCCGAGGTTTCCACATACGGCCCCGAATGATGTGAACAAGGTCCCGAGACGCCAAACGGGCGCCCGGCATACCCGGCCACGGTGTATCTACCGCAACATAGCCCACCCCTAGGGTCAGCGCTACGCACGGCTGCCAACACATAACCTACAAACACCAGAAACTATTTGCAACTCCTGGACAGAGTACTAGGGTGATTAAGAAGCCGAGAGGGTCAATTAAGGATCCCAATGCATGGTAGTAGCTGAATCTTAAAATCACACATACAGATCTCAGTTCTTAGGGACGTCCTAAATGAAACAACCCACCATGTACTCCTACATGGCCTCTCATCGATACCTTTACCAAAACATGTTCCACACATCCCTCGCGTTACCGACATAATCATTTCACTCTAGCCCATCACCCAGATGAACCAGACCTGACACAACTCTAAGCATAGCAGGCATAGCAAGGTAGGAACCACAAAACATGGCTCAATCAACTCCTACACATGCTAGTGGGTTTCATCTAGTTACTGTGGCAATGACAGGTCATGCAGAGGATAAGGGTTCAACTACCGTAGCACAAAGCAGTTTGAAACGTGTTGTCTTAATGCAGTAAACAAGAGCAGAAGCGAGAACATGGGTTTGTATCGGAATGATCAATGGGTTGCTTGCCTGATGGAGTGGTAGTGGAATACTGCCCTTCAGTTGGATACTCGTGAATATCCTCGGAGGCAGAACCTACCACGAAGAACACACCGGAACACAATCAACACATGACGATATGCAACAATATGATGCATGCTATGACATGGCAATATGAGTGTGTCTTGGCCTAATGCAAGCTATAACAGAAAGGAATGAACTCATTTGAATCAAAGATTCAAATATTAGCTCATTAAACATGGCCTTAATAGTGCATTTCCTTATTCTGCTTAAACAACAAGTAAACTTGTTTTGTCATGCATGAAACCATTACAGATGGATAGATTGAATTTTTCTGATAATTTTTCATATATAAATTATTTCATTTGGAGTTACAGTTGAATTTCTATGATTTTTAGAAGTTTTAAACATTTTCTGGAATTTCCTGAATAAAAATAAATCCAGAAAATGCATTACTGCGCCCGCGGATTTCATCCATATGATTGAGTTGTGTCATCTCTATTGGTGTTGTGCTATTGTTTAGCTACTATCATGGGAAAGTGGTATTGTCCTCGAGAAGTGCTTCATATGTGTTGTTTTAAATATTTCCTTTCCTTTTTTCCACAATCATAGGAATTTGATATTTTGGGATGGGAAAACTTTGTCAAAGTTTGCTCATTGATGTACACAAAAAGACATGCATTTGATATTTTGAAATG
This sequence comes from Triticum urartu, assembly GCF_003073215.2. Lineage (NCBI taxonomy): Eukaryota > Viridiplantae > Streptophyta > Magnoliopsida > Poales > Poaceae > Triticum > Triticum urartu. The sequence continues at coordinate 340,929,273 of NC_053024.1, read as the reverse complement.
GCACAACCTTGTCAAATTTTGCTCATTGATGTTAGCAAGAAGACATGTGTTTGATATTTTGGCATGGATCGATTTTTATTTATTCTTTAGTTGTGAAGTAAATATTGGCTCATCAATTATTTTGAATGTTCTCTATGAATTGCCATGCCTGTGAGTTTGATTTCAATGTACAGGCACGCTAAAAAGATGCTCAAACTTTTTGTACGTGTGAAACTGCTGCAAACAAGGTGATCACCATGCGTCCTGAGAATAATGCTAGTATGTATTGTTTTGCATGTTCATCTCATTCCAGTGTTACTAGAATTCGAACAAATCGGCCTAATTCATTCATACACGACCGGATTTCATTACATTTCATTCATTCTTCAACTAAAAAGGGGTGTGTTGGAGGTATAATTAATTAACCTAATCTAAGATCTCCGGTGCCCATTCTTCGTGTCCGACTGAGCCCCAAGAACCGAACCTTCTTCTCCAGCTCCGCTTGTAGAGCTACAAGAAGTAAAGTTTTCCAACTCCAGGCCACCGCCAAGCAGCTAATCAGCTGTCAATGTTCAACCCGTCAAGCTTTCCTTCAATAAGAGGGTAGGAGCGGTGGCCTTACTTGGACCCGAGCGGCGACGACCTACCGTCTTCTATGCTTCCTCATTTTTCTGTGTGGCATGGCCTCGTTGCCGACTGGGCGGCGCTTCGGTAGAGCGGGGGAAATCCCCCCCCCCTCGCTGCTGGCAGGGTGGGGCCACGGCGGAGCCGACGATGTCCTCTGCCTCGTTGTTGGCGGGCGGGTCCTCGGTGGAGCAGGGCCTCGCCGTAGCCGACGAAGCCCTCCACCTCGGTGCCGGTGGGGAGGGGCCTCAGCAGAGCCCGCATTGTCCTCCGCTTCTTCGTCGGTCTTGCCAAACAGCGCCTTGCCTGCTTCATCGCAATCTTTGTAGATGGCCGCAACCTCCGCCACCTATATGCGGTACCGCCAGGGCGCGAGGCCGCTCTCGCGGTTGGAGCGGTATGACTCGAGCAGCGCCTCCTACTCTGCCTGCTCCGCAGCGATCTGCTCCTGCACCTGTAGGTGCTCCTAGAGGACGTGGTGGTTGTAGGTGGCGGCGGCCTGCGCCTCCCAAAACTGGTCCTCACGCTTCTGCCTCACCATGTCCATGTATTGGGCACGGGCCTCGTCGATGGTCATGGCGCAATGCACCGGCGAGGATGGCTTGGAGGATGGCATTGACGTTGGATCATCGATGACCACGTTCTCCATTGGGACGTCGTCATCCTCCGGCTGCCTACCGGCCAGCCAGTCGGCTGCAATGGCTGCCATCTCCTTCTTCTGGTCCGTCGTCTGCCCGTCCCAAAGAGCGCTGGAGTGCAAGGAAGCCATGGTGGGAGTGGTGTGGAGAGGATAAAGGGAATGGAGGCAGATGACTGTGGCTATAGCCGGCGCAACAGTTTATATAGCAGTGGTGGGCGGCAGTGGGACGAACGGGTGGTGCCAGAATAGCCGCCTCGGCAACTACGAATCATTAATGTGGGAGGTAGACGGGCGGACGGACGGAACTTGTGTCGTTCGAATGCGGACCAGCGTGTTGGGTAACGTAGCATGCAATTTCAAAAAAATTCCTACGATCGCGCAAGATCTATCTAGGAGATGCATAACAACGAGAGGGGGAGAGTGTGTCCACATACCCTTGTAGACCGAAAGCGGAAGTGTTAGGTTAACGCGGTTGATGTAGTCGAATGTCTTCGCGATCCAACCGATCAAGTACCGAACGTACGGCACCTCCGAGTTCAGCACACGTTCAGCCAGATGACGTCCCTCGAACTCTTGATCCAGTAGAGGGTCGAGGGAGAGTTTCGTCAGCACGACGGCGTGGTGACAGTGATGGTGATGTGATCCGCGCAGGGCTTTGCCTAAGCACTACGATGATATGATCAGAGGAGTAAACTGTGGAGGGGGGCACCGCACACGGCTAAGAGAACAACTGGTGTGCTTTGGGGTGCCCTCCTGCTCCCGTATATAAAGGAGGAGGGGAGGAGGCGGCTGTGACGCCCCAAGACCGGCGCTCCAGATGCCTTCCATGGATTCTGATATTCGTCATGTGACTTGTTTGGTTTGTTGCATTCATCATTGTATAATTTGCATTGCATCATGTCATCATTCCATCATATCATTAATTTTATAACTCTTTTAAATAAATCGTATGGATCTTTGATCCATTTAAAACGAGGGAAGGTTGATTTCTCTTTATAACTTATCCTCCCAATATTAGGGAGCTATTATAAAATATTCCATTTGTGTGGAATTACCTTTGACACACTTGCAAAATAATTCCCTATGCCTTTGTTATATCACTTCTTGACCTTAAACTTTGTCCATAAATTCTATCGTCATTTTCCCGAGCTCCACCAAAATTCTCAAACATTTCTGGACCTACCAAACATCGACTTCTTTCACCCACTCATTGGAATTAAATTCAAATGAGTTTGGATCTAGGTTGCCCAACACCCTTCCAACCATTTTCGTTAAATCATTCGTATTTTCCCGATCTCAAGAAAATATCTCAGTAGTCCATACTCCTTCTCTAACCTCTTCATTTTCTCTCTTTTCGTTCTTTCTTTTTCTGTAATGGAAAAGCGAGAAGCCCCATAGACCACCCGTAGCTGGGCCGGCCTCCCAGGCCCACCTAATCCTCCTATACCGTAGGACCGACCCCTCCTCTCGACCTCTCCCTCTCGTCCTCCACACCGCCGCCACTCTCACACATGCACACATCGAGCCAGGGAGATCCCTGGTCGATCCTCTCCTCCCTCGATGCGCCGTCAGAGAGAGAGAGAGAGTAGTGTCGCGCCTCACCCGATCCCCTGCTCCCTGCCATCTTCGCCCGTGACCCGCCGTCCTCCTCCCCCGAGCCTGAGGTTCTCTCCATCGCCAGCCACCTCACGCTCGCCTCCTTCTCTTCCTCGCGCGCCCGTGACCAAGGCCGCCTTGTCAGCAAGCTCGCACCGCGCCTCTCCACCTCTGTGCCAGCCGGAGCCGCGCCGCTCCTCCCTCCGTAGTCAAGCCGCCTGGACCTCGCCGGCCATCCCCGTCACCATAGGGCTCCCGAGTGCCTCCTCCCGATGGCCTGATGTGCAGCAGCCGTGACCTCCCCGTCCCTCGTGCAGCCTCCGCCTCGCCGGATCAACGCCGCCGCCATGACCAGGAGGAGTTCGTCTGTCGCTGTTCCCGTCGCTCCGCCCTCCCGCAAATCCGAGCTCGCGTTGCTGCTCCTCTGCTTCGCCTTCTCGACGGATATCGCGTCGCTGCATCTTCACCTCCTGCCTGAGTCCCCTACATCAGCCCAGTAGCCGTCGTCCCCTGCCGATGGTCTCTATTGTCCCCGTGCACCTCCACTTGCTGTTGCCATTGACGCCAAGTCGGACGACTACCGAACAAGGAGTAGCACCAAGTTCCATGATTCAAGATTTTGTCTAGTACCCCTGGTTTTGCCAAACACCACACCGCAAGCACCAAGTACCACGACGGTCCTTGAAGAGTTCGGATTCTACATGTCCGATGACGCTCTTGTACAACTACGTTGCCGAGACCGAGACCGGCAAGACCGACTACACGAAACTGCCAAGTACCTCTCTGCACGGATGTGTCAAGGCCACCCCGGATATCGCCAAGTACACCACTGGCAAGACCACATGGACACCCAAACGACTACCGCAACGGAACAACAATACCATCAAGTACGACTACCGTCGTTGTGTACCACTACTTCCACTACGACCATCCCGAGAACGTCTACTTCCTCTACTTTGCACCAACTCGAACCGTCCCGAATGCACGCTTCGAAGGTATAACCCCGAGACGACGCCCGTGAACGAACGCATGTGTTGTATGAGATGCACCACTTGTTTGCACTGTGCCCGACTTGTTTCATGCACGACCCGCGTAATCGTTGACGCCGACACGTGGGAACCCGGTTACCAGGATCACTCCCCATCGCTCTTGCATGTTCCGCACACTTGTTCTTTTGCATAGGTCCATGAATTGCCGGATCATCGGAATGTTGTCATGACACCATTTTCGGATTCGTTGCCGTGGCACCATTTATGTTTCGCCGCCGTGGAACCCTTTCGTTCCGCCATGGCGATAAATGCCTCATATCATATTATGTCAACATTTTCATAAAATTGTATAAACTTGTATATGTCATCCGCATTATGATAACAACATTTAAAATGTTTAAAATTGTAGTTTGCTTCAAAAAATGCTAAATAACATGTGATCTTTTTCCGGAATTGTTGTTTGTTTTTTCCGGCCTCATTTAAATTGCCTATAATGTGTAGTTTAATTATGCCTCACCTCTTGCCATGTTTAACAACATTTAATATTGTTGGGCACATAAACAAGAGTGAACTAAATAATTCGAATGTGGTGTTTCGTCAATATGCACCTCGTTGCATATTGAGCTCCACTTAACTTGTAGTATTGTTTGTGCACTTTGCCATGCCATGCCTCATTAAACTGGACATGCATCATACTTGATTGTGCATCATGTCATGTTAATGTGATGGTTGTTTACCATGATGTTTGCTTCTTTCAGGTTGTGCTTCTTCTCGATAGTTCCTGTTTCATTGCGATTGCGAGGATCCATTCGACTACGCCCGTTCGTCTACTTCATGGATCCGGTCTTCTTCCTAGCGGGATTTCAGGCAAGATGACCATCACCTTGGATCTCTCTACTATATTTGCTATGCTAGTTTGTCTTGATGCTATCGCTATGTCGCGCTACCTACCACTTGTTTATCAAGCCTCCAGAATTGCCATGATAGCCTCTAACATTTTCACCCATCCTAGCAAACCACTCTTTGGCTATGTTACCGCTTTGCTCAGCCCCTCGCGTAGCGTTGCTAGTTGTAGGTCCAGTTGTAGATTGTTCCATGTTGGGACATGGATATCATGGGATATCACAATATCTCCTATTTAATTAATGCACATATATACTTGGTAAAGGGTGGAAGGCTCGGCCTTATGCCTGGTGTTATGTTTGAACATAAGTAGTTCAGGATCACTTATTGATCATTACTAGTGTTTGACTGTTTACGTAGTTTCTCATCTTACTCTTGTACCCGTAAGTTAGCCGCCATACAATGCTTAGTCGCTTGCTGCAACTTCACCACTTTACCCCTTCCTTACCCATTAACCTTTGCTAGTCTTGATACCCATGGTAATGGTATTGATGAGTGCTCGTGGCTCACAGTTTACTACCACAACAGTTGCAGGTACAGGTAATGTGATGATCTGACGCGAGTGCGATGCTTCCTTGTTTGGAGTTCTTCTACTACTTCTTCTTTGATCAAGGGATTAGGCTCCGGGTCGGGGAGCCTGGGATTAGTAGGGTCGATGTCGTTCTTCTTTTTCATTTGATTTCATCTGTAGTCGGATCCTGCTCTTCTGTATGATGGTTGCTATGTATTGATGTATTGATATATTCAAGTTGTAGCTTGTGGCGAATGTAATTATTTATCTTGTATTCTCATATATTCAGTACATGGTATGTTGTAATGATATCCACCTTGCTATGCGCTCGAACTGTGATTGTGCCCCGATCATGAGTTCATCACGTGATTGGGATAGAATTGCATCTTGGGCGCAACAAGTATCCCATTGCCTCAATAAACTGGACATGTGTCATATTTGATTGTGCATCATGTCATGTTAATGTGATGGTTATTTACCATGATGTTTTCTTCTTTCAAGTTGTTCTTCTTATCGATAGTTCCTGTTTCATTGTGATTGTGAGGATCCGTTCGACTACACTCGTTCATCTACTTCATGGATCCGATCTTCTTCCTAGCAGGATTTCAGGTAAGATGACTGTCACCTTGTATCTCACTACTATCTTTTCTATGCTAGTTTGTCTCGATGCTACACTATGTCGCGCTACCTACCACTTGTTTATCAAGCCTCCCAAATTGCCATGATAGCCTCTAACCTTTTCACCCATCCTAGCAAACTACTGTTTGGCTATCACTGGTGTGCGTCGGTCCTAAACAAACGGTTTTTTACCCCTTTCCACGACGGCATTTGGAATTGTTGCCAAGTGAGTGTGTGCAAGAGGGCACCCTTCCCACACGACCCAGAAATCATCGGGGATAGGCCCTCCTGGGACCCAGGCTGGGGCCGTATGCGATTGGGCGAGGCATCTGAACCCAATCATTTCCGTAGGTATGTACATTCCACACAGTGAATCCTAGAAATCATTTCCGTAGGTATGTACATCCCACACGGTGAATCCCAGAAATCATTTGCGTAGGTATGTACATCCCACACGTTGAATCCCAGAAATCATTTCCGTACGTATGTACATCCCACACGGTAATCCGAGAAAATCATTTCCATAGGTATGTACATCCCACACGGTGAATCCCAGAAAAACATTTCCGTTCGTATGTATATCGTACACAGTCAATCCAAGTAATATGTTTCCGTTCTTATGTACATCCCACACAGTCAACCCAGGGAAAACGTTTCTGTTAGGACGTAAATCCCGGACAGTTTTATGTGTAGGCTCGTGTGTGAAAGTTGTAACTATCACACACGGTCTTCCTTGGTTAATTGTTTGCTTTTATCAACTATATCACACACGATTTGACGAAGAAAACTATGTGGCATTGGGCTATCCATCGCAACCTCTTTTACTGCTAGGACCGTTTCCAAAGGTCCATGACACATTTAGCAGGTTTATTAGTTTACAATTAATAATTCCAGTATTACGCAAATTCACATTTCATATCGAATAGTTGTTTGCCAATTTCATATCAGGCACATAAATATATTATAACATCACAGTATGGTAGCTACATGAAAACATCACAGTACAACATATAGCTAGTTCATCTTCATAAGAACAGTATATTCATTTCCCTAATCGATATCATCCAGGCTCGTCTTATCCACCTCTGCTTTCAGTTCACTAAGAACCCATTTTGCATGGGCCAACTGGGAAAGTGCCTCCTCCTTCACCAACACCATCTTAGCAAAGTCTTTTTTTTAATCTGAGCTCATTCTCCACCTTCAACTTTTTATCCCGCATCTTGAAATATGCTTCAGTGTTGAGAAGACTTTCTCTAATCCTAGTTGTGTTCACTTCCTCATACATGCTCCAAAGCTTCGTTAGGCACATCTTCAAAGACTGTGGCCAGTCTTGATCAACCCACTCCAAGTAAGAACACTTCCGTTCATCCTATAATATTTAAAACTAGATCAGTAACAATTGTAGGGGAAATGGGTTTATAGCAACATAGAAAATCACCAATGCTTATTTTGAAAAACTGAAGAAACATGTTAATTATGACATATCTTCTCAAAATGATCAATGTGCAAATGAAATAATTGGTACTGAGACAACAACCAAATTCTGGAACATCAGAAGCTATAATTAACTACAACGACGCTACAAGTTCTTACTCATGTACAATAAATAACAAATTGAACATTTTATGAGGAAGGTAAATATAACTGCAACAGCATAGCGACAGTGTTTGGATGACGGCAAATTCATACTAACATGTGTGTACATGCACAAATTTAGTAACATAGAACTAATAGCACTAAGGTCGTCCACTATGTATGTCAAAACTGGTGTAAAGACAACTGTTGCTACATCTCGCGCCGGTGCCCTGAACTGGCGAGCCGATGCAGCGGAAAAAAATCAGGGACCTGGACTCCGGAGCACGTAGTTGCTCCGATGCCCAGTTCCTTTGTGCCATAAAGATTTAGTATTTTACTTCTTGGCTTCTCGGATGTGTGGACCAAAGTTGGCTGCACAAACTGCTGAAGCGGTGCCAAATAATTTCCTAATGGCATCGCTGATGAGATGGCAACAATTTAAGATACTAGGTACAAACGGTGACACTGTCTTACGATGCGTTTGGTTGAAGGTGTGGTATGGATGGGTTGGGACCGTGACAGTGTCTGAATCACATCTAACAAATGATTTGTAACAACGGAAGAGGGCCTAACCTTCTCTGCACATGCCAGAAACTTCCTCCCAGTGTCCACAGAATCAAACGCAAGTAGCTTCACGCATGGAGATTGATGGTGACAACGAGCAGATAGATCTTTAGCCACCCCGCTCCATTCGTTGCCACTCATGGTCTTAGGGAGATACAAGAGGAAGAAACGACTCAAATTGACCTCCGGGTAAAAATCCTTCATTCCAAGTCATAGCCCGAGAGAGAGAAGAGAGGCAAACCCGGGTGCTAAAGGAGTAGTCGCTAGAGGAGAAACCGCTAGAGATGTCTTTGAAGAAGCCCATGGCGACCCTGGCGGTAGGATGTGAGACGGCGAGAGCGAGGAAGCGGCTATAGCTTAGCAAGGAAGGAAGGAGGAAACAGGGGAAATGTGACTTGTGGTCAGGGAGAAAAGGGGGTGGGGAAGCGGGGCAGGGGTGGGGGTAGATATTTTGGCGGTAGGACAAAATTTGGGAAATGTGGAGGGAAACTTTGCGCGCGGTGCCGCCGGACCATTCACTTTGAACAATTGTGTGCATCATGAACGATTCTTCTGCTTTATGCGCATGGGATGACTTTGATAATTTAAATTTTGGTGGAAATTTCCTCGGGTACGTCATTGCATAATTTAACATCGCTTGATAATTTGGGCACACAAAAGAGCGTACAGCAGATAGACCACACTTACTAAATCGAGGAATTTTTAGTAATTACACAGAGCCAGTTGACCTAAACATTGCTCTAACAAAAGACCAACATTAAAAACAAAGCCTAAGTACGCATAATTAAAAATCCTCCGCCGTGCCGGCCTATGCATTGCCGGTGTGAGATGAGATGTCGATGACTTGTCCTGGCGACATGCCGCCGTTGGTGGACTCCGCGTCCCCCTGCTGAAGTCGACCGCATCCTCGTACTTGTCCTTGTCCTCGGCGCCGCCCTCAAGGTTGTAATACTCGTAGTAGTGGCTGTGCTAGAGCTTGCGTTGGCACTCCACCGCCAATTCCTCGACGGACAGACTCTTCTCTACGTCGACCTCGGCCATGCGCAACTCCTCCTCCCGGCGCTCCTCGATCTCTGCCGCCTCCTGCATCTCCAGCTCCCGCTCGGCGACATCATGAGGAAGCAGGTGCTCCATGGCCACCGTCGCCTTTTCAGACGTGGGTTGTATGCTGGAGTCTGAGGTGGCCTAGAATATCTTGGAGTGTGCATCCTCGATCTTGGCGTGGATGGCCTCGACCCGGGCCAGGGTGACATCAGCAGCACGGACGGCAGCTCGAGCACTCTTGGCGTTTGCAGCCGCGATCGCAGCAGCAGCTGCAGCCGTCTCGGCTGCTGCAGCTACCCTATCGGCTGCCGCAGACGCCCTCTCGGCGGAAGGGGACGCGCTCAATCCGGATGTGGCGGCGCTCTCGGCGCAGGCGGCAGCGCTCGGGGGGACGTAGCCATCGTACGGGCCTTCACGAAGCGTTTCCACGGCGTCATCTTTTCAAGAAGGGGGTGCGAGAATGGGGATCAGGATTTGTGGATTCGAGGGTTGCCGGCACTAGAGCAGACGAGCCGATGAAGCTTAAGGAGGGAGACATAAATAGACCCAGATATTTTCATCACAAACGGTTCCTAGAAAACAATTATGTGTGATGTTGTAGATATTTTTTATTAGATGTGAAAGACGAATTTAGAATAAAGTGCTAACGGATGGTGTTTCAAATGAACGAGAAATTTTGTAGTACTAATACAACTGTCATGTCAAATTTTGGAAAATTTTAGGGGTCATTTGACCTTCTAAGACATTTAAGTGATTTTCTAGCCATTTAATGACCGTAATTGAAATCTGAACTACATGTACATGCAACAGCTAACCATAACGGTTTGAAAACTCATATTTCGTGTACTTGTGTGCGATTTAATTCCATGTGCAGTAAATTCGAAGGAATTTTCAAACATATTGGTCTAACGCCTATGACACACTTAAGCATGGAGTGACATGGCATTTTAATTCCAAAAAATTAAAAAAATCAGAAACACATGAAACCTTGGTGGATGTAATATCATGCCACCAAGATGATGTGGTAAAAAATTGGTATGTTTGACCAAAGTTTGGACACACACCCCTCACAAACAGGAGCAACTCACTAGAAGGCTCGTGGTTCCGAGAGGGAACAATGCATGTTTGATGACGAACCGGAGATATCTTCCTCTTATGGCCTTCAAATTTTTTTCTACGTCTAACTTGCACTACTACAACTGTATAGTGAAATTTTTGAAAATTCTAGGGGTCATTTGACCTTTTAAAGAAATTTAAGTGATTGTCTAGCCATTTAATAACCGCAATTCAAATTTGAACTACATCTACATGAAACGCATAACCGAAACGGTTTGAAAAATCATATTTGTGTACTTGTGTGCGAGCTAATTCCATGTGCAATAAACTAGAAGGAATTTTCAAACATATTTGTATCACGACATGGACCCATATGCATGAATACATATGCATGGAGTGGCATGGCATTTTAATTCCAAAAAAAATCAGACACACATGAAACCTTGGTTGATGTAATGTCATGCCACAAAGATGATGTGGTAAAGAAATTGGCACGTTTGACGAAAGTTTGGACACACACCCCTCACAAATCGGAGCAACTCGCTAGAAGGTTCGTGGTTCCGAGAGGAACAATGCATGTTTGATGACGAACGGGAGATAGCTTCCTCTTACGGCCTTCAAATTTTTTCTACGTCTAACGTGCACTACTACACCTGTAATGTGAAATTTTAGAAAATTCTAGGGGTCATTTGACCTTTTAAAGACATTTAAGTGATTTTCTAACCATTTAATGACTGTAATTCAAATTTGAACTACATCTACATGCAACGCCTAACCCAAACATTTTGAAAAATCATATATGTGTACTTTTGTGCATGTTAATCCCATGTGCAATAAATTAGAAGAAATTTTAAAACATATTGGTCTCACGATACGGACACATGCATACGTATGCATGGAATGACATGGCATTTTAATTCAAAAAATAGAAAAATGATGAGAAACACATGAAACCTTGATAGATGTAATGTCATGCCACCAAGATGATGTGGTAAAGAAATTAGCATGTTTGACAAACGTTTGGACACCCACCCCTCACAAACCGGAGCAACTCGCTAGAATGTTTGTGGTTCCGAGAGGGAACAATGCATGTTTGACGATGAACGGGAGATAGCTTCCTCTTATGGCCTTCAAATTTTTTCCTACGTTTAACATGCACTAATACAACTGTCATGTGAAAATTCGGTAAATTTCAGGGGTCATTTGACATTTTAAAGACATTTAACTGATTTTCTAACCATTTAATGACCGTAATTCAAATTTGAACTACATCTACATGCAATGCCTAACCATAACGGTTTGAAAAATCATATTTTTGTGTACTTTTGTGCGAGTTAATTCCATGTGCAGTAAATTCAAAGGAATTTTCAAACATATTGGTGTCAAGGCATGGACACATGCATGAAGTACATGCCATGGCATTTTAATTCAAAAAAATAAAAAAATGATCAGAAAAACATGAAACCTTGCTTGATTTAATGTCATGCCACCAAGATGATGTGGTAAATAAATTGGCATGTTTGACAAAAGTTTGCACACACACCCATCACAAACTGGAGCAACTTTCTAGAAAGTTCATGGTTGCAAGAGGGAACGATGCATGTTTGATGACGAACGGGAGATAGCTTCCTCTTACGGCCTTGAAATTTTTTCAACATCTAATGTGCACTACTACAGCTACAATGTGAAATTTTGGAAAATTATAGGGTTCATTTGACCTTTTAAAGACATTTAAATGATTTTTAACCATTTAATGACCGTAATTCAAATTTGAACTACATCTAAATGCAATGCCTAACCAAAACGTTTTGAAAAATCATATATGTGTACTTATGTGCGAGTTAATTCCATGTGCAGTAAATTAGAAGGAATTTTCAAACATATTTGTCTCACGACACGGACACATGCGTACGTATGCATGGAGTGACATGGCATTTTAATTCAAAAAATAGAAAAATGATGAGAAACACATGAAACCTTGGTTGATGTAATGTCATGCCGCCAAGATGATGTGATAAAGAAATTGGCATGTTTGACGAACCTTTGGACACGCACCCCTCACAAACCGGAGCAACTCGCTAGAAGGTTCATGGTTCTGAGAGGGAACAATGCATGTTTTATGACGAACGGGAGATAGCTTCCTCTTACGGCCTTCAAATTTTTTCCTACGTTTAACGTGCACTAATACAACTTTCATGTAAAAATTTGGTAAATTTTAGGGGTCATTTGACCTTTTAAAGACATTTAAGTGATTTTCTAACCATTTGATGACCATAATTCAAATTTGAACTACATCAACATGCAATGCCGAACCATAACAGTTTGAAAAATCATATTTTTGTGTACTTGTGTGCGAGTTAATTCCATGTGTAATAAATTCGAAGGAAATATCAAACATATTGGTGTCAAGGCATGGGCACATGCATGGAGTACATGCCATGGCATTTTAATTCTATAAAATTTAAAAATGATCAGCAAAACATGAAACGTTTCTTGATTTAATGTGATGCCACCAAGATGATGTGGTAAAGAAATTGGCATGTTTGACAAAAGTTTGGACATGCACCCCTCACAAACCGGAGCAACTCGCTAGAAGTTTCGTGGTTCCGAGAGGGAACAATGCATGTTTGACGACGAACGGGAGATAGCTTCCTCTTACGGCCTTGAAATTTTTTCAACGTCTAACATGCACTACTACAACTGTAACGTGAAAATTTGGAAAATTCTAGGGTTCATTTGACCTTTCAAAGACATTTAAGTGATTTTCTAACCATTTAATGTCCGTAATTCAAATTTGAACTACATCTACATGCAACGCCTAACCAAAACGGTTTGAAAAATCATATATGTGTACTTATGTGCGAGTTAATTCCATGTGCAGTAAATTAAAAGGAATTTTCAAACATATTGGTCTCACGACATGGACACATGCATACGTATGCATGGAGTGACATGGCATTTTAATTCAAAAAAAATAGAAAAATGATCAGAAACACATGAAAGCTTGGTTGATGTAATGTCATGCCACCAAGATGATGTGGTAAAAAATTGGCATGTTTGACGAACGTTTGGACACACACCCCTCACAAACCGGAGCAACTCGCTAGAAGGTTCGTGGTTCCGAGAGGGAACAATGCATGTTTGATGACGAACAGGTGATAGCTTCCTCTTACGGCCTTCAAATTTTTTTCCTATGTTTAACGTGCACTAATACAACTGTCATGTGAAAATTTGGTAAACTTCAGGGGTCATTTGACCTTCTAAAGACATTTAAGTGATTTTCTAACCATTTAATGACCATACTTCAAATTTGAACTACGTCTACATGCAACGCCTAACCAAAATGGTTTGAAAATCATATTTTTTGTGTACTTGTGTGTGAGTTAAAAAATCATCAGATGATGTAAATATCTGGTGTTCAAAAAAGAAAATGTAAAGATCTGGCAAGACAACCGGGCCCCACATGATTGGCAGTCTATCTCGCGGCTCGAGGTTTGGTATGTGAATGGCGGGGATCATTAATCAGACATGGTTCTGCATTGGAAACCGTCAGGTATTATGTTCACACACGGATTTTGGCTATTATGGTCACACATGGATTTGCTGCGGGAATTGTGTGTAATTCAAACTACAATACTCGTAAATTCTGGCGACCGGTGTGTGTACTGTCCCCGCCGATCTAGATTCCGGCCGCCAATAAATACTACCTTGCTCACGTCATCCCGCCTGCATTCTCATCTACATCCTCCCCTCGCTCGCCCTCTCTCTCACTCTCTCAAATCTCTGCTGTGGCGCTGCCGGTCTGCCCATGTGCCGACGAGGAGTCACCGCCCCCCTAGGACGCTCACTCGATTAGCAGTGACGAGGTCCCCAATGCGCCTCCTGACGAGGTTGCGCCGGACCCCCAACTTTGGATTGGTTTTGGGCCAGTACAATCTTTGTCTATGGAAGTCGTTGCCGCCGGCTGAGAAAGCCAGGCAAGTGGTGTTCAAGAAGGAGATGGCGTAGGAGGAAGCTAGGTACCAGGCGGCCTGTGAAGCCCGTGATAACACTGGAAAAAGGAGGCGGCGGAGCTTTGGGGGCGGGCGCGTCGTCGTGCCGAGGAGGTGTACAAAGACGGGTACTTCGCGAGGAAGGTCATAGGTGTTGGGCGCCTCGTCACTACGTGGAGGTGGGCCGATAAGATCCAGCGTGCCACCGACGAGGAGCTCCGTGGGCGCCCAATGAAATAGCAAGATCGGCCGCGCGCGTCTGCCAGCAAGAGGCAGATCGGTACGTCAAGCGCTGTGAGGCAGAGGAGTCGGAGTACTGCCTCCACACTGGGAAGACGTCGCGCACCAAGGAGCTGCTAGCGAGGGGCTGCCGGAATACTGGCCCCTGGAGGGATTATTAGTTTTAGTATTGTTCATTTTCAGTTTTATGCATTGTACCAAGTAGTTAAGTATCATCATCTATATGTGATGATATTATATATATTATGTGATGAACTAATGAACAATTAATATATATATATATTATGAATTCCATTTTCTATCTATTTTTGTATACAAATTTGAATCTAGCTGTTATCATCCACATATACAGGATAGAAAGCGTACACACATTGAAACAGAGCAATACTATGATTGATGTGAATACAAAGCTATCCACGTCGAAACAACTTTTCAAAATAAAACGCGTCCATGAGACCATGAAGAGCAACCCTTGCCTAGGGTAGCTCTTGGCTCTGCCTAAACTCGTGTAGGCGTTCGTCCAAGCGGTAGACACGCTCGCGGTACATCTGGAGCGCGATCTCGAGCTCCAAGTTGGCTATTTCATCGGAGATCACCAGCTCGAGGATGCGATGGCCATGTTCCTCTACTGCGCCCAGGTGGACATCTGGGCCAAGGAGGCGGTCGAGCCTACGGACGAGCGCGTTGGCATCCAGCGGGCCTCGGACAAGGCGAACGGTGGCACCCATGCGAACAACGCGGTGGGCGTCCGATGCAAGTATGGCGTGGCCGGCATCTGGTGCTAGTATGGCGTGGCCAGAATCAGGTGCAAGTACGGTGCTGAGGGCCTCTGCTCACTCCCGGCTTGGAATGGGGGTACTGAGAGGACGTGTACCTAGCTGCAATGACGTGTCGATAGCAGGCAAGCGCCGATGGATCCAATCTTGCTGTGCGGCGCGCCGTGCCTCTTGCTCTACAGTGCTCCAACGGTCTCGCCGTGTGGCGAGCTGCAGCCTATCAGCGTAGACGCGCCTAGCTTGCTCTGCGGCGCACCATCGCTCATGTTGTGCGGCGAGCTGCAGCCTGTTGGCGCTAACATGCCTATCTTGATCCATGGCGCTCAAGCGCCATGCGCCAAAGGTCTGCTCAACCCTGGTGATGACGTGCATCACAACGTCGTCCATCATGTTGCTGGGGAGCACCTCGGCCTACACGGGCCGTGGCACCTGCTCGTTTTCCTCATCAATGAGGTTGATGGCAGAGGCGGCGCTTTGGTGGGCTGGCATGCTTGGAAAAGGTGGATGTGCTACAGGCTGCGCTTGTCGCCTCCGTGCGTCACGCGCCACTATGCACAATATAGCAGGGTGGCGGGAAAAAGGTGAGGAAATGGCGGGAAACGGTGGCGTGTTCATAAAACACCATCAATTAATGGAAACTTAGCATCGAGCTAGCACAAGAAGTAGATGATGATCAGATGAACACGGACCACACTAGGGATCCCGTCGGCGATGAATTCATCAATCCCAAATGGTTGAATACTAGCAAGCGTTTTCCCACAACACACACAGGCTATTCCATCACAAAGTCAAAAAGTAATGCGGTAGACTTGCTTTAACATGTGTTAAAAAACAAGGACCTTGAGGTTAACCTAATTTAACATCGACACAACTTCCCATTCAGTCACCCATCCGATGGCTGCTCCAGCCTGAGCACACTTAACTTGATAGTTTTATTACATGAGCAACTGGTGGAACAACTAGTCCTTGCTGATAGGAATGCCTCTCCGCATCCTTATGGCGTATCCGGATGACTGTGTGTCCCACAATGGCCAATAGATGTTGTGTAGATAGAGCATATCACATATGTCTTATTAGAAGCAATCGTCTGTGTTATTATCAGTCTTCGCACACATTTCTAATTACAGACATGTTTGCCGCATATCACACACATCTTGTTATATTGAACCGTTTCTGTTCTCATGCCTAATCACAAACAGTTCATCCGAGTGAACCGTATGTTGTACATCGCACACACCTTGATCGGGCTGTCCGTTTCTTTTGTGTTGCCTAATCACAAACAGTTCATCCGAGTGAACCATATGTTGTGTATCACACACGCCTCCATCTGGCTGCCCGTTTATTTTGTGTTGCCTCATCACAAACAGTTCATTGAATTGAACCGTATGCCCTTCATAGCACACACAACTAAAACCTGAACCGTGTTTGATGCATCCGTCATCGCAAACGTTTTACACATTTCTGACAGTTAACATACAACACCGTTTGCGATCATTGCATTGCACACAGTTTCTCGAAGGGTCTCTGATCGTAGTGCCGCGTTAGCAGCATCCTGCAGTAGTGTATGTTACCGCTTTGCTCAGCCCCTCTTATAGCGTTGCTAGTTGCAGGTGCAGTTGCAGATTGTTCCATGTTGGAACATGGATATCATGGGATATCATAATATCTCTTATTTAATTAATGCACATATATACTTGGTAAATGGTGGAAGGCTCGGCCTTATGCCTGGTGTTTTGTTCCACTCTTGCCACCCTAGTTTCCGTCATACCGGTGTTATGTTCCTTGATTTTGTGTTCCTTACCTAGTTGAGGTTATGGGCCCCCCTTGACAGTTCGCTTTGAATAAAACTCCTCCAGTAAGGCCCAACCTTGGTTTTACCATTTTCCTAATAACAACTAAAATTTGCCTAGGGAGTAATTAACCCGAGGATTCTTGATGTAGGGTGGAACCCTAGATGGCTGATCTTTCACGAAAGGAGCGGATCCTGTGAAGGACACGAATAACACGAGGGGAAACACGAGAGAATCACTCAAACCAAGAAGAACAATCACACATATGCTAGATCCTCAAAACACAAAGAGAGATACACGATCCAAAGTCAACAAAGGATGATACAAGAGGTAACCGTTTCTTCTCCGTGAGGAGGTCTTGATGGTCTTCTCCGTGAGGAGGTCTTGAATCCAACGTGGATCTTCTCTGTAGAGGGGCCGCGGTCTCTCTCGTGGAGTAGATCCGAGGTGGATGAGCGAGGCTCTATCTCTAATATGAGCTATCACAACGCTAACCCTAGTACGGAGCTAAGGGACAAGTATATATAGTACAAGAGGTAAGTTGGGGGATACATGGGGTGAAACCCCTTCAACCGCATGCAGGCAGGGCGGTAGTACCGGTCATGGGGCCGGTAGTACCGGTTTTAGAGGATATAGCGGTTGTTCCGGTGCTGTACCGGCCTTGCACCGGTCGATCACAGAAGCTTGACCGGTAGTTAACCGGTATTTGGGCGGTTGTACCGGTAGACCGGTAGTTGGGCGGTAGTTGACCGGTAGTACCTCTATCTCTGCGCTGGGAAAATCCCTGTCCATGCTCTTGGTGTCCATCTTGCACCATTCCTTCTCCTTGTTGGTTCCTTGGTACCTAGTCACACAAAGTGTCTTTGTTTGAGGTAGTAGCCATGTCTCATGGGGTCCAAGTGAAGTTGAATAAGGAGAGAGTTCACCTTATGTCCAATGGCACATGTTGGAGGTCTCGTCGTATGTCCACTTGGGGCTTGGGGGATAGTCGTAGTGTACATGGGGATGATCGTAGGATGCTCTGCATCATCTCCCCTCCCTTGGGAAAGATCCGACCTCGGATCAAAAACCTCATCACCATGGAAACGGTTGTCGTGGACGGACTTGTAGTTGGACGAAGTGGAAGACATGGCACAATCCAAGTACTCCAAGGTGTCTCTTGAGTGGTACACATGCAAAAGGAGAAAACACAAACGACACTTGGAAATACAATGGTTAGCGCACACAAGGTGTCCATCAAGGAAATATGAGTCCATGAGGTAAGATTGTTCGTGGCAAAGCACATGAAGCTTAGTAAAATGATATATAATGATATGCAAAGCATTCATGGGAGCAAAAGCATTCATTGTGCACACAAATGTATTGTGAATGTGATCAATGCAGCCATTGTGCAAAATGATGTCATGAAGGGACGGTGTATCAAAAGCATGAACTTGGTAATTGGTGCTCAATGTGACTACATGATCATGCAATTGATGGTGGGTAATATGATCATGATGTATGAATATGCCAGCAAGAAAGATCACAACAAATTTTCTTAGGAAGTGCGTAAGCTCATATATCATGGATGACATCGAAATACAAGATGCAACAAGGCAATCATAATATGAGTCAATCCATGCATAAGATGCAAATTTGTTATGGGTGGTGTTGTACCATAGCTCAATGCTGTGGTAGAAGTGTTGGTTCGAAGGTGCATCCAATAAGTCGGAGTGCTCCTCAATATAAAGGTCCATAGAGCCAATCGCCAATGTCGCTCCTCCATTCATGAGATGTATCATGTAGACAACAAGAAGGAAACAACAATGAAATAATGACCCATCCAATATGCGTATTTGAGGATGGCTCAAAGGGAAAGAGTTCACCTTTATGAGGGTATGGAAAATGTTGGTGTCGCAGATCGTGTATGCCTTCACATAACCAAGTTGTCTCGTGGTGGTACCGCATTGTGAATCCTTCAAAACGAAAGAACATGACAAACACTCGGAAAAACAAATGAGGTTAGTGCAAATGCAACACCTATCATTCGTGTGGTAAAGTACCCAACAAGTGTATGCATCATGCTCATCATAAGAAAGGACAAGGGAGCATTTCATAGTATGGAGG
Organism: Triticum urartu; assembly: GCF_003073215.2. NCBI lineage: Eukaryota > Viridiplantae > Streptophyta > Magnoliopsida > Poales > Poaceae > Triticum > Triticum urartu. The sequence goes on along the minus strand of NC_053024.1, from coordinate 340,910,270 downwards.
CATATGATGCGAGAACAACCAAATATAATAGGCTCAATCAAACAAGCATGCATCACAAGTAAAGTGTCAAAGTCTCCAAGGTCAATAAGCATAGTATGGTTTCACTCACTACAAGTAGATATGAGAGAGGCAACTAATGGACACAAGTGACAATGGCCAAGATATATCATGTGAGAGGCATGAACATGTATGTCATCAACCCAAGAAAGCGAGTAATAGTGGAACATGGATGATGCGACAAAGCAAGCAATCATAGTGATGAAGTCAAGCAAGCTAGTAGTGCAAAGATGCAACGTACTAGAAAGAATCATGTCAAGCATGTCATGTGTGAAAATGGTGGTCATGAATAATGCACAAGACATATGATAAGCATGAAGGCAAGATATGAGCAAAATATCATCAATGTATTGGTGAGAGGCCATATGTAAATAGCAATGGGACATCATGACTCTCCCAACACAACAAGCATCAATAGCATGGGGCACAAAGAAATCATGGCAATAGCTACAAGGATCTCCCCCAAGCATGCAAATACACATAGGAGTAGCATAATGGTGAATCATGGGTAGATGCAAGCAAGGGTCACAATTGCATGGCAAAATCATGTAAGGATGCATAACATGCAAAGTGAATAAGATACAATGGGCATAAAGTAACAAGTGATATATAGCCCAAAGCCGTGTGAGAGCCAAGTAAAAGGAATGCGCGAAGTCATTGCGCTAAGAGGATGGTGGTAAGAGTAGTCCACGGGATCCCAAATAGTCGTTGGTCTCAAGAGCTCGTTTTGTCAACTCTTGGGATTGAGAGGTTGACGAGTATACATGAGTACCTACACAAAACAAAGACAAAGGGAAATTTGTGTGTGCATGGTATATGTACACATCATCCATCATGATGCGCACGTGCGTGTGTTTGTTAGCACAAAATATACAATGCTCAAATAGATGAGATGCGTGATATAGAAACATGTCATCCATCATGATAGGTTTGTTGTTATGTATAGCATAATGGAGACTCAAATTGTGTAATGTATCATGAGAAATATGTAGAGCATTGTTATTCATGGAATGCATATGGTTCAAGCAATTATGGGAGTCATGCAAAGTATGGAATGCATCAAAATCTCTTAATATGTATGAGGAAACTATGGGGGTCTCCTCGTGGGCATTAAAGGAAACATCACATGGAGAATATTGACAACATCCAAAAGAATGCATATTTGGAACAATGTGATCCTCTAGAGTCGACCTGCAGGCATGCAAGCTTGAGTATTCTATAGTCTCACCTAAATAGCTTGGCGTAATCATGGTCATAGCTGTTTCCTGTGTGAAATTGTTATCCGCTCACAATTCCACACAACATACGAGCCGGAAGCATAAAGTGTAAAGCCTGGGGTGCCTAATGTTAATGGGGCATGCATAGCTACTATGTTGAGATTGAAAGGATGCAATATGGGATATCTCACTCATAGCATATGACAAGTTCAAAGGATTGTGAAACATGATGTGACCAATAGAATTTTCACATGATATCCTATGGAGCATAGAATCACAACTAGGCAATTCAACATGCTCATCATCATATTTATCATAAATTGGTAAGTCATGACATGAAGAAGTCGCACTAGCATGAAGCATGGGAATAGGTGGATCAACATCATGCAAGCAATCATTGGTGAGATAGTGCACTAGTGAGACAAGAGAAGCACCATCACCTATGTTACGTTTGGAGCATCGCTCATGTGTTGTAGGTGAGGTGTCGAAGACCAAGTCGTGGTCATTTTCATCTTGATGGAACCATGTGGGGGTGCATTATTGTCCACCATGGCCATCGTCGTCTCCATTGGAGGTATGGACTCGTCGAGGGTAGGCATGTTGTCATGTAGGAGACCTAGCACCAAAGAAGAAAACACACTCGGAGTATAGGTTAAGTCGTTAGAAATCATAGTGGCCTCACATGCCCTATCAACTACCTCACTCACTAAGTGTTGTGGCTCACTCACTCCCTCTTGGATGCTCTCACTCGTATGGTTGGTGGAGTCACTCAAATGGCTCTCAACCTCACATAGGATGTGTGGCATTCTCTCAAGTGCGGGCCTAGTGGTGGTCACACTCGTCCTCTCATCGGAAATGCACTCAATGTCATATATGGTGGAGTCACTCATTTCACTCATAGGTTGGTGGCTCTCCTCACATGGCAATTGGGGCATCTCTTCATATGTGGGTGTCGGAGAGATGTAGGTGCAAATGTCTCCATGCTCAATCATGTCGTAGTCGTAGCCGTGGATGAAGGCCAATGATGGCACATCATCCCTCTCCTCTAAGACCAAAGATGATGTTTCATGTGCGGTCTCGTAGCTTGACTCAGAGAATGAGTCCTTTTGGGGTGCCGTCTTCATGTAGTTGAAGAGGTTCATGCTCGTCGTTGTGGTCGAAGGGGGTGGCCCTTGCTCGACTCTCTTTCTTGAGGGGCTTCCGTAGATGGAAGTGCCGCCCTCGCTCATAGGTGGTCGCCTCGTTGTTGAAGATGTCGATGTAGGCGAACTCACGGAAAGTAGGCTAAGATAACGTATGTCCAAAGGCAAAGATGCCTTGATAGAACTTGGCGAAGATGACGAAGTGGTGGTGGTAGCCAGAGCGTCGTCTTGGTGGTGCTCGTCTCGCGGTCTTCTATTATGCTCATGAAGTTTGGCCTTGGCGTGAAGTAGAGCTTGTTGGGACTTGTACATTTGCGCTTGGCGAGCATCTTCATGATGATGGTGTCATTGTCGTGCTTGATCTCGATGGCGTTTGTCATCGTCGTGCACATGATGCTTGGAGGTGACTTACCCTTCATGACGATGTGGATCACGAACGTGATGGTGGTCGCTAACGGTGTCCTGGACTAGGGGGTACTCATCACGTTGTCTCCCGATCAGTTGGATTGGTCCAAGGACCCCCATGGCCGCGTACTCATGGGCCAGTTCGGACAGCTGCCGCATACAAGGAAGATTCCACAAGACTTGGCGATCAAGACAAGGACTCCTCCCCACCGGCGTATTCGGCTAGGACTCTTGTTATCCTAGGCCTCTCGTGCATTATATAAACCGAGGCCATACTAGTCGATAGAGATATACATACAATCATACCATAGGCTAGCTTTTAGGGTTTAGCATCTCCGATCTCGTGGTAGATCAACTCTCGTACTACCATATCATCAATATTAATCAAGCAGGACATAGGGTTTTACCTCCATCAAGAGGGCCCGAACCTGGGTAAAACATTGTGTCCCCTGCCTCCTGTTACCATCTGCCTTAGACGCATAGTTCGGGACCCCCTACCCGAGATCCACCGGTTTTGACACCGACATTGGTGCTTTCATTAAGAGTTCCGCTGTGTGATCGGCAAAAAGGTCGATGGCTTGCCTGCAGATCAACTGCAACTTCGGCATCTTCGTCACCAGCTCGACTGGTCACCTTGGTTCGACCAAGAACTGCCCTCCGTGTTCGGATCACCATGTTCGGACGAGGGCCTTCATCAAACTTCAACTCCGATCTCTATCAAGATCAGGGAGGAATCATCCATGGAGCTCGAGGGCTCAACGTCAACATTACCCTCGGGCGGCCGTGCTGTTTTTATGAACAACGAACTTGTATTCTCCATCACCGCCTCCTTGAGCGTCGGTTTGACGATTGCTTCGGTGGAATAGTGCGAATTACATCTAAAACAGCCATACAAAATTTCGTCGAGTTCCAATGGAGGAATTTCCGACAATCTACGATATACCCGAGCCCTGTCAAATCTGGACGGGAATCTGGATGAGTTTAGGGCGTGGTCTCCAGAGCCCAGCTCGCGAGGCTGATCCAGCCAGCAGTCCTCACGAGGCTGGTCGCGCCACTCCTCGCATGGGCCCCAGTCGTCCCAGCATCCTTTGCCACATCCTCCTCCTCGGTCGTAGCCTCGGTCGTTGCGCTCGGGGCGTCGACCGAAGCGTCCGTCGCGAATGGCCCTGAGCTCTTTACAATCGTTGGTGTTGTGGTTGTGCATGTTGTGGAAGGCGCAGAACGGTCGGCTGCTTTTGGATGACTCAGGCTGGTCCCTGCTGCGCTTTGTGTCCGGCTCTACCGCGAGTATGGCCGCTACCTTGCGCTTCATGTCCTCGGCCTTGGCTTTCTTCTCTTCCAGGTCGGCAGCCGGGAGCTCGAGAAGGGAAAGGCGCCCTTCCTCGGCCCTTGCGCACTTGGTCGCCAGGTTGAACAGCTCCAGGGATGTGCACAGTTCCTCATGGATGGCGAGCTCCTCCTTCATCTTGACGTCGCGGACGCCATCGGAGAACCCAGAGATGATGGCCTCGTCCGTCACCTTGGGGATCTTGAGACGAACGTTGTTGAAGCGCTGGATGTACTTCTGGAGGGTTTCCCCTGGTTGTTGCTTGACGCGGTGCAGGTCACCCGCGGCCGCTGGGCGGTCGCGAGTGCCCTAGAAGTTGGCGACGAAATGGTCATGCATCTCGTTCCAGGAAGAGATGGAGCCTGGAGGCAGATTCAGGAGCCACGAGCGTGCGCCATCCTTGAGAGCCATGGGGAACCAATTCACCATGACTTTCTCATCGCCGTTGGCCGCCTCGATGCTCAGCTCATAGAGCTGTAGGAACTCCGCGGGGTAGGGGGTGCCATCGTAGCGCGGAGGCAGGTCTAGCTTGAACTTGCCTAGCCAAGCGACGCTACGCAGCTCGGGGGTGAAAGCGCAGCAGCCCGCGGTGGCCACTGGGACCCTCTGCTGATATGGAGCCTTGCCTTGACGCCCTCGCACCGCCATCACAGGTGGCGCACAGTCTTGTCGCAACGGCGCCGGGAGTGCAGGAGCGTTTTCTTGTGGACGAGGGACTTCTTGGCAGCTTCCTTCTTCGCGTACGGGCGCCCAACGCGGCGGATCACGCCGGGGGGGCGCACGCCTTGGCGCCAGGGCGCCATCTTGGGGGCAGAGGTGGTGGAGGCGCTCCATGAGCCACGTCACCCGCAGCTGGCGGAGGGCGAGGCAGCGAGAGGGGCGGCATAGGGGAGCCTCCTGTGGCACTGACAAGCTCGGCGATGCGGTCGAGCCAGTCCTCGTAGAGGTCGTCGATGGGGCGGTAGCGTAGGAGTTCGCGCGCCATGCACAACACGGCCTGCGCGTCCGTGGGACCGTGATGGGCATGAGACGACGAGCCGGCCGGGGTCAGCGATGGAGTAGCGGTGCGGCCGTCTCGCCGCACCGAGGGTTGCAGCGAGGAGCCTTCCTCCTCGTTCCTCGCCGGGCCGGTGACGGCGTTGGCGGCAGGCGACGGAGAATGACGGGGTGGCCCGCCGATTGGAGCCATCTGAACGACGCGAGCGACGATGGCGGCCTGGCGCTCAGCGCGAGCTCGGCGAGCATCCGACATGGAGGTGATGAAGCGACGGGACGCGGAGCGACAGAAGGAAAGCTTCGGTGCACCCCTACCTGGTGCGCCAAATGTCGGATCTCGGGTTCCGGCAAAACCCTCAAGTTTCGAACACTAGGGTGCACACGAAGATCTCCCCCTACCAACTCACGCCCTCAACCTCGCCATGATATCAAAGGCAAGCTCTAAGAACTCTCAACACAAGGGACACAAGATTTATACTGGTTCGGGCCACCGTTGTGGTGTAATACCCTACTCTAGTGTGGTGTGGTGGATTGCCTCTTGGGCTGAGGATGAACAGTACTAGGGGAAGAACAGCCTCCTGAGGCGAGGTGTTCCTGTGCTTGGTGGGTGTGAGGCTGAGGATGGAATGGCTCTGATCCAAGATGAGGTCGATCCCCTAGCTATGGTGGTGGCTAGTCCTATTTATAGAGGCCCTGGTCCTCTTTCCAAATATTGAGCGGGAAGGGAGCCAACAACGACAAATTTGAAAGGAGACAACTAGTACAAGTTATCCTTACAAAAGCAGTCTTTGCCTGCCAAAGGCTCTGGTGATGATGCCGCCTTGGGCTCCATGGTGACCTCCGTCTTGCCGTCCTGCTGGTCTTGGTCTTGTTGCACCGATATGGAAACCTTTTCTTGACGCCTCAGTACTCCTCGTCTGCGCTTGCCTCCTTAGCATCAAAGAGGAAACAAGGACACTGTGCGCACTAGCGCCGACCTGGTCTCGATCGTCATGGCTCACGTTATTGGAACCTCGCGAGGTTTGCCTGGACTTGATCTCTCCGCCCCTCGCGAGCCAGCCTGGTGAGGCCGCTCCTGAGGAGGTCTTGTGTCGTCCGCCTCATGAGGCTTGGCCCCTTGCGAGGATTTTTAATGCTTGTTGGTGAATATGGGCCGTACGGGCCCGCCTGCAGAGCCACGCCGTGGGCCGCAGATAGGCAAGTCTGGGGACCCCCGTTCCCAGAACACCAACAGTATTCAAGTTGTAGCTTGTGGCGAGTGTAAGCCTTTATCTTGTATTCTCATCTACTCAGTACATGGTATGTTGTAATGATATCCACCTTGCTATGCGCTAGAAATGCGACTATGCCCCGATCATGAGTTCATCACATGATTGGGATAGAATCCCATATTGGGAGCTACAAGTTGGTATCAGAGCCTTACCGACCTTAGGAGCCCCCTTGATTGATCGAACCACTGCCATTGTTGAGTCTAGAAAAAAACTATTTTGAGTCTTAGTTATATCGGAGAGTAGGAATTCTTTTTACTCCTTATCCCCTTCATCGCTCTGGTGAGGATTCCTGACCTAGATGTTTTGACTTCACTCTCCTCTTTTTCACTCAAATTTTTTAGGATCACGCGGGTATTGTTGGATCATTGTGATATCATTGTGACAGGAATTTTGTCTTGGTGCCTCCTGACATTTAGGGGTTGCGTCAGTGTCCTGGGGAGTTGAGCCCCAAGGTGTTTTTGTCACAGTGCTTATCGTTTCAGTTCCGAAATACCAGAGTTCGCCGACATTGAAAACGCTTCTATACACTTTCTGGTGAGAGTAGTTTGACGACCCCTAGTACTGGGGAGAGCGATCAGATGTATTGCTACATCTAGTATATTGAATGTTTTTGAAGGTCTGAGGTACACAATTTCCAAAGGATTCTTGGTTATGTATTGAAGGGTGCATACAGTTGGAGCGTAGGGCTTGTTAGTTGTGTGAGATATTTTTGCCTCCCGATATCCCCAACACCAGATTGCATAACCAGAAAGTTTCGGGAGTTAATAGGTGGGAATTAAAGTACTTACCCAAGATATCTTTTTGAAAAATGCTTGATATGAGATTGGGGTTCGACGTCTAGTGCTCCGCCTATCCACGGTTGGTTTCACAGTGGTCTATTTGTGTCTTAAAGAGTCCTTGGCTATGCTGACTCAGGGACGCTTCGTATGTCATGTGCACTGCCTTGTACATGATGGTGTAGTATGATCGAGCCCGTGCGGGCCCCACCATGAAAACTTCGGACAAAATCTCCATCGTATGTTTGTTTCCGGCTTATTCTGCGAGCCAAATCCTTGTTTTGTTTTTGTTGTGGTATTCGAGTTGCTTCGATGTCAAGTGTTGATTCCATTCCGTATTCTAAGCGATGTTATCATATTTATATGGGAGTGCTAATCCTTCTTGTTTATCAAGATTGTTTTGTCAATTCTTTTCCAACCAGTGCGCTTCTCATCAAGATGATCCTATCATTTTCCCATTCACGAGATCAATTCTAAGTTTTCTCAATGGTGTTTGTTTCATCCATCCCAAGTTGTCTTTGTTTTTCCCCCCCCCCCCCCCTTTTCTTCAAGGACTCAGATTTCTTAATCAAGTATCATTTTTATTGATGGGAAGTCTCTCCATTCTTTTCCGTCAACGTTCTTATCCCATGATTCTCAGGAAGATACTAAGGAAGCTTCAAGTTTATCATTCTTCGTTCTCTTTTCTTCTCCGGTGAATTTAATTCAAGCTTTTCGTGTTGATCATATCCCTTTCCTCGTTTCAAATGCTTTCTCGTGTTGGAAATTCTTATCCAAGCATCTCTTGATCATTAACATTGTGATTCTGGTATCCGGAGTGCTAAATATATCTCAGAAGATTCATGTTTCCATTCTTAATCCGTTCAAACTATTTGGAGGTTGTTACCTCATTCAAGCCATTTAATTCAACCGGTGCAGTCTCTCTTTAAAAAAATCGCTCAACGGTGTTTCTTTGAGTGGGCCCTAACCCACAGGTCTTTTCCCCGGATCTTATCTGACTCTTCTAATTTTTCCGGAGTTATTCTCAAATTATTTTCAAAGTTGACGTAAGAATGAATTATCATCAGTCATATGTCTTTCTCCAAGATCTTTCAAGTTCTTTCATCGTTGGTTCAACCTTGCTATTCTTCATTGTTCCGGAGTACCTCAACAAATCATGGTGGTGTTTCTCGTCGTCATTCTGAAATTTTGAAGACCGAAGAAGAGATCCTTTTAAATACTTACCCATTCTTCCAAAGATTCATGGTTCTAGCTGTATGCCATCCTCATAATTGTTTTCAATTCTGATAATTCTTTTAATACCCAACTGAAGCATTTTAGGATTCTCTTTGTTTTGATTATCCGGAGGCCATCACCTTAGAATGATTTTTTATTCTCAATTTTCAACTCTCATTCTCCAATTCTTTCGGTGCATCATTCAAGTATTCATTAGTCATCTTGTGATCTCTTCATTCTCTTGCATCTTGATTTCTTCAATTATCTTCGTTGTTTTCTAATTCTTCCCGGTGTTTCATTCCTTTACTTCGTTTGTTTTCAATTCTATCGGCGGTCAGTTCAAGAGTTCTCTTCCTTGGTTATCGTATCAATTCATTTGTCCTTCCAAAATCCTACCAGTGGTTCGTTCAAGACTTTCCCAAGTTTGCGCTATATTTCTCCTTAATCCTTTTCAACAAGAATAAGTAGGATGCCAAATCCATTGCTTGTCATCAATTTAATTGATGAAGGATAAGCATAATGTAATTCTTATTCTTGTTTCATCGAGTAAGTACAATTCCTTATTCTGGAGGTTCATCAAAATTCTCGGTTCCAAGTTGTTCATCTTTTCTTTCTGGAGTTCCAAGTTCACTCGATTATATCGTCACGAATCTTCATCTAAATCATTGCAATGCTTCAGTTCTTGTTCTTTTCAACCTTCACTTCCTTCCTTCCATTTCTTTTCTTGCCGGAGTTCATCCTGGAGGTTCTTCATAGTTGTTCATCAAAGATTTAATTCATTTTCGATGTGTGCATCAAGATTCTTGTTCGAGGAGCTCAAGTATTCTTCATCTTGCATTCCAGAGGGCAATTCTTCTACATTATCTTTTGAGGTGGTTTTATGTCATTTTTGACAATTTCCTTCATGTTTCATGATTCACAAGTTATCAAGAATGAGATATTTAAACCCATCGTTTCTTCATTGGATTTATCTTGGGTTATATTTCACCTAAAGCCTTCCATTGGGAATGTTGCTATTTGTGGTGCTCATCAATGATCCAAGTTTCTCCTTCTCTTCTCGGTGAAAGAGTTTTCATCTTCGTATTGCTCTCAAGCAATCAATTGTTTCCATAGTGTCATGTACTCACCTCAAGTGTTGAGCTGATTCCATAAGCCCACAACAAGCTTATTCTTACTGTTGTTGTTTTTCAAACAACTCCATTCAATCCTACTTCATAAGGATGCTCTTTCAAAATCATTTATGGTAGCAGATGTTGGTTTCATTCTTCATTCTATTCATTCCAACTATCTAACTATCATTCATTGTTTTCGGAGGCTTTGTGATGTTGCTATCTTCGACTCATCGTCTCGTTTTGCCAATATCGTGTTCTTTTCTTTTCTTGCTTATCCATTTAACCGAAGTGTTGTGTCCTCTATTCAAGTTCCTTTATCTTATCAAGTCTTGTATCTCTTCTCACCCGGAGTGTTGTTCGAATTTGTTCTTCCTTATTCCTTGTTTATCTCGTTTCAACCAGAGTGGTTTCAATTCCTTTTTGTCCATTGTGCTCGTCATTCATAGCTTTGCAACCTCCAAGGTTCACATGGTGTTCCTTGTTTCTCTTTTCTACCGGAGTGCTCTCAATTTCGTTCAACTCTGTTGTGTTCTTTCTTTCAAGTTTTCAACCTCTCAAGATTCTCATAATATTCCTTCATCTCTTCTAACGGAGTGTTTTCAACTTCATTTATCTCCAGTGTATTCTTTGCTTGTAATTTCTTAACCTCTCAAGGTTCTTTGGTTTCACTCTTTTGTCAAGAAGAAACTTCATTTTACCTCTTCCTCTTCCGTTTGTCCTCGGTGCCATCCTTAAATCTCAGGTCGAGATCTCTTGTAACTGGAGGAGAGTTGTGACGCCCCAGGACAGGCGCTCCAGATGCCTTCCATGGATTCTGAGATTCGTCGTGTGACTTGTTTGGTTCGTTGCATTCATCATTGTATCATTTGCATTGCATCATATCATCATGCCATCATATCATTAATTTTATAACTCTTTTAAATAAATTGTATGGATCTTCGATCCATTTAAAATGAGGGAAGGTTGACTTCTCTTTACAACTTATCCTCCCAATATTAGGGAGCTATTATAAAATATTCCATTTATGTGGAATTACCTTTGACACACTTGCAAAATAATTCCCCATGCCTTTGTTATCTCACTTCTTGACCTTAAACTTTGTCCATAAATTCTTTCGTCATTTTCCCGAGCTCCACCAAAATTCTCAAACATTTCCGGACCTACCAAACATCGACTTCTTTCACCCACTCATTTGAATTAAATTGAAATGAGTTTGGATCTAGGTTGCCCAACACCCTTCCAACCATTTTCATTAAATCATTCGTATTTTCCCGATCTCAGGAAAATATCTCACTAGTCCATACTCCTTCTCTAACCTCTTCCTTTTCTCTCTTTTATTTCTTTCTTTTTCTGTAAATGGAAAAGAGAGAAGCCCAATAGACCATCCGCAGTTGGGCCGACCTCCCAGGCCCACCTAACCCTCCTAAACCCTAGGCCCGACCCCTCCTCTCGACCTCTCCCTCTCGTCCTCCACACTGCCGCCACTCTCACCACATGCATGCATCGAGCCAGGGAGAGGCCTACTCGATTCCCTCCTCCCTTGATGCGCCGTCAGAGAGAGAGAGAGAGAGCAGTGTCGCGCCTCGCGCGATCCCCTGCTCCCGGCCATCTTCGCTCGCGACCCGCCGTCCTCCTCCCCCGAGCCTAAGGTGCTCTCCGTCGTCAGCCACCTCGCGCTCGCCTCCTTCTCTTCCTCGTTTGCCCGCGACCAGGGCCGCCTCATCAGCAAGCTCGCCCAGCGCCTCTCCGCCTCCGTGCCAGCTGGACCCGTGCCGCTGCTCCCTCCGCAGTCGAGCCGCCTGGACCTCGCGGCTATCCCCATCACCGTCGGGCTCCCGAGCGCCTCCTCCCGTCAGCCCGACGTGCAGCAGCCGCAACCTCCCCGTCCCTCGTGCGGCCTCCGCCTCGCCAGACCGCTGCCGCCGTGACCAGGAGGAGTTCATCCGCCGCTGCTCCCATTGCTCCGCCCTCCCGCAAGTCCAACCTTGCGCTACTGCTCCTCTGCTTCGCCTTCTTGCCAGAGATCGCATCGATGCGTCTCCTTCACCTCCTACCCGAGTCCCATGCATCAGCCCCGGTAGCCGTCCCCTACCGGTGGTCTCTGCTGTCCCCGTGCACCTCCACTTACTGTTGCCGTTGACGCCAAGTCGGACGACTACAGAACAAGGAGTAGCGCCAAGTTCCATCGTTCAAGATTTCATCTAGTACCCCTAGTTTCTCCAAACACCACACCGCAAGCGACAAGTACCACAGTGGCCCTCGAAGAGTTTGGATTCGACAAGTCCGATGATGCTCTTGTACAACTATGTCACCGAGAACAAGACCGGCAAGACCGACTACACGAAACTGCCAAGTACCTCTACGCATGGATGCGTCAAGGCCACCCCAGATATTGCCAAGTACACCACCAGCAAGACCACATAGACACCTGAACGACTACCGCAACGAAACGCCAATACCGTCAAGTATGACTACCGTCATTGTGTACCACTACGACCGTCCTGAGAACATCTACTTCCTCTACTTTGCACCGACTCGAACCATCCCGAATGCACGCTTCGAAGGTATAACCCCGAGACGACGCCCGTGAACGAATGCATGTGTTGTATTAGAGGCACCACTTGTTTGCACCGTGCCCAACTTGTTTCATGCATGACCCTCATAAGCCTTGACGCCGACACGTGGGAACCGGTTACCGAGATCACTCCCCATCACTCTTGCATGTTCCGCATACTTGTTCTTTTGCACCGGCATTTCCACAAATTGGCGGATCAACGGAATGTTGCCGTGACATCATTTTTGGATTCGTTGTCATGGCACCATTTCTGTTTTGCCGCCGTGGCACCCTTTCGTTCTGCCATGGCGACAAATGCATTTATCATATTATGTCAACATTTTCATGAAATTGCATAAACTTGTATATGTCATCTGCATCATGATAACAACATTTAAAATGTTTAAAATTGTTGTTTGCTTCAAAAATTGCTAAATAACATGTGAGGTTTTTCCAGAATTGTTGTTTATCATTTCTGGCCTCATTTAAATTGCCTATAATGTGTAGTTTAATTATGCCTCACCTCTTGCCATGTTTAACAACATTTAATATTGTTGGGTAAATAAACGAGAGCGAACTAAATAATTCAAATGTGGTGTTTCATCAATATGCAACTCGTTGCATAATGAGCTCCACTTAACTTGTAGTATTGTTTGTGCACTTTGCCATGCCATGCCTCATTAAACTAGACATGCATCATACTTGATTGTGCATCATGTCATGTTAATGTGATGGTTGTTTACCATGATGCTTGCTTCTTTCCTGTTGTGCTTCTTCTCGATAGTTCCTGTTTCGTTGTGATTGTGAGGATCCGTTCGACTACGCCCGTTCGTCTACTTCATGGATCCGGTCTTCTTCCTAGTGGGATTTCAGGCAAGGTGACTGTCACCTTGGATCTCACTACTATCTTTGCTCGATGCTATTGCTATGTCACGCTACCTGCCACTTGTTTATCAAGCCTCCCAAATTTCCATGATAGCCTCTAACCTTTTCACCCGTCCTAGCAAACCACTGTTTGGCTATGTTACCACTTTTCTCAGCCCCTCTTATAGCATTGCTAGTTGTAGGTGCAGTTGCAGATTGTTCCATGTTGGGACATGGATATCATGGGATATCACAATAACACTTATTTCATTAATGCACATATATACTTGGTAAAGGGTGGAAGCCTCAGCCTTATCCCAGGTGTTTTGTTCCACTCTTGCCGCCCTAGTTTCTATTATACCGGTGTTATGTTCCTTGATTTTGTGTTCCTTACGCGGTTGGAGTTATGGGACCCACTTGACAGTTCGCTTTGAATAAAACTCCTCCAGCAAGGCCCAACCTTGGTTTTACCATTTGCCTAATAACAACTAAAATTTGCCTAGGGTGTAATTAACCTAAGGATTCTTAATCAACAACCTGGGCCAGTGTTCCTCTGAGTGTTGGTCCAACGTGAGCGATGTCCGGCGCCCCCTGGGCAACCAGGGTCTCAGCCAACCCGACATCTGGCCCATCCGGTGTGCCCTGAGAACGAGATACGTGCGACTCCTATTGGGATTTGTTGGTGCATCGGGCGGTCTCGCTGGTCTTGTTTTACCATTGTTGAAATGTATTGTAACCGGGATTCCGAGTCTGATCGGGTTGTTCCGGGAGAAAGAATATCCTTCGTTGATCGTGAGAGCTTGTGATGGGCAAAGTTGGGACACCCCTGCAGGTATAAACTTTCGAGAGTCATGCCCGCGGTTATGTGGCAGATGGGAAGTTGTTAATATCCGGTTGTGGTGAACTTGAAGTAAACTCAACTAAAATACACCAACCACGTGTGTAACCGTGACTTTCTCTTTTCGGGGAAGTTCGAGAGGAGAACACGGTTGGGTTATGTTTGAATGTAAGTAGTTCAGGATCACTTATTGATCATTACTAGTTTGCGACCATTTACGTAGTTTCTCATCTTACTCTTGTACACATAAGTTAGCCACCATACAATGCTTGGTCGCTTGCTGCAACTTCACCACTTTACCCCTTCCTTACCCATTAAGCTTTCCTAGTCTTCATACCCATGGTAATGGGATTGCTGAGTCCTTGTGGCTGACAGTTTACTACCACAACAGTTGCAGGTACAGGTAATGCGATGATTTGACGCGATGCTTGCTTGTTTGGAGTTCTTCTACTGCTTCTTCATTGATCAAGGGATTAGGCTCCGGGTCGGGGAGCCTGGGATTAGCAGGGTGGATGTCGTTCTTCTTTTTCGTTTGATTTCATTCGTTGTCGGATCCTGCTCTTCTGTATGATGATTGCTATGTATTGATGTATTCAAGTTGTATCTTGTGGCGAGTGTAAGCCTTTATCTTGTATTCTCATCTATTCAGTACATGGTATGTTGTAATGATATCCACGTTGCTATGCGCTCGAAATGCGATTGTGCCCCGATCATGAGTTCATCACGTGATTGGGATAGAATCGCATCTTGGGCGCTACAGCGGCCAGCGCTAGGGTGTGCGCCATGGGGGAAACCAAATAGGACTCCAAGTCCTATTCGCCCCCCTTCCTTTCTTACAGAGGGGGAAAGGGGAAGGGAGAGGGAGGAGAAGTAGAAGGAAAGGGGGCGTGCCCCCTCCCATAGTCCAATTTGGACTCCCCATGGGAGGGGGGCGCGGCCACCCCTTGTGGGCTTCCTCCTCTCTCCCCTATGGCCCATGTAGGCCCATTACTTCCCCGGGGGGTTCCGGTAACCCCTCGGTGCTTGGAAAAATACCAGAACCACTCTGAAACCTTTCCGGTATCCGAATACCATCTTCCAATATATCAATCTTTACCTCTCGACCATTTTGAGACTCCTCGTCATGTCCGTGATCTCATCCGGGACTCCGAAAAATATTCGGTCACCAAAACACATAACTCATAATACAAATAGTCACTGAACGTTAGGCATGCGGACCCTGCGGGTTCAAGAACTATGTAGACATGACTGAGACATATCTCCGGTCAATAACCAACAGCGGAACTTGGATGCTCATATTGGTTCCTACATATTCTATGAATATCTTTATCTGTCAAACCGCAATGACAACATACGTCATTCCCTTTGTCATCGGTATGTTACTTGCCCGAGATTCAATCGTTGCTGGCAAGTCTCTTTACTCGTTTTGTAATGCATCATCCCGCAACTAACTCATTAGTCACATTGCTTGCAAGGCTTATCATGATGTGCATTACCGAGAGGGCCCAGAGATACCTCTCCGATACTCGAAGTGACAAATCCTAATCTCGATCAATGCCTACCCAACAAACACCTTTGGAGACACCTGTAGAGCATCTTTATAATCAGGCAGTTACGTTGTGACATTTGATAGCACACAAGGTGTTCCTTCGGAATTGGGGACTTGCATAATATCATAGCCAAAGGAATATGTATAAGTCATCAAGAAAGCAATAGCAATAAAACTTAACGATCATTATGCTAAGCTAACGGATGGGTCTTGTCCATCACATCATTCTCCTAATGATGTGATCCCGTTCATGAAATGACAACCCATGTCTATGGTTATGAAACTTAACCATCTTTGATTAACGAGCTAGTCAAGTAGAGGCATACCAGGGACACTCTGTTTTGTCTATTTATTCACACATGTATCAAGTTTTCAGTTAATACAATTCTAGCACGAATAATAAACATTTATCTTGATATAAGGAAATATAAATAATGACTTTATTATTGCCTCTAGGGAATATTACCTTCAGTCTCCCACTTGCACTAGAGTCAATAATCTAGATTACATTGTAATGATTCTAACACCCATGAAGTCTTGGTGTTGATCATGTTTTGCTCATGGAAGAGGCTTAGTCAACGGGTCTACAACATTCAGATCCATGTGTATTTTGCAAATCTCTATGTCTCCCTCCTTGACTTGATCGTGGATGGAGTTGAAGCGTCTCTTGATGTGTTTGGTTCTCTTGTGAAATATGGATTCCTTCGCTAAGGCAATTGCTCTAGTATTGTCACAAAAGGTTTTCATTGGGCCCGATGCACTAGGTATTACACCTAGATTGGATATGAACTCCTTCATCCAGACTCCTTCATTTGCTGCTTCCAAAGCAGCTATGTACTCTGCTTCACACGTAGATCCCGCCACGACGCTCTGCTTGGAACTACAAAAACTGATAGCTCCACCATTCAATATATATACATATCCGGTTTGCGGCTTAGAGTCATCCGGATCAGTGTCAAAGCTAGCATCGATGTAACCATTTATGACAAGCTCTTTGTCACCTCCATAAATGAGAAACATATCCTTAGTCATTTTCAGGTATTTCAGGATGTTCTTGACCGTTGTGCAATGATCCACTCCTGGATTACTTTGGTACCTCCGTGCTAAACTTATAGAAAGGCACACATCAGGTCTGGTACACAGCATTGCATATATTATAGAACCTATGGCTGAAGCATAGGAAATGACTTTCATTTTCTCTCTATTTTCTGGAGTGGTCGGCCATTGAGTCTGACTCAACTTCACACCTTGTAACACAGGCAAGAACACTTTGTTTGACTGATCAATGAACTTCTTCAAAACTTTATCAAGGTATGTGCTTTGTGAAAGTCCAATTAGGCGTCTTGATCTATCTCTATAGATCTGCATACCCAATATATAAGCAGCTTCACCGAGGTCTTTCATTCAAAAATTCTTATTCAAATATCCTTTTATGCTTTCCAGAAATTATATATCATGTCCAATCAACAATATGTCATCCACATATAATATTAGAAATGCTAAAGAGCTCCCACTCACTTTCTTGTAAATACAGGCTTCTCCAAAAGTCTGTATAAAACCATATACTTTGATCACACTATCAAAGTGTATATTCCAACTCCGAGAGGCTTGCACCAGTCCATAAATGGATCGTTGGAGCTTGCACACTTTGTTAGCACCTTTAGGATCGACAAAACCTTCTGGTTGCATCATATACAACTCTTCTTTAAGAAATCCATTAAGGAGTGTAGTTTTGACATCCATTTGCCAAATTTCATAATCATAAAATGCGGCAATTGCTAACATGATTCAGACAGACTTAAGCATCATTACGGGTGAGAAGGTCTCATCGTTATCAACTCCTTGAACTTGTTAAGAACCTTTTGCAACAAGTCGAGCTTTGTATAAAGTAACATTACCATCAGCGTCAGTCTTCTTATTGAAGATCCATTTATTCTCTATGGCTTGCCGATCATCGGGCTAGTCAACCAAAGTCCATACTTTGTTCTCATACATGGATCCCATCTCAGATTTCAGGGCCTCAAGCCATTTTGCGGAATCTGGGCTCATCATCACTTCCTCATAGTTCGTAGGTTCGTCATGATCTAGTAACATGTCTTCCAGAACAGGATTACCGTACCACTCTGGTGCGGAACGTACTCTGGTTGACCGATGAGGTTCGGTAGTAACTTGATCTGAAGTATCATGATCATTATCATTAGCTTCCTCACTAATTGGTGTAGGCATCACTGGAACTGATTTCTGTGATGAACTGCTTTCTAATTTGAGAGAAGGTACAACTACCTCATCAATTTCTACTTTTCTCCCACTCACTTCTTTCGAGAGAAACTCCTTCTCTAGAAAGGATCCATTCTTAGCAACAAATATCTTGCCTTTGGATCTATGATAGAAGGTGTACCCAACAGTTTCTTTTGGGTATCCTATGAAGACGCACTTCTCAGATTTGGGTTCGAGCTTATCAGGATGAAGCTATTTCACATAAGCATCGTAACCCCAAACTTTGAGAAACGATAGCTTAGGTTTCTTCCCAAACCACAGTTCATATGGTATCATCTCAATGGATTTAGATGGTGCCCTATTTAATGTGAATGTAGTTGTCTCTAATGCATAACCCCAAAACAATAGTGGTAAATCGGTAAGAGACATCATAGATTGCATGTAACACCCCGGATGTAATTTGCCATATTTGTACTCCGACTCTTGCCATTCCCGGCTTTAAGTTATGAGATTCCTTCGTGGTTGGGTTTTGTGTTTGTTTTGCATTTTGTTCAAGTCATGCATTTCATATCATGTCATCATGTGCATCTCATTTGCATACGTGTTCGTCTCATGCATCCGAGCATTTTCCCCGTTGTCCGTTTTGCAATCCGACACTCCTACGTCCTCCGGCGCCCCCTTTTGTCTCTTTTCGTGTGCGGGTGTCAAAATTTCTTGGAATGGACCGAGATTTGTCAAGCGGCCGTGGTACACCACCGGTAGACCGCCTGTCAAGTTTCGTGCCATTTGGAGACCGTTTGATACTCCAATGGTTAACCGGGGAACCGTAAAGGCCTCGTGTGTGTAGCAGCCCAACACCCCTCCAAAATAGTCCAATAACCCATCCAAACCTATCCCATGTCCTCCATCGTCGGATCATGATCGCGTGGTTGAAAACTACACCTCATTTGGACACTCCTACCTCCTCCTAGCTATATATATGTGCACTCCTCCGAATTTTCGGGTCCATACGCTAGCTATCTCCTCCCCGCCGCCACCGGACGTGTCCGACCTCACCGGACAGGAATCGCCGCCGCGCCCGCACCAGTGGGAGACCGCCACATGTCACCCCGGGAGCCTCCACCATCACCGGCCTGCCAGGCCCGCGCGGGGCCCTCCCTGCCCGCGCGCCGCCACCACCCGAGCGCCTCCCTGTCGCGCCGCGCTCAACCGCGACCTCGCCAGTGCGCCCCGCCGACTTCGCCGGTGCCGCGCTCGCCGTCGGCCACCCCTGCCATCTGTGCCGCCCGCGCCGTCCTGGCTCCATCCCCGGAAGCCTCCTCCGTTGCGTCCCTCGTCCCCGCCGGCCAGACCCGGTCTGGCCGGACCGGATCCGGCCAACCCCGAGCTTCTCCGGCCATCCCCGAGCCCCACCAGTCGTCCCCGTCCTTCTCCGGCGAAGTTCCGGCAAGATCCACCGCCCGCGTTGACTTTCCCTTGAGGTCCAAATTCTTCTAAGTCCCTAAACTTTATCATCCTGGTGCATACTTTGACCTGCTGTAACTTCTTGTGTGATGCTCCGTTTTGTGCGTGCAATATATCAAAATGTTCATCATGATGTGCTATTCATTTTGTTCCATTGTGACATGCTTGTTTAAGTCCATCTTGATGCCCAAATCGTTGATGCAAGAGTTCTATAAATTGTTACATGCTGATTCTTATCAGAGTATGAGGTTTGTCATTTTTGCTACATTTGTTGTGTGCTGCATATGGGCATGAGCTCTACATGTGTTTTGATATATGACATGCCATATTTACAGGGGTGTATGCCATGTATTTTTGTGATATTTGTGGTGACTAGCACAAGCATGCAAAGTAGCCTTCGTGATATTGCTGTTTTCAGGGACTTAGAATTTTACTAAATCATTTCCCTGCTGTTATTTTGATGCCATGTAACCATGTTCCTACAGTGAGATCCATGCTTTATTTGAGTTGCTTCAGTAAGGATGATTTGGACATATGGTTATGCTCTACCCATCCATGCCCCTGTTTGCATTTATGGAGTGCCCTACCATGTCTTAATCTTGCTCTCCTATTGCTATAAAATGTTCCTGGCAGATTGTTTACATGTTAATCAATTTTGCCATGGTTGTTGTAGTTGATCCAAGCATGCTATAAACTTGTTATTGCCATGGTTAGCTTCTTGAACATGCCATCTTGCTGATGCTATGCTTACCTTGTCATGCAATGCCTTGTGTTGAGTGAATCGAGCTCGCAAAGATGCCTTCATAATTCTGTTATGCCATGCTCAGTTTTATGCCAAATCTGAATCTGTTAACGGAACTTGCTATGTTTACATGGGTGCCATAATATCTACTGTGCCTTTTTTCTTATGGTCAGTAAGGGACTTTTGTTCTATGCATTTAGTAGATTAATGCCATGCCTTGTATTGCTCTGATAAATTCCCGTAGCATGTTGTTTGCTTGCTCTAAACATTGCTTCCTGATGTTAATTCCTGGCATGTTAGTATTTTCACAAAGTCTGTGAAGCCGATATCTTTTGCACTTTTTCCATGCATGTTTGAACCTGCTCTTGTGTGATTTAGCTGTAGCTCAGTGTACATATTTTGTCAAGCACCTTGAGTAGATCACTGCCAAGTGCTTTGTTGCTATGTTGGAGTGCAGTAGCTTAGTTTCTTGTTGCATTCTAGATGGCATCGTGATGTTAATCGCAGAATTGTGCCATTCTTATTTTGCTTGCCATTTGCAAACCGTGCATCCGATTTCGGTTATCTTTATATAGATTTCGACCGAAATCATCTCATCTTTCCAGCGGCACACTTGGTTTGCCAAGTTGAGGCCTGGTTCAATCTATCCCTTCCGAAGCACGCATATGCATTACATATCACATCTCGCATATCGTGCCATGTTTTGCATCATGTTGTTTGTGCATTGCACCGTGATTGATTGTTGGTCCTTTGCTTGTATTCTTGCTTTGGGTAGAGCCAGGAGACGAGTACGTGATCGAGGAACCCGTTGAGTACGCTTACGAGGATCAAGCTTTCGTCAACTCGGAGAACTTTGCAGGCAAGATGACCATACCCTCGAAATCACTTCTATCTTTGCTTGCTAGTTGTTCGCTCTTTTGCTATGCCGCGATACCTACCACTTGCTATATCATGCCTCCCATATTGCCATGTCAAGTCTCTAACCCACCTTTCCTAGCAAACCGTTGTTTGGCTATGTTACGCTTTGCTCAGCCCCTCTTATAGTGTTGTGAGTTGCAGGTGGAGATGAAGTTTTGTTCCATGTTGGAACATGGATATTCTTGGGATATCATTACTATATCTTGTTTACTTTAATGCATATATATACTTGTAAAGGGTGGAAGGCTCGAGCCTTATGCCTGGTGTTTTGTTCCACTCTTGCCGCCCTAGTTTCCGTCATACCGGTGTTATGTTCCTTGATTTTGCGTTCCTTATGCGGTTGGGTGTTATGGGAACGCCTTGATAGTTCGCCTTGAATAAAGCTCCTCCAGCAAGGCCCAACCTTGGTTTTACCATTTGCCAACTAAGCCTTTTTCCCTTCGGTTCTGGAGACTCAAGGGTCATCTTTATTTTAAACCCCCCGGGTCAGTGCTCCTCTGAGTGTTGGTCTGAAATGGGCAACCTGCGGGGCCACCTCGAGCCAACTCGAGGGTTGGTTTTACTCATAGCTTAACCTATCCGGTGTGCCCTGTGAACAAGATACATGCGACTCCTATCGGGATTTGTCGGCACATTGGGCGGCTTTGCTAGTCTTGTTTTACCATTGTCGAAATGTCTTGTAACCGGGATTCCGAGACTGATCGGGTGACACCCCTGCAGGGTTTTGAACTTTTGAAAGACGTGCCCGATGTTATGGGCAGATGGGAATTTGTTTATGTCCGGTTGTAGAGAACTTGACACTTAACTTACTTAAAATGAATCAACCGCGTGTGTAGCCGTGATGGTCTCTTTTCGGCGGAGTCCGGGAAGAGAACACGGTCTCGTGTTATGCTTGAACATAAGTAGCTTCAGGATCACTTCTTGATCATTATTAGCTTCTCGACCATGCTTTGCTTCTCTTCTCGCTCTCTTTTGCGTAAGTTAGCCACCATATATGCTAGTGCTTGCTGCAGCTCCACCTCACTACTTTTCCTACCAATAAGCTTAAATAGTTTTGATCGCGAGGGTATGAGATTGCTAAGTCCCCGTGACTCACATATACTTCCAAAATAGACGCAGGTGCCGATGATGCCAGTGCAGGGGACGTTACTGAACTCAAGTGGGAGTTCGACGAGGATTCGGGCCGTTACTACATTCTTTTCCGGATGATCAGTAGAGGAGCCCAGTTGGGACGATCGGGGATCTAGCATTTGGGGTTGTCTTTCTTTATTTTGGTACCATAGACAGACCTTGATTGTATTCTGGATGATGTATGATATATTTATGTATTCTATGAAGTGGCGATTGTAAGCCCACTCTTTATCCCTTTCTTATTCAGTACATGGGATGTGTAAAGATTACCACTCTTGCGACATGCCTACCATGCGATTATGCCTCTAAGTCGTGCTCCGACACATGGGAGATGTAGCCGCATCGTGGGTGTTACATCACACAATATCTAATAAAGTACAATTATGATGTTTGGACACACCATTACGATGTGGTGTTCCAGGTGGTGTGAGTTGTGAAACTATTCCACATTGTTTCAAATGAAGACCAAACTCGTCACTCATATATTCGCCTCCATGATCTGATCGTAAAAACTTTATTTTCTTGTTATGATGATTTTCGACTTCACTCTGAAATTCTTTGAACTTTTCAAAAAAATTCAAACTTATGTTTCATCAAGTAGATATACCCATATGTGCTTAAATCATCTGTGAAGGTCAGAAAATAACAATAGCCGCCGCGAGCCTCAACACTCATTAGACCGCATACATCAGTATGTATTATTTCCAATAAGTCGGTGGCTCGCTCCATTGTTCCGGAGAACGGAGTCTTAGTTGTCTTGCCCATGAGGCATGGTTCGCAAGCATCAAGTGATTCATAATCAAATGATTCCGAAAGCCAATCAGCATGGAGTTTCTTCATGCGCTTTACACCAATATGACCTAAACGGCAGTGCCACAAATAAGCTGCACTATCATTATTAACTTTGCTTCTTTTTGCATCAATATTATGAATATGTGTATCACCACGATGGAGATTCAACAAAAATAGACCACTCATCAAGGGTCATGACCATAAAATATATTACTCATATAAATAGAACAACCATTATTCTCTGATTTAAATGAATAACTGTCTCGCATCAAACAAGATCCAGATATAATGTCCATGCTCAACGCTGGCACCAAATAACAATTATTTAGGTCTAAAACTAATCCCGAAGGTAGATGTAGAGGTAGCATGTCAACGGCGATCACATTGACCTTGGAACCATTTCCGACGCGCATCGTCACCTCGTCATTAGCCAATATTCATTTAATCCATAGCCCCTGTTTCAAGTTGCAAATATGAGTAACAGAACCAGTATCAAATACCCAGGCGCTACTACGAGCGTTAGTAAGGTACACATCAATAACATGTATATCAAATATACCTTTGCCCTTTTTCTTATCCGCCAAATAATTGGGGCAGTTCCACTTCCAGTGACCAGTACCTTTGTAGTAGAAGCACTCAGTTTCATGCTTAGGTCTAGACTTGGGCTTCTTCCCAGGAGCAGCAACTTGCTTGCTATTCTTCTTGAACTTACCCTTCTTCCCTTTGCCCTTTTTCTTGAAACTAGTGGTCTTGTTAACCATCAACACTTGATGCTCTTTCTTGATTTCAACCTCTGCAGCTATGAGCATTGCGAAGAGCTCAGGAATCGTCTTGTTCATCCCTTGCATATTATAGTTCATCACAAAGACTTTATAGCTTCGTGGAAGTGATTAAAGAACTCTATCAATGACACTATCATCAGGAAGATTAACTCTCCGCTGAGTCAAGTGTGTCGGCGTTCTAGGAACGGGGGTCCCCAGACTTGCCTGCCTGCGGCCTGCGGCGTGGCTCAAGTGGGGGCCCAACACAGCCCATCTTCATCAACCCAAGACTCAAGACCCTCGCGAGGGGCAAAGCCTCGCGAGGCGGACGACACGGCGCATCCTTAGGAGAAGCCTCATCAGGCTGGCTCGCGAGGAGGAGGAGACATCAAGGCGGGGTACCTCGCAAGGTGCCCATGACGTGAGCCATGACGACCAGGGGCGCGAGGCGGGCGCCAGCGCGCGCAACGTCCTCCTTTCCTCTTTGGTACAAAGGGGACAAGCGCAGCCGCGGAGTACCGAGGCATCAGGTAAAGGTTGCCACTTTGGTGCAACGAGACCAGGACCAGGAGGACTACGAGACGGAGGTCACCATGGAGCCCAGCACGGCGTCATCACCAGAGCCTTTGGCAGGCGAAGACTGCTTTTGTCAGGATAAGTGTACTCGCTGTTTCCCTTCAAATTAGCCCGCCATTGTTGGATCCCTTCCCGCTCAATATTTGGGAAGAGGACTAGGGCCTCTATAAATAGGACTAGCCACCCACATAGCAAGGGGTTCGCTCAGTTTGAGATTGGTAGGGGTTCGATCAGTTTGAGATTGGTAGGAAGCAGAGAGAGAGAGAGAAGGGAGACTGAACTCCTCCTAGTGGTTCATCACCCCAGCCAAGAACAGACCCTCGCGAGGCCATTCTTCCCTGTATTGTTCATCATCACCAGCCCCAAGAGGCAATCCACAAACCACACACTGGAGTAGGGTATTACACTGCATCGGTGGCCCGAACCAGTATAAATCTTGTGTCTCTTGTGCAGTTCTTTTAGTAGTTTAGATCGTTGCGAGACGGTGAGGTTGAAGGCGCAATCTCCGCGCGCACCCCAGTGTTTGAACCTTAAGGGTCTGCCGGAACCCGAAATCCGACATTTGGCGCGCCAGGTAGGGGTGCGCCGGAATTTGTCTTCCGCCGCTCCGTGCCCCATCAGGCCTTCATCACCATGCCCGGCGACCAGGAGGGCAACCCCGACCCGTGGGCTGCGTGGCCCAAACGCGCGGAACCGCTCGCCTCGGGCGGCCCTGCGCCCCAGGCAGCTCGCAGTCCGCAGGGCGCTGCGGGCCGCGGGCGACGCGGAGAGACTTCAGCAACTCTTACGCTGCGGCAGGCTCGGTCAGCAGCAAGGGCCTCCAATCACGCCACGACAACGACACCGTACGCCTGCCGAGAGCAGGCGAACTCGAGGGCCGTGCTCACGGTGGCCCGAGAGCTGCTGCGGTGCAGGCTGCTGGAGGGCGGCCACGACATACTACTGGAGCGGGTGGCCGAGCTCCTGGGCTTCGCCGCTTCGGGGGCTCACCCCTTCTCCACCCAGCTCCCATCTCAAGCCCAGGGCGACCCGCACGGGGGCTCCACGCGAGCCCCAAGGCTACTCCGACGCCAGTGAAGCAGTCAGCACCGGATCGGTGGTGGCGCTGCCCCCGCCGCCGGCCCGCGAAGAAGAGGGACACAACGCGACCCGTGGCCCCGGAGGACGGCCGCGTTGGCACCCCGCAGCTGGCGTGGCAGGCGGGACCGCATGGCATGCGGGGAATCACGGCATGGCATATGGGATGACGACGACGGAGGAGTACGTGCCCCTCATGATGGACCAAGGGCACCCTCACGAGGACGAACAAGGCTCGCTCCTCGGCCCAAGCTGGGGGGATGAGGCAATGGAGGCTGAGCCTTTCCGGGAGCCCATGGACGAGCCCGCTGGCCACGCTGGAGGCAACGATCATCGGGCGCCGCTAACTCTTCAGGGGCAGGTATACGCTAACCGTGGATCGCAGGAGGTGCAGGTCGCCGCAGCAAGCGGCTGCCCCGCTCCTACAGTCTCCCACCCCTCAGGAGGAAGGTGCAGGGGGCTGCAGGGGAGGGGCCGGAATCCGACGTCACCACCGCGGCGTTCGGAGCAAGGCGTTCTCAGGAGGTAGGCCCTCTGCTGGGGAGGTGCCTCAGGGCCTACCCCTGGCAGAGGACCCGTGGTCATCGGGGGAACCGCTGGCGACCGCTCTACCCCATCGGGCGGCGTCCTGGATTCCGGTCGTTGCTGATGGCACTAGAGTGTGGCGCAAGGCGGGGCCCTCGTCTGGCGATATGAAGCAAGGCCAGGACCTGTGAAGAAGGCCCAGTGCCTGTGAAGCTCGCTGCCCCGTGACACTCTCACGTAATAATGAGTGGGGCTGTACACGCCCGGAGTCTCAGGGGTGCCGGCCTCAGGCCCTGGGGCTCCCTCCCACGCCCAGTGGCAGCACTTAGCTCCGCGCTGGTGAGAAGACATCCAAGACTAGATTAGGTGCTGGACGCGGCTTTTTGTCTGCCTTTTGTTGCCTTTCTCTTTGGCTGTAGCTTTTCTCTCGCTGGATTTAAGTTGGATTCGAATTTGAGCTTTGCGTGTGTTCGGGGAAGGGGTGCTTATTCTCGCTCGAGCCATTTCTCGCGTTCTGGTTACCGCTTCGCCATAGCTGCCTCCCCTCGCGAGCCCCTCGCGAGTCGGGTTAGGCCAGGCTCGTGCGCAGCCTAGGCTGCCGCCGTTGCTCCCCCTCGGGAGGATTTTCGGATGCCTGCGAAGGTTGTCCGCTCGGAAAAGGCCCAGAGCCTGTGAAGCAAGGCGAGTGCCTGTGAAGCTCTCGCGCTCGAGGAAAAGGCCCAGAGCCTGTGAAGCAAGGCGAGTGCCTGTGAAGCTCTCGTGCTCGAGGAAAAGGCCCAGAGCCTGTGAAGTAAGGCGAGTGCCTGTGAAGTCATTGCACTCGGGAGAAGGCCTAGAGCCTGCGGAGAAGGCCAACGCCTGCGAAGTTCCTCATCAAGCAACGATCTCACATCCTGAGGACTCAACCAGAGAGCACCCGAGGCGTCGCGCCCTCCCACAGGCCGCATCGGGGCTAGCGTGGGGCAAAGGTAAACCAGCCCGCCGTCAGGCGCGCGCGCAATTTGGTTACTACTGATGCGATGGACACAGGTTTTTACATGAGGGGCTTCCCCTCCCAAAATGCTCTCACAAGCGATCAGGTCAAACGCCTGAGTTCTATTCGTGCAGGGCAAAAAAGACAGGAGCAATGCACACTCAGTCGGACCAATCCCCCAATGCGTCCCCGAAAGCACCTCCCAAGCCTTCGCTGGGGTCGCCAAGCTCGCCACCGCCGTCTGCGCCGCCGCCATTGGAGTCAGGGCCGCTCGCCGCGCCGTCCTCGTCAGCACCCATGATCACGCCGTCGTCGTCCGAAGCGAAGGCCCTGACAAGGGCGTCCACGTTGTCTTCCACCCAACGCGCCAGGTCATCCCGGACGGCCTGGGGGACTGGGGCGATGACAGTGTCAAAATCGAAGCGGGGATCCATGTTCTTGAGGTGGCTGAAGACACGGGAAAGGGCGCGCTTGAGCAAGGCACGGCTCCTCTCCTCCACCAACCTGTCGGCCCTGACCGACCGTGCCTCCAGCTGCGTCACCACGGCGGTGAAGAACTGCAGATTACCGGCATAATTGATCGTGCGTAGCTCGCCGACGGACGCCTGCAGATGTTGCCCAAGGCCACGTTAGCCCTCTCCCTGAGCATGGTGAGCATGGGGCGGTGCGCATGCTCCAGGAGTCGCCGCTGGCGTATTTCGTCGGTGTTCTGGCGCTCAACGGCCTCGGCCTTTTCCACCCGCTGGCGGAGACGGAGCACCTCAGCTTGGGAGGCGGCCAACTCCTTCCGCGCTGCCTCGAGGGCGGCCTGGGAGGCGTCGGCCCGCTGCATCGCCTCATCCCGTTGGGCCCGCAGGGCTGCGGTTCTGCCTTCGGCTTCGACCTGGATCATCCCTAGCTTCCCCTCGAACTCACGCACGAGGCCTTGGCGTGCCGTCGCCACCCGACGACAGACCTCCTCCAGGACACGCGCTTCCCGTGCGGCGATATCGTCTTCCTCCTGCGTCACCAGGCGCTCCCTCGTCTCCAGCCGCTTGAATTCACGGGTGTGTTCTGCGGCCTCCAGCACCAACTCTTCCTCGCGCTTCTGGATCTCAACTGGGTCACCAGAAGCCACCCCCATCGACACAAGGGCTGCCGCGCGCAGCTCCGTTTGCTCCTCCAGAGAGTGGCATCAGGCCAGGAGCTCGCGAGCCCGCTCCTCTGCTGCCTCTTGCCGCCCGTCAGCTCTCCGGGCCTCCTCGATGGCCTGGGAGCGGGCCACTCGAGAGGCCTCCAGCGACGCCTTCGCCTCTTCATCATCAAGGTCACGCTGACGACGCGCGAGGGTGACGGCGGCCTCCAGCTCACGCCTCCCTACGGCCCGGCGCAGGCCCTCGGCCTCTAGGCGAGCGTCTTCATCGGCAAGCTCTTCCCCAAGCAAGTCTACCGTGTCGGTCGCTTGTCGAAGGAACCCCTGGCAGCAAGCGCGGCGCTCCCGGGCGCGCTCAAGCACATCTTCTACACCATCGCCCGCCCCAAAAAAGCGCCGAGGGCTGCGAGTCATCGTTCCTCCTCCGGGC
The DNA here is from genome assembly GCF_003073215.2 of Triticum urartu. NCBI lineage: Eukaryota > Viridiplantae > Streptophyta > Magnoliopsida > Poales > Poaceae > Triticum > Triticum urartu. Next base: position 340,882,209 of record NC_053024.1, on the reverse strand, counting down.
AGGGGGCTGGGGGCTGGCGCCCTCACGGCGGCCGGACGCGCCACATTAGAGGCCTGACCAAGGGCCAGCCCGCCTCTAGATGAAGGGTGCAGGAGGCGCCTCAACCAGTCGCAGTCCAAGACCATACGGGAGGCACCCGGCAGACTGGCTACCCCCCGAGAAGGCCCGCGAAGGAGAAGCGCAGGGAATGGAGGGCCGCGGCGCACCTCGGGATGATCCGCCCCATCAGACGCCCTCACCACGAGGGCAGAGCTGCTCGGAGCACTTGAGGATGGCAGAGGAGGCGGAGCCAAGGGGGGCGGTGCCTTGGCAACTTCCGTGATCTCAGTCGGAAGGGGCCTGCAGAACAAGGATCAGTGAGAGCAACAAGGGGATCAGGAGCCAGAAAGGGAAAAGACTCACTCATCAGTGGCGATGTACTTCCGGCGCTTCAACACGCGACAAGGGGAGTCATCACCCAGGGCCTCCCTCTTCCTCCGGAGGGCCTCAAAGTCCACGCGGAAGCGGCCCAAGAGAAGAGCGCAAGGATCAACCTGCCGCGAGGATGAAGCATCAGAACGGTCCGCGTCAAGAGCGCCCGCCTGGCGCATTCCGTCCATCACCTCGCCAGAGGGCGCGGCTGGGGCCTCCAAGGCCTCAGCCCCGGGCGCTGGGAGCTGCTGCCTGCCACCTTCAACCGCAGCAGTACGGACCTCAGGAGCTGCCCCCTCGCGAGCGGCACCCGGCGCTGCCACCTCCTCAGGAGCCCCCTCGGCCTCAGGCGCCTCCTGCTTCCCTGCTCCACCACTTGAGGAGGAGTCGCCTTGGCCGATTGGGAGGGGAGTCACCACTACAGGGTTCTCATGAGGTCCTTGGAGGCCGGTGGGGCGCAGCCCCCACTCATCAAAGATGGGCATCTGCTTCACGAAGTCAGCCTTGCTCTGGTAGAGATATAGCAAGGCCCCTCCCTGCCGGATGTTGCCAGGGTTGAGGTCCCCGGCCAAGGTCAAGAGCGTCGACTTCAGCGCCGCAGGAGCTAGGTCTTCTTCCTGGAGCCTCATGTCATCCTCGCGCCCACGGAAGGCCCACATTCGGCGAGAGTGGCGCTGCAGGGGAGCGACGCGGCACAACAGAAACTCCTTCACCACTTTGGGCGCTGTCACACCGAGCTTCCTCAGGAGCGCGAAGCGGGGCCAGACGAAGACGAGCCGGGGGTTCTTCAGCGTCTCCTGGCCCCAACCCGAATTGGGAACAGCTGGCGAGGTCGGCTCCGATAGCAGGGGGCTGGGCACCCCTGCGTCCACGAACAACCACCGCTTGCGGAACCCGGCCGTGGGCTGGGGGAGTCTGAAGTCAATCCCAGAGGCCTCGGTCTCAGGCTCGGCAGCGAAGCTTGAGCACGCCCAGCGCTGGGAGGGGTCAATAAGACGCAGCGAGAAGAAGTGACGCAGCAAGGCAACCAAAGGAGGGATGCCCACCATGGCTTCGCAAACGAAGGCGAAGACCAAAAGGAGGGTGATGGAGGACTTAGATGCATCAACTGGATCTGATAATGGGAAAGCACGGCATTGAAGAAATCGGAGAAGGGGGGAACCAGACCTGCCCACAAGGCGTCGGTAAAACATGGGACCTCGGTTGCTGTCCTGTTCATGGAGAAGTGGGACACAGGCCAGGCAGTCGTCCTCCCACACTCATTGAAGATGGAGGCCAGGGCCAAGCCGTCCCTGCCCAGGCACTCTTGGTTCAGCACGGTCGACTGGCCGACGACGGGGGCCGCCGATGGCGGCGCACAAGACGAAGGCATGGGATTCTCCTCTCTCTCCTTCCTCATCGGAGTCATGGCGATGGGAAGGAGGGGGAAGATTCGAGATTGGATTGAAGGTGGGAGCAGGCGTTCGAAGGAAGGAAGAACAGGGGACGCCCGAGCAACAGGAAGGGGAGCGGCTGTGTACAAATACTAGTCCGCCTAGCAAGGCACACAATAAGGAAGCGTGGGGGAACGGTGCCGCCCACGTCCAATCAACCGCCACGCGGCACCCAAGGCCGCAGGATGTTAGGGCCCGCGGCGCTTCGCCCTTGCCCTTCCGCCTCTCGGCACGGCCAAGTCCAGGCGCGCCTTGGGCCCGGGGGCTACTGTCGGCGTTCTGGGAACGGGGGTCCCCAGACTTGCCTGTCTGCGGCCTGCGGCGTGGCTCAAGTGGGGGCCCAACACGGCCCATCTTCATCAACCCAAGACTCAAGACCCTCGCGAGGGGCCAAGCCTCGCGAGGCGGACGACATGACGCATCCTCAGGAGAAGCCTCATCAGGCTGGTTCGCGAGGAGAAGACATCAAGGCGGGGTACCTCGCGAGGTGCCCATGACGTGAGCCATGACGACCAGGGGCGCCAGGCGGGCGCCAGCGCGCGCAGCGTCCTCCTTTCCTCTTTGGTGCAAAGGGGACAAGCGCAGCCGCGGAGTACCGAGGCATCAGGCAAAGGTTGCCACTTCCGTGCAACGAGACCAGGACCAGGAGGACTATGAGACGGAGGTCACCATGGAGCCCAGCACGGCGTCATCACCAGAGCCTTTGGCAGGCGAAGACTGCTTTTGTTAGGATAAGTGTACTCGCTGTCCCCCTTCAAATTAGCCCGCCATTGTTGGATCCCTTCCCGCTCAATATTTGGGAAGAGGACCAGGGCCTCTATAAATAGGACTAGCCACCCACATAGCAAGGGGTTCGATCAGTTTGAGATTGGTAGGGGTTCGATCAGTTTGAGATTGGTAGGAAGCAGAGAGAGAGAGAGAAGGGAGACTGAACTCCTCCTAGCGGTTCATCACCCCAGCCAAGAACAGACCCTCGCGAGGCCGTTCTTCCCTGTATTGTTCATCATCACCAGCCCCAAGAGGCAATCCACAAACCACACACTGGAGTAGGGTATTACACCGCATCGGTGGCCTGAACCAGTATAACTCTTGTGTCTCTTGCGCAGTTCTTTTAGTAGTTTAGATCCTTGCGAGACGGTGAGGTTGAAGGCGTAATCTCCGCGCGCACCCCAGTGTTCGAACCTTAAGGGTCTGCCGGAACCCGAAATCCGACAAAGTGCTTGTGGTACCCAGACATTCTGAGTATGTGTTCACTGATAGAACTATTCTCCTCCATTTTGCTGCTATAGGACTTGTTGGATACTTCATATTTCTCAACTCGGGCATTTGCTTGAAATATTAACTTCAACTCCTGGAACATCTCATATGCTCCATGATGTTCAAAACGACTTTGAAGTCACGATTCTAAGATATAAAGCATGGCACACTGAACTATCGAGTAGTCATCAGATTTAGCTTGCCCGACGTTCATAACGTCCGGAGTTGCTCCTGCAGCAGGCCTCGCACCTAGCGGTGCATCAAGGACATGATTCTTCTGTGCACAAATGATGATAATCCTCAAGTTACGGACCCAGACCGTGTATTTCTACCATCATATTTCAACTTAGCTTTCTCTAGGAACGCATTAAAATTCAAGGGAACATTAGCACGGGCCATTTATCTACAACATAGATATGCAAAAACTATCGGGACTAAGTTCATAATAAATTCAAGTTCAGTTAATCATATTACTTAAGAACTCCCACTTAGATAGACATCCCTCGAGTCATCTAAATGATCACGTAATCCATATCAACTAAACCATGTCCGATCATCACGTGAGATGGAGTAGTTATCAATGGTGAAAATCTCTACACTATAAAAAAATACACTTCCGTGATGATACGTGTTTGGCATAGTAGGTCACGTTTTCTGTCATGCATGTACATCCATGACGATTTTATGACAGACCTGTGTTGTCGTAGAAGTGTTCCATGACATTACCAAAATTATCATCAGGGAAGTGTCCACTTCCATGACGATAAATCGTGCGTCATAGAAATGCTTTCGTCAAGTGTGACCGACATGTGGCATCCACCGTAACGGGTCGCCGTTAAGCTACCGGGTCCGGTTTTGGATCCGATAACACGTTAACAGCTCAGACCAATGGGGATTTTCCATGTGTAAAATTCTCATCGACCGGAGGAAACACGTGGTTGCTCCTTGGTGGGCCAGATCTCATCCGCCCATTGGAGGAGACATGCTTATGATACGTCGACACGTGGTGGGGCCCAACAGAGGCCCATATAGGTTAAAAAGGCCGGCCCAGTCAAAGGCACGTAGGACTTACTCACGTACTAGTGGGCCTACCCAATAACGGCCTCTTTAATAAAGGCCCATTTACGGCCTGAAACAAGATCTGTCCCGTTAATTGTTCGCCGAATATTTGGGCCCAATTACGGCCCAGCGACTTTCGGCTTATTAGAGGCCCGATGTAGGCATGGGCCCATTTCAGCCTGCTGTGTCTTTCGACCCAGGAATGGGCCATGGGCCATATATGGTCCAACGCGACATCTGGCCCACTAACAGCACATGATAAATGTGGCAAAATTTCAACCCAACGTGACTTTGGGCCTATTAAAGGCTCATCGTATAATTCAGCCCGTTGATGCCAGTACTAAGCTTTCGGCCTCCTAAAGGCCCATGATATCAGTGGGCCAACTAAGGCCCGAGATATGTTTCGGCCTCGTAATGGCCCGTCATATAACTGGGCGAAAAAAAGGCCCGGTCTACTTTTCAGCCTGCTAAAGGCCCGTCGACGACTAGTGAAAATTGAGGCCCAACATGAATTTTGGCCTGCTAAAGGCCCATGGTTTCTTCTGGGCCTTAACAGGACAGCAGAATATTCAGCCTGTTACTAGCCCAATGCTACATGGGCCAAACTAAGCGTTGGGTTCACAAAAGGCCCAACTAAAATTTGGGCCGAATATAGGCCGGAGTAAGTTGTGGGCCTGGAGCAAAGGGCGAAGGCCCCAATGGCCATTCGGGCCAAAGAAAGATGCAGGCCGGCTCAATTGTGGCCTGCTAAAAACCAGGCCCGTTAGAGGCGAATGTTTCGGCCGGGTAGACTACATCAGATTTTTTTCTCAGATAGGAAATGATGGCAGTAACTAGTAGGAATTAAGAACAAACCTACTTTATACAATAAAGAAATTATGATATAGTAACTTAAAATAAAACCTACACTATACAATAAAGGATTTATGGTATATTACATCCACTAGGCATCGAAGTTCGCCACCAGTGATCATAAAGTGCAACGAAGAAGAAGATTACAAAAACTAGGCACCACTACAGCGTAACAAAATAATACTGAACCGAGACCACTTCCAAGACGGTTCAAGAAAGGTTAGCCTTGTGCGGGAACTACTGCGCAAGCTTCTGAGCAAGACTATGAGACTGGCCTAGCTTGTCGGTCATAGCTTCTAGGTGTAGCTGTTTAGCAATGAGGTTCTCATTGGTGTTCTCCGCAATCTTTCTTAGAGATGGGACTTCAAGTCGAAGTTGAGTTGCAGAATGCCTTTCTGTGTAGCGACCCGACCCGAATGGATCAAGTCTACTGTGCTTCGGTGTCATCCCTGGATCAGTAATGCTGACACCACACAGTACTTTGAAGGATTTATAGCAGAGTGGCAATCACACACTTATTACATCGAAGTCTCAAAGAGAACTTATTACAATAAATATGGCTTAAGGCCATCTAATAACGATAACAGCGGAAGGCTTGGAAGATAAATGGGTCCATCAACTCCAACGGCATGACTGAGTATAGAACCACGACCTAAAACACCTTACTCATCGTCTGAAAAGTCTGCAACATGAAAGTTGCAGCCCGAAAACGGGTCAGCACATGGAATATGCTGGCAAGATAACACATAGAGAGTAATGAACAGCAATGAGCTATACTATATGCAAGTATGGCTGGTGGAAAGCTCTATGTTTACAGTTTTGCGTAAAGCCAGTTTTTCCCTACTGCAAAGGAATAAATTTATTTAACTATCATGGTAGTTGAACATCGAGAATGGTTGACAGCATTCCGATCCCAATTAAGTGAACAATTAAAACCCAACAATATTAATTAGAAGTAACATGATGAGATTCACACGATATTCAAGTACTAGATACTCAAGTTGTCCATAACCGGGGACACGACTAATCATGATTAGTTTGTTACACTCTGCAGAGGTTTGCGCACTTTTCCCCACAAGACTTGATCGCCTCCGTTTGTTTTCTCGCACTACACGGTGTTTGAGAAACGGATGACCGAGACATAGTCTTTCGGAAGCGCTAGCACCTTACGTCCGGGTAGACCGTACCACCTACATCCCCTACATCTGCTAGTCTACCACTGTAAGAGTTCGCACGACTTAGTCAACTATGCCAGAGCCCATAATGGCTTGTGGCTGCACACGGAAGTTACTAGCATGAAGGATCTTATGATCCCTTTGAGCCTGGGTGGCGGTCCAAAATAAAACAAGCAAGTCCTGATAGAAACCAGGTGCCTCAATCCACCCAGATGTGTGTTTAAGTTGCCACCTTAGATAAACCATTAATTAACAATACTCACATCTGTCATGGTTATCACTCACCCAATCCACGTCTACTAGCATAGCATGGCATAATAAGCAAACGTAGAAGTAACTCCCAAAGGTTTCATAATAATACAGGTAATAGGTACTACCTCATCTACTTCCCATCCCACAATTTAATTAGATCCTAATCACGCAATGTGTGAGGATTGATCTAATGCAATAAAACTGGGTTGTAGAAAAGGTATGATCAAAGTGTTACTTGCCTTGCTGATGATCCGCGAGACCTAGGGATTCGAAGTAACAGGCGGCGCAATCCGGGTGATCTATCGCAGACAAACAACAAGCACACAATAAGTACTCATCTAATACACAGGTAAAACTCGAACGAGAGAACGAACCAGAAAGTTCAACTTAAGAACTCTGGTTGCAAAGAAAGAACGAACCGAACAAAGCAACGGAGAACAAACGGCGGAAGAAAACAACTCGGTTCTAGCAAGTTGAAACTAGGTCAAATTTTACCGTAGCAAAAACTTGTTTAAGTTGATTAGATGGAACGGCGGTTTCGAAACGAAACTCCAGGCGCTTGAATCACCTGATTCCGTTAAACGAGCGAGAAGATAAACTAGAACGAAGATCGGATCTGAGATCGCGATCAGAAAATCGCGGAATAAATCCGACGAGAAAGAAAAAACGAACGGTTGAAAGAACGGACGTTCGTTAACCGGGAATAACCGGTGATCACGTTCGTTAAGACGAACGGTCCGGCGAACGCTCGCTAAACAACTAAACCGAAGAAAAACGAAAAACTGATCTAGGGTTTCGGAAAAAACCGAAACAAAGAACCGAAAAATAAAACCGGAAAAGGAAAAGAAAAAGAACTGGAACGGTTTTCTAGAAAAAAACCGAACCGAGGAAAAGAAGAGGCGGCACGGCTACCTCCGGCGAGGCTCCGGCGAGGGGCTCCGGCGGCGGGGCGGCGGCAGCGGCGGTGCTAGGCGGCGGCGGCAGGGAGGCGGCGGGGCTGCGCGCGGGCGGCGGCGGCGCAAGGCGCGGGCGGCGGCGCGGCTAGAGGCGGCGGGGCTGCGGCTTGGGGTGGAGAGGGGGGGGCTTGGGTATTTATATAGGTGGGGGGGGGGCTTGCTTGTGGGAGGGGCAAGGGGCAAGGGCGGCGGCGGCGGCCTGAGTCCTTCTAGGACTCGGCTTGTGCGGCGGGGCAGGCTGGCGCGCGCGGCTAGGCCTGGCCGGCTGGGCCTTGGCCGGCTGGGCCTAGCAGGATTTTTTTTTAAAATCGGTTACGCGCGCAGAAAAACAAAAGAAAGAAAATCTAAACGAACTCCGAAATTTCTAAAGTAAATTTTCCCCGACTCCTAAAAATGAGTCGAACAAAATGAACTTTTCTCCGGGCCTAAAATGCAATTTTTGAAAACACGCATTTTTCCCTATCCAAATAAAATGCAAAAGAACACCGGAGAACAAAATTTGATTTATTCATTAAATCTTCATTTTTCCTAAATTGGGAAAAGTCATATTATTTCCCTCTCTCATATTTTGGTATTGGAAAAATAATTGAAGATGAAATATATAAATCAAATGATCCTCTTTTCAAAATTTGAGAAAACTCAAATATGAAAATAACGAAATCTCCAACTCTCTCCGAGGGTCCTTGAGTTGCGTGAAATTTCTAGGATCAACCAAAATGCAAGAAAATATGATATGCATGATGATCTAATGTATAATATTCCAAATTGAAAATTTGGGATGTTACAAACCTACCCCCCTTAAGATGAATCTCGCCCTCAAGATTCGGGTTGGCTAGAAAATAGGTGAGGGTGGTCCTTGAGAAAATCTTCTTCTCTCTCCCAGGTGGCTTCATCCTCTGAGTGGTGGTTCCATCGAACTTTGCAAAACTTGATAACCTTGCTGCGAGTAACTCTGCTAGCATAATCGAGAATCTTGACTAGTTTCTCCTCATACGTTAGGTCGTCCTTCAACTGAATCGCTTCAAGCGGCACGGTATCTCTTAGTGGTACCTCCGCCATCTCGACGTGACATTTCTTCAGCTGAGAAACATGGAATACATCATGAACTCCTGACAGTCCCTCTGGCAATTCCAACTTATAAGCGACTTCTCCCATACGTTGCAAAATCTTATATGGTCCAACGAAACGCGGTGCTAATTTTCCCTTAAATCCAAAGCGCGTAACTCCTCGAAGTGGGGATACTCGAAGATACACTCTGTCTCCAGTTTCGTAAACTGTCTCCTTGTGTTTAGAATCTGCGTAGCTCTTCTGCCTGGACTGGGCTACCTTGAGCCTATCGCGAATCAACTTAACTTTCCGTTCAGACTCCTTAATCAAATCTGGTCCAAAGAATTGACGGTCTCCAACTTCGTCCCATGACAACGGTGTCCTGCACCTCCTTCCGTATAAAGCTTCGAAAGGTGCCATTTTTCAAACTGGTTTGGTAACTGTTGTTATAAGAAAACTCCGCATACGGCAAGTTATCGTCCCATCTAGATCCATAATCTAGTGCACAAGCTCTCAGCATATCTTCCAAAATCTGATTGACTCTCTCGGTCTGTCCATCAGTCTGCGGATGAAAAGCTGTGCTGAACTCTAGTCTGGTTCCCAAAGTTTCATGCAACTGATTTCAAAACTTTGAGGTAAATTGGGTTCCTCTATCTGATACGATACTTCTCGGAACTCCATGCAAACAAATGATCCTAGTCATGTATATCTTTGCCAACTTAGCACTGGTGTAAGTAGTCTTAACTGGAATGAAATGTGCTACCTTCGTCAAACGATCAACTACTACCCATATCGAGTCATAACCGGCCTTTGTCCTGGGTAGTCCTGTGATAAAATCCATGCCTATCTTATCCCACTTCCATTCGGGTATCGACAATTTTTGTAACAATCCGGCTGGCTTCTGATGTTCTGCCTTTGCTCTATGACACACATCACAAACTGCTACATATGCTGCAATATCCTTCTTCATTCCGGTCCACCAGAATGTTTCCTTCAAATCCAAATACATCTTGGTGTTTCCTGGGTGAATCGAATACGGTGAATCATGTGCCTCTTGCAGAATCAACTTCCTGAACTCTGGGTCATTGGGCACATAAATGCGGTCTTCAAACCATAGGGTATCGTGCTCGTCCTCACGAATCCTTTAGCTTTTCCTTTGCTCAGTTTCTCCTTTATAGAAGCAATCTCCTTGTTAGATTTCTGAGCCTCTCTAATTTTATCCATCAATGTTGACTGAATCTCCAATGCTGCTACATAGCCTCTCGGAACTATTTCCAAGCATAGCTCGCGAAGGTTTTCTGCTAACTCCTTTGGTATTTCTCCTGTCATTACCATATTGACATGGCTCTTACGGCTCAATGCGTCAGCTACTACATTAGCTTTTCCGGGATGGTAATGCAATCTCATATCATAATCCTTGATGAGTTCCAACCATCTCCTTTGTCTGAGGTTCAACTCCTTCTGCGTGAAAATGTACTTCAAACTCTTGTGATCCGTGTACACCTCAAAATGATTTCCAATGAGAAAATGTCTCCACGTCTTCAATGCATGCACTACGGCTGCTAACTCCAAATCATGCATGGCATAATTCAACTCATGTGGCTTCAGTTGTCGTGAAGCATACGAAACAACTCTCCCTTCCTGCATAAGTACTGCTCCAAGTCCTCGACGTGAAGCGTCGCAGTACACCTCATAATCCTTGGTCTGATCTGGCAATATCAACACTGGTGAGGTGACCAAGCGTTTCTTCAACTCCTGGAAACTAGCCTCACACTCCTCAGTCCATTTGAACTTAGTGTCCTTCTTCAACAATTCAGTCATAGGCTTCGCAATCTTTGAAAAGTTCTCAATAAATCTCCGGTAGTATCCTGCGAGTCCAAGAAAACTCCGGATCTCTCCAACCGTCGTTGGTGCTTCCCATTCGGTTACGGTCTCAACCTTTGTGGGGTCAACTGCTATCCCTTCTCCGGATATAACATGTCCAAGAAATCCAACTTCCTTTAACCAAAACTCACATTTGCTGAATTTGGCATATAACTGATGTTCCCTTAGTTTCTCCAAAACCAAACGCAAATGTTCCTTATGCTCCTCTTCATTCTTTGAATAGACCAAAATGTCATCAATGAACACTACGACGAACTTATCCAAAAACTCCATAAACACCTTGTTCATCAGGTTCATAAAATAGGCAGGTGCGTTAGTCAATCCAAATGACATAACGGTATACTCATACAGTCCATATCTTGTGGTGAATGCTGTCTTAGGTATGTCCTGTTCTCGAATCTTCAACTGGTGGTACCCTGATCGCAAATCGATCTTGGAAAACACTTTAGCTCCTTGCAATCGGTCAAACAGATCATTAATCATTGGTAGTGGGTACTTATTCTTGATGGTTACTTCGTTCAATCCTCGATAATCAACAACCATCCTTAATGATCCATCCTTCTTCTCCACTAGAAGTACGGGTGATCCCCAAGGTGAAGAACTTGGGCAAATGTAACCTTTCTCCAGTAACTCCTTAATCTAATTCTTAATTTCTACCAAATCCTTTGCTGGCATCCGGTATGGTCTCTTCGATATTGGGCCTGTGCCTGGCAATAACTCAATAAAAACTCAATGTCTCTATCCGGTGGCATGCCTGGCAACTCTTCTGGAAATACATCAGGAAAATCTTGTACCACTGGTACTTCCTCCTGCATGACTCCTGTTAGGCAATTTACTTGTGTCCTTTTTGGCATATGCCGGGATACATACTTGATCCTTCGTCCTTCTGGCGTGGTAAGCAAAATTGACTTACTAGCGCATTCAATGTTCCTTCATACTTTGATAACCAATCCATGCCTAATATCACATCCAATCCTTGAGATTCCAATACTATTAGGTCTGAGGGAAACACATAGTTACCAATCCTTAATGGTAACTGATCACACCATCGTCTAGCCATAAACTCCGCTCCTGGTGAGCTTACTAACATGGGTGACCTAAGGGCTTGGGTTGGCAGATTATATTTATCCACAAATCCCCTTGATATGTATGAATGCGATGCACCAGTGTCAAAAAGAACAAGTGCAGTAAATGACTTAACCAAAAACTTACCTATTACTGCATCAGGCTGATCTTCAACCTCCTCCACATTAACGTGGTTCACCTGTCCCCTGTTGAAAGGGTTCGGCTTCTTCCCCGAGCTTCCATTGCCATTTCCATTCTGGCATTCAGGACATTCATTGGCATAATGTCCGGTCTTGGAACACTTGAAACAGGTGACTTGACTCAGATCTCTCTTGGTTGGGGTTGATGGGATGGTCCAGTTCTGGCCGTTGCTTCCTCCATTCCCATTACCATTCTTGTGGCCATTATGGTTGTGCGAACTACCTCCTCCATGGGTATGCTGAAACTGAAATCCCGGTTTAGGGGTAAAACGGGGCTTCTGCTGGGCTCCAGAGTTATACTTCCCCTGTCCATACTTCCTCTTGCGGTTCTCAATCTGCTGTTGCTTCCCTTCAAACATGATGGCACGATCTACCAACTCCTGGTAGTTGTTGAAACTTGCTACCATCAACTGCATACTCAACTCATCATTTAGTCCTTCCAGAAACTTCTCCTGCTTAGTTGCATCCGTAGCAACGTCATCTGGGGCATAACGTGCTAACTTGCTGAAATCATCAACGTACTGGCCAACTGTCCTTCCTCCTTGGCGTAAGTTGCGAAACTCACGCTTCTTCACGGCCATAGCTCCTGTTGAAACATGGGCAGTGCGGAAAGCTTGCTGAAACTGATCCCATATGACGGTGTCAACTGGGATAAGTGGCTGTGAAATTCTCCCACCATGCTGCCGCAGGTCCGTCAAGCTGATGTGCGGCAAACTTCACTTTCTCACCATCTGTGCATCCTGCAGTGGTCAACTCCCTTCCTATCTTGCGGAGCCAATCATCTGCTACTATCGGCTCGGTGCTGCTGGAAAACACCGGCGGATTCAGCCTAAGGAAACGGGCTAAGTGGTCAACAGGGGTGGTGGTGGTGGGTTGTTGTTGTTCTGCTGGTTCTGGACTAACATCTGCATCAATTGATTCTGCTGCTGGATCAACTGAGTGAGTTCCGGTGGAAATCCATTGTCACGTCTCGGAGGCATCTGAGGGTTTAGAAAAGACGAGATTTAAGAATAGGGTGGGGTCTAAAGGGAAAACACTACCCCAATGCACATGAGCAAATGCACACAAAATCACTTCATTCAATCAAACAAGGGCATACAATCGATCTAACTATCGCAAAAGTGCTTGAACTATAATGTTTACATGGGGGAAATACTACTACTAATTGGTGGTCATCTAGAAATTTGAACCGGTGGAAGACTCCATGATGTCCACTCCGGCTTCGTCTTCAAAGGCGGGTTCACTTGGATCCGAATAGGTGTCGTCGATGATGATGTAGTTATCCGGACATGCGACGTACTCGTCTTCCTCCTTGGATGCTAATTTCCTCTTGAGTTCTTCAATCTCCTTCTTAAGATCGCAATTGTGCCTTGCTAGAGCTACGATCTCGTCCATGTAGTCCTTGCGTGTAGCCTTCAGTTCTCCTTCTAACTCGATGATCCTTGCCTTCGCATTCTTCAACTCTATCATGTCATTGCACATCTGGTTCTCGTGGCATCGAATGTGCTGGTTTAACTCCTGGATGAAAGCTGCAATGGATCTATCCTTCTTGGTGCTGACTAACTCCCATTGTTCATCTCGGCGTCCGCAAATCTGGTAGATAGTGTCCTTGAGGTCTTCTTGGTAAACTTCTCCAATGCGTCCTATGGTGATATGGGCTGCCATGCTCTTTCCCAGACTCCAGGTTGATGCATTGAAAACACTATCTATGGGCTTCGTGATTGGCGCGAATGTCCTTCCCAGAACGTGAGCTTGAATCTTCCAGCGCTCCTCTTCAGGTAGAGTGGCGTTGAAGGTCCCGGTGAAGCTTGGTAATCCAATGTTCAGGTACTTAGTGACTTCCTTCAAGTGAAATCCAAAAGGTGTGCCTTCATCCGGTTGAGCGTACTTAATCTTCGCGTTCGTCATCCTAAAAGAGTAGAAAAGATGAGGAGTTAGAAAATGAGAAGAGAATAGTGATCTATAGCTTTAACTTAGTGGTCGTGTCCTACAGTGAGCGTGTGCTCTGATACCATCTCTGTAGCGACCCGACCCGAATGGATCAAGTCTACTATGCTCCGGGGTCATCCCTGGATCAGTAATGCTAACACCACACAGTACTTCGAAGGATTTATAGCAGAGTGGCAATCACACACTTATTACATCGAAGTCTCAAAGAGAACTTATTACAATAAATATGGCTTAAGGCCATCTAATAACGATAACAGCGGAAGGCTTGGAAGATAAATGGGTCCATCAACTCCAACGGCATCATTGAGTATAGAACCACGACCTAAAACACCTTACTCATCGTCTGAAAAGTCTGCAACATGAAAGTTGCAGCCCGAAAACGGGTCAGCACATGGAATATGCTGGCAAGATAACACATAGAGAGTAATGAACAGCAATGAGCTATACTATATGCAAGTATGGCTGGTGGAAAGCTCTATGTTTACAGTTTTGCGTAAAGCCAGTTTTTCCCTACTGCAAAGGAATAAATTTATTTAACTATCATGGCAGTTGAACATGGGGAATGGTTGACAGCATTCCGATCCCAATTAAGTGAACAATTAAAACCCAACAATATTAATTAGAAGTAACATGATGAGATTCACACGATATTCAAGTACTAGATACTCAAGTTGTCCATAACTGGGGACACGGCTAATCATGATTAGTTTGTTACACTCTGCAGAGGTTTGCGCACTTTTCCCCACAAGACTCGATCGCCTCCGTTTGTTTTCTCGCACTACACGGTGTTTGAGAAACGGATGACCGAGACATAGTCTTTCGGAAGCGCTAGCACCTTACGTCCGGGTAGACCGTACCACCTACATCCCCTACATCTGCTAGTCTACCACTGTAAGAGTTCGCACGACTTAGTCAACTATGCCAGAGCCCATAATGGCTTGTGGCTGCACACGAAAGTTACTAGCATGAAAGATCTTCTGATCCCTTTGAGCCTGGGTGGCGGTCCAAAATAAAACAGGCAAGACCTGATAGAAACCAGGTGCCTCAATCCACCCAGATGTGTGTTTAAGTTGCCACCTTAGATAAAACATTAATTAACAATACTCACATCTGTCATGGATATCACTCACCCAATCCACGTCTACTAGCATAGCATGGCATAATAAGCAAACGTAGAAGTAACTCCCAAAGGTTTCATAATAATACAGGTAATAGGTACTACCTCATCTACTTCCCATCCCACAATTTAATTAGATCCTAATCGTGCAATGTGTGAGGATTGATCTAATGCAATAAAACTGGGTTGTAGAAAAGGTATGATCAAAGTGTTACTTGCCTTGCTGATGATCCGCGAGACCTAGGGATTCGAAGTAACAGGCGGCGCAATCCGGGTGATCTATCGCAGACAAACAACAAGCACACAATAAGTACTCATCTAATGCACAGGTAAAACTCGAACGAGAGAACGAACCATAAAGTTCAACTTCAGAACTCCGGTTGCAAAGAAAGAACGAACCGAACAAAGCAACGGAAAACAAACGGCGGAAGAAAACAACTCGGTTCTAGCAAGTTGAAACTAGGTCAAATTTTACCGTAGCAAAAACTTGTTTAAGTTGATTAGATGGAACGGCGGTTTCGAAATGAAACTCCAGGCGCTTGAATCACCTGATTCCGTTAAACGAGCGAGAAGATAAACTAGAACGAAGATCCGATCTGAGATCGCGATCAGAAAATCGCGGAATAAATCTGACGAGAAAGAAAAAACGAACGGTTGAACGAACGGACGTTCGTTAACCGGGAATAACCGGTGATCACGTTCGTTAAGACGAATGGTCCGGCGAACGCTCGCTAAACAACTAAACCGAAGAAAAACGAAAAACTGATCTAGGGTTTCGGAAAAAACCGAAACAAAGAACCGAAAAAGAAAACCGGAAAAGAAAAAGAACCGGAACGATTTTCTAGAAAAAAACCGAACCGAGGAAAAGAAGAGGCGGCGCGGCTACCTCCGGCGAGGCTCCGGCGAGGGGCTCCGGCGGCGGGGCGGCGGCGGCGGCAGGGAGGCGGCGGGGCTGCGCGCGGGCGGCGGTGGCGCAAGGCGCGGGCAGCGGCGCGGCTAGAGGCGGCGGGGCTGCGGCTTGGGGAGGAGAGGGGGGGGCTTGGTTATTTATATAGGTGGGGGGGGGGTCTTGCTTGGGGGAGGGGCAAGGGGCAAGGGCGGCGGCGTCCTGAGTCCTTCTAGGACTCGACTTGGGCGGCAGGGCAGGCTAGCGCGCGCGGCTGGGCCTGGCCGGCTGGGCCTTGGCCGGCTGGGCCTAGCGGGATTTTTCTTAAATCGGTTACGCGCGCAGAAAAACAAAAGAAATAAAATCTAAACGAACTCCGAAATTTCTAAAGTAAATTTTCCCCGACTCCTAAAAATGAGTCGAACAAAATGAACTTTTCTTCGGGCCTAAAATGCAATTTTTGAAAACACGCATTTTTCCCTATCCAAATAAAATGCAAAAGAACACCGAAAAACAAAATTTGATTTATTCATTAAATCTTCATTTTTCCTAAATTGGGAAAAGTCATATTTTGAATTGGAAAAATAATTGAAGATGAAATAAATAAATCAAATGATCCTCTTTTCAAAATTTGAGAAAACTCAAATATGAAAATAACGAAATCTCCAACTCTCTCCGAGGGTCCTTGAGTTGCGTGAAATTTCTAGGATCAACCAAAATGCAAGAAAATATGATATGCATGATGATCTAATGTATAACGTTCCAAATTGAAAATTTGGGATGTTACATTCTGCTAGAACTTGGGACTGAAGAAGTCGAACTGATTCAGACAGCGAATTATGTGAGCTTGTCTGACTGCTAGTCTCAAGTAACTTGAACATTACATCAAGACAAGACTTCAGGGTTGTCTCGCTATCTTCAAGATGTTTTTCCTTCTTTGCTGCAATATATGTTGGGTTTGTCTCACAGCCTTCAGCAGACTTGTGCATGCCATCAGGCATATCACCCTAAAACAAGCAGAGAGATGACAACTTTTGCATGTGTATAAACAAAGATGATAATTGTGCTGTCAATTCCATCCAATTTCAAATTAGAAAATAAAGAGTAAGTTCAAAATATCAATAGCATAATTTGGCATTGTTCATAATGTGGGGAGCATCACCACACTACTGGATTACCTTGTCAACATAACAAGCATAGATGAAGGGCAAAGACAATCATTGTATTTGTTTTGGTTAATGTGCATGGCATGTTGTTCATATCATCAGCCACATCAGTAAGATAAAACAGGATATGGCAAGGTGCAAACGTGGGTTGCTTCACCACACACTGGATTATAGATCCACAAAAACCAGCATACATATAGGGAGTATTGAGTAATGTGCATGGTATGAATAAGGAATTTGGTTTTACAAGTAAAACTTGGAACTTACAGTTGTTGCGAACATGCATTTTGATAGAAACAGCAAACTAAACATCAGTAAACGATAGGGAGTATGAGAAAATTAAATAGAAGTTGAGGATAAAGGCTTTAGAAGGACTGACTTGCATTAACAGTTAACACCGGCTTTATAATGCCCTTCTCCATGTCAAGGGAAGGATAACTCAAGAATTTCAGCACATAATCTTCTTCATAACCATTGCCTATACTCTACATTTTGTAGAGAGTAATTATAGATATGATAATACCGGAAGGGGTAGAGGATAATGAAGATAAGATGCAGATTGATGCTACATAATCAACTACAAATCCCTGAATGTACTGACAAGAGCAATGGGCTACATGTCTGCATTGGCATTGTCTGTGTATTCAACTTTTTGGTAATATTAAATATAGATCTGGTATTATTTAGTAAATGGTGGGCGAGGGAGATAAGATGCAAAAAGCATTGGGTTGATTCTAAATTTATGTAAGAGTCCATACGGATCTTATAGTGTCCACCAAATGGACGACAACAAGGCTAACATGCAGTGATGCTACATAATCAAACAACTATGAAAGTAAGTATGGTCATACAGGGCAAGAGGTACTCACAAGAGCAATGCAGTGTGCAGTATAGTTGCGCGATTTTGTGGTCCCTTGAGAATGAACGTTCTTCTGCTAACAGTTTTCGTATAGGTGAGAGGTTAAGGCAAATGCAGAAATGTAGTTAAAATTGTGATGTGATATCATAGACAGTACCTTATGCTGCAGACAAGACCAATGTGTAACAAGATTATTCCAGTCACTATCGAATAAATGTAGCACCGGAGACTTTACAGAAATTTCATTTAGAGGCTTGCCATCGAAGTGCCCTTGCCTCAGGTAGGAACGATACTTCATCAATGAGTGCTTGAAAAGCGCAACCAACCCTTGCTCGTCTTTACAATCCAGTTTGGTCCTCGCCTATTTAAAAAAATTAAATCTTGTGTCTTCTGTCAGCAGGAACATATGTAGTAATTACCATGAATAACATTAGTACATTACTTACGTGTAAGTTGCGGAGGAAGACTAGAAATTGTTCTGTGTCTGCAGTATAATATTTCCATGAAGGAAAGATGCGCACAAAGTTACTGACAACAATATAAGCTTCATCTTCTAAACTAGGAAGAACTGGAACATGGGTCCTATTTGTGGCAATTAGGGCTCTCTCTGGTTTAAAAAGGGATTTGGCAACTGGATTTGGTGTACTCTTTGCTGGAATGAGGGTTTTGCATCGTAGAGCTGGTACTATGTCAACTGGCATCATCATGTTGTTTGCTGCAGTTGGGGTCTGCTGAGTTGGGGCATCAGAAATGACCGATGTAGTATGGCTAGAGTCTGCTAGAGTTGGGGTGTTTTGTGCATCAGGTGATATTGCAACTACACCTAATGGGCTATTTGATTTATAAGGTGTCACTACCTTTTCCAAATACCTTTCTCATGCTCCTCCACGATCAGCAATCGCCCTCTTCCATTTGAGCATCTGATACACAAGAACATCATTTGAATGGATAAATATGGTATGATGACAGATGGAATATGTACTGGAAATGGATAGGCAGGGCGTATTCACATACACGATGTGTAAACTAAGCTAATGGCAGTGCAAAAAATTAGAAGCAATGCAAAGCATCAGTTGCAAGATATGTGCGACCATAACCTTGGAAAGTTAGAGTAAGCACCTTGATGGGTGAATAAGATAGGGCATCTGCCTCTGACTCCTCCACTAGGGAGCTACATTGACATAGGTCTCCCTCTAGCTCAGAATCACTGTAAGGATCATATTCTGAGCATGAATCTGTAGGTGGAAAGTGTTTGCATTGCATTGCATCCAGACTTGATTTCAGTCCCTTAATGCCAAGTTTGACAGCCATGGCATTGTTCTGCTTTATTCTTTTCATGCGCGCAAGCTCATAGTCAGTATGATGATGTTCAGAATCAGAGATTCACGAAAACATAAAAAGTAATTAGATTATCTACGGAATGCATTACGGATTCAACTCGAAGAGTGTCTCCCTATGAACCCTGCATATGCAAAGTTCACGCCCCAACCGTGCTGACCAGACCACACACAGAAATACAAACCTCTTATGTCTCTATAACAGGAAGGCACACATTTCAAAACTGAAGTAGGAACATTAGAATCATATTAAATTCGTATTTGACCAAATAAACCAAGGAATTATGAGTGACATAATGTTTAGCTTCAAGGGTGGAGTGCTAGTAGTGCGACACAAAGCAAGTAGGTAGATTGTATTCCATGTAAAAGATCGTAGTCTATGTAAAAGATTGAAACGACACTTTCTTTCTATACAATGTAGTGTTCGTTTCCCACACATGATGGAAGAGATCACACAAAGTAATACTATTCACTCATGTCTACGGTTCAAGTATTTTGAAACAGGGTGGTCCACCCTAAAAGAATATTGACAACAAATATGACAAGGCAAGTATAGATGTAGTGAATCAATCATTTACTTGTGAGATTACTAGGACAAGTATGCAGAATTGTAATTGCAATAAGAGACCATCCAAAATCTAAATCAAGAAGTTTGTCTAGCACTTATTGTTTGCAACTAATCGACGTGAATAATTGGATATCATATCGAATGAGTAAGAAAGACAAGTAAAATTGTCAACAAACCTGGCCTGTAGTAGTAATCTGGGTCAATGTCACTATGACCAACAATCCAAAATGACTAGTGTCTATTCCTAGGGCCGGAATTTTGAAACCCTGTGAACTTTACAGGTACTAAATATTACTGAAATACATCTGAACCATTAAGTTTACGTAGCATTCAGCACACAACAAACCCTAATGACAGTCCTGCCTAATGAGTAATGAATCAATTAGAAAGTGGGTGATGAGGAGTGGCTGCTGAGTGTTGAGGATGTATCTCAGTATAAATCGGGTTGTCTTAGTGGGTGTTGCACGCCTGAGCCCTTAACGGACTGGGAAGGTAGGCACGGTGGTGCTCCTGGGCAGTGGTGACGTTGTTGGGCGAGCGGCTCCTGGCCTCCTGTTAGTCCGGCGTCTCCTCCTAAAGTCATGTCGTCCGGGGACGGCAAGTCACCGACGAAGTAGGTGGCTGGGGGCGAGTAGAGATCGAAAGCGCACAATAGAACAGAGGGGAATCGAGGCCTGGGCCGACCCAAAATCCCAGGGTGGGCCACGGCCCACCGTGGGCACCCTGTAGAGATACACACCCGAGCGGCTAAACTTGCATTTTCGAAACTAAATTAGGAACATTTAGCTGACCAATTAAATGACTCTATTTTAATAATATCAGATTCGTATTTTAACAACTAAGCTTGTTTAGCTTGATGGGTGGAGCAATGCTATTATGACATGAAGCACGTATGCTGATCGTATAGTGATCATAAAAGGGGGGAATCCTAAGCATTTTTTGAGAAAAATAGGGTTTCCCCTCCGATTTCTATTAAATAAACCACCACAGAACCAACATGATCAATTAAACCGTAAGCATGATCAATTAAACCCTATTATGACTGTGCCATGGCAGATTTAAAGCTACAAACTGGAGAAATGCTATTTAGCATCCATTGTTTGCTTCAAACTATAAGAACTAAATTCTAAGAGCTGAAAAGAAAGTACAGTAACCAAGTTACGATCTATTTTCTGGTTGAGATCAAAAAGTTGAGGAAATATGAAGTGCCACCTCTCTTGCGGCGTCGCGTAGGCATCGGCAGTGCGATGGCTATCGGTGACGTGGAAGCAAATCTGCAACGGTAGACGGGTGCATCGGGGGATAAGTCCCATTGCGGTGGAAGAGAAGGTCGTGTGAGCGGCTCTAGTAAAGAGGACGATGACGCCCACGAAGTGAGAGGACGCGATTCAAGGCTCTTGGTCTGTCCCCGTGGATGAGAAACGTCCATCTCTAGCAGTGGACGACGCGGTCTCGGTAGGCGCTCTGTCGTGGTGGAGGACGGTGGCGATGGATGGGGTGGAGGGCGGCGGCGATGGATGGGGTGGCGGACGGAGGAGGCTGGTGTGGGGATGGTGTTCTAGCGCGGACGATGTATGAATGGGGAAATGGAGGGAGAGGTACGGGGAACCATGATTTTGGGACACACATGTCTGAAATATGGGAAAGTTACGAACTTAGCCCCCTATTTAAAGTTTGGACGTCTCGTTGGTTGGCGATAGGACGGTAATCTCGCATCTCACCAATATTTGCCCAGAGCGATTTCAGGCCAGGAGAGGGTGTTTTAGTGCCCATGGTTGGCGCCCACGGTGTATGAACGGGGCTGACAGGTAGGGCAGTTGTGTCACGTCTGAGTGAAGTTACCAACCTGTCCCTATTGAAAATATTTGCCTACATCAATTACGGTTGAGTCGAGTTTGTTTTGCCGCCAACCGTGTATGAATGGGGAAATGGAGGGACAAACAGTGGTCTTTCGGATGAGCTTGAATCAAATGTGTTTTGCCACCCATGTTTGGCGCCCACCATGTCGGAATGGGCTCATAGGCGGTCGTGTCATGTCTAATTGAAGTAACTAACCTACCCCTATTGAGAGCACTGGAAATCCGACCGATGGATTGTCTGTGTAAGGGGTAGACAGTAATTTCCATCTCCCAAACACTTGGCTTCGGGCAGCCGACGTGGGAGTGGACATTTTGCCACTTCTTTCGAAAGATGTATTCCACTATCATATATGAATATGATTTACAAATGTCGATACTCGAATTGAGAAGCTAGAATCCAGTTTAAGGTGAATTCGAATATTTGGAACACTTTATGTCCAACTCAAATGTCACACGCAGCATAATGTGTACTCCCATTTAGATATGTACAAAGCGATGTATCAAGATTCAAATACCAAGTCAATCAACCAAGAATGTACATAACTAACGGACATATAAACACTTATAGAGTATATGGATCAATAATATCAACTAACATACATAAGCCAGGCCGTTGTACTTTTTCTTTTGCGAGAAGAGCATCATTTTTAGCGAAGCTAGTACAACATCTTGGACCTTTCCGACGCGTGCCAATTATGGTCCATCTATACTAATATTATTGCTGAATGCATATTCAGCCCGATTTGCATATTTGTAGGTCTGGCACAGCAATCAAAATGAAATGTCTCCGAGTCTTATCAATTAATACAGACTTGTGCTCAAATAAAATTGCAAACCAAAAAACGAAAAAACAATTATTACATGATCTCTAGAACAAATGGTTTGATCGATTACATGAACAAAAAACACAAAGGTTACTCAACGATGGAAAGAACATTTCACCTATGATTTACCAATTGGGAATTTAATTTCTTTTTTTCCTTCAGGAGCTTAACAATGCGGTCAGTCTCAACTTGCTTCGTTTTGAAATCCACCAAATATTTAATGGTTGTCTTGAGTACTGCTTGTGATTGTGTTGTTTGCTTCCTCAACATGTCAACTTTATCTCTAAGTGCAGAAGCAGAATCTCTTTCTACCACTAGTTTACTCTCTAGAGCATCAGCAGTTGGAAATTCATGATGCACGATTAGGCCGGTGCCACTGTTGTGGGATGATACAACATCCATGGGGACCTCGCTCTTTGATCTTGGGCTAACCTGGTTTGCCATTAAAGTTCCGATTGGATTTAGAATAGTTGAGGTTAGAAAAACATCTCAACTGGGAGTTATAACAGCAAACCAGTTAGACAAACAAGGAATTATAGAGTTTCAATTGCAAGGTGAAAATTAGTTATTAACATCATTGTAACCCGTTGTTGCAGCAGCAAAGTAGTTAAAAACAAGTTTTACAAAAGGTACCTGTTGTGCAATTGGAGTTTCTCTTGGATCCTAAAAAGTTGAGTAGCCAGTAACGTGATTAGAGCAATCGGTTGCAGCAGCAAAGCAGTTAAACAAACAAGTTTTGCAAAAGGAACCTGTTGTGGCATTGGAGTTTCTCTTGGATCCTGAAAAGTTGAGTAGTCAGTAACTTGATTAGAGCAACAAGTTACAGTAGCAAACCTGTTACACAAATATATTTTTGAAAATGTACCTATTGTGCAACTGGACTTCCAATAGGATCCTGAAAACTTGAAGTTGGTAAGATGATTACAGCAACAAGTTACAGCAGCAAACCATGTAAACAAGGAAGTTTCTGAAAATATACCTAGTGTGCCAATGGAGTTTCAGTTGGATCCTGCAAACTTGAATGTTAGCAATCAATAAATCAAGTTTTGCAAGAGCCATAAGAAACTAACATCAAACTAGTAAAACTAACCAGTTTTGGCAACATATTTAATTACACATGAACTAGTAAAGCTAACAAGTTCTTAGCAACGTCTTAAAGTAACAAGTCGGTATCGTTTACCAGCAACATGGACATCTGTAAATTTCTTTGATGTAAGAAAAATGATTCCAACACATATATAAGTTAAAAAGACGGTGTCCCTCATATAAACCTGATAGTTGTCTATCTATGAACATGCAAACATTACTAGTGCTACAAGTGATAACAACAAACCATTTAAACAAACAGGGTATCAGAATGTAAATTACACATAAATTCTGTTGCACCCTAGAAGTACATATGACTAGCTATCTACATGCTTAAGTAGCTATTTAAGTTTAGGCAAACAGGTAATTCTTAACAGTAAGTATCAAACACATAGATAGGTGCAGTCTATAATAGGATTAACAGGCTATGGCATTATGTAATCAGTAGCAAACTAAATTAAACAAAGCAACGTACTTGAACAATTTTGCAATAAGTGGCTAACTAAAATTCCGAGAAGCAGGTAACTGAACTTATGCTAGCTCTTTATACAGGCACACTTGAACTTCTTTTTCGCTTACAAGGTTCTAGGAAGGAGTCCATGGCATCAATTGCTTGGATACGCAGTCCCAATACTTCATTCTTCCCACACTGCATTGGTAAGTCGAATGGTTAATCTGCTAAGATGGTGCATCCTTGATATGTTATATGAAGACGTGTAGTCAGACTAGTTGTAGCCACACACATCACACTGGCTTTTACTGTATATTTCATGTGATTACATTTGGCATATCGAGATCTAAGCAATCTACAACAGGATGAAAAGACTGGCATTCTTCACATTATTAGCGAACTCAGTTCATAGAAACAAGCAATTCAACCATTCTGTGGGTAAATCAAAAGCTCCATTGGAATATTTTTCACTACCCCAATCATACACGCAAAAAGGGGGTGACGCCACCGTAGGGGCTGGTATGGGCGGCCACCATGGGTGGCTGGAAAGTGTGCACCTAGTTTGAGTCATCCAGGCTAGCCCAGGCTAGTTTTGTTCATACCAATGCATAAGCAGGCAATGTAAAAAATGAAGAAAAACATTTCAATTTGGATGGGCCAATAACATAAGTGCAAGGCAGTCCCTATAGCAGGCACACGGCCCAAATGAGCGCCTCCCATATCGATCGACAGCAGGAAAATCCCAATTCGTTTGCTCCAGCCTCCAATCTGGTTCGCTCCTAACCTAGCCGCCGCTGAACAGACCGACACAACACTTCCTCGCGCCCTCATTGGAGGGCTGTTGCCGGGCTTCAAGAAAATGGAAGGACAAGAAGATGAACATCCTTCCCTGGGTGTAGCCTGCGTGGGAGGCAGCAGTGGCAACATGGGCATGGCATCGAGCTTGCGCAAACGAATATTCGCAGCTTGCAAGAGTAGCATGCGCAATGAACAGGTACATCACATCCATGATTATATCAAATTCAACTGTTCAATTTCTGGCCAATAGTTAAACCTGGCGGTGTTGTAAAACTGCTTGTGTGTAGGGAATCTATGAGAAAATGAAACCAATTTCTGCTTATTTTATAACTCCCCCAATCAATACTGAACTGACTGAATCTGATGTATCTAATCAAGTTTCCGATGCAAACATACAAGCTCATGTTGTTCTTGAGCCTGAAGTGTCTAATGAACAGACTGCTAATGAAGGATTTGATGCAAACATTTTACATGCTCCTGGTGATGAACATATAGTGTCTAATGAGGGATCTAATGCAAGCATTTTGCAACCTCCCATTGAAGGATTTAGTGTCTAATGATGATCTACTATGTTGAGAGACACAGAGTGATTTGCACGCATTGATGACAAGCAAATTGTAGTACATTCTCATGGCTTGAGGAAACGTCGAGGCCATCTACCAGAAAGTCCCTGTATCATGACAACGTAGCATAAATACTTTTCTAATCTGCTGTTTGAAACTATTGGCATACTTGTGCAGGATATATATATATATATATATAAATTGATATGCAGTTTGCGCACAGGTTATATGTGCAATTACACTTCGATATTTTTAGCCAGGGAACAAATAATTCAAGCAGGTACAAACGATGTTAGTAGTCCTTGTTCACCATGATGCATTTTGTGTTTTTTGGTGCTTGCATCATTTAGTGTTTTATAATCTGAACTACTTTGGATCATTAGCTGGTTTTCAAAGTGCATGTAGCTTCACATTTCTCAAGTTATGATGATTTCCGGAGTGCAAGTGCCGTTGTATTTTTTAAGTTAAATATTCGCCCCTGGTAACTTGAATTCGTGGATCCGCCACTTCACACAAATCATACATGCAGGCCAGTACGAATTAAATGAAATGCAGGGGCTTATGCTAGCTCGTTGTACAGGCTCACTGCAGCTCTGCTTGCGCTTGGGATGTTCCATGTACAAGTCCATGTTACCACTTGCTTGGATGTGCAGGCCTTGTGCTCCTTGCATCCCCCTCTGCATTTTTGACACGGTGAATGGTTGATCAAATAAGAGGAATTGACCTTGCTGTTGTACTAGAGGACAGATACTTACAAGGTTATATGGGTGTGCAGGATGTGTACCAGATCCCGTAGGGCCGTCATGCTTCACTAAAAAAATCATTTTGCTTGTTTCAGATGATATCTCCAGAAGAAATAAGGGTTAAAGTCAGAGTTGCATAGGCGTGTAAGCTAATAGAGCGGTGAAAGGATATCCAAACATCGTCGGAACAGTGCACAAGGGAGTGATGTGTGGATATACCTAGTTCGGGCCAGCGTTTGGGCATGCTCGCCTAGCTAGAGTGCGGGTCACTTCAGAGCCGTTGAGGGTGATGCGACGATGTGCTCGATGAAGTAGCCTTGGTGAGGTGGGATACACCGTCGGTGAAGCGCACCTAATGCGGTGGAAGTCGGTGTCTATGAGGCACGTCGGTTGCGACGGCCGACGTTGTCGGTGGACCACCCAGTGCGGTGGACGAGGGCGTAGATGAGGTAGCTCCCGTGCGGTGGTGAAGCGCAACCGTCTTCTTCGTTGTTGTTGTCCGGCACAGAGGTGGGGAAAGAGGCGAGACGAGGGGCAATTCAAACTTTGCTTGGGTTGGCGGTGAATTAGGGATTTGAGCAATCTGGGCGCGGAAGGGGACGGTGGAGAAGGGAGATTTTGTAGGGCTGGAATTGGGGCCGCTAGTTATTTCAATCTGAAAGGTGGAAGTGCGGACTTATTTTGCCGTCATTCTTTTTTTGGGGGGGGAGGGGGTGTGTGGCTGGGTGCTAAGCGTCCGTATGACACACGCGACCACCACGACACGACCCTCGTCTGCCTGGTGTGCATACATTTGAGAATGCAAACGAATCTTCTTTCATTTGTGTCATGGTTTTGTCACGGCAGATGTCCTAGAGAAAGGACTTAGTCGCGGAGCCATCGCGACGGGTTAGCTTGAGGGGGTTAAAGCGGACACAAGGACGCAAGAGAGTTTATACTAGTTCGGCCCCTTCGATGAAGGTAAAAGCCTACGTCTAGTTGTTATGGAATTGATGGGGTTTCGACGACTAGGGAGCAAACAAGCTTCGCCTATGTCTCGAGTTGATGTCTGTGTCCTTGAACCGCCGCCGGGTCGTCCCCTTATATACACAGGTGACACCCGTCGGTTCACAGAGTCCCAACACCGGTCGATATTCGTATCCGGGTTGGTCTCTCCTTATTCCTAACTTACAATACAAGTTTATATACAAATTCCGGTTTACCGCTACAAGTCTTGAACCGGCTACGGGCCTTAGGCCCTCATCTGCCTTCTTGGGATTTATCACTTCTGGAACTACTGATGAAGTTGACCCGGCCTAGATAGGCCGGTTTACGCCCAGCAGTAATATCCCCAACATTAGGCCCCAGATTGATTTGAACGGGTTCATGTCAATCCTTTAACAAAAACTTCATCTTCAATGTCTTCTCATAAATCGGTAAACCGCCATGATGTCACCTTCTCTGATTACTGTAAACTGGAGTGACGTCACCTGTCATAACGAAGATATCCATTATGCTTCTTTATTTAATATATCTGCGGAAATCGAGGCGACAACTCTGTTTCGTGGCCCCTTGATTGTCGCGCCTGACACATGTCTTTTTGCCTTATAAATAGGACCGAAGGGTCATTTCCTTTCTCTTTCCCTTCTTCCCCTTTTGCTTCGTCTTCCTCGCATCGCCTGACTTCAGGGCTCTGCCGCCACCATCGACCTCTGCCTCAACCTTGGCCGCTGCATCAACCTGGGCGCACCAGAGCATCGCGGCCACCTTCCGCGTCTTCCGCAGCTCCGGTAAACCTTCTATCCTTTCCCCCGCAGATCTGTTTTAGGGTTTCACAGTTCTTCTGTATTCATCGTCTGCTTCTTGCTCCTGCGACAGATCTTTTAGATGAATCCGCAAATCTTTATTCTGTGCAATGATAGTTGTTTAACCTTCGCCTTCACTTATGCATCTCAAAATTATAGATCTATATGAACGCTTTGCTTATAGGTTCGGCACTGCTCCTTTTGAACTTGTAAGTATTTATCTCTTTTCTGAACTTGCTTTAGATCCAATGCCGTAAAGAAATCTTGTAAAACTTGTTTCTGCGTACTTGTCCATCCGCAATCTCAGCTTTTCAATGCTTAGATCTGGCGGTTTAACCTTATAGAAATTTTTTCCAAACCGGTATATGCCATTAGTCCCCTTGTTGAACCGCCAGATGTTGGTTGCTTCATGAAACTCCGGTTCAGATAGTTCTGTCTCTGGTTTAACAGTGCATATACCAACGTACCTTGATCAAATACATTTTTGAATCGGGATCTTCTACCTTGTAGATTCCATCATGGCCAAGCAAGTATATGAGTGCAATTGGGTTCCTTCTCACGTCACAGAGGCTGAACTGGACGATTTAGTCCTGATTGGCGCTTTAGGCAGCAAAGATACCATCCATTGGAGGGCTCCTGGCAAAGAATGCCCTCCCACACCTCGAGAAGGAGAGTTTGTTGTTTTTGTAGATCACTTAGCCCGGGGCTTTAAGCCGCCCGGTTCTAAATTTTACCGGGATGTTTTAGCCGATTTCCAACTCCATCCACAAGACACTGGCCCCAACTCTGTTACAAATATGTGTCACTTCCAAGTGCTCTGTGAGGTGTTCTTTCAAGACGAGCCCACAGTAGAATTGTTCAGAGTCCTTTTCCATTTAAACCGCCGTACTGAATTTACTGATGGCTCTAATACGGAGTTGGGTGGTGTGGCAATTCAGAAAAGGAAAGAGGTCACATACCCTCACGCCAAGCTGCACAGCCACCCTAAAGGGTGGAATTAGACATGGTTCTACTGCAAAGACACCTCCCCTGCTGGTGAGAATCCCTTGCCTGGCTTTCGTCCGGAACGGCTCAGCAATACACACCCTTTTCCTCAAAGATTGACCGCCCAGGAGAGAAGCAAATATGCTCCCCAACTGTCAAAGCTCCGAGCCTTTATGGCCAACGGTTTAACAGGGGTTGATCTTGCTCGCTGTTGGATATCATGGAGCATACTGCCCCTTAGTCAGCGCTCCGGTTTGATGTGCGAGTATACTGACAGTGTTGATGATCCACTACGACATTCAAAAATCCAGCTCTCCGATGAAGAAATCACAGAGGCTGTGAATAAGATGCTGAATGAACCGGAACATGTCTGCGCTAAAACCGGCCTGCTTCCCTTCTGTGCCACCAATAAACCGCCAGCTGTAAGACTTTCATTTTTCTCTTTGCTGAATCTGTTTATTGATATGTCTGGTCATTGTTTAATATCAGTGTATGTGTAATCAGGGCAATGATCCGTTTTGGAGCAAAAAACTACCACAGGAGAAACCAGAAAGACCAGCCAAACTAGAAAGAGCAACTCGGCAGAAGACTAAAGCTGTGAAGAAGACTGCCCATAGGAAAAGAACCACGGCATCTTCTAATCCGGCCCCTGATGATGATGTGGATAATCCGGACTTTGAGGTAGAGCTTGACTCACTTGGTTTATTTTTCATGCGTCTTATTGATGATGATATTTGTCAAGATGATGCCGAAGCCAGCCACGCGGATGTTGCAGAGGTAATTATTCTCTCTTCCGATTCGGAAACTTTGCCTTCACAAAAAATCCGTCAGGTAAACCGGATAGTTAAATTTTCTCATCCTCTTGCTTATCTGGATCCTAAATTTCTTATGAAGACCCAACAACACGAAGCCCGTCGCACAATCCGGCACAGCGGCCAGGTAGTTACCTCCGCCGGCTTACCGAACAGTCCGGTTCAGAAACGCCATTCAGAGGTCTCTAATTTGCTTGTCAGTGCTTGTCCTAAAGCAGGCTGCTTTCGTCAACCTCTTAATCCGTCTGACTCCGATTACCAGGTTACTTCCCACTCATCTTCTGGCGAGTCATCGGCTACTCAGCTGCCACTACTCAAAACGGTGCTTGGGTAAGCTACACTTATTGTGATATTTGCAGTACATCACCCTTGAACATATGTTGTATTTGATTTTGTTATTCTTCTCAGGGCCAAACCTAGGTCAAGCAAGAAGGCCCGCCTGGACAAAGCGGCCGAAGAAGATGCCGTTCTTGAGCCAGGCAAGACACCCGATCTTGAAGCGGCTATTCCTGAGGATATACCCAATGATCCACCGCAGCAAGACGACGATCTTATTGCTGAAGAGTGACCTGCTGATGCCTCAGGTCCTGTCAATCAGCCCACAGACTCCATCCGGATTGGAAGCTCCACCGGTCCAGCAAAACCTACTGACAAGCCAACAGCTCCAGTGCAAACCGGCGGTACCCAGGATGATGAGGTTGTCATTACTGGCACTGGCCATACTGAGCCAAGCAATCCTGTCGCTTTGTCCAAACATTCTGCCAAGGAAGAATTTGCTGCCTTTGGCAAAGGCAGGTGGAACGCTGATTTGACGACTTATGCTGCTCTGAACGCCCAAGATATCCATTCCGGCTATCTGAACCGGTTGTATACCAGTCGCGACTATGAAGCCGGTCTGGTTAATATGATGAAAGATAAATATGAGGTAACTTCCATATGCTCCTTCCTGCTTGTATGCTTCCATTCTTGCTGACTCTCCTAGCCCCTAAGGGACGGTTTGTAATATTCTTTCAAACCGGGACTTACTAATATAAATCTTGATGCTTTGAAATTCGCTGATGTAGCCCCCAAGGGCCGGTTCAACTTAGCGTAGTTAAACCAGTACTTTAAGTAATTGAAATTTCCGCATCAGAATATATACGAGCAAATAGCCATTAGCCCCCAAGTGCCAAGTTGAATACTTGTATTGATCTTGGGACTTTGTAAGCAATTGAAAGATGAAGATCGAATATGCATTAGCCCCCAAGTGCCAGGTGCATAACTTGTTATGTGGTTGGTACTTCAATCCTTGTACCGTTTTGTTGAAGCATATAATTGTATGCATGCAGGCTGAGCTGAAGACGAAAGAAAATCAAATCGCCGACCTCCAAGAAAACCTAAAAACCCAACAAGCTGAAACCTCCAAAGCAAAAGAGGAATTAACCATCGCTTTAAGCGCCATGGAGCAGCTTAAGGAGAACTTCAAGAAGAAACGGGCGGATTGGGCCACTGAAAAGTCCGCTTTGATCAAACGAGCAGAGGATGCCGAGGCTGCACTAAAACCAGTGACGGATGAACTGACCAGCATAAAGCGGCACGTGCATGCCATGACCACTGCTATCTTTGGTAAGCCAGCTTGCCTTCTGAATTGGCTCTGCCTTCTTACAGAGTCGCCGGTTTATTAACCCTTTATGGTATTTCACGGACACGCATTGGTCACTTGGGGTCAGATGTGTGGAAGAAATTGAAAGCCGCCTATACATTGGTTGAACAATTGTATACTGGTTCCCAGCGGATTATCTGTACCGCCTCTCATAACAAAGCGGCGCCCACTTTGATTCAAGTTACTCTGATGAAACTGTCAGTGCTTCCTGCCCGGGTTGAAGAACTGAAGAAATCTGCTGCTCGAACCAGTGCAATCAATGCCTTAATCCGGGCAAAAGCCTGGGTGCTGGATTTTGAACCGATTGAAGCGGCTCAGGGCTATCCCAGCTTGAAGGAAGACGGGTCAGAATTTGGTGAAGCAGATCTGCGAGCAATAAACCGGGAGGTACGTCCGCTAGCTTGTCAGTTGGCTGAGGAAGCAGACTTGTCTCATTATCAAGCGCAATATGACAGTCAGAACAAGCGAATAGCTGCACCAATCCATGAATCGGAAAATCTGATCCCTCCAATCCGTAAGCATACTTACGCTCCCGATATTGACCCGTCATTGCCGATCCATGATGAAGCTGTTTTTCAAGCATTAATGGGAATCGACTGGACAACTGTGGATTTCCAGCCACTGGGTAGAGAAACGGAGGCTTAAGCGGCGCAGGATGACCCACAACCATCAGGCCAGGCTGGTGACCAAGCTTGAACCGGAAGCCGGTTTTAAAACTGCCTCTCCTTTGTGAAAAACAATTATATTATTATGGGCACCATGTTGCCTTGTAATAGGCTAGCTGATACCTTTGATGTTGATATGCCTTCGTGCATAATTTGTTCTTCCTGTGGTAATGAACTTTCCAAAACACTTTCTGAAATGAGAAATTCGTCAAGTGCCACCGCGGTTGTACCGTTAGGCGGAATATGATGTTTATATATATGAAATCAAAACATCCAAAACAAAATTTTAAGTATATGATCAAATTTTTGAGATACATAATACCTGCCATCGTTGAGTGTGAAGTTGGCTTGGCCAATCTTGAAGTGGAGTTTTGCAAACCCACACTGTTGGAGGAGATAACAGCTCCTGTATATATATATGACGCTGGTTTACCATGTAAACCGTGCCGGGTTATAATAAACACCGTGTTACTCCATAAGAGGATGTTAACAACAAGGATCAAACCGGGCAAATAGTCTCCGGATTGATGTGAACTGTGTTCCGTCAATTGATTGGTTAAAAAACTTCATTGGTTTAAAAACGCAATAAAAAGCTAAAAAAACCTTCAAAGAAAAGTGTGAAGCAAAAGCAATGACAAAACCGTTTGCCAAAAAAGGTTTATTTAAGCTGATCAAATGGCGTTACCATGGCCAAACACAACCAAGCTCCTGTTAGGTGTAACTATGGTTCTAGTCAGCCAGGTCCCCAAATGAAACCGTGGCATTTATGCCGACCAAATGGCATGGTCATGGTTCGGGTTCAACCAAGCCCCCAAGTGATTCTGTGGCCTTAGGCCGATCAAGAGGCATGACTGGTTCAGACATGACCAAGTCCCCAAGTGATCTAGTGGCTCTCGCCTATCAAGAGGCATGGTATTGGTTCGGACACGACCAATCCTCCAAGTGATATAACACGATGCTTTTAGCAAAGCGAACTCAAGGGGTAAACCAGAAGCCGCTTTAAAACAACTCCGTGTAACCACACATGATGTAAAAGAACAGATACCCCGCTTTAGCTGAGGTTCCGGTTTATTATAGTTAATATATACATCGCTGTAATATGTACATAAGTAGAACCAATGGCTCAGGTATAATAAGGCCGAAGATGAGCTATGTTCCACGGCCTGTTGGTCTCCTCCTCCGATGTACGTGAGTCCTTATGTTCTCGAATATCGATGAGATAGTATGACCCATTGTGCAGATTCTTGCTGACCACAAAAGGCCCCTCCCAAGGCGGGGATAACTTATGCATACCAGTCTGATCTTGGATGAGCCAAAGCACCAAATCTCCCTCCTGAAAGGTTCTGGTTCTGACCCGGCGACTGTGATAACGACGAAGATCCTGCTGGTAAATCGTCGATCGGGCGGCTGTGATGTCACGCT
This sequence comes from Triticum urartu, assembly GCF_003073215.2. Lineage (NCBI taxonomy): Eukaryota > Viridiplantae > Streptophyta > Magnoliopsida > Poales > Poaceae > Triticum > Triticum urartu. Next base: position 340,849,102 of record NC_053024.1, on the reverse strand, counting down.
CTTCATCCAACCGGTCCAAAGCATCTTGCCGTGCTGTCTCGTTATCCGCTTCAACATAAGCCGTTACACGAGGTGAATCATGACAGATATCACTGGGGAGAACCGCCTCCGCTCCATAAACCATGAAGAACGGTGTGTATCCTGTTGATCTGTTGGGGTTGTATTGATGCTCCATAGCACAGATGGTAATTCTTCTACCCAACCACCCGGCGTTCTCTGCAAAGGAACCATGAGCCGGGGCTTGATGCCTCTCAGGATCTCTTGATTAGCTCTTTCTGCTTGACCATTGGACTGTGGATGTGCCACTGATGAAACGTCGAGCCGGATGTGCTCCCGTTCGCAGAACTCCTTCATAGCACCTTTGGACAAATTGGTACCATTATCTATGATAATACTGTGCGGAAAGCCAAACCGGAAAATCACCTTTTTGAAGAACTGAACCGCCGTGGCCGCATCACACTTGCTAACAGGTTCTGCCTCCACCCACTTTGTAAACTTGTCAACTGCCACCAGGAGGTGGGTCTTCTTATCTTTGGACCTTTTGAAAGGCCCAACCATATCCAGCCCCCAAGTTGCAAACGGCCAAGTAATTGGAATCATTCTCAATTCTTGAGCCGGTACATGAGCACGTCTTGAAAACCTTTGGCAACCATCACATCATCTGACCAGATCCTCCGCATCAGCATGAGCAGTTAACCAATAGAAGCCATGGCGAAACGCTTTAGCCACCAGAGACTTTGAACCGGCGTGGTGACCACAATCTCCTTCGTGGATCTCACGCAAAATTTCACGGCCTTCTTCAGGAGACACGCAATGTTGAAAAGCTCCTAATACACTGCAATGATGATACTCTCCCCGGTTCTTGTACACCAGGTAAGGAAGCGTCCAATCCGGAATAACATGAAGAGTTGCCACCAATTGAGCCTCCGGATCAGGAATAGCCAAATCCTCTTCACCAGGGATCTTCACCGACGGGTTGTGCAACACATCCAGAAAAACATTGGGCGGGACCGGTTTGCGCTGAGAGCCCAACTGGCTTAAAGCGTCCGCCGCTTCATTTTTCCGCCGGTCCACATGGTCCACCTGATAGCCTCTGAAATAACCTGCAACAATATCCACCTCACAACGATATGCTGTCATGAGTGGGTCCTTGGAGTCCCAAGTGCCAGACACCTGCTGAGCCACAAGGTCCGAGTCACCGAAGCACTTAACTCGACTTAGATTCATCTCCTTAGCAATCCGGAGACCATGGAGCAAGGCTTCATACTCAGCTGCATTGTTAGTACAAGGGAACATCAAGCGGAGAACATAACAAAACTTATCACCTCATGGGGAAGTTAATACGACTCCAGCTCCCGAGCCTTCCAATTGCCTGGATCCGTCAAAATGGATGGTCCAACACGTATGATCCGGCTTTTCTTCAGGTGCTTGCATTTCCGTCCAATCGTTGATGAAATCAACAAGTGCTTGAGACTTAACCGCTGTCCGAGGCACATACTTCAAACCGTACGGCCCCAGCTCTATAGCCCACTTTGCAATCCGGCCAGTTGCTTCCCGGTTCTGGATGATATCTCCCAAAGGAGCAGAACTGACCACTGTAATTGGATGCCCTTGGAAGTATTGTTTATGCTTCCGGCTTGCCATAAAAACTCCATACACCAGCTTCTGCCAATGCGGATACCTTTTCTTGGACTCAATGAGCACTTCGCTGATATAATAGACCAGACGTTGAACCGGATGCTCCTTACCTGCCTCCTTTCGCTCTACCGCAATAGCCACGCTGACCACCCGAGCATTAGCAGCAACATATAGCAGCAACGGCTCCTTGTCAATGGGAGCAGCGAGCACAGGGGGATTGGCCAATTACCGTTTTAAGTCCTCAAATGCTTCATCAGCAGCAGAACTCTAGACAAACTGATCCGTCTTTTTCAACATCTGATACAAAGGGATTGCCTTCTCACCGAGGCGACTGATAAACCGGCTTAACGCAGCAATTTGGCCTGCCAGGCGCTGAACATCATTGATACAATTCGGTTTAGTGAGGGAGGGATCTTCTCCGGATTAGCCTCAATTCCCCTATTGGACACCAAGAAGCCTAATAACTTGCCCGCCGGTACACCAAAGACACACTTGTCCGGATTAAGCACATCTTGTATGTCCTCAAGTTATCAAAGGTTTCCTTCAAATCATCAATCAGAGTCTCCTTCTCTCTGGACTTAACCACGATATCATCCACGTAAGCATGTACATTACGGCCAATCTGCTTGTGAAGACAATTTTGTACACACCGTTGGTAAGTCGCTTGGGTACTCTTGAGCCCGAAGGGCATAGACACATAGCAGAAGGCTCCAAAGGGAGTTATAAATGCCGTCTTCTCCTGGTCCTTAACTGCCATTTTGATCTGATGATAGCCAGAATACGCATCCAAAAAACTTAAACGCTCACAGCCCGCCGTAGCATCAATAATTTGATCAATACGGGGGAGAGCAAAAGGATCTGCTGGACAAGCCTTATTAAGATCCGTGTAATCCACACACATGCGCCATGTGCCGTTTTTCTTGAGGACCAGCACCGGATTGGCAAGCCACTCGGGGTGAAAAACTTCAACAATAAAGCCAGCTGCTAAGAGCCTGGCTACCTCTTCTCTAATTGCCTTGCGTCTTTCTTTGTTAAACCGGCGGAGGAACTGTTTCACCGGTTTATATTTAGGATCCACATTAAGTGTGTGCTCAGCGAGTTGCCTCGGTACACCTGGCATGTCAGAGGGCTTCCATGCAAAAATGTCCCGATTCTCATGGATGCACTCGATGAGCGCACTTTCCTATTTTGGATCCAAGTTGGCACTGATGCTGAATTGCTTGGACGAATCACCAGGTACGAAGTCAACAAGCTTAGTTTCTGCTGCCGATTTGAACTTCAGGGCCGGATCATGCTCCGTAGTTGGCTTCTTCAACGGAGTCATGTCCGCCGGATCAACATTGTATTTATAGTACTTCCACTCCTTGGTGGCACAAACCATCTCTGCATAAGCCGCATCTCCTTCCTCGCATTCCAAAGCGATTTTGCGGCTTCCGTGAACCGTTATTGTCCCCTTGTGACCCGACATCTTGAGCTGCAAATACACATAACAGGGCCGAGCCATAAACTTGGCGTAGGCCGGTCGCCCAAACAGGGCATGATATGGACTTTGGATTTTCACCACTTCAAACGTCAATATCTCCGACCTGGAATCATGATCATCCCCAAAGGCCACTTCCAGAGCTATCTTACCAACAGGATATGCTGATCTGCCAGGCACTACACTGTGGAATACTGTATTAGACGGTTTGAGATTCTTATCTGTTAGTCCCATACGACGGAAGGTCTCATAGTACAGGATGTTAATGCTGCTCCCTCCATCCATGAGCACCTTGGTGAACTTGTAACCTCCCACCTGAGGCGCCACCACCAGAGCCAACTGACCCGGATTATCGACCTGGGGAGGGTGATCTTCTCTGCTCCATATGATTGGCTGTTCAGACCAACGTAAATAATGGGGTATGGCCGGTTCAACAGAGTTGACCGCCCGCCTCTGAACTTTCCGGTCTCGCTTGTCCAAGCTAGTGGTGAAGACATGGTACTGCCCATTACTCAACTGCTTTGGGTTGCTCTGGTAACCTGACTGTTGTTGCTGTTGGTTGTAACCACCCTGGTTGTTCTGACTATTTTGACCATTATGTCCGCCCGGATTACCATTGAATCCTGAACCAGAACTTCCTCCTCCGTAACCCGGCCCGGATCCCGAGCCACCGCCAGATTCGTGATCATACCGGAAATTATTAGAATTCTTGAACTCCTGCATAATAAAGCAATCTTTCCAAAGGTGGTTTGTTGGCGCCTCCTTCGTCCCATGTCTTGGACAGGGCTGGCTTAGCAGATAATTTGGGCGGTTTGGGTTAGGGTTGGGCGCTCCATTACGATTTTTTGGCCGACCCTTGCGTCGCTGGCCATTGTCCTGTGCGTTGGTATTAGCCACAAAGTCCATGTTACCATCCGCTTTACGCTTGCCTCCTCCACCATTGCCTGCCCAGTGATGTTGCCGACCTTTGGAGCTGCTGTTCTTCTTCCCTTTCCCTGTCTTGTCATCATCAGATTCGGGATCCTTGGTGCTATCAGAATCAGCATATTTCACCAAAGCGGCCATGAGGGTCCCCATGTCGGTGCAATGACGCTTCATCCGTCCCAACTTCAGCTTCAGGGGTCCAAACCGGCAGTTGCCTTCTAGGGTTAATACTGCGGTGTCAGCGTTGATGCGGTCTGAGGAGTGCAACACTTGTGAAACCTGGCGTACCCAATGAGTCGTTGATTCTCCTTCCTCCTGGACGCATGCAGCCAAGTCCACTATCGACATAGGCTGTTTACATGTATCTTTGAAATTGCTGATAAACCGGGCTCGTAATTGGGCCCATGAACTGATAGAATTAGCCGGCAAGCTTTTTAACCAAGTCCGGGCCGTTCCTTCGAGTATCATGGTGAAGTATTTCGCACATGCCGCATCATCCACATCAAGCATCTCCATGGCCATCTCATAGCTCTCCACCCATGTCTCTGGAGGTTGATCCGCCGTGTAATTTGGTACCTTGCGCGGGCCTTTGAAATCCTTGTGCAGGCGCACGTTGCGTAAAGCAGGGATAAGGCAAGGCACCCCCAAAGAACTGGAAGTAACACCAAGTTCAGTCAAGGTGGTTGGACGAACCGGCGTGAGCTGCCGAGCCTGATGCTGTGTGGCTAACTCGGCCTCCCTGCATGCGCGGGCCCGGTCCACCACTCCCTGAGCGTCATCAGCACCACCCGCCGGGTTGTTGTCACGGGGTGCCCAAAGTCGTTCATTACTCGACACTGCTGGTTCATCCATATGTCTGGTATAGCTCCGGCTTGGACGAGGGGTCGAGTGGATCCGGTCGCGGCTGTACGAGTACGCTTCCTGTTGGGCCAAAGCTGTCCTCAGAAGTTCCTTGACCCGTCGCGTCTCTACTGCCTGCTGCGAGTCACCTTCAATTGGAATGGCCTCCAGCCATGTAGTAGCGGCAACAACATTGTCCATTGGGTTGGAGTAGTGACCCGGTGGTGTTAAAGCAGCCTGAGGTACAACGGTGTTTTGACGAGGCGGGTCCCTCTGACGAGGCTGAACCGGTGCACCGATCCCAGGGGCTTCTTCCCGGTTTCCCTCCAGCGGACTGCCGGCTCTTGGTCCTGGAGTGTTGAAAAGGTCTCTGGCCTCGAAAACCGGAGGTAAGCGGGATTGGTGCTTCCTCCTCATGACTTCATGCAACGCACTCTGGTCCAACATAAGCTTGTAGGCCTCTGCGTCTAAAGCGGACCGCTCTGCGGCCATCCTGGTGTCCTCAGCCGCTAGATCCGCCTTGGCCTGGGTGATCTGTTCCTTTACCTTTGCAATCTCCGCGTTGTGAACGTCCTGATCCAGCGGATTAACTTCCGCCATAAGCGCAGCCAACACATCAAATAGTTCTGATAGAACTTGAGCCGGCGGGCGCACAGGGCCTCCTGCCCCGGCAGCCGTCGCCGCTGCTGAACCGGAGACCGTTGCCGCAGCTGTCAAAGAATGAAGCGCTGCTTGTGTTCCGGCCATGAATATTCCAACCCGGTTGGGCAGATCAGAGGGGTCCGGAATACTATCGCCATGGAACAACTCCCAATCCGGCCATCTTGTAGCTGATAAAGAGATTCGGTTTCTCTGGTCGAAGATTCGTCACCGGAACAAACGACGGTCACGCCACGAAATTCTGATCATCCTCATAACTTCCTCCATGGATGACTCCCACGAAGGCATGCTTCATGGCCGGTTTAACCCGGGCGGATCGCGCACGCTGAGCCGTCTCGACGAGGTCGGTGCCAATGAAAACGTGAATGCTACCAAAGGGGACCCGGTACCCGTACTCAAGTGAGCCGACCTCGGGGCCCCAGCCTGCGTCGTCGATGTAGAGCTTACCGCGATGACTCTTAGTCATCCGGCCTACAGCGTAGCCCTCGAGTCCTTCAAAGCGGCCCTCCAAGAACCGTAAACCATCGTGCGACGGCCCCACGGTGGGCGCCAACTGTCGTGGTTTTGTCACGCCAGATGTCCTAGAGAAAGGACTTAGTCGTGGAGCCATCGCGACGGGTTAGCTTGAAGGGGTTAAAGCGGACACAAGGACGCTAGAGAGTTTATACTAGTTCGGCCCCTTCGATGAAGGTAAAAGCCTACGTCTAGTTGTTATGGAATTGATGGGGTTTCGACGACTAGGGAGCAAACAAGCTTCGCCTATGTCTCGAGTTGTTGTTTGTGTCCTTGAACCGCCGCCGGGTCGTCCCCTTATATACACGGGTGACACCCGTCGGTTCACAGAGTCCCAACACCGGTCGATATTTGTATCCAGGTTGGTCTCTCCTTATTCCTAACTTACAATACAAGTTTATATACAAATTCCGGTTTACCGCTACAAGTCTTGAACCGGCTACGAGCCTTAGGCCCTCATCTGCCTTCTTGGGCTTTATCACTTCTTGAACTACTGATGAAGTTGACCCGGCCCAGATAGGCCGGTTTACGCCCAGCAGTAATATCCCCAACAATTTGCAAACGAATCTGTATGTATTACCATGCATGTGTTTTCCTTGCAAATAATAGTCATTCGAAATGAGATACTATAAATTAATTAATGACGAGTTATTTGAAAAAAATCAAAATGGCATCCATGCTATTGTGGATTAAAGTGTGTGTCACATAATTAGTTATTTCAATTAGAGTGTGTCTCACATAGCGATCTCCAATTCTAACGTGGATTTCGCATTTCACGGTATCCACGCTACTTTTTAATACAAATGCATATGTATATGATGAAAACCATGGTAGTGAGAGAACTTTTGGATGGATTCAAACACATGACCTACAAAATAGCACAACAATCGAGTCAATGTCAACTTCTCCAAACCTAGTATGGCACGAATTCGAAATAATTACCCGTAGGCACGGTCCTCAGTTCAAATCTTACAATGTACACCGAATTGAAACATCGATATTAAGTCTCGTACTATCTACATTCAACTGTTGTTTTTAGCCCCACACCCCCCTCGGCACACACGCTACATACTTACTGTATCGGTCAATCTTCCTCTCCTAACCACCTTAGGAAGCTATCGGTTTTCGACACACATTCATTCTTTCTCTCCATGTTTCGATCTCTAGCTCTCTCAACTACACAACCCCCTTTTTTCCACTCTGTTACCTAATGTATTTACCTCACACATCCGCCATTGCACCCCATCCCAAGCTCTCTCTCTCTCTCTCTCTCTCTCCTTCCCACCCTATCTCGCCAGATACATGCATTGCCTATCTAGCCCCCAACCTCTCGTGCGCACGCATGCACATTGTCTATCTAGGTCACTCCCTCGAGACTGTCTCACTCTTTCTTCCGCACGGCGCCCCACACTTGCTCAATCTCGCTCTCCTTATCTGAGTCTCGATTAACCTCGTTTTCTTTCACACACAAATGATATATCTCCCTGTTCAGGCCTTGATCGACACACTCTATACTCTCTCACGCAGATTGTCTATCTAGGTTAGTCCATCCAAGCCGCCCCCACTCTTTCGACCTCATGGCGGGCCACGCTCGCTCAATCTGTCTCTCCCTATCTCTCTCTCTCTTTCTCTCTCTCTCTCTCTCTCTTTGTATGTCTCGATTGACCTCACTCTTTCTCGGACACAAACGATATATCTCCATGGTTGAGCCCAATTCGACATATTCATATTGTATACTCTCTCACGCACATTGTCTATCTAGGTCACTCTCTCCAACCCGTCTCACTCGTTCGATCGCACGACGACCCACACTTTCTCAATCTCTCTCCCTTTATATATGTAATCGATTGACCTTGCTTTTCCCACGCACAAAATATATCTACATGTCTGTGACTGGATCATCTCTCAAGCTCTATCTTACAGCCCTCACCCTTCCCAAAAGCTCAATCGGACAATATCTCTCCAGAGCATATATCTCTTTTCAATGAATGTCGGACCACACTCACTCTATCTATATGTCTCTCGATTGACCTCGCTTTCTCACGCTGTACCTTCCACACATTGAAGCTACCTCTCCATCCCTCACAAAGCCGGAGCTATTTACATTGCGAGTGGGACTCCAACCTGGGATTAATTTGTGTAGGCATTTATTCCGGTGGGTTTAGATTATATTTTTGTAGCATTCGGCCCACAACTACTCCAAACACCATTGCAACCCCCGCACCTCCCCCAATTGATTTTCCTCTAGCTCGGTCATTGCTCTCTTGCACGTCCTTTCTCGCCTTCAAAGTCGCACCATGGTATTATTGCAAAAAACACTGTTGGTTTCTTTAATTATTACAAATAAGCTACAAAACTACACACCGATAGTCCACCTGGAATGGAACAAATTTTGACCCACAAATTAAAGTGCTAGAAACTACACACCGAGGGGCCCACCTGTCATGAAACAAATTTGGACCCATATACAAATAAAAAAATAAAGGACGAGGATCGAACATGCGACCAGGGCCTTCAATAGGAAACATCCATAGAACAACAATGTTTGTTGTACCCCCTTTGTTCATATAATGTTTTTATATTACCACATCCTATTTAATGGATAACATGTTATACTACTTTTCGTACATTAGTGGGGCCGGCTCGTTAGCACGTACTATTCACCTTCACTTACTGGTGGGTTCCATCTGTGCTCTCTATCTCTCTCCTCCCCTTCTATGTTTAGACGCACGGTCAAACATGAAGAACTCGCGGGCGATGTTGCCGTTGACCATATCTGGACGTGTTCACAAGTTACGGCGCCAGTTTCACGTACTAGTAGTACTAGTCAATGTGTACGTGCAATGCACGTTAATTTGGAAGTATATTAAGTGCATGCGGATATTATTTGTGTGTTATTATGTGATTAGCACTATTTTTGGCATGAAATTAACTGCATGCTAAACATGTTGAGCGCTCGACATTGAAGCAGTCTAGGTCGTTGGATGAGAAGGAATACATGTGGCTTGATGAAGTTTTATATTAAATTTGATATGGCTCTAGCAGAACACTCAATCCATCAAACCATAGATTTCATTCAATCTAACTCCGACTTTACATTCATACGACAATCGATCTAAAATAAATGGAAATGATAAACGTTCAGATTTTAAGCATGGCAATCCAAACGTTTTTCATGGCAAATTTAGATTACGTGGCGGCAGTGTCTTGTGGTGGGAAGCGGCTCCTCTGCGGTGCTCTGTGTGTCGTCGGGCCACTGACCGATGGTGACGGCGGCGTCTTGCGCCGTTGTTCGTGTACTCCTGGATGTTGGCCCTAGCTTTAAGGAAGGCCACAATGTTCTGGACTTCAGTCTCCAGGAGCGAGTCAACTGGCGGGAGGAGGCGACTGGCCTTGGGGCAAGGAAGCGGTTCACGGCGGCCATCCATGCTGCTGAGGGGGCACTGGCACCCGTGCAGGGATAGGCGCTGGAAACGGCACGGCGGAGACATTCATGTGCACGGGCACCGGCACGGGCGCGCACATCAATGCACGCGCAGGCGCATGCGCTGGCAGGTGCATGGGCAACGGCACGGTCGTGCCCGTCAGTGCATGCACAGGCGCATGCACTGGCAGGTGCACAGGCGCGTGAAGGTCGGCAGAGACCTCGTGGAACCCTGTGGCATCAAGCTCGGCGACAAAGTGCGGCTCCGAGCCCATCAATGCCACGGGGATGGGCGCTGGCGCAGTCGGGGCGACGGGAGCCGGAACGGGAGCAGGGATAGGTGCGGCGTCTTCCCGCAAGGCCGGTTCAAGGTCGTACCAAAGTTCCTTATGTTCTTGAGACTCCGGCTGGGTGTCTTCCTCGGGAAATTTGAAGACTAAGGATGGACCATCATGATGCGGCATGGTGTACTGTTAGGTCAGGCTGGTTGGAGGTAGACGACAAGAGAATCGGAGAGGAAGAGAGAAGATTGTAGCAATATCGGGTAGTGCGGGGTTGATTTTAAACTGCGGCGCCAACGACATTAAAAGTGGGAGCAGGTGGGACGAAGGTGGGCGGCGGAGCGTGGTCAAAGGGCTCGCCTCCCGGTGAGCCTGCGCAGCGGTCTGCTCGCACGCCTTCCTGTCAGCCGGCGCAGCGGTCTGTTCGCACGCCTCCCGTCAACTCACATGCTTTCTCGGACGGCACCTGCTGATGAGAAGCGGGACTTGTGGCGGCACATAAATGCCCATGGTTTCAATAGTAAAAGCGTTCGCCTTAATGTGACAGGTCTTTGTTCCAAAATACCTTAGCTCTTCATTTATGCAACTTCTCATAAGCAGCTTGTTTCAAATTGAAGAAAAAAATTACGTAGGGATATTTGTGCCATATCACGTGACCATGCTTAGTTTCATGAATTTCTGATCACTTTTGGATTTTCTGAAATTTAAAATCCAGGACTCGAAACAATATCATAACCTGCATCATGCAATAAATTTTCAAGCGATACATCTTTCCTGTTGTATTTCTTAAGAAAGGATTTGGTCAAACATTTTGCTTAGTTAGACTTCAGACAAGTTATGCATGCAGAGTAAAAGGATAATCCCTCCTTACCAGTGCCTTGCCTGATATATTAACTCAAGTACTAGGCACGAACAAACTAGCTCAATTTTGTGCTCATCTTGGTGTATTAGTAGTATTAGGCATGTAGTTGACGGGTGACCTTGGGGAGCGGCGACCGAGGGAATTGAACCGTCACTACAAGAAATATGTCAACTAGTGACCTTCTGTCAGTGACCCTGGAAAATTGGTCATAAATCTATGACCATTTGAGACCAATTGGTCAAAAGTTGTTCGGGGGGCTCCAAATCCTAAACTATAACGACCATTTTGGTCAGAAAGGTTGCTATTTCCTGACACGAAATGGTCATAAAGCATATAGCACTGGTCCGCTGCCTTATTTCTGGCTTGCCTGCTCCCTCCCTGTGCTCCCATCCGTGCTCCCACTTCATCCTACGGCTATCTTTTTTCCTTTTTTCTTTCTAATCTAATCATCTCCCCCCTGATTTTAAGGGGGTGGGGCCGGGCCTTATTTTGTTCCAATCAAATCAAGCCACGTAGACGGGAGCATGGATGGGCACACGACGGGGGAGCAGGCAAGTCTCGTCCTGTAAATTGTGGTGGGTTGCTATGACTAGGCGCCACCTCAACAGTTTTGCCTATGTGTCATGTCCATGTGTCAGTTTTTGCCCTAGGTTCTGAAGCAACCTATATTTCTGTCATTCCCAAAATTCCCAAAAGAATCTCATAAATTATTTGGGTCATATCTTTGTCAAATATGTAAAAAAAACCTTCCTTGCCTAGTTCAAAAATAATTCAACAATATTCATTTTCCTATTATGTTCAGAAAAACACTTTGTGAAGGAAGTGCTATTTATACATTCTTGATTGCCCTCAAAAATTTTGGGCACTATTTCCTATCCAAATCATTGCCTCATGGCAAAATTAAGCTCCATTTGCCCAGTAAATCTTCCTCAGCGAATTTCCAAAGTTTTTGTCCACCTAGAAGCATTGTGAAGGAAGTACCACCTAGGATCCTCCTTTTGAGCTGAAAATTTGTGAAGACATTCTTCTTAGTAGATGATCATCCTCAGCCAAAACTCACACCCATTGGCCATGTGCATTTCCCATACCGCTAATCAAACACTTGGCTTCTAATTCATCTTCGAGCATAGTTCGGTCTCCTCATGAGAAGCTTATCTTGTAATTTTCTTCCTAGCACCTACCTGGGGAGTGCCCAACCCACTAGACATGCCTAGGCAGCCCAGAACGCATGGCGACGCCACGGTCACGCGGTGACCACGCGACGGGCATGCGAGCTTCGCGCTCTAGAGTTGGGGCCCTTAGCCACCGTCCAAACCTCGATGTCTCGCCACCAAACCATGTATTTCTAATTAAATAGATACTTATTTACCTAGAAATGATTTTTGGTAAAAATAAAGAGCAAACTATGAGGCAGCTGCATTTCAAATTTGAGCCGCTTCCTACTATATCGGCGGGAAATTGTCTTTTTCACCAGAGATGGATAAAAACTTTTGACACCCAACCATTTTGTCAATTGTGCATTAAATATGTCCTAGTATTTTATAAAATTGGTTAGGTCCAATTTTGCAACAAATATATGGTAGCTCCTTCACAAAAAAACTCATTTCGGGCATTCGAAAAATGGAAAATGTATTTTTCGTGAAAAGAAAATGAAAACTCTCATAGGCAACATTGTTTGGAATTCCAAGATGCACCCTTGTGCACAGCATAAGATCATTTGAACAAACTATGCCATGAATGTGGCCATAAGATTGATCATTTGTCTTGAAAGCCATGAATCTTCACGCATGATAACTCATTTCTGAGAACACTTTTTTAAAATAATTGTCGTATTACAAGTTTATTATTTTTACTAGAAACTTGGTCACATATAATGACACAATGGAAGGTTTTCCAATTTTTTGATTTTTTTTGAATTTTTTATGTCTGTTTCAAAATGCGATCAAAACGGCGGGCTTGACCATTCATAACTAGTGGTTGAATCTTGGAAAAAAATTGATGTTTCTCTGATTAAATAGATACTTATGTACCTAGAAATGATTTTCGGAAAAAATAAAGAGCAAAGTATGAGGCAGCTGCAGTTCAAATTTGACCTGCTTCCTACTGAATCGGCGGGAATTTGTCTTTTCACCGGAGGTGGATCAAAACTTTTGACACCCAACCATTTTTTCAATTGTGCATTAAATATGGCCTAGTATTTTATAAAATTGATTAGGTCCAATTTTGCAACAAATATATGGTAGGTCCTTCACAAAAAAAACTCATTTCGGGCACTCGGAGAATGGAAAATGTATTTTTCGTCCAAAGAAAATGAGAACTCCCTTAGGCAACATTGTTTGGAATTCCAAGATGCACCCTTGTGCACAATACGAGATCATTTAAACAAACTATGCCATGAATGTGGCCATTAGATTGATCATTTGGCTTGAAAGCCATGAATCTTCACGCATGATAGCTCATTTCCGAGAACACTTTTTTTAAAATAATAGACGTATTACAAGTTTATTATTTTTCCTGGTAATTTGGTCACATATAATGACACAATGCGAAGGTTTTCCAATTTTTTGATTTTTTTTTGAATTCTTTATGCCCGTTTCAAAATGCGGTCAAAACGGCGGGCTTGACCGTTCCTAGCTAGTGGTTGAATCTTGGAAAACTTTTGATATTTCTCTGATTAAATAGATACTTATGTACCCATAAATTATTTTTGGAAAAAATAAAGAGCAAACTATGAGGTAGCTGAAGTTCAAATTTGACCCGCTTCCTACTAAATCGGCGGGAATTTGTCTTTTTCACCAGAGATGGATCAAAACTTTTTACACCCTACCATTTTGTCAATTGTGCATTAAATATGGCCTACTATTTTAGAAAATTGATTTGGTTCAATTTTGCAATATATATATGGTAGGTCCTTCATAAAATAACTCATTTCGGGCACTCGGAAAATGGAAAATGGATTTGTTGTGCAGAGAAAATGAGAACTCCCTTAGGCAACATTGTTTGGAATTCCAAGATGCACCCTTGTGCACAATATGAGATCATTTGAACAAACTATGCATTGAATGTGGCCATAAGATTGATCATGTGGCTTGAAAGCCATGAATCTTCATGCATGATAGCTCATTTCTGAGAACACTTTTTTAAAATATTTGCCGTATTACAAGTTTATTATTTTTTCTAGAAACTTGGTCACATATAACGACACAATGTGAAGGTTTTTTTTGAATTTTTTTGAATTTTTTATGCCCGATTCAAAATGCGGTCAAAACGACGGGCATGACCGTTCCTAGCTAGTGGTTGAATCTTGGAAAACCTTTTGTGTTTGTCTGATTAAATAGATACTTATGTACCTAGAAATGATATTTGGAAAAAATAAAAAGCAAACTATGATGCAGCTGCGGTTCAAATTTTACCCGCTTCTAACTGAATCGGTGGAAATTTGTCTTTTTCACCAGAGGTGGATCGAATCTTTTGACACTCAACCATTTGGTCAATTGTGCATTAAATATGAACGAATATTTTAGAAAATTAATTTGGTCCAAATTTGTAACAAATATATGATAGGTCCTTCACAAAAGAACTCATTTTGGACACTCGAAAATTAAAAAATGATTTAAAAGAACTCATTTCACATAACTCTTAAAAAAATATTTGTCTTATTTCTATTTGTGATTATTCCTGAAAACTAAAGTCATATTTGCTGACACAATGACAAGATTTTTTTTTCAATTTTTCAGGTCATAATTAAATAGCTAACATGATTTAGCACCTTACTTTTTGTCAATTACGACCAATTTAAATGGTCAAAATATCACACCTTGTATACTGCGTTCTGATTGGTCTAGAGGCCTCTCACGCAGATCGTGGATAAATCACCGCCGGATGTTGCTGGATCCAACGGCCCACACGTCGCCGGTCTCACCCACGTCCCGCACTCCTCCTCTCGCACCCTTCTCTCCCACGCACTAACGCCCCTCTCTCCTCTCCCTCACTCTGATCTGATCTGAATCCACCGCCGCCCACCATCTCCCATCCCCACCACCGCCCATCGTCGCCCACCCCCACCGCTGCCCACCCCCACCATCGACGACCCTCACCATCGAGCCCACGCCCAGACCCATGCTGGACGTAGCAGGATTCACCCGCGAACCCCACCGGCGACCTCCTAATCTCCCCCAACCTCACCGTCGGGTGCCCCTTACCTCTCCGCCCAGATCGACTTGGTCCGCTCATCTCGTGGCCAGATCCAGCAGTAATCCCTCCTTCCCACCTCCCCGCCTCTGGATCGAGCAGGCGCCGCCGCCCCCACCCCCACTCCCTTCCTCTGGATCGAGCAGGCGCTCTCTACCGGCGGGCTTGGGGAGGCTGGCGTTCCCCATCGAGATTCGTCGTGGACGTCCTCCGGCGCCAACCCCGACCGGCTCCCATCGCTAGTGTTTCGGTCGGCGTGGCTCTGACGACTCAGGTGCGTCCATCTACTCCATTTCCTCCAAACAGCCATTGCTAACTTCCTCAGTTTGTTGTCTCTGCCTCCCAGATCCAGGATGCCATCCTCGCTCGAGCACCGGGACGCCATGGACGATGGCCTCTACCTCCCCTACCTCGGCGCCATGGAGCAACTCCGTCCGTCCGCGTTCTTCTTCTCAGGATTCCTACCCCCGGCCATGGGCCATGGAGAACGAGTAGATCCAACCGCAGGGCTCAAAGTTATGAATCCCTTTCTCCTCCCCTCGTCTTTTCTTCTTCCGCTCTCTGTCGGACCCCCTTCTCGTCGCTCTTTCGGACCAGGATGTCACCATGGGAGATGAAGGCATGATGTGTTGTGCTGCTGCTTGGAAGGGACGCCATGGACCTCCCTCCTCTGCTTCTTCTCTTCCCCTAACTCCATCAAGGTGATGGATTGGTACAGCGACCTACTCCCCTGCTTCCTATGTTAATTTGGTGCGCGGTGTGGATGTGATGTATTTTAGGCATGATTAAATACGTGTTTTGGCACAATTCCTTCTCAAGGTGCTGGTGTTTGTGGAGGTGATTTACCTTATTTTTTCACTCTGTGTATCAAGGTGTAGTTGTTGAGCATTGATAGGAGTTGTTCGGTGTACGTGTGTATCCTCTAGTAGTTTGTCTCATATATGATGTTGTCTGCCTGCCATGTTGCTGTCGTGTCTCACTATTGGATGGTCAAAACAAAGTTTTGTAATTTAGAAACTGCATGTATGTTGACACTATTGAGATGATGATCGCTTCACCTTGCATAGGTTTTGCTTGTGAGTGTGTGGAATTCATTTCATGCATGGTTCATCAGTGTATATGCCTCCCCTCCATCTGTTGGTTCTTTTTCTAGATCTCAACTGATGCGATTCATGGATGTTGTGAGTTCTCACCCGCCTAATCCTGAGGTCGTTGTACATGTTTTGCCTTGTTTTTTAGCTCTTCAAATCCGCTGGAAGGATCCCTTGCCTGAAGTGTATGCTTTCTTTAGAGGTAGCGGGTCAAACGTTCCGTGTGTATGTTTCAATTTGAATGTTGTAATGCATTTCAGTTACAGTGTATAGTACCTTTGTAATTCACTATAAACCTGAAGTTGACTAATGCTCTATCTGTGTTTCTAGTTTGCCAAATCTCACATAGATGGGTCTCCCTAGTTTCATGACTGCTATTTAGAACTAAGTGCTCCATAAGTGTTGCTGAAAATGAAAATGCAGCTAATTATAGCACAGTGAGAGTGCTCTCAAACGCCAGAAGGGTTGCTACTGCATTTACGCTCCTGGCAGTGTCCTGCATTGATTGATGGTGCAGCCATATACCCCTGCCAGTACCTGATTGTTCTCATTCATTATTGTGCAGCAGCGCATGCTTGTTCATACCCATTTTTTCAATTAATGCCAACATGTACATATTTACACATGAGAGATAGCTAGATTTTCCGACTAACGAGTGACAATGAAAATGTGGTAGTTTTAACCTAGAGGTTAATAAAACACTTTGATAGTTCTGCCCTGAGCATTTTTGTCAGTTTGCAGTTACTTGTGCTGAGATACTAGTCTCTTTCTCTGTCCAGAAAATGTGTTGTGTATTTCTTATCCAGAGTATAATATTCCATGGCCAGAGCAAGCAAGATGTTATTCCATGGCCAGAGCAAGCAAGATGTTATTTCTGGCCAAAATGTGATGTGTATGCTACGAGAGATATCCAGAAGGTCCCCTGCTCTGCTCTGCCTGCCTCGTTTACTTCCTCGCCACCGCAGTAGATGTTCTTTTTTCTTCCGTAATTTACCGTCAATGATCTATTGTAGCCTAATTTCTACGAACTAGTATGATTCATTCGCATATTTGGCCAGCTCCAGACTAGTTAGTGCTCTTCTTTGGTTTCCTTAGTTGCTTTATGCATAAGAATAAGCTGATAAGAACAGAACATTGATACTTTCATGCTATTAGTAAAATGATTTATTTTCTTTTTTCACCTTGTATGAATGAGTATCTCATTTTAACTAGCTGGAGAACGAAGCATTGTCATAGCTGAATTTGTGTTATCATTCTAACGAACTTGTTAGTTTTCTGAATGAAAATTTCATAATATATTGGCTCCAGATTTTGACCTTACCTTCCATTCCCTTCCCTGATGTGCAGGAGTAGCTGCACGGCTGCAACATCACCAACTCGACTCGGATGTAGGGAGAGGAGATGCCTAGCTGCGGGGAAGCTGCAACTCTAGGTTAAGGCCTCCCTCTGCATCTCCTTGTTTTGGTTTACTAGGCTTGGTCCCTGATTTGGTGCTGCTCCAAATTTGCTTACATGCTTGATTTCATTGTTTGCCAACTAAGTTGCTTGCTTGATGCCCCAAAATTCAGTAGAATTTTGTTTATCAATTGGTTTGGTTGGATTTCTCCCAAGTTAACTGAAGTTGTTACAAAATAGGTGGTTGTTGTCCAATTTGCTCAGTAGAATAAAAATTGATGACTGGCATGTGTTTTTTGCTATCTTTCATCTCACCTTATGTTGTCAAAGTTTATCTTCTCTTGTCAAGGTTTTCACTGTGGTAACTATTAATTTGGAAGATAAAGTTATGGCCAATTATATGCATATATCCACACAACAAATATACTATGTTGTATTATGCTTATGCTACTTGTATCACCAGTGTTTTCTAACTCTAGCACCTATGTCTTTCTTTACTGTCTTGCCTAACCCTGTATTGATATGTATGTTTGCTCAAAATTAAGTACAAGTTAGGTTGCCATGTTAAGGCTAACCTGAGAACATTTACTCTCTCTCTCTCTATGTATTTATTAAGCTCAGCTAACCTTATAGATGTTGTCCTTCTTTCATCTGTAGAACAATATCATGCATATGTTTATTTGGTTTGAACTTTGCATGTGTTTATTCAGTTTGAACTCTGCATGACATGAAGTAATTACTTTCTGTGTTTTTCTCAACTTGTTTTCGTTGTTACTTGATACTTACTTAGTTTGTAGTTAAAGTTGTGGGTTAATGATGGTGATTTTGTTCTACTTGAATGCATTGGTACCTCCCATATCTAGTGCATGGATGCAACGGTGGCAAGATGTAACACCCTGGATGTAATTTACCTAATATGTACTCCAACTCTTGCCGTTTCCGGCGCTAAGTTATTTTATTTCCTCGGGCTCGGGTTTTTGTCTCAGTGTGTTGTTGTCGTTGTCATTCATCTCATATCATGTCATCATGTGCATTGCATTTGCATACGTGTTCGTCTCATGCATCCGAGCATTTTCCCCGTTGTCCGTTTTGCATTCCGGCGCAACTATCTCCTCCGGTGGTCACTTCTACCTTCATTTCGTGTGTGGGGATTAAATATTTCCGGATTTGACCGAGACTTGCCAAGCGGCCTTGGTTTACTACCGGTAGACCGCCTGTCAAGTTTTGTACCATTTGGACTTCGTTTGATGCTTCAACGGTTAACAAAGGGACCGAGAAGGCCTCGTGTGTGTTGCAGCCAAACACCCTTCCATTTTGGCCCAAAACCCACCAAAACCCTCTCCATCATCTAGAGCGTTCGATCATGATCGCGTGGCCGAAAACCGCACCTCATTTGGACTCTCCTAGCTCCCTCTATGCCTATATATAGATCCTCTCCCGAAATTTTCGGGTCTTCTTCCCCAAACCCTAGATCCCCTTCCTCTCCGCGCGCCAGATAGCGTCCGGACGCGCCAGACACGTCCGCCGCTCTGCCCGGACCAATCGCCGTCCGCCACGTGTGCCAGCCGGCGCTCCACATCACCGCGAATCCCGCCGGCCCGCGGAGCCCGTCCCGGGCCCCCGAGGCCCGTCTCCCAAGCGCCGCTCGTCCCTGCCGCCAGGGCGCCCGCGCCACCCTCCGTACCCGACGTCGTCACCAGCTCCGCCGCGGGCCACCGCGCCGGCCGCCGCGTCCCTCGCCGGTGGCGACGCCCAACCTCGCCGCCGTTCCCTCCGGACCTCGCCGTGCCGCCCGGCCACCGCCGTTGCCACTCCGGCGAGCTCCGCCGACCTCCTCCACCGCCTCGGCTTCCTCCCCTTCCTCCGACGATGTTCAGAAAGTCCGGCGACCTCGAAACTCTGGCCGGCGAACCTCGAATTGCGCGCAGCTACAGTAACCCGATCCGGATCCAGATCTAATTCGGTTGACTTTTTCCCTCCTAACCCTAATTTTTCTTGCAACTTCATCATGCCGTAACTCCGCATCCGTAGCTCCGTTTTGCGCATGTAGCATATCAAAATGTTCGCCTCAGAGAGTACATCAGTTTATCTCATTGCATCATTTTCATTTGAGCTCATCTTGAGGCCCGAAATGCTGTTGGAAGAGAGCTATTTGAGATAATTGTCAGATCTGCTGCACCAAATAGCTATTTGTCATTTTTGCCATGATTAATGTGTGCATGATATGCTCCTGAGCCCTACATGCGTTTTGTTATATGCTTTTCCATCTTTACAGAGGTGCTATCCATGTATTTTTGTGACATATGTGGTGACTAGCACAAGCTTGCAAAGTAGTGCATTCGTTAAAGCTGATTTCAGGGATTGTTTCCTAGTGATCCGTGCCTCTTTTGAGGATGATCAGTAAGGATGATTTGTTAATATTGTCGTGCCCTATCCATCCATGTCCTTGTTTGCAATTATGGAGCAACCTAGCTTGAGTCAGTCGAGCTCTACTTTTGCTATTTCGTGAATCTGGGCAGATTGTCTACTTGTTAGCGATTTTGCCGAGGACGTTGTTGTTGATCCGTGCATGCTATGTTGTTGTTCTTGCCATTTCTAGCTTATATAATGTGTATTCTTGATGGGTGTATGCTTAGATTGTCATGCCTTGCTCTGTAGTGAGTGCATCGAGCTCGTAAACATGCCTACTCGTTAACAGATTTGCATGCTCCAGTTTTTCACTAAGTCTGAGATCTGATTATGTTTTTGCCACGTTGACATGCTTGCAATTGTATTTTTATGATCCCTTTTGGCTCAAGGTCACTAAGGTCACTACGGGTCATGCCTTGTTTTGCCATGTTAAGTTCCTGTAGCATATAGTTTTCATACTCCAAAGTGTGCTACCTGATCTGAAATTCCAGGCTTGTGTTAATTTCACTAAGTCTGAAACCTGTTTATCAATTGCACTTTTGCCATGCTTGTTTGAGCCTGTTAATGGATGAATTGTCCGTAGCTAAGTGTTCATCTTTTGTCAAGCATTATGTGTGGATCCCTACCATGTATTTTGTTGTCATGTTTTAGTACTGTACCATAATTATCTTGATGCATTTAGATGGCTACTTGCTGTTTATCGCAGACCGGTGCCATATTTGTTTTGCTTGCCATTTCCAAACCGTGCATCCGATTCCGGTGTTCTTTATATTGATTTCAACTAAAATCACCTCACCTTTCAAGTGGCACACTTGGATTTCCATGTTGACGCCAGGTTCAATCATTCCTTGTCAAATCTTGCATATGCATCACATATCGCATCCCGCATAGCATACCATGTTTGCATCATGTTGTTTGAGCTTTGCACGTGGTTGATTGTGTTCCTTTTGCTTGTTTGGGTAGAGCCGGGAGATGAGTTCGCTAACGAGGAGCCCGTTGAGTTTGCTTTCGAGGATGCAGTCAACTCTGACAACTTTGCAGGCAAGATGATCATACCCTCGAAATCACTTCTATATTTGCTTGCTAGATGCTCGCTCTTTTGCTATGCCTATGCTACGATGCCTACCACTTGCTTATCATGCCTCCCAAATTTCCATGTCAAACCTCTAACCCACCATGTCCTAGCAAACCATTGATTGGCTATGTTACCGCTTTGCTCAGCCCCTCTTATAGCGTTGCTAGTTGCACGTGAAGATTGGAGATCGTTCCTTGTTGGAACATTATTTTCTTGTTGGGATATCATTATATAATCTTGTTATCTTAATGCATATATATACTTGGTAAAGGGTGGAAGGCTCGGCCTATTTCCTAGTGTTTTGTTCCACTCTTGCCGCCCTAGTTTCCGTCATATCGGTGTTATGTTCCCGGATTTTACGTTCCTTACGCGGTTGGGTAATAATGGGAACCCCTTGACAAATCGCCTTGAATAAAACTCTTCCAGCAATGCCCAACCTTGGTTTTACCATTTGCCACCTAGCCTCTTTTTCCCTTGGGTTTCCGGAGCCCGAGGGTCATCTTATTTTAACCCCCCCGGGCCAGTGCTCCTTTGAGTGTTGGTCCACCTCGTCAGCCGCCGGTGGCCACCAGGGGCAACTCTAAGCTGGCCTACCGGAAGTTTGGACAATCTGAGTGTGCGCTGAGAACGAGATATGTGCAGCTCCTATCGGGATTTGTCGGCACATTCGGGCGGTGTTGCTGGATTTGTTTTAACTTGTCGAAGTTGTCTTGTAGAACCGGGATGCCGAGTCTGATCGGAATGTCTCGGGAGAAGGTATATCCTTCGTTGACCGTGAGGGCTTGTCATGGGCTATGTTGGGACTCCCCTGCAGGGATTTGAACTTTCGAAAGCCGTGCCCGCGGTTATGGGCAGATGGGAATTTGTTAATGTCCGGTTGTAGATAACTTGAACCTTAACTTAATTAAAATGAATCAACTGAGTGTGTTACCGTGGTGGTCTCTTCTTGGCGGAGTCCGGGAAGTGAACACGGTGTTGGAGTAATGTTTGTCGTAGGTTGTTCTATAGTTACTCGTTCGTGCTTTGCCTTCTCTTCTCGCTCTCTTTTGTGAACAGGTTAGCCACCATATATGCTAGTCGCTTGCTGCAGCTCCACATATTACCTTGCCTTACCTATAAGCTTAAATAGTCTTGATTGCGAGGGTGCGAGATTGCTGAGTCCCCGTGGCTCACAGATTACTTCCAAACCAGATGCAGGGCCCGATGACTCCATTCCAGATGATGCACTTGAGCTCAAGTGGGAGTTCGACGAAGACTCACGCCGTTACTATGTGTCTTTCCCCGATGATCAGTAGTGGTGCCCAGTTGGGGCGATCGGGACCATGTCGCTTGTTGGGGTTGATCTTTTATTTTGGTACCGTAGTCGGACCATGATTGTATTGGTTGATGTAATGCTATTTATGTACTTTGTGTGACGTGGCGTGTGTAAGCCAACTATGTACCTTTCCCCTTATTATGTAATTACATGGGATGTTTTGAAGATTACCTTACTTGCGACATTGCTTTCAATGCGGTTATGCCTCTAAGTCGTGCTTGGACACGTAGGAGATATAGCCGCATCGAGGGCATTACAAGTTGGTAATCAGAGCCTTCCCCGACCTTAGGAGCCCCATTGCTTGATCGAATTAGCGGACGAGTTGAGTCTAGAAAAATGTTTTGAGTCATTTAGGAATTGTATCGGAGAGTTTAGGAATTCTTTTTACTCCCCAGTCCCCTCATCGCTCTGGTAAGGCATTCTGACGTAGAGTCTTGACTCTTCTCTTCTCAAATTTCACTAAAAAAATTTAGGATCACGTGGGTATCTTGGAATCGTTTCGATGGATTTGTGACGGGAACATTGTTCTTGGTGCCTCCTTTCATTTAGGGGTTGTGGCAGTGTCCCGGGGAGTTGAGCTCTGAGGTGTTGTCATCACAATTTTATTGTTGTAGTTCTTGAATACCTGAGTTTAGTTCGCCGACATCGAAAATCTCTTTTATGCAGTTGTTGGTGAGATAACCTAGACGCCACCCAGTACTGGGGCGGGAGTTCGGGAGTATTGCCATAACTTGTATAATGGATGCTTTTCGAAGGTTGAGGTAGACGATTTCCGAAGTTTTTCTCGGTTATGCGTTGAAGGATGGATACAGCTGGATGTAGGATTTGCTAGATTTGGGTGAGATATTATGCTTCCCCTGTATCCCCAACAACTGATTGCATAACCGGAAAGGTTCCGGAGTTTCATAGGTGGGAATTCTTGTAGCTCTAGTTCTTCTTCCACGGATATTTGGTTTGAGATTGGGTGATCTTTACCGAGTATTCGTTCTTGCTTCGTACCTTGTTGATTTATTCCTCTACCTAAATTCTAAGTGGCTTCTCAATTTATGGATATGTGACCATTTCAATTGGAATGCATTCGTTCATTTTGTTCATATGTGAAGACTATATGTTGCAATTTCATCCCGTTGGATTCAGCTTCAATAGTTATCTATCAATGTGCTAATGGATGTCAACCTCTTCAGGATGGCTCCTCCAACGCGCACGACTCCGAATCCTGATCCGCCACCACCACCTCCTCCTCCGGAGGCATGGCAAGCTGTGATGGCTGCTACCAATGCAAACACGCAGTTGATCATGCAAATTCTTCAAGAGCGCAACCAAGCGAACCAAGGCAACCAAGGCAACAATCAGAATCACTTTGCTACACTCAACCAGTTCCTTGCTAACCAGCCAAAGACCTTCAGCAATTGTGTTGAGGCAACTGATGCTGACGATTGGCTCGTGGACTTGTGCAAGCATTTCGAGTGCAGTAACGTCAGGCCTGAGGACTTTGTCAAGTTCTCTTCCTTCCAACTCAAAGACCAAGCTGCAGAATGGTTCCAGTAGTACAAAGATTCCAAAGGAGGCCGTGTGATTACCTGGGATGAATTCTGTCAAGACTTCAAAGCTCATCATATTCCTCAGAGCGTGGTTGAAAGCAAGCGTGAGGAATTCCGCAACCTGAAGCAAGGCTCTATGTCTGTCTATGACTACAACAAGTTTTTTCAAAAGCTCACCCGTTTTGCTAAGCAGGACGTCCTCGACGAGAAGAGCATGATATACCAGTTCAGGGGTGGTCTTAGAGAAGAAATCCAGCTAGCTCTCGTCCTCTTTGAGCCCAGGAGGTACGATGAGTTTTACAACATGGCGTTGAAGCAAGAGGCTGCTCAACTGAAGTGTGATGCTTCCAAGAAGCGAGTCATAAACGCTACTCCTTCTTCCTCTACTCAAGTGGCTAAGTAGCAGAAATATTGGCTTCCTCCTCCTCCGTTTCGTCAGCCGTATCAACAGAAGAGCAAAGGTGGCAGTGGATCTTCCCACCCCCCCAACCCTGGCTTTTTGAACAAGACTTCGTCTCAAGCTCCAAGATCGAGTGCTCCGTATCAACGTCCACTTTTAGAGGTCACGTGCAACAAGTGCCAACAGAAGGGTCACTATGCCAACAAATGCTTCAATCAGAGGCGTCTCCCTCCTCCTCCTCCTATGAGATCGGCAAGTACAGCTGTGGTCAAGCACAACCCCAAGCACGCCAAGGTCAACTTGATGAATGCAACTCAGGCAAAGGACTCGTCATATGTCATCATGGGTAACCTTCCTGTTAACGATGTTCCTGCAAAAAGTACTTTTTGACACTGGTGCATCGCATTGTTTCATCTCGAGACTTTTTGCATCTAAGCATGAGTTGTCTTCTCAAGTTTTGCATAAACCGTTAGCAGTTGTCTCACCGGGTAAATGTTTGCTCGCTAACCACGAGGTCCCGGATATTTCTATCATGATGGGTGATTTTAAGTTTCTGGCTTCTCCAATGGTCCTTGGTAACTCGGATATTGATCTTATTCTTGGAATGGATTGGCTTTCTAAGCACAAGGCTCAGCTTGATTGTGCAGAAAGGCAGATTCAATTGACTCATTCGTCTGAGGATGTAATTGTCTTTGCCGCTCGGGATAATACAATCCGTCTGTTTTTCTCTCAATGAGAAGGGTGAACTGGATGCCATCTCGCAAATTCCAGTCATTTGCGAATGTCAAGACGTCTTTCCAGAAGAGCTTCCAGGAATGCCTCTGCACC